>NC_135955.1:70094214-71294214 GCF_053455715.1 Rhinoraja longicauda | reverse complement strand
GTCACACTTCCCAAAGCAGCCATCTTTGGCTTCAGAATCTATTGTACCTGCAAAAGTCATTTTACAATTATTTTTCTATATTAACGAAATGCATTAACAGAAGTTAAAACTATATTTTTCATAATATATGTTCATTGACTTTCTTAATTGGTTGTCCCACGGCCTCCAAGGCGATAAGGAATTATTGAACCAAGTCATTTCCTGTGCTTTCTATTGTACAATTTTTTGTTTATATAATTGTTATTCATTAATTTTCTACATTTCCTGGGTTATATATTGCCTTATCTTTCATTCAAATACACATGATTCAAGGTTCCAAATCAATGCCTCCACCCACCCCATCCCTCCTAATCCTGACACCATCCAACAATTCTTGGCCATGATCAGCAGGGAGATGAACAATTTCATTTCAACCTCTGTGTGAACATCAGTCAATTTAGACATTATGAAATAAGAAGAAATCAACATTGTTGAATATTACTGGTTTTCATTTCCTCCATTAACGCAAGTCATTGCAGCAAATCTGTAAATTTAATGTGATTGTCAGATTAAAAAATGTAGGTCTTGGGTCTTAAGGAGAGTTCTACAACTCTTCTGTTGTAATGAGGCAACACAAAAGATGATATGTTCTTCAGCGAATCTCAAAAAACAACCCTGGCCACAGAAAATGCTAATTCTAATTAAAAAACAGCTGGGATGCATAAAGTTCAATAAATTATTAGTATTATTTATTCGCCAAATAACACATTTTAAATGTATCCTTTATCCCTTACAAATCTTCACAAGATTTACATTTTTACAAAAAATATTTGTCATCAATATAATGACAACATTTGGAATTAATAATGAACACAATGCTATTCACAGTGAATGTAATGTTATTCACAGTGAAGTTTAGCAATCTTAAAAGAACTATTTGGTGCTGACTCCTGACTTTGAACAATAAACTTAAGTAAATAATTACTTATATTATGTTCTGATCAAATATATTAATTGTATCCAGTAGCAAAATACGGATCCCATTTCTGAGTGTGATTAAAATATTTTTCATTCTTGACAATGCGTGGCTTACAAGTCTGAACGATGATATATGTAATGCCCATTGAGATTAAGTCAAGTAAAACTAATTGAAAAATAATGATTGCACCTGATTTCAAAAGACTACAATATTACAAAAATCTTGATCAGCAACATTCATGTGTAATCAGACATAAAACCTCTTAGCTGCACTCACAAAAGACGAAAATAATTAAAGTAAAGTGCATTGAATAAATATCTGACCCTAACATGTGCATTATTGTAAGTGATCAAATCTTTAGGTTCTCTATTAGACTGTAATATATAATTCCAGAAGAATAATCAGAACAGACAATGAAGCATTTGATACTAAATATTGATTGCCTTCCTAATTGGTTGCTACACCTGCATGTTACGTACCAGTGAATCACGTACATTCTTACCTTCTTACCCGAGTTTCCCTGAATGTCAAAACCTTACAATCTTCATTCTTTAAAAAAAACTTTCTATTACTTCTACCAAAGTGAATGATCTCACATTTTTCCACACAATATTCTACCACATACGTGTACATTAATGTAATCTATTTGTACCTCACTGATCTTATTGCATTCCCCTCACGGTCCAAACTGCCACACTTACTTATATCAGCAAATATGAATATATTACATGATCCCGCATTCAAATCAATATTATAGTCTGTAAAAAGCCATGACGACACTAATCATAGCCTTCCAACCTGAAAAAGATTCATTTAGCTTTAGTTCAGTTTAGTTTAGAGATACAGTGCGGAAAGGGACCTTTGGCCACTCGCACTATCCTACACACTAGGGACAATTTTTACAATTTTACCGAACCAATTAACATACAAACCTGTAAGTCTTTGGAGTGTGGGAAGAAATCGAAGGATCTGGGGGAAAACCCACGCAGGTCATGGGGAAAACGTACACACTCCGTACAGATAGCACCCATTGTCAGAATCGAACCCAGGTCTCTGGCGCTGTAAGGTAGCACCTTTACCGTTGCGTCACCATGCCTCCCTGGCTCCCTCCTTGTATCTTATAATGTAATCCTACTGATTACTGGTTTGTCATTTCCTATTCTACGAGTTACAACCTCAAATGAAATTCATACACATTGTTAAATATGATTCCCCTTTCATAAATCCATCATAACCCTGTCCTAAACTATTCCTAATTTCTTCCACAATGACAGTTAACTGTAATATTCCTATTGATGATATCAGGGTAATTCATTTTTTATTCTCCGTTTTCTCCCTTCCTCCTTCTTAAACAGTGGGGTTGCATTTGTTAGCTTTCAATCTGTGGGAATGTTTTTAGAATCTACAAGATTTTGGAAAATGAACAACTAATGTCCGTAACCATCTCCTACAAAACCCCAGGATACAGATCATCAGGTTCTATGCATTTATCCAACTAGCTCCCATTAATTTCTGCAATCATTATAACTATATTCACTCTGCCCAATGTTAACAAGCTTCTGATATTATTTGTTTAATAATGGTTTCCTGTCGCAACCTCATTAAATCTCCTTTTTACTCCATCAAAAATTCAAAATATTCTGAAATTAATTTCCTTTAAGAAACTCACGGCTGGACTGTACATTTTTTTGGAGGGCTCAGGAAAGGACACCTCTTGGCAGTGCAATCGAAGTCCTCATTTAATGCTGCAGCGTGACTGTGGCACAGACAATCAAGACAACTCGTGTGTCCCAGTGCAAAAATAGGAGATGCCTCATCGATTTTCCAGAATGATGTGAAATCACACGAAAAACTCTTATTCTGCTTCACTCCATTAAAATTGCAATTGAAAGATGCATAAAATGAAATAAAAAACATATTTGCTATTCAATTCTCAAGCAATAATCTTGCTTATTCGCTGAAAGCCAATCTGCACGTGCAGCAAACAATTAGGAAGGTCATAAGGTTATGAGAAATAGGAGCCATTCAGCCCATCAAGACGACTCCGCCATTCAATCATGGCTGATCTATCTCTCCCTCCTAATCCCATTCTCTCCCCATAACCCCTGACACCATAAGGCAAATAATAAGCTAACCTTTATTATGAGTAGAATTGGTTATAGCAGTCGAGATGTCTTACTGCAATTATATAAGCTTTGGACTGAATGGACCAGACGATTGTGAATGACACAGAAACGGGCCCTTCAGCCTGCCACTTCTATGCCAACCGTTTTCCCATTTACACTTATCTCATTTGTCCAAATTAGGTCTGCATTCTATGCCTTGCCCATGTGTCTGCCAAATGGCTTTTAAACGTGGTGATTTTATCTGATTCCACCATCTCCCCTGGCAGGATGTTTCATATATCAACCACTCAAGCACCTTTTAAAACTTCTCTCGCCTAAATCCCATGCCCTCTATTTTTTCATTATTTTGCATCAAAAGAATTTTGCCTATCTTATCCTATATATGCCCTGTATGTTATATATATATATATATATATATATATATATATATATATATATATATATATATATATATATGTATACCCATATAAATAAATCGATTGGACATAAGTGACTTGAACAGCTGCAAACTTACCGACCAACCCATCTACAACATCTACATTTAACAAAAGTATTGAAACTACGAGGAAGTACTTCGGATGATAGATAATGGGTTGCCAGAGATTGGAGTTTTAGAGCTCAATAAGGCGCCACATAAGAGGTGACTGCTTAATATCTGGGTTCAGGATGACATATTACTATGGACTGGTTAACAGAGCGAAAATGGAAAGTAGGGTTAAATGGATCATTTACAAGCTGAAAATAGTACAAAAGCTCATGGATCAGTGCTAGGGATTCGGCCATATTAATAACAGATGAATGGTCCAAATCTGCTTATGGCAGGCAGGAACATAAAATATGAGGACATAATTTGAGTATGCAGGGATGCAGAGAGGTTAAGTGAGTGAGCAAGATGATGGTAGATACAGTACAATTATCCAAGAGTAATCTAATTAGAAAGTTCTTTCAAAATGCCAGTGCATTGACAATGGGCAAAACGATCTGTTTCTGTGCTACATTAATCTACTAAACTAAACCACGATCTTTAGGTATTGGTTCAGGTTTAAGTTTACCATTGTCACGTGTACCAAGGTACAGTGAAAAGCTTTGTTTTGCATGCTATGCTATCAGATTAGATAACACTATACATAAATGCAATCAGGTCAAATTCAAGTAAAACAGATAGAGGAAAAGGGAAGATACAGAGTACAGAATTTGGTTCTCAGCATTGTAGTGCGTCAGTTCCATAGACTAAGTTCAATGTCTGCAATGGGATAGAGGTGAATCGGACAGTACCCTAGCTTATGGAAGGACCAATCAGAAATCTGTTAACAGAGCAGGAGAAGCTGGTGGTGTGCACTTTCAAGCTCTGGGCTTTCTGCCAGACAGGAACAGGGAGAAGAAATGACTGGGGTGGGACAAGTTGTGATTATGTTGACTGCTTTTCAGAAGCTGCCTAGAAGGAGTCAATGATTGGTAATCTGGTCTGTGCAATTCACTGCTGAGGAAAGTACACAAACTTTCATTTATCTCCTCTGAATTCTGAAGATCTAAGAGAAGGGAATATGCAGTTTGGGGTTATCCAAGGTACTGGTGAATGAGAACCACCCTTTCAATGAAAAATAATTGTACAGATAAATGTTACATTGTGTTGAAATAACAACCACACATGGTACAAATTCCTCCAGTGGAATCTCAAAAGCAGGGCAATTCACCAAAACAAAAGTACCAGCAAAAACACAAAGCCTGTATTCCCAAAAGGAGCACCAATGGCATAGACTCAGGAGATGGATGTTCCAAATTAAACTTTCTTTGACCACTAATAATAACAAACACACTAGGATAGAAGAGCCGGAGAAGATTAACATACTTGGCTGTGCCTCAGCATTTATTCAGCTCTCAGTGACCATTCTGACATTAAACATGGAGGTGAAAAATTCATTAGTACCACAGTGGATAGATAGATAACCTTTCTCCGATCTGCCTCTGTGACTTTTGCCCAATCATCAATCAATATGAAATTCAGTACTTGGAATTAGTAAGCAAATGCTGTAGGAGAAAGGCATGTACAAGCATAATCTGTAAATGAATGATTACTCCTTTCAGAGTTCTTCATAACAACAAATGCATAAAATGCATGTTCTTCAATCTAGAATTCAGAAAAACACAGGCACAGGGGGAGATTAAATATTATGGACATTTACTGGGAGATTTGATCTTGCGATTACTCATTCAAGAGGAAGAAGATAGACTTTATTGCCTTCCATCACAGTGAGGAATGTGGGGAATCCGGTGTGGTAGATGTTTATGTTAAATTTTATGTAGTTGTGTGTCTTGTTGCTTTTTTTCTAGTATGGCTGTATGGTAATTTGAATTTCACTGTACCTTGATTGGTACACGTGACAATAAACTGACCTTGAAACCTTGACCTTGAAATAACATGAACATTTGGCCGCAGCGCCCATCCTGGACAAGCTATGAATAGTTGTCCAACTCAAACACCAAATATAACAGATACATTATCAAAGGCAGCCAGGCCAGATTACCATCCCAAATTATTCTCTTTTGAGGGAAGGAAACCTTTTTATTAAACAAGACAGGTAATTATCTTGTTTATAGTACATTAATAAGGTAAATAAAACATGATTTTTTTCATCAGTGCAGAGGGACAACTGTTCAATTAAAACTATTTTATTCTATTTATGCATCTAGGACCGAATGAAGACAGAACAGCTTATCTGGGTTCATCTCAATATTCAGAATGTTCTTTCTATTTCTTCATATCCAGCTACAGCTATCTTACATAGTGCAGCCCATTTCCAATTTGTTACATTTTATTTACTTTCAATTTTTTTAAATCAATTACAGAAGTGTTTAAATGCTACTGATTAAGTATCTTAAAAAACCTGAAAGAATTTTGAACGCATGATCTTAATGCAGGGATTCATAGTCCTCGAACTGAGGTTTAGTTGCCTTTCATAAATTGGTCCACTTCGTGAAACAGCTGCAGCAGTGAAGCTCTGAGCTACATTAGATCCATGTATCAAGATGTATGTGCAATTATAAGGATTCATATAGTATAGAGGAACAATTGTGAGACATGATCCAATCAACCACAAGCTGGCCCATCGTTCAATAATTTAAACAATGTAATTCTTAATAGAAAGATTACTAAAAAAAATTGTTAATATCAAGAAATCTGAATAGAGTATAGCGATATAAAATTTCATCCTAGTTATGATCAGTAATTCCAAAAACCACAGATATTAAAACATGGTCAAGCCCCAAAGGCAATTCAAAACAACCTCAAGTATCTTTGCTTATACTGCTTCCTGTATATTGAAAAAAAAGATTAGATTAGATAAAAACTGAAAGACAAGCAGTGATCTTTTGGAGATCTACAATAGAATTTAATGGAAGAAGTAAATCCAGAAAATCAAAATCAATTAAACTTTGTGAATAACACAAGCAAGGAATTGCATAATAGTATGGTGCAAGTTTAGGATTGCTGTTTAACACTGGCAATGGATTTCTCAGAGTAGTGGAAGAGAACGCTTTGGAAACAATTGAATATTATGATGGAATACCTGGAGTCATTATAGATTGAGGAGCCACGATAAACTAAATGTCTTCTCTAGCCAGATAATAGCATTGTATTGGCAGACTATCTATCATCGGTTTCTCATAACATTTGACCATTTATGCCTCAATTTCTCTACAGGCCATTAATTTTTATCAATTTTGCAAAAAGAAAGTGAATCCAAAGAAATACTTCAATTATTATTCTAGTTTCTTGGAGGAACATTTTTGCATCCTGACTTATTTTCAAGTACAATCAACAAAAATCAAACTCTGAAAACAGTGCTATTTTATTAAAAGGAAGGAATCGCCTTATGATGAAACTTTCAAAAAATGGGCACAGTCGCATTCCAGACTAGACAAATTCTTGAATAATGCGGATCTTTGTGGATATGTCATCAAACGTTTTAGTAACAGAAAGACATCTATTGGTACTCTGTGAGCTGAAGCCACACAGCCTCCAGGTTCGTAATACTATTCCAAATGTTTCTTCTCCACTTTAAGCAGTCTTGAGCTAGAGATTCACAGGAGTCAACAAGTATTTTGTTCTTCTTCAAAGATGCTTTGAGCACATGCTGAAATCTTTTCCTCCATCGGCCTGATATATTTTTTTCCATGATAGAACTCAGAACAGTATGTTTGTTTCAAGAGTTTGTCGATGGGTGTTGAGCATGCAAACAGTGGCCTGCCCAATGTCCACTTAGTTTAACTCTGGCCTGAAATCTGGAGTTATTGGTAAAGGAGGGGATGATGATGTTGGGTTGTTCGTTCTTCCGATGTATTGGGAGAATTTTGCCAAGACAGCATTGGTGGTATTTTTCCAAACTGAGATGCCTGGTAATCCAAATCCAAAGTATAAAAGAGATCATTCCTGGCCAGTAAACCGTGAACATTATGCCAATTATCTAATCGTCCAAAATCCTAAGTGATCAAAGGCTGTGTTGATGGTTAGGTTTCTGCGTTGATGGTTAGGCTTCTGCAAGAGGTGGTAAGTGGTCTCCAAATTTTCAGGATCTCACTGTGAACATTCACTGTCAGATGCTAGTGTGGTGTGGTGGCAGTAGGTTGATAGCAGAAAGTCTTGTGGATAATGAACATTAGGCTCAAGTTTGGTTAAAGCATCAACAGCAGCTTGGTGTTCAGATTTTGAGTGTAGGCAAACACGAGCACCATCTGTATATTGCAGCCCAACTGCAGATGTTTGGAGCGTGGTCACCATGGGTGTAACAGTTTCCTGTTAATTCTTAAGGTTAACTCCATACCCGCAAGAACATTTGGGGAATGGAATACAGCACTGTGGCAAAACCCTTTGAGAATGTTGTCAGGACATTGATAAAGCATTGTTTGACACTGGTCTTCATTGCAGATGGTACCATTGTAGACCCATTGTTTAACATCTGGCTTGGATACTGAATTTCTGTGGACTGCCAAATTTGAGAAGGGTGTTCCACATTCCCTCCCAACAATGGAGTCAAAGGCTTTCGTAAGGTTGAAGAAGAACAAGTCTACTGGATGGTACTATTCCCTATATTTTTCTTGGCATTATCACACACAGTGATTCCTGATGGAATCGAGGGGTGGGAGCTGCTTTACGTCCTCGTCATCCACCCTGGGTAGTTCTACGGAACTGGCAAAATTTGCAGAAAAGTGTCAACTACGGTACTCTGAAGCACTAATTGCTGCTTTTGACTGTTGTAGTTGACATACGAAAGAAGAAGAAGAAAATGGAATCGACACTACCACTCAGGGAGCAGCCTTTTGCCCCCTGGGAGGTGGCAGTTGAGGAGGACCTTGCAAACGATCTTTCCTTAGCAACGGGCAGTGTGATCCTTGTGAGTACTACAGTCAGATTTGTCTCCTCCCTTGAATCACATTCATAGGATCTCTAGGTTTCTGAAATATCTGCCTCTTCCCAAATGTAGTTAAAAGGCTGTGAACTTGTAGCCAAAGCTTTACACTGCCACATTTTAGGATTTCATGGTGAGGGGGGAGTGTAACCATTTGCTTTCAAAGCATTATTATTTTTGAGTTCAATCATGGGTAGCAGCAAGGCTGGCCCACACAAGCTACTCTGGGATAGAGTCAAGTGCACTCTTGTCAAGGAGGTCTTCGAAGTGAATCTTTCATTTCAGTGAGTTTTGATTGCTTCTCAGTTCCCAATGAATTAAGTTTCATTTCTAGGTCTCAAAGGAGTGGTACCTTGGATGTTTGACCTTTACAGCAGTGAAGACCTTGCGCACATCATGGCTGCCAGCAGCTTGCTGAGCCCCCTGATGCACTATCTGTTTTCTCAGTCCTAGGATTTCTGCTGGACTCAGTTAGAATCAAAAGACTGAGAACAACAGGAAGAAAGAGTGAAAAAACCCAAGAATAAGACTTCTTGTCTTTTTGATAACTCTTCTGATGACTTTCCAATTCCTCCGTTGGCCTTCGATGAAAGTATTTTCTGTGGATTTTATAGTTCAAAGATGTTTTGCTTTTAAAAGTTTCTTTAATTGTCTTGCTATATTCATATCAATCTATAACCACAAATAAAGACAAAAATCTCTATTACCTTGGAAAAGGGTTAAAAACACTTAAAAATGCACAGAAACTCAAGTTAGTGCTTTTAATTTAGAACAGATTTGATTGATTGAAAGATCCTTCGGCCCATCGAGTCTCGGCCAACCATTCATCACCTCCATTCACATTAGTTCGAAGTTATCCCACTTTCACATCCACTCTCTACTCCCTTGGGGGAATTTGCAGAAGCCAATAAACCTGCACACCTTTGGGATGTGGGAGGAAACTGTAACACACGGAAGAAGGTGCAAACACAATGCAGACAACACCCAAGGTCCGGATTGAACCCGGGTCTTTGGTATCGTGAGGCAGTAGCTCTACCAGGTGCGTCGCTAGCTGCACCACTCTACCACTCTTTGCCTTGCTACTCTCTCCTGCAGTGTTAATTCAATTTACTTTTTTTCTTGCAGTGTATTTCTCTCCCTCTATGAAGTTCTGAAATCTCATCTGCAGTATCATTCTGCATATGGATTGAAAGCATTTCTATTGGTTAATTTATCTTCACTCCATTTGTCTCTTTCCCCTTCTCTTTTATTTCTAACTCTTGAGATGCTGCCGTGGGATAGTAATGTATGCAGTCAAACAAGAGACAAACCAGGCTAGATTTAGAGAGAGCTCCAGCTCAGGAAAAATCTCAAGTTCATTCCAGATGCCACAAAGTTAAAATTAAATAACATTGGCTGTACTCTTCAGCATGAATTCGTTTTTGATGCATTTTTCTGTTTTGTCCATTTTGCAATTGGATGCTTCCATAATGATTCAGAGGCACTGCATCAGATAGCAGTGAGATTTCAATCTGTGTGACAAAGATGCTCATAGATATGAAGTTCTGTTTATTTTCAATGGCACAGTCTCAAAAATAAATGGTAATTTGCCAAAACTTAGCAGATCTGATAATGTATAACATACATTTTTTTCTGTGTAATTAATTAGCATAATGAAGGAATATCACTCAACAAGTGAAGTTACATTCAGAATGCTCTATCCTTTGGGAAGTTTCCTTGGTAATAATATAAAAACCCCATAAGTAAGAATCTGGACTTTTCACTACTTTACATAGAAACATAGAAACATAGAAAATAGGTGAAGGAGTAGGCCATTCGGCCCTTCGAGCCTGCACCGCCATTCAATATGATCATGGCTGATCATCCAGCTCAGTAGCATGTACCTGCCTTCTCTCCATACCCCCTGATCCCTTTAGCAAAAAGGGCCACATCTAACTCCCTCTTAAATATAGCCAATGAACTGGCCTCAACTACCTTCTGTGGCAGAGAATTCCACAGACTCACCACTCTCTGTGTGAAGAAATGTTTTCTCATCTCGGTCCTAAAAGACTTCCCCCTTATCCTTAAGCTGTGACCCCTGGTTCTGGACTCCCCCATAAGATCCCCCCTCAGTCTTCTAAATTCCAGCGAGTACAAGCCCAGTCTATCCAGTCTTTCCTCATATGAAAGTCCGTCCATCCCAGGGATCAATCTGGTGAACCTTCTCTGTACTCCCTCTAAGGCAAGAACGTCTTTCCTCAGGTTAGGAGACCAAAACTGCACACAATACTCCAGGTGCGGTCTCACCAAGGCCCTGTACAACTGCAGCAGAACCTCCCTGCTCCTAAACTCAAATCCTCTTGCTATGAATGCCAACATACCATTCGCTTTCTTCACTGCCTGCTGCACCTACATGCTTGCTTTCAATGACTGGTGCACCATGACACCCAGGTCACGTTGCATCTCCCCTTCTCCCAATCGGTCACCATTCAGTTAATACTCTGCTTTCCTGTTCTTGCCGCCAAAGTGGATAACCTCACATTTATCCACATTATATTGCATCTGCCATGCATTTGCCCACTCGCCTAATCTATCCAAGTCACTCTGCAGCCTCCTAGCATCCTCCTCGCAGCTAACACTGCCACCGAGCTTCGTGTCATCCGCAAACTTAGAGATGTTGCATTCAATTCCCTCATCCAAATCATTAATATACACTGTAAATAACTGGGGTCCCAGCACTGAGCCTTGCGGTACCCCACTAGTCACTGCCTGCCATTCCGAAAAGGACCCGTTTATTCCTACTCTTTGCTTCCTGTCCGCCAACCAATTTTCTATCCACCTCAACACTGAACCCTCAATACCGTGTACTTTAAGTTTGTACACCAATCTCCTATGTGGGACCTTGTCGAAGGCCTTCTGAAAGTCCAGATATAACGCATCGACTGGTTCTCCCTTATCCACTCTACTAGTTAGATCCTCGAAAAATTCTATAAGATTCGTCAGACATGATTTGCCTTTGGTAAATCCATGCTGACTTTGTCCGATGATTTCACCACTTTCCAAATGTGATTCTATCACATCTTTAATAACTGACTCTAGCATTTTCCCCACTACCGATGTTAGGCTAACTGGTCTATAATTCCCCGTTTTCTCTCTCCCTCCCTTTTTAAAAAGTGGGGTTACATTAGCTACCCTCCAGTCCTCAGGAACTACTCCAGAATCTAAAGAGTTTTGAAAAATTATCACTAATGCATCCACTATTTCTGAGGCTACTTCCTTAAGCAATCTGGGATGCAGCCTATCTGGCCCTGGGGATTTATCTGCCTTTAATCCATTTAATTTACCTAACACCACTTCCCGACTAACCTGGATTTCCCTCAGTTCCTCCATCTCATTAGACCACCGGTCCCCCGCTATTTCCGGCAGATGGTTTATGTCTTCCTTAGTGAAGACAGAACAATAGACAATAGACAATAGACAATAGGTGCAGGAGTAGGCCATTCAGCCCTTCGAGCCAGCACCGCCATTCAATGCGATCATGGCTGATCACTCTCAATCAGTACCCCGTTCCTGCCTTCTCCCCATACCCCCTCACTCCGCTATCCTTAAGAGCTCTATCCAGCTCTCTCTTGAAAGCATCCAACGAACTGGCCTCCACTGCCTTCTGAGGCAGAGAATTCCACACCTTCACCACCCTCTGACTGAAAAAGTTCTTCCTCATCTCCGTTCTAAATGGCCTACCCCTTATTCTTAAACTGTGGCCCCTTGTTCTGGACTCCCCCAACATTGGGAACATGTTATCTGCCTCTAATGTGTCCAATCCCCTAATTATCTTATATGTTTCAATAAGATCCCCCCTCATCCTTCTAAATTCCAGTGTATACAAGACCAATCGCTCCAGCCTTTCAACATACGACAGTCCCGCCATTCCGGGAATTAACCTAGTGAACCTACGCTGCACGCTCTCCATAGCAAGAATATCCTTCCTCAAATTTGGAGACCAAAACTGCACACAGTACTCCAGGTGCGGTCTCACCAGGGCCCGGTACAACTGTAGCAGGACCTCTTTGCTCCTATACTCAACTCCTCTTGTTACGAAGGCCAACATTCCATTGGCTTTCTTCACTGCCTGCTGTACCTGCATGCTTCCTTTCATTGACTGATGCACTAGGACACCCAGATCTCGTTGAACTCCCCCTCCTCCTAACTTGACACCATTCAGATAATAATCTGCCTTTCTATTCTTACTTCCAAAGTGAATAACCTCACACTTATCTACATTAAACTGCATCTGCCATGTATCCGCCCACTCACACAACCTGTCCAAGTCACCCTGCAGCCTTATTGCATCTTCCTCACAATTCACACTACCCCCCAACTTAGTATCATCTGCAAATTTGCTAATGGTACTTTTAATCCCTTCGTCTAAGTCATTAATGTATATCGTAAATAGCTGGGGTCCCAGCACCGAACCTTGCGGTACCCCACTGGTCACTGCCTGCCATTCCGAAAGGGACCCATTTATCCCCACTCTTTGCTTTCTGTCTGTCAACCAATTTTCTATCCATGTCAGTACCCTACCCCCAATACAATTTGTTCAATTGGTCTGCCATCTCCTTGTTCCCTATGATCAATTCACCTGTTTCCGACTGCAAGGGACCTACATTTGCCTTAACTAATCTTTTTCTCTTGACATATCTATAAAAGCTTTTGCAGTCAGTTTTTATGTTCCTTGCCAGTTTTCCCTCATAATCTATTTTCCCTTTCCTAATTAAGCCCTTTGTCCTCCTCTGCTGGACTCCTAATCTGCTACTTTTTCTGACTAATCTGTATGCTTAAGTGAATGTCCAATTCATACTAGAAATAGATAACTGCTACCATGCACACACAGCGACCATCTGTGTTTTGTGTGGACAGCCAATATTTCAATTTAGTACATGTGTTTCCTGAAGTTGTTTTTTGAAAGCATGAGAAATTCAAATGTCTGGTGCTACTCCAAGATCAGCCACAAGCCAGATCTGCACATGCACACCTTGTCAATGAGGCAGATTAAACCATTTGTTTCCTAAAGGGAAAGTAGTAAAGATTGATCCTATAATTTTGCAACATACTTTTTCTCTTAAACCAAGTCCAATATTGTAGTCCCAATAGGAGTCAGAAAATGTAAAAATTGTGTTCTTTTCATGTGTTAAACAACAACAAAAATCAGTATTTCAATTCCCATCTCCTCCGGGTAATGACACTGGAGAGCTAAACATCCCACATACTGCAGTCAATGTCTGTTAAGTCCCACACTTCACTTGTAATACAAGCCTTGCGAATTTCTCATGCCTACTTCACTTAATGGCACCTGTGATAGTGCAGGTGAATTAAACATTCTCCGTGTATGGCTGGCAGTAAGGCAAATGCTGCAGTTTAAATATTAGACCAGTGCTTGCCGAGGACAGCCAGTAGTTCTAAACTACTCAGTCAAAGACTTCATCTGCACAAGCCTGAGGTGGGGAGCAACTGAAGGGGTATGCACTGGATGTTCCTGGGTACCAACCATTGTCCCTCTTCCAATTTACTGACTCAAAGAAAATGTTATATAATATTCAAATCAAACTGAACAGTTGATCCCATTTGTGAAGCAGTATCCTCCCAGACACTCTCACAGACGTTAAGACGTTGACCTTTAAGGCCCACTTTAATATTTAATTGCGACTTGGCACATGACTCTCCTAACGTATGCGACAACAAGTGATGGTGATTATACCTCAAGATACAGATACAGGCAGAGTTCCATTGGCTCACCCCAGATTCAGGCGGGGAGGTCGACACTGCCAGCAGTCTGCACAGTGAGAATGCAAAGGAGTTTGCTGATGAAGGTGAAAAGAAGCATTACATGTTTTCCAATTCTCCTGAGATACACGAGAGGACTAGAAAATGGTATGTGACTCAAGCATAGGCAAGTCAATTTAAACTCAGTGGTGGGAAGTTTAGACACAATTATCAAGGCAGAACATAACAAGCACTTGTATAAGTTAATAAGGAGTTAAAAAGGAGAGCCAGCAAGGATTTGAAGAAAGGCAAATTCTGGTTAAGCAACCTGAATTAAATTTTCAATAAGGTAACGGGAAAATTTGATGTAACAGATGAATATATGAATTTTCTGTGGGTGTGTCTCAAAAGGCCACATAAAACGCTGCAGGACTGAAAACAGTGTTCTGCTGAACACTAGTTTATATAATATGGAGCATATAGACAGTAGTGTTCCCCAGGAATCACTGCTTTCTTTCAATCCATATTATCGACTCAGGCAGGAATGCACACAGTAAGATTTTAAAATGTTCAATTAGCACCAATATGGAGGTATGGTCAACAGTACGATCAGTAATAAGGCAGCAAAGGGAAGTAAACAGGTTGAGAGACAAGTATCAGGTGGAATTTAATACAGAGAAGTGCTAAATGATACATTATAGAGAAAAGAATGAGGAAAAATAAAGAATGCATGAGACAATTCAAAAGGGTATGCAGGAGCAGAATGGCCAGTTAAAATGCATGCATAATTCTAGAAATTATTAAAGCATGTTGAGAGGGCAGTTAGCAAAGCATTTATGATCTTGGGATTCATTCAAAGAAGCAAAGATTACAAAACCTGGGAGATGAAATTGAACCTCTTTAAAACAATAGTTTGGCTACAATGGTTCATTACACTTCAAAAGATGCAAAAAAGATCCAAAAATGGATACAAAAAAGATTTACAAGAATATTTCCTGGATGAGGAATTTCAGCCAAAAATTTAGTTTTTGAAACACAATGACTGAAATGAGAATTGATGGAGGTAGATGCACAAAGAAAGGTAGTTTTAGTAAGGGCATATAGAAAGAAACTGATCCCCTTCACAAATGGTTCAAGGACAATTTGATGGACAAAAGGGCAGTAAGTAGCACAGCAATTAATGCTGCTGGCTTTCAACTTTAGATTGGGATTCAATTTTGAACGTCAGAGTTGTCTGCGAGGAATTTACACACTCACCCTCTGACTTTGTAGGTTTCCATTGGTTGTTTCCTCCTACATGCCAATGACATGTTGGCTGGTAAGTTACTCAGCTATTGAAAGTTATATCTGGCATATTGGGTGACAAGAGAATCAGGGTGTGGAGGTAGATGATAGGAACATGAAAATGAAAAGAAATGCGGATGATGTTGGCAGATGCCAATAGGTGCAATGAGTCATCAGACTTTCATGCTGCAGTATAACAAATATAAGAGTGGGTGAGAAAAATAATTATAGTGCCAAGGGTATCAACAAACATGAACTTACTGAATATAACCTAATGTACACTGTCAGTCGCAGATTTTGAAAGGAATTTGGCAACAAAGTCTCATAAGAAAAAAGTACTGACTGAATCACTCATAAAAAAGGATCGAGTTATATGGCATGGGGACAGGCACTTCAGCCCAATTCTTCAATGCTAACCAGGATTTATAGCTTAGCTATCCCCATCTGCCACCTTTTAGCCCATATCTGTATAAACATTTCCTCTTCATATACGTCTAAATGAGTTTTAAATGTCACCATTGTACCTATACACACAGCTTCCTCTGGCAGCTCATTCCATATATTCATCACCCTTTCAATGACAAAATTGCCCCTCAGGTGTTTTTTAAATCTTAAATCTCACCTTAAATTTATCCTGCAAAAAAGACTATGAACATTCACCTTATCTATTCTTCTCATGGTTTTGTACACTTCTATAAGGTCAGCCCTCAACAACTATGCTCCAGGAAAAGAAGTCCCAGCCTATCCAGGCTCTCCTTCTAATTCAAGACCTCGAGTCATGGTAATATCCTGGTGAATCTTTCTGCACTCTTTCCACCTTAGTGACATCTATCCTACAGCAGGGAGGCTGGAAGTGCGCACAATTGTCCAAATGTGGTCTCATCAATGTTTTGCATAACGGTGGCATGATGTCAAAACACCTTTGCTCAATAATCTTACAAACACCTTTTTTATCACCTCTGCCACAGCATTCAGAGGCAACTTACTCTTTAGGTTTGCCAATCATACCACTGTTGAGTACAGAGACACAAAGTATTGGAAAGAGTTCTGGGTGGTGAATCTGTGGAATTCTTTGCCACAGAAGGCTGTGGAGGCCGTCAGTGGATATTTTTAAGGCAGAGAAAGCTGCAGCATGTAAGAATCCAATTGTTCTATTCCCAATGCATACGACAATTAAACACTCTTAACTTAAACTCATATGGACCCAACCTATGCTTGCCTGTTCATTAGATGTATGCAACAATTACTGTTTCAGTCCTATTCAGACTTATTCCGTTTGAAAGAGTGAAAAATGGAGGCTCTGGTTTTCATCTTCCAAAGTTCTATAACTTCTTTAATTATTCCTATAGATTGAAGGGCAGCATTGAAGGGCCCCACTAATTAAGAATGGAGGGAGAGAGAAAACAGAACTGCCAATTTGTTAACCTGACATCACTCGCAGAGAAAATGCCAAAATCTCGAAGAAAGAGTTTGATATTAAGACACTAAATAACATAACAGGGCAGTGTCAACACGGGTTTTATGAAGGGAAAATCATGTTTGACCAGTCTATTTTAGTTATTTGCACATGTATCATGTCGGGTAACAAGAGAACCACTAGATGTAATATAGAAACAAGGAACTTCAGATGATGATTTTCCAAAAAAATACGAAGTGCTGAAGTAACTCAGCAGGTCAGGCAGCATCCCTCGAAAACAAGGGTAGGTTATATTTTGGTTCGGGACTATTCTTCAGCTGAAGCTAGTTATCCAGCACTTTGTGTCTTTGTAAACTCAAGGGATGTAGCCTGACCAGCCTGACACAAAGACACTTTGTGTCTTTTGATTTAGTTGTGATGCAACTGGATTTTCAGAGGGTTTTTGAAAGGTAGCATCCAGGAGTTTGGTTAGCAAGGTAGAACACTTGGGTTTCGGGGTAACATACTAAGCATGGATTAAGAGCTGGTTAACAGATAATAGTAAACAGTGGGTTCTTTTGTGAATGACAACAACAATGACGAGCAGAGTACCACAGGGACCTGTGCTTCAGCTCCAACTATTCACAATGTATATTAACCATTTGCTGAGAGGACTCAATATAATATTTCCATTTTTGATGATGACATGAAATTTCATGGAAATGTGAGAAGGGAGGAGAATGCAAAGAGAATTCAAGAGGATATAGAGCAGACGAGTGAGCGGCCAACAAATTGAGTAAATGTTTTTTAAAAAGTGAGGTTATCCAGTTGGGTAGGTAAAAAATTAGAATTTTTTAAATGGTGAGAGTCTGGGAATTGCTGATATTTAACAGGACGGGTTCAGTGACCACATTAGTCACTAAAAGCTGATGTTTCCCTTAGACATCTGGAAACAGGGGTCACAATCCCAGCACCAAGGGACTGAGATGAGAAGACATTTCTTAATTCAGTGGGTAGAGAGTTTTGAGAGTTCTCTACTCCTGTGCAAACTTAGTCAGAGCTCATTCAAAATTGGTCAAGAGATTCTGAATTCAATAAGAAACAAAAGATATGGGAACGGTACAGAAAAAGGAGCTGAGGTTGAGGATTAGCCTCACTCCATAATGGACTAAAGAATGGAAAATACCTCATGAAAAGATATTCTGTATATTCCAAACGTGGGCACAGAGAAGGGTTGTGATCGGGTTGTGATAGTTAATTACTACATAAATACCAGATGGAGTACACTGGAGAGGATGGAGCTTGATAAGATATGCCTTGAGAAGCATGCTGGTCAACTTGAAGCAAAACTAGGGGGCTGCAGAAGAAAAAACAATTATGTAGCTCAATAGGTTTACAGGGAATGCCAATAGAGGCACAGAGGTAATCTGGAGATATTTGCCAAGTTTTCTTTGTGCATTTCCTCATCAGGGAGTTGTGCCATTTTATCCTTCTCTACAAAGTTCCACTAGTTCACGTTGTAGGAGTAGAAGTAGGCCATTTGGCCCATCGAGTCCACTCCGCCATTCAATCATGGCTGATCTCTGTCTTCTAAACCCATTTTCCTGCCTTTTCCCCACAACCTTTGACACCCTTGACCCTGATAAGTCCAATCCAGGCGCTGGATGTAGCGGAGCGGCTCCTGATTCAGGTAAGCCCCAGGTTGCTGCAGGGCCTCCTCCGTCGCCCTCGACCGGCTCGGCCCACCAACCGACGTCCCTCTCCTCGCCCGGTCACCATTGTGCTGCAAAATCCAATCTTCTCTGAGAAAGGGCTCCAGAGAGAACTGGCACTTTCAGTGCGTAGGTAAATGCTTTGTCATTTCTATTTTAGTTTAGCGATACAGTGTGGAAACAGGCACCTTCGGCCCACCAAGTCCGCACCGACCAGCAATTGCGTTCCACTGCAACTAAGGGAACTGTTCTTCAGAGTAAGAAGCTTGGTTACTCAAAGGCAAACAATAGCTTAGGCAGTAAATGTGTCAACAATTTCATGGGTTATGGCTTGATGCAGGAGAGAAAACAGTCGAAAAGCATTTGCAGCACAATCATTCATTTCTTTCTGTAAAAATTATTCTGGGTTTCAGTATCGTCTTTTGCCACAATTTATTTTCTGTCTTCAAAATGAACACAAAGTGCTGGAATAACTCAACTAAAGCAAAAATACTATTTTTAAAGAAAGTTCTAACGAGTAAAATAGTGACCTCTATATTTCATGAATGATATAAAATTCCAGCTGCATCAATAATGTTGCTTTGATGATGTTTTGTCCCACAGTACTTGGCTGCATCTCTCATATGGTGATAAAGAGCTACCAAATATATTAAATGATAATTAGCAACAACTAATGGAGTCTGATTCCACCTGGAAACATAAGAACAAAACAAAGCAATTTGATTTGTTTTTTAATATGATTTTAAAAAACTGCAGATGCTAGATATATTGAAGCTGTACACAATATGCTCGAGTAACTCATTGGGTCAGGCAGCATCTCTGGAGAAAATGGATAGGTGACATTTCGGATTGGGACCCTTCTTCAGTAGGGAGAGTGGGGTGGAAAAAATGGAAGCAAAATAAAATAGGGCAAATCAGGGTCGGCAACAGAAGATCTCAGGCAAGAAGATTCACTGATAGGTCAATTGTTGGGTGGACAGTGTGAGTCAAAAAGTGATACGTGGTTGCGAACTGTGGAGCTGGTTAACAGACTTATAGTGGAGGGGGGCTGGGGGGAGGGGGAGGAAGGTGTTTATAGAAATTACCTAAAATTATAGAATTCAATGTTCATACTGTTGGGTTAAAAGCTATCCAAACAAAATATGAGGTGCTGCTCCTCCATTTTGTGTGTGGCCTCATTGTGGCAAAGAAGGAGGCCCAGGACAGAAAAGTCAGTATTGGAATGGGAAACTGTCGCCGAGTCTGCGGGTCTCTATGGAAGTCGGCAAATGGAAGTCGGCAAAAGGTGGAGATGGGAAGATGTGATTAGTGGTGGGATCATTTTGGAGGTGATGAAAATATTGGAGACTGATATGTTGAATGCGGAGGCTGTTTAGGAGAAAGATGAGGGCCAGGAGGAAATTTGTCCTAGAGGGAGGTGAAGGAAGAACAGAATATATGTGGGTAAGGGATCCATCTATGACAACCTGTGATATGTCCCGTTTTCCTTGCTTCCAGGTTTTTCCCCCATTTTCCCTACTACAATCAGTCTGAAGGGTTCCCACCCGAAACATCACCTATCCATTTTCTCCAGAGATGCTTCATGAAAGATTTATCACCTGTAATCTAAATATCTTATTATTTCCACCACTTTGCAAATAACGATGCAACTTTGTGTGAAGAGGAAGGAATCAGAAAGAGAAAGGAATTTGAAACCATGAAGCAAAATAATAAAGATAGACACAAAATGCAGGAGTAACTCAGCGGGTCAGGCAGCATCTCAGGAGAGAAGGAATGGGTGAAGTTTCAGGTCGAGACCCTAGGAAGAAGGGTCTCGACCCGAAACATCACCCATTCCTTCTCTCCTGAGATGTTGCCTGACCCGCTGAGTTACTCCAGCATTTTGTGTCTACCTTTGATTTGAACCAGCATCTGCAGTTCCTTCCTAAGCAAAATAATAAACTTTGTTCAAATGTATGTACTTTGAAGAGCAGAAGACTTGAAGCTAGAAAATACTCTCCCGAGCAAATTTCTATTAACCAAAAGTATTATCTTTATATCAACTGGAACACAAAATACTGAGATGTGGCTAAAACACAGCTTACTGCTAGGTTTCAGTAAAGAATATAGCTGGGAAATAAAGCTTGCTTTTTAGGACATGATTTTCAGAAGCTATTGTCAAACCATCTTTCACTAATGTAATGTTTTCACTTGAGATTAGCTGGCAATTTTGAAGCTTATGGATATTTTTATCATCCGGCAAGCTTCCCATGTTTGACTTAATGAAGGTACAGTTTTGAATTCTTTGTCCTTTTTCCTTACATCATGTGTAAATTTGAATTATTATCTTGCATGCTTCATTTCAAATTACATTATGTTATACTCCGTTAGTGGAATGCATTAAGACACATTGTTTTCTATTTTATATCAGCATTGAGATAATTTTCAATCCACTTTTCTTGTGTGCCCATTTTCTCTTTTCTGTCTGGCCCCCGATTCCATTATTCCATGTTTCAGACACTTCCTGCATATTCAGAATTACAGTTTCAGTATATTTTGACTGAATGCTGGTGTAATTTAATTATAATACTGTAATTTGTCTTATTAATAATATCTAATGAAACATTGTCATAGATAATAAAACATAAAATGAGAACAAAACATAAAATTTTGGTTTATAGCTATTCTCAAGAATGTTCCCGTTGAGAGGATCAAGCCAAGCCAAGTTTGCACATTCTATTACAAAAGAAAGATCAATACCCTCAAGGTTACTCTCCAGTATGTTCTCTGGTTCCATCCTTGGCCTATCCTGTCTTCATCAATCTTATTTAATTCCAAAATTATCTGTAAGCATGGTATCAGCTTTCATACAAGCAGACACGAATCACAGCAGTTCATGACAGACAAGACTAATTACCACTTTCTTTGAGCAATTGGAAATCACCAATGAAAGTTGCCAGCAAAATAACTTTTACCTGCAGCTACACAAACTGCATGCTAATCATGATTAACAATCTACACAGACATTTTCAACCAGTCCCTGCAAACCTGCACTGTCCCTGCCTGTTTCAAGGTCTCCACTGTTGTCCCTGTACCCAAAAAGACAAAGATCACTGGTCTTAATGACTACAGGCCTGTCGCACTTACCTCTGTAGTCATGAAGACCTTTGAAAGACTTGTGCCGGCCCAGCTGAAAAACATTGCAAACCCCCTGCTGGACCCTCTGCAGTTTGCATATAGGGCCAATAGATCGGTAGACGACCGCAAGAGGACCTATGCCAGGATTCTGTTTGTGGACTTTAGCTCTGCTTTTAACACCATTGTGCCAGAGCTACTACACTACAAACTCTCCCAGCTGACTATGCCTGAACCCCTCTGTCAGTGGATCATCAACTTCCTGACGGTCAGGAAGCAGCATGTGAGGCTGGGAAAGCACATCTCGGACCCGCAGACCCTCAGCATAGGAGCACCGCAAGGCTGCGTACTCTCCCCTCTCCTTTACTGTCTCTACACCAACGACTGCACCTCCACAGACTCCTCTGTCAAGTTCCTCAAGTTTGCGGATGACACCACCCTGATTGGACTGATCCAGGATGGGGAGCAATCTGCCTACAGAGGGGAATTGAGACAGCTGGCGTCCTGGTGCCATCGCAACAACCTGGAGCTCAATGCTCTCAAGACAGTGGAACTAATTGTAGACTTTCGAAGAGATCCCCCTCCCCTCCCCCCACTCACCATCAACAACACCATAGTCACATCTGTGGAGTCATTTAAGTTCCTTGGAACCATCATCTCCAGGGACCTTAAATGGGGGGCCACCATCGACTCCACAGTCAAAAAGGCCCAACAGAGGATGTACTTCCTGCGGCAACTGAAGAAACACAATCTGCCACAGGCAATGATGGTCCAATTCTATACTGCTATCATTGAGTCCGTCCTCACCTTCTCCATCACGGTCTGGTTTGGCTCAGAGGCTGCAATGGATCGTTCGCAGAGCTGAGAAGGTTGTTGGTGGCAACCTTCCCCCTGCAAGGGCCAGGAAGTGAGTGGGCAAGATCATCTCTGACCCCTCTCACCCTGGCCACAAACTTTTCGAAGCACTTCCCTCTGGACTCCGGACTGTCAAAGCAGCCACAGCCAGACATAAAAACAGCTTTTTTCCATGAGTGATAGTTCTACTCAATAACCAAAGTCTGTAGTCTCTTTTTTGCTCTGGTTTATTTTCACCCACATGTTTAGACCGTAATGTTGTATCATTGTTTTGATGTGGTTATGCTTTTCCAGCGCGCCCGGTTCCTTGTCCAAGCTGTCTGCGATGCCCTACCAAGCCCAGCAAACCTCCACGTCTGGGGCAAGAGCGTGACACCTTCCTGCCCACTTTGCACTGGAAGGGGATCATTAGAACATCTCCTCAGCAGCTGCCCAAAGTCCCTTGGTGAAGGTCGCTATCGGTGGCGCCATGACCAGGTGCTTAAGGTGGTTGCTGAGAGCATAGCCACTGCCACCAATAACAGCAAACACCACCATGCCCCGAAGAAATCAATCACCTTTGTCAAAGCTGGAGAGAAGCCTCGCCCACAACCAAAAACAAGGGCGGGCCTCCTCTACACGGCCACTGACTGGCAGCTGCACGTCAATCTGGGCAAACAGCTGAAATTTCCGCAGCACATCACAGCAACATCACTCCGGCCAGACATGATCATCACCTCCGAGGTGACAAAACAGCTGATTATTCTGAAGCTGACAGTGCCCTGGGAAGAGCGTATGGAAGAAGCAAATGAAAGGAAACACGCAAAGTACCAGGAGCTGGTGGACATGTGCCGGGATAGAGGCTGGAAGACATGCTATGAACCCATAGAGGTGGGCTGTACAGGCTTTGCAGGAGGCTCACTCTGCAAAGTCCTCAACCAATTGGGCATTATGGGGCTGGCAAAGAAAAGGGACATTCAATCCGCAAGCGAAGCCGCAGAGAAAGCCACTAGATGGCTTTGGATTAAGAGGGCTGATCCGTGGGCAGTTGCTGCTGGGACGCAAGTCGGGGCCTAATC
This sequence comes from Rhinoraja longicauda, assembly GCF_053455715.1. Taxonomy (NCBI): domain Eukaryota; kingdom Metazoa; phylum Chordata; class Chondrichthyes; order Rajiformes; family Arhynchobatidae; genus Rhinoraja; species Rhinoraja longicauda. The sequence continues at coordinate 71,270,567 of NC_135955.1, read as the reverse complement.
AACCCCGGCTGGGTCGCCTGCGCGAGGATGTCTGATGTTGTGAGACCCGAAACACCCCATGACCCCAGGTCACATCACTGAGGATGCATCCCAGTGCATCCCGAAGATGTATCTGGCACACACCCCTTTATTCTAAATTGTTAACTGTATGTTTGTGTTGTCATTTGTGAGCAGAGCACCAAGGCACATTCCTTGTATATGCATACTTGGCCAATAAACTTATTCATTCATTCATTCATTCATTCATTCATTCATTCATTCAATCATTCATTCAATCAAATTACACGTTCTCACCATCACTCTCATTTTCCAAAATGTCCCAGAGGTTGTTGATTAAAATATATAAAATTATGAGAGGCATAAATAGGGTAGACAGTCAGAACCCTTTTCACGGGATGAAAAATATCAAATAGCAGAGGGCACCTTCAGGTGAGAGGGGCAAAGTTTAAAGGAGATGTGCAGGGCAAGTTTTTGTTCACACAGAGCATGGTGAATGTCTTGAACGCACTGCCGGGGGTGGTTGTCGAGGCAGATACAATTGTGGCATTCAAGAACCTATTGGATTAGCACATGAATATGTAGGGAATTAAGATAAATTGATTATGTGCAGGCAGGTAAGAGTTAGTCCTGGCATCATATTCAGAACAGACTTTGTGGCCTTGTGCTGTACTGTTCGAAGTTCCATGTCCCTATTTTGTTGAACATAAGTACATGGATTGTGCCTCTTACTAGTGCTGTTCAATGTGGAGAAGCGCTGATTCGTTAACTAAAGGAGTGCATAAAATGATAAACAGGAGGAGCTTTCCTTGACCATCTTTGACAATACATAAGACTTTATGGGTCAGAAGTCAGTATTCAGGACTCCCAAAACTGTTCCCTTCATTTGTTTACTCACTCTACACAGTTTGTCTTACTAGTAGGGCAGGGCATCCCAGACATTGTGGTTGAGGAGTCTGGCATATTGTCAGTAAGTTATGATTCCATGAATATGACTCTAGGTCAAGTTTCACTTGTCTGTGAGTCAGCTCTTTTAAGTTTAGAAACTGCTCCCCGACGTGGTGACGATCATGTTGTAAGGTCAATTCGCCAGGAGAAACTTTGGAGTATTCAAGTTCAGTGGCCAGATTCAGTGGCCAGTCTTTCAAGTTTTGTCTTCATTTGCAACCAGGAAGCATCAAGAATTGGGTTACCAGAACTGTAAAAGATCCAGAGGCTTGAGTTTAAATCCTATCATGACAGTTGGGGAATTTAAATTCTGCCAGTTAATAAATCTCAAAGAGAAAGAAGAGAGCTATTGCAATAAATGTGTCATAAAAAATCACCAGTTCACATTGGAAAGATGTGCAGCTTGATGTAGCTGAATATGACGCAAGACAACTGATGTATCAAGTGTTCTCAGAATTGCCAAAAGGAGCCACTCAGCTATACCAAATTAAAGTGCTGAGGTGGCATTGATATGGGCACTGTTCTGAACATGACAAAAACATAACAAGCCCTGCAAATTACAAGCCATAAAGATTTTGAGTTATGCCTCAATTGGAAAATCAATCATGCAGACATCAAGTAACAGGATGACAGTCACAGAATCACAGCTTTCAGTGAATTATCCAAATTCTTTCATCCTGATCTCTTGTTATCAGAAGAGAGGTATCATCAGAGGGCTGGTACATTTGGGAGAGGAATGGCCTGGGGGTCTCAATATTGATTCCATGCCCTGTAAAGCCTCATGGTATCGGATAACGTAACTTACCATTTGATTACTCTTGAATATTCCCCCTCAAATGAAATATGTACACAGGAACAATTTATGCTGGATGGGAGTTTTTATCATCCGTAGTCCAAAGTGGCTTGATCGCCCGAACACAAAACGAAGCTGGTAGAGTTCAGAAGGATTAATCTCCCTGACAGGCCTCAGAGAAGATGAGTGAGAACCGACATTCTGGAAACCTGTAAGATCACTCTACTTGTCACAGATGCATCTGTACTAATTGATCTCAATGGGAATGACTATAGATTTATAATTAACTTTAGCATTTCTTGTTTCGGATAAAAAAACAAGATTACATTTCTGCTTCTTGTGTTAACCAGAAATCAGTGGTAAAGAACTCCCTACATATAACAGATTTTACATCCAAATAGTCCACCTTTAATATCAAGGTTTACACATGAAGCATGGTTCGATGGGTTTCAGAGATAGACAATAGACAATAGACAATAGGTGCAGGAGTAGGCCATTCAGCCCTTCGAGCCAGCACCGCCATTCAATGCGATCATGGCTGATCACTCTCAATCAGTACCCCGTTCCTGCCTTCTCCCCATACCCCCTCACTCCGCTATCCTTAAGAGCTCTATCCAGCTCTCTCTTGAAAGCATCCAACGAACTGGCCTCCACTGCCTTCTGAGGCAGAGAATTCCACACCTTCACCACTCTCTGACTGAAAAGGTTCTTCCTCATCTCCGTTCTAAATGGCCTACTCCTTATTTTTAAACTGTGGCCCCTTGTTCTGGACTCCCCCAACATTGGGAACATGTTTCCTGCCTCTAATGTGTCCAATCCCCTAATTATCTTATATGTTTCAATAAGATCCCCCCTCATCCTTCTAAATTCCAGTGTATACAAGCCTAATTGCTCCAGCCTTTCAATATACGACAGTCCCGCCATTCCGGGAATTAACCTAGTGAACCTACGCTGCACGCCCTCAATAGCAAGAATATCCTTCCTCAAATTTGGAGACCAAAACTGCACACAGTACTCCAGGTGCGGTCTCACCAGGGCCCGGTACAACTGTAGAAGGACCTCTTTGCTCTTATACTCAACTCCTCTTGTTACGAAGGCCAACATTCCATTTGCTTTCTTCACTGCCTGCTGTACCTGCATGCTTCCTTTCAGTGACTGATGCACTAGGACACCCAGATCTCGTTTAACATCCCCTCTTCCTAACTTGACACCATTCAGATAATAATCTGCCTTTCTATTCTTACTTCCAAAGTGAATAACCTCACACTTATCTACATTAAACTGCATCTGCCATGTATTCCTCAGATCCCATGGAAAAGAGTCCATATCTTCAAAGAAGAACATTAAAGTTATTCAGAAAGCACAGGATATGTTTTAATTAGAGATATTAGAGGCCATTTAGAACTGAGATGAGGAAAAACTTTTTCACACAGAGAGTCGTGAATTTGTGGAATTCTCTGCCTCAGGAGGCAGGAGGCAGGAGGCCAATTCACTGGATGCAATCAAAAGAGAGTTAGATAGAGCTCTTAGGGCTAGCGGAATCAAGGGATATGGGGAGAAGGCAGGAACGGGGATTGTGGATGATCAGCTATGATCACATTGAATGGTGGTGCTGGCTCGAAGGGCCAAATGGCCTACTTCTGCACCTATTACAGAATACAGAGCTTTATTTGTCATTCGGTACCAAACGAAATTACTTTCCAGCAGTCACACAAAAAAAAAAGAACACAAGACACATGACCCCAACACAGTGACTCCAAACACCCCCTCACTGTGATGGAGGCAACAAAACTTCCACTCTCTTCCCCACGCCCACGGACAGACAGCTCGTCCCCGACCGACCCGCACAGTCCCCGCAAGGGGATGGAAGTCCCCGCGGCCGAGCGCTGAAAAGTCCCGCTGAATTGTCTATGTCTATGTCTATATACAAAAACAAAATTTTAATGACACTCAAATGATTACTTTAACTGCAAAATGCCTATAATTTTGTTCACCACATACAGTGAGATATTTTACGTGCAATAGACACTGAGCAGCAGCTTGGGCAACGAAAAGTAGGTTGACTTAAAATATAGGAGATTTTTCAGGTGTCTTTTCCTTGATAAAGTGCTTTCAAAGCACATGAATATCACTATCAGCGACTTTTTCAAGTACAAAAGAAATTAGAGCCAGGGATGGAGATATTAAAGATCTTTCAGTCTGCTATGAGATCAGATATCAGCATCTCAGGTCTCTTAAAGGGAATGAACTAATTGTATGATGGGAATGTTCTGTGCCTGAAAGCTGGAATTCTTTTCCAGTGTACAAAGAGTCGCTTGCCTTTTTCTTTTTAGTTTCACTTTTAATTTCCAGTTTTTGTGTACCTTGTGTGTTGTGACTGCCGGCAGACCAATTTCCCTCCGGGGATGAATAAAGTTTTATCGTATTGTATCGTATTTGACAAGCACTAAAACAAAATCCTCTGTTAACAGATTTCACTGTAGCTCTTCAGATTCAGTGTTGAACGTTGCTCTTGGTGACATCCCATCTTCTAAACTTTACAAATTTAAACTCATCTGCAATCACATTCCCGATATTCTTTTGCTGATTTATATTGATGTGAAATATGCCAATATTTAAATGTACAAAGTTTTTATCTTCATATTTAAATTGCTTCATACCTCATCTCGAGATGGAAATGGTGCAACAAAGATTCACAAGGACTCAAGGGCCTAAACTATTGGGAGATGTTGGGCAGACTTGGCGGCTGAGTGGTGACCTAAAAGATGTGCATAAAACCATGAGGAGAATAGATTTAAAAGACAGTTGGACAGGTACAGCTAAGATAAAGTATGTGTCAAATGCAAGCAAATGGAACTAGTTTAGCTCTAGCCTCTTGGTCGGCATGGATGAGTTGGGCCAAAGGACTTGTTTTTGTGCTGTATGACTCTATCTCCATAGTGACTTTCACCTGTAAAACTTCATTAAACCTTCTGCCTCTAAATCAGACCTCTTGTGATAAACCTCTTCCTTCACCAATATCTTTAGTTGATGGCACCATATTTTAACATTCCTAACTTGAATCCCTTCATTTCCTTTTTAGACAATATTTAAACTCATCTCCTTGATCAAGCTTTTGAACACTACTCATAATATCGCCTTCTTTAGCGTAATGGCCAATTACAGAATCAAAGATTGACATATTACAGGCGGTCCATTCGGTCACTTGCTGCTCCTTTACAACTGCAACTTAGATAGGCACAAACTCCAACCTTTTTTTGCCTGCCATAATAATCAAATATCCCTTTTGAGAGTCTTGAGTAAATCAGCAACAGCTGCCACAACAGAAGAGTACCAACTCTGTAACCATTTCAGTAAATCTTTTTTGACATCTTTACCAAAGTCTTTACACTCTTTTTAAAGTGTTGCTGAAACCAGAGTTGAGTGCAATATTACAAATAGAAACACAGAAACCTAGAAAAATAGATGCAGGAATAGGCCATTCGGCCCTTTGAACCAGCACTGACATTCAATAATCATCTAATATTAGTAGCCCGTTCCTGCTTTTTTCCCATATCCCTTGATTCCTTTAGCCCAAAGAACTAAATATAACTCTCTTGAAAACATCCAGTGAATTGGCCTCCACTGCCTTCTGTGGCAGAGAATTCCACAGATTCACAACTCTCTGGGTGAAAAAGTTTTTCTTCATCTCAGTCCTAAATGTCCTACCCCTATTCTTAAACTGTGACCCCTGATTTTGGACTCCCCCAACATCAAGAAAATTTTTCCTGGCACCTAGCCTGTCCAATCCTTTAAGAATTTTATATGTTTCTATAAGATCCACTCTCACCCTTCTAAATTCCATTGAATACAAGCCCAGTCGACCCATTCTTTCATCATAGGTCAGTCCCGCCATCCCGGGAATTAACCTGGTAAACCTACGCTGCACTCCTTCAATAGCAATAATGTCCTTCCTCAAATAAGGAGACCAAAATTGCACACAATACTCCAGGTTAGGTCACACCAGGGCCCTGTACAATTACAGTAGGATCTCCTTGCTTCTAAACGCAAATCCTCTCGCAATGAAAGCCAACATGCCATTAGCTTTCTTCACTGCCTGCTGTACCTGTATGCTTACTTTCAGTGACTGATGTACAAGCACACCCAGGTCTCGATGCACTTCCCCTTTTCCTAATCTGACACCATTCAGATAATAATCTGCCTTCCTGTTCTTGCCTCCAAAGTGGATAACCTCACATTTATCCACATTATGCTGCATCTGCCATGCATCTGCTCACTCACCCAACCTATCCAAGTCACCCTGCAGCCTCATAGCATCCTCATCATTTCCTGATGAATGTGGATTCCCTTCAATTCCACCCTCCCACTAGATCCTCGGTCCCCTAGTATTTCTGGGCGATTGTTTGAGTCTTCCTTAGTTAAGACAAAAACAAAGTACTTGTTTAACTGTTCTGCCATTTCTTTGTTTCCCCTTATAAATTTACCTGTCTCTGATTGTAAGGGACCTACATTTGGCTTCATTAATCTTTTCCTTTTTACATAAAGAAGCTTTTGCAGTCAGTTTTTATATTCCCCGCAAGCCTTCTTTCATGCTCTTTTTTTCCCCTCTTAATTAACCCTTGTCCTCTGTTGAGTTCTAAATTTCTCCCAATCCTCTGGTTTGCTGCTTCCGCTGGCCAATTTATATGCCTTTTCCTTGGATTTAACACTATCCTTGATTTCCCTCGTTAGCCACAGTTGAGCCGCCTTCCCCATTTTATTTTTTCGCCAGACAGGGACAAACAATTTTTGGAGTTCATCCATGCAGTCTATAAATCGTTGCCATTGCATCGCCACCGTCAACCCTTCAAGTATAATTTACCAGTCTATCCTAGCCAATTCCCGTCTCAGACCTTCAAAGTCTCCTTTCTTTAAGTTCAGGACCCCAGCCTCTGAATTAACCGTGTCACTCTCCATCCTAATGCATAATTCCACCATATTATGGTCACTGTTGCCCAAGGGGCGTTGCACAACTAGATCGCTAACTGATCCTTCCTCATTACACAATACCTCGTCTAGGATGGCTTGTACACTTGTAAGTTCTTCTACATATTGGTTTAAAAAAACATCCCGTATACATTCCAGGAAATCCTCCTCCATAGCGCTGCTACCAATTTGGCTGGCCCAATCTGTATGTAGATTAAAAAGTCACCCATGATAACTGCTGTACCTTTGCTACACGCATCCCTAACTTTCTGCATGATGCTATCCCAACCTCTCTACTGCTACTTGGTGGTCTGTATACAACTCCAACGAGCGTTTTCTGCCCCAGGCTATTTCGCAGTTCAATCCATACCGATTCTGCATCTAAGCTAATGTCTCTCCTTGCTATTGCATTAATCTCCTCTTTAACCAGCAATGCCACCCCACCCCTTCTTCCTTTCTGTCTATCCTTCCTGAATATCGTATACCCCTGCATGTTTAGCTCCCAGCCTTGGTCACCCTGAAGCCATGTCTCTGTAATTACAACAACATCATATCCCTTAACTACTAACTGTGCATTCAATTCATCCACCTTATTACAAATGCTCCTCGTATTGGCACAAGGCTTTTGGGTTTGTTTTTCTTATCTCCCTCCTACTTCTGTCCTCCTTTTATGTCCCTCTGTCTCCTTGCATCGGTTCCCATCCCCCTGCCCTGTTAGTTTAAACGTGACCCCCACACTGTTTATTTAAACCCACACATGTAGCACTAGTAAACCTGCCTGCCAGAATGTCCGTCCCCCTCCAATTAAGGTGCAACCCATCCCTTTTGTACAGATCACCCCTGAACCAGAAGAGATCCCAGTGATCTAGAAATCTAAATCCCTCCCCCTGCACCAACTCCTCAGCCACACATTCAGATCCCCTATCTCTCTGTTCCTACCCTCACTAGCATGAGGTACTGGAAGCAACCCAGAGATAACCACCCTAGAAGTCCTGCTTCAGCCTCCTACCTGGTTCTCTGTACTCATGTTGCAGAACCTCCTTCCTCTTCTTACCCACGTCATTTCTGCTCTTACCCATGTCATTTCTGCCAAATAATCACCGCCCATATCAACCTAGCATGCTGCAGAAGTCTCTCCCACCATCAGGAACTCAGCAAAGGTTGCTGCTGTCCAGATCATCTACTATAAGTTCTTAGTTATTTCAGAAGTTGGCAGTGAATGTGAACAATGTGAATTCAGAGACTTTATACATCTGACTTTCATTATGAACCAAGATTCTCAAACAATCTCCACATGCATCAGCTCTGGAGTGGCAGACATAGGTGAAACATTCACCTACGTCTGCCACTACAGAGCTGAGGCATGTGGAGATTGTTTGAGAATCTTGGTTCATAATGAAAGTGAAGTAGGTCATTCTGGAGAGATGAATTAAGAGGACCCAAATAGACTCTCTAACCTTTGAGTATTTTACCACTCGAGTTTATTAAATTCCTTGGTAATAATCAGAATTTCTGTATGCAGGGGTATTTTACATAGATACATAAACAATAGGTGAAGGAGTAGGCCATTTGGCCCTTCGAGCCAGCACCGCCATTCAATGTGATAATGGCTGATCATCCACAATCAGTACCCCGTTCCTGCCTTCTCCCCATATCCCTTGATTCTGCAAGCCCTAAGAGCTCTATCTAACTCTCTTTTGAATGCAAGGTCAACTTCACAGCACATTACAAATTAATCTTGCCACATAAATGTATAATATTGTTTAATGTAAATAGAAAAGTAAGCAAGAACATGCAGACATATCTGTTCCTCAATGAAAATGTATGATTATCAAAGGAAAGCAAAAAGCATTAAAATGAATAATGTGCATATTGGTGTTATTGAACCTCAAATTTGAGCAGATTTTGCGACACGGCTGCTGTAACTGGCCAGGGAAAAACAAAGGGAGGGAAGGTGTTTCCTCTGAATGGACTTGAATGAGAGATAATGGATTAAAATGCAACATGAGAGTGATCAGCCATGATCGCATTGAATGGCGGTGCTGGCTCGAAGGGCTGAATGGCCTACTCCTGCACCTATTGTCTATTGTCTATCTCCCAATCATAATCCTTACTTTATTTGAGTTATGCATTGGAAGATTTGTGTTGAACTAAAAATAAAAACCAAGCACATGGATTGGTGGTCAATTTGGCACACAGACACAAAGGGTTATTTTCAGATCCTGTCCTCCACATCCATATATGATTTTCACCTTGCTCAGGGGAGAGAGTTTAGAGATATGAAAGGGTACGATGTGAAAATGACAGATCAAAGCAGACAATGATAAAAGGAAATGTAAAATGGTTCATTGTTAGCAATGGGGAAGGTGACTAAGAGGTATACAATCAGTAAAATTAATCAGAAGGTCAGTGAAACTAGTTGGAGAACTAGGGTGGGGGATGCACGGGGAGAGAGGGAAAGCAAGGGGTACTTGAAGTTAGAAAAATCAAAATTCGTAGGGCGGCACGGTAGCGCAGCGGTAGAGTTGCTGCTTTACAGCGAATGCAGCGCCGGAGACTCAGGTTCGATCCTGACTACGGGTGCTGCACTGTAAGGAGTTTGTACGTTCTCCCCGTGACCTGCGTGGGTTTTCTCCGAGATCTTCGGTTTCCTCCCACACTCCAAAGACGTACAGGTATGTAGGTTAATTGGCTGGGTAAATGTATAAATTGTCCCTAGTGTGTGTAGGATAGTGTTAATGTGCGGGGATCGCTGGGCAGCACGGACTTGGTGGGCCGAAAAGGCCTGTTTCCGGCTGTATGTGTATGGTATGGTATGGTATGGTATGGTACTGTTGGGTTGTAAGCAGCCCAAGCGAAATATGAGGTGCTGTTCCTCCAATTTGTGTTGGGCCTCACTCTGACAGTGGAAGAGGCCCAGGACAGAAAGGTCAGTATGTGAATGGGAGGGGGAATTAAAGTGTTTAGTAACCGGGGTATCGCGTAGGCCGAGGCAGACTGAGCGAAAGCATAACCGTATTTGTTCTTCCCGAGCAAAGGATCAAACTATGTACTTTGAGTCAGTATCACCAATACATTGAAAGAACGTCAGCAAATTGTCTCTTGGATAACAAAAAACATATTATGGCAGTGCACTGCTGTAGGGAGAAGGCTGTCATGTGATCAAGTTCCCTAACAGAGGCTTCATTGGATCCAAGCTCTTAAAAGTTGCTTGCAAGCAGAATCAAAACAATTCTGTTCTAGTCTCTGAAGTTTGACGATCTATCATCAACAGAGTTCACTGGCTGGAGAGTCTTACATTCTCTTCTGGCAAATGAGCTATAGCAGGAAATCTTATGTTCTTCAATTGCTCTAATAAACTGTAAAAAGTGCTCTCAAATGTTCACAGAATTACAGCTGACTCAGTATAAGCAAAGATAATGAAATCCATGCGGAAGGAGAATGAAACATTACATTTCCTACAGTCATCACTCATACTAATTATCTCCCAAAACTACCTAGTGCACCCAATGTACACCAACTGAAGAGTGCACCCAATGTACACCACTGTTAGACAGTGGTCAATTTTGTGGGACAGACTGTGAAAAAATATTTGGATGAGAATATAAAATCAATTCACTCTATTATATAAATATATTATATAAATATAAATTCACTCTATTAATAGAGTGAAGATCTTTAAAACAAAGCCACGCTAGCTTAGATTATAAATTTATAGATTGATTGTACATTGAGAAGCAATGCTTGGAATTGGAAGCATGGTAAAGCAGCAGCAGAAAATACCATTTTGTTTCTTTTAAACATGATTTCAAAGACTTTAAATTGGATTAATCAAAGATAACAGCAGTTGCTTTTGTATCCAGAGGGTTGCACAAGACAAAACCGGTAATACAATATCTGACTGACACTGATAAAACCACTGCATTTTCGCAGAATATATGTCTGCTGGACACCTTTCAGAATAATTCCATTGCATGGCCTTGCTGATAACAGCTTCACACTGACTGATAATTACTGTGAAAGGTCAATAATCACCTTCAAAATGAAGCAATCGCCATTAGCAAGAGAGCTATAAAGGAAGTTTGAAGAGGGAAAATAAATGACCATATTTCAAATTAATCTAGGAAAAGAGAACAATGTTTCAGCCACAGGGGAAATTTGTCCATCATTGCTGAAATTAAGGGTGAAGACCACGAAAAGAAAACTGGCATGGAGTTTTGAGTAGCTTGCTGTGCAATGAACTTTAGAAAGGGCGATGCACTCACGTGCGGTAATGTATAACCAGGAAGCAAACCAGGACAGGAATTGATGATAAAGGTGCACAATGCTATGGACTAGGAAAGGCAACTATTAAATCAGGTAGACACAAAAAGCTGGAGTAACTCAGCAGGACAGGCAGCATCTCTGGAGAGAAGGAATAGGTGACGTTTCGGGTCGAGACCCTCCTTCGGACTGGTTAGGGTTAAGGGAAACGAGAGATATAGACGGTGATGTGGAGAGATAAAGAACAATGAATGAAAAATATGCAAAAAAAGTAACGATGATAAAGGAAACGGGCCATTGTAAGCTGTTTGTAGGATGAAAATGAGTAGCTAGTGCGAATTGGGTGGGGGAGGGATAGAGAGAGAAGGAATGCTGGGGCTACCTGAAGTGAGAGAAATCAATATTCACACCACTTTCAAGCTGCCCAAGTGAAATACGAGATGCTGTTCCTCCAATTTGCGTTTGTCTTGCTCTGACAATGGAGGAGACGGAGGACAGAAAGGTCTGTGTAGGAATGGGAAGGAGTATTAAAGTGTCCAGGAACCGGGAGATCAGGTTGGTTCAGGTGGCAACTTTAGATTTTATGAGCAAAGAAATTCACCAAAATCAGTCCAAATAATTGCAATATAAAATCCGCTCAGTTTCCCTGCATTATATAAAAATTTAAAATGCTGGAAATATCCAGCAGAGCAGGTGCGAAGAGAGGCAGAAATAATGTTTTGGTCAAAGGCTTCATCAGAACCTAGAAGGAGACAAAAGAAGCTTGTTAAGCTACAGGATTGGGGTACAGAAAAGTCGATTGGGGAGACATGGTGCTCCCCTGCCCGCGTCACCTCAAGGATAGAATTCCCCAGGTCCTCACTTTCCACCCCACTAGCCTGTGTTCAATGAACCATTCTCCACAATTCGCACCACCTACAAAGAGATTGCACCACTACATAATTTCCCCTCTCTCCCCCCTTCAGCATTTTGCATCCATTCACGACTCTTTTATAAACTTTTCCGTTCCAACCAACCACTTCTCTTCTTACATTACTTTCTCTTGCAACCACTGACAATGCAACAACTTTCCTTTCATGTCATCAGTTCGCAACATCCAGGGAACCAAACATTTTTTTCAGGTGAAGTAGTAATTCACTTGTGTTCCTCCAATCTAGCCAACTGAATTCAGTGTTCACAATGGTTTCCTCTGCATTGGAGAAACCAGTGCAGATTGGCTTTGCCGAACACCTGTGTCCATCCACAAGGATGACCCCGAGCTCCCGTTGCCTACCACTTTAATTGTCTATCCGTTCCCTCAATGACCTCTTGGTCCTGTTTTATTGTTACAGTGATGCAAAAACACAACCTTGAGGAACAGCACCTCAACTTATCAGGGCACTTAATGATAAATTTGACCATTCTGCACAGAAATCACTGGAAATTAATAACTGGCAAATAAAAAATGACCTGAATAACGTTTTCAGAGCGATTCATAGAGTTTCAGAAAACTATCAGAACAAATGGTGGACATATAAACTCATCATATGAAAAAAATAGGAAAATCAATCTGCGATTCAATTAATTTGAACAAGAATGTATGCTCTTTTATCCCTATTCTCACTCTAACTGCTCCCACTCATTCATGACCAGATAAATGTGTTTAGAGTTTATCCCCATAATGAACCTAGTTTCACCCTCCCTGAGGTTTATTAAGCTTCCTTTGTTTCCAACCTCATTCTGAATTGTTAACTCTGGTTTTCTTCTCACAGACTTAGTCTGACCTGCTGATCATTTTCAGTTTTTACTTCAGATTTTATACATCTGCATTTTTTTTACATTCCTATTCCTATTTACTTGTTATTGGTTTCTGCTGGAATTACAAGCATGGAAAACTGAGCTGTGAAACTTAATAATATTTATGGTTTAATCTTACATGTGAGGAATGTAAATCACACAAGCAGCGGGCGATTAGGAAATATGAAAATAAGAGATTGTTTAAGTGGCAAGGGATTTGTTACAAAGACATAAAATAATACCCATAGTGCCTGTTCCATTGGAACTTTAAAAGAGATTTCACATAAAAGAATTAATATCTCCATATGGCTACTTGATTTCAATAGCACACGTGACATTTTGCTAAAAGAATAAATACTGAGTTGCTGAGTCTAGAGTTAGGCACGGATTAAGAGGTGACATTTTGGAAGGAACAGGTAAATAACTGCATCAACAATAGAATCATTTTCAACAATAGAATCATTTTTGCAATGGAACTTTCAAGAAATCAAGAGCATTTATTGTCATATGAACCATAACAATGCTCTTACTTGCAGCAAACCAAGTAGGTAGCATGTAGAGCAATCATAAAAGCACTGATTTTATGTCTGTTGCAATTAGAGTCTGAAGAGTCTGTGCAATTAGAGTTGCACAGGCTGATTTAAGAATCTAATGGTTGATGGGATGAAGCTGCTCTTAAACCTGGAGGTAACAATTCTCCGGCCTGTTCAGCCTACGCTGCCTCAGTAGAGCAGGCAAAATAATAAAAGATCCATCCCACCCCGGCCACCGTCTGTTTGTTCATCTGCCCTCTGGTCGACGTTTCAGGTCGATCAAATCCCGAACAAACAGACTTAAAAACAGTTTTTACCCCAGGGCCATACGAGAACTGAACACTACCTTTGCACTAGGCAACACCGTTAAAAAATCTTGTACTTAATATAATTGTATTTAATTGTATTTATGTATTTATTTGTTTTTGCATTTATTGCATATATGTTTGTACACACCGTCAGGATTGGCTATTTTTTAATTTCGTTGTACTCGTTGCAATGACAATAAATGAATATTATTATTATTTCTCCCAATGGTGGCAGCAAGATGAGAGATGGCCAGCATGATGTAGGTCTTCAATAATATTAGTTGCCTTCTTGATGCAGTGCTTCCAGTAGAGCCCTTTGATGGTGGAGAGGTCAGTACCCATCAGAGACCAGGCAATATAACATGGAACAATGCAGCACAAGAACAAGCACTTCGGCCCACAATGTCTGTGCCGAACATGATGCCAAGATCATCTCTTATCTACCTGCATATAATCTATGTCCCTCGAACCCTTGAATATCCATGTGCCTATCCTAAAGTCTCTTAAATGCTACTATTGTATCTGCCTCAACCACACCGCTAGCAGCATGTTCCAAGCACACACCACCCACTGTGTAAAAAAGTTACACAAATCCTTTAAACATTGCCCCTCTCACCTTAAAGCTATGCCCTCTAGTATTTGATTTTACCATCCTGGGAAAGGGGTTCTGACTGCCTACCCTACCTATCTCATAATTTTATATACTTCTATCAGGTCGCCTCACAACATGGTGTTCCAGAGAAATCAACGCAAGTCTGTCCAACCTCTCCCTGCAGCTAATACCCCCTAATCAAGGCATCAATCTTGTAAACCTTCGCACCCTTTCCAAAGCCTCCACTTCCTTCCTGTAATAGGGTGTCCAGAACTGCGCAGAACACTCCAAATGCAGCCCAACCATAGTCCTATGAAGTTTCATCATTACTTCCTGACTCTCACACTCTTGCCCCGACCTATCAAACCAAGCTTATATGCCACCTCTTTCTGCAGCCCCACTCATTCATGAGCGATTGAATTACATGTAGGACAGAACTAACTGATGAAGAAATCTTTTCAATTTGGAAACCTACAGCTAATGTAAAAGCAAAAATGGTTGATGCTGTATATCTGAAATAAAAACGCTCCAAATATTCCACAGTTAGGCAGCATCAATGGAGAAAGAGAGGTTACTGATGAAAGGCCATCGAACTGAAACATTAGGCTTCTTTCCCTTTCCACAGATATTCATCTTATTGTATTGAAACAACTAACAAGAAGCATTGATACAAAGTCAGATTCATTTATTAAAAGTGATAACTCCCATTTTAGAACATGTATTATCTCTATTATGGTTGGAATCACTTTTGAGGTTTTTGTAGGAAAGCTCCAGGCAGAACTGTAAACGTATACAGCCTCTAACAGAGTAAGACAATTGCCCAAGGACAGATTTATTGACATACTATCACAATATACAGTGATAAATTGTATATGGCAGTACATGCAATATAAATATATTCTGCAAACCCAACACAAGACCTAAATCATAACTCATTTGTTGCACTACTAATTGTTTAAGATATCAAGCAATTAAGGTTCCTTCTTAATTGTAAGAAATTAAAGCATTACAACTTGAAGCGATAAGTGTTCCTAAATCCAAGAGAACGTAAATCCTTAATGTTGTAATCTCAATCTGCCTGAATAGACAATAGACAATAGACAATAGGTGCAGGAGTAGGCCATTCAGCCCTTCGAGCCAGCACCGCCATTCAATGCGATCATGGCTGATCACTATCAATCAGTACCCCGTTCCTGCCTTCTCCCCATACCCCCTCACTCCGCTATCCTTAAGAGCTCTATCCAGCTCTCTCTTGAAAGCATCCAACGAACTGGCCTCCACTGCCTTCTGAGGCAGAGAATTCCACACCTTCACCACCCTCTGACTGAAAAAGTTCTTCCTCATCTCCGTTCTAAATGGCCTACCCCTTATTCTCAAACTGTGGCCCCTTGTTCTGGACTCCCCCAACATTGGGAACATGTTATCTGCCTCTAATGTGTCCAATCCCCTAATTATCTTATATGTTTCAATAAGATCCCCCCTCATCCTTCTAAATTCCAGTGTATACAAGCCCAATCGCTCCAGCCTTTCAACATACGACAGTCCCGCCATTCCGGGAATTAATCTAGTGAACCTACGCTGCACGCCCTCCATAGCAAGAATATCCTTCCTCAAATTTGGAGACCAAAACTGCACACAGTACTCCAGGTGCGGTCTCACCAGGGCCCGGTACAACTGTAGAAGGACCTCTTTGCTCCTATACTCAACTCCTCTTGTTACGAAGGCCAACATTCCATTGGCTTTCTTCACTGCCTGCTGAACCTGCATGCTTCCTTTCATTGACTGATGCACTAGGACACCCAGATCTCGTTGAACTCCCCCTCCTCCTAACTTGACACCATTCAGATAATAATCTGCCTTTCTATTCTTACTTCCAAAGTGAATAACCTCACACTTATCTACATTAAACTGCATCTGCCATGTATCCGCCCACTCACACAACCTGTCCAGGTCACCCTGCAGCCTTATTGCATCTTCCTCACAATTCACACTACCCCCCAACTTAGTATCATCTGCAAATTTGCTAATGGTACTTTTAATCCCTTCGTCTAAGTCATTAATGTATATCGTAAATAGCTGGGGTCCCAGCACCGAACCTTGCGGTACCCCACTGGTCACTGCCTGCCATTCCGAAAGGGACCCATTTATCCCCACTCTTTGCTTTCTGTCTGTTAACCAATTTTCTATCCATGTCAGTACCCTACCCCCAATACCATGTGCCCTAATTTTGCCCACTAATCTCCTATGTGGGACCTTGTCGAAGGCTTTCTGAAAGTCGAGGTACACCACATCCACTGACTCTCCCTTGTCAATTTTCCTAGTTACATCCTCAAAAAATTCCAGTAGATTTGTCAAGCATGATTTCCCCTTCGTAAATCCATGCTGACTCGGAACGATCCCGTTACTGCTATCCAAATGCTCAGCAATTTCGTCTTTTATAATTGACTCCAGCATTTTCCCCACCACTGATGTCAGACTAACTGGTCTATAATTACCCGTTTTCTCTCTCCCTCCTTTCTTAAAAAGTGGGATAACATTTGCTATTCTCCAATCCACAGGAACTGATCCTGAATCTATAGAACATTGAAAAATGATCTCCAATGCTTCCACTATTTCGAGAGCCACCTCCTTAAGTACTCTGGGATGCAGACCATCAGGCCCTGGGGATTTATCAGCCTTCAGTCCCATCAGTCTACCCAAAACCATTTCCTGCCTAATGTGGATTTCCTTCAGTTCCTCCATCACCCTAGGTTCTCCAGCCCCTAGAACATTTGGGAGATTGTGTGTATCTTCCTCAGTGAAGACAGATCCAAAGTAACGGTTTAACTCGTGAAGAAGCTGAATTGAGTCCTGCACCACTTGCCCTATGGGTAACAACTCAATGACTGAGCAATTTAATTTTAGCATTTACATTCATGTGAAGTTTGAAAGCTGATCAAATTCATCTATTACTGCAATGGGCAAAGATGCACCTGACTTATTTTATTGTGGTTAACATGATTTTTTTAACAATATGATTGCACATGGTGGTAGTTGATGCAGTTAACAAAAAGTGCTTATGGTTACCTTCATTTTACAGCAACTACTGTGCAAGGGAAGGCAAATTGGATTATCTCTCTTGGAAAATTTGTTTAAGACTGAGAGTAGCATAAAAAATTACTTAATTGTTCTTCAGACCCATAAATGCAGCCTTTCCTTCTCTAATTGGTGACAATCAGATTGACCCTACTGGTGTAATTGTATCTTGGGCACAGTAATTAGATAAATCCATCACTTCCCACATTTAATTCAAATAAATAACCAAGCTTTATTGCCAGTGATTTCTGCAATAACGGTTATTAATCAGTTTTGGACATTTGGCTAATGTAAGGGAGAGCTTTGAATAAGGTATAAAAATAAATTTTTGAATGGATGCTTCATCAAATTTTGATGCATCTGACCGTGTTTTAGGAGTACAAGAGAGGCCTATGACAATGAGAAGGTTTTAATGAAAGCATTTTCTACCAATTAGGAAGTTTCAGTTTTGTTAATCAGCATTTTTAATTAATCCAAGATTCAATATTTCTTTATCAAAATGAGAAATGCAAACATCATTATTTTTCTCTTGAGGGAAATTATAAGCCGAGTGAATGTAAGAATCTAGCAAAATTGAACCGCTTTCTCTCCAAGCATCAGATTTCACTGATGCCACTTCAAAATGTGGCACTGCATTAGTCATGATGAACAAGTCACATCAATAGGAAGATCATGTGGAATAATTGGCTGAGATATCTGTTGCTTGCTTTTAAAAACAAGATAATCGGTTGGCTTGTTTACACATATCATACTGCAGTTTAAGTCCAAGTTACATTTAGGACATAATTCAGTGAAGTAATTGCTTTACATTTTTTAAAGTAATAGGTGTTCATTACTTATTTTTCAACAAATGTTGAAGAATACAAACAAATAACAGCAGATTGGTATTGGTTTATTTTTGTCTATCTTCAGTTTAAGCTCACTGTTCCCAAAGGGCTAGAGGGTCACAGACACTTCCACCACACCCAATACATAGTTAAATGCAGCCACGTCCCTAGATGGACTCTGCACATGCTGCTTTAAAATGCTCTCTTGGATGCATTTTACAAATTCCACCCCATCTCAGCTCTTTAGTGAAACAATCCTTGTCAAAATGGGAAAGTTAAAATCCCCTCTTACTACTTACTTATTGTTTTTACATCCGACTGACATTTGCCGACATATCTGTTCTAATTTCCATTAAGTATTGTGAGGCCTATACAAAAACCCCATCAAAGTGATCACTCGAGAGAGAGAGAGAGAGAGAGAGAGAGAGAGAGAGAGAGAGAAGACAACCTTTGAGGCAAGTTCGCTTATGAAAGATGACACCTCCTTCTATGCAGCATTCCTAAAGTACTGAAGTAATTGGAATGAAACTAGTAACCACAACCATAGCTGACAAATATGTTAGAAATTTAAATTCTGATCAATGTTAGACTCATTTTTAGACAAATTATTTGCAAAATAAATTTAGATCATTTGTAATTAATGGAGGATATTAAGTCAATAAGTATAGTATTAGAATAATCAAATCTGACATAACAAAGCTCACACCAGGATTTCAGCTGTGATGGATTGTGAGACAAGGTCAGATACATGTAACAGTACACAAGTGAAATAAACAATCTTAGTGCTGGAAGTAAGGTGGTACTCACAGCTCCTCGCAGACTCACATATTATGAATGGTGTGATTCAGCAAGACAGAATGGCCAAGAGTTTAGGGAAAGGGGGTGAATCTATTGCAAAAGTAGGAGTGAACATTTGTGAACATTTTGCACTTTCTGACCTACAGTTTTCTCTTTTTTAATTTCTCATCTGAAGGTACTGACTAATACAAGAGTGCAGTTTTGTACATACCAACAGCTCTGGTCACTATTTTTCATGTGTGAACCTGAAGACTCGGTGTTGTTCTTAGTCAAAATCATGTGAAGATTGGCTGTTTTGTGGTTGAGAGATTATGAGTTAGCAAACGTAGCGACAATTGCTGATACAGCCCCCCCGAGCCCAGAAGTTTAGTTTAGTTTAGTTTAAAGATACAGCGCGGAAATAGGCCTTTCGACCCCACGCCGACCAGCGATCCTTGCACATTAACACTACACACACTAGGAACAATTTACAATTTTACCAAGCCAATTCATCGACAAACCTGTACGTCTTTGGGATGTGGGTGGAAACCAGAGATCCCATAAACGACCAAAATGCAGGTCAAGGGGAGAACGTACAAACTCTGTACAGACAAGCACCCGTAGTCAGGGTCGAACCCAGGTCTCTGGCGCTGTAAGGCAGCATCTCTACCGTTGTGCCACTGTGCTGCCCCATGCCATTGAGGTTAATTGCAACAAATCAACTTACCATGACTGAGATCAAGTACCTGAGGTACAGGTACAATTAAAATCTTGCTTGCATCAGCATCACAGGCACAAAAACACAGACAAAACAAAACATAAATTATAAATAAATGATGCTCAAGTTATAAAAGACTGTCAAATATAATCCAAGAAACAGGAATATACTTTGGTGTGTTATTAAATATTTTTCTAATACTGCTTAAGGAGTTGTTTGCAGTCAGAATATGTGATTATTACAATATTTAACTATTCATATTCATTAGCTTTGGACTCCTCAATTCACAAGTACAGTGCCCTCCATAATGTTTGGGACAAAGACCAACGATTTATTTATTTGCCTCTGTACTCCACAATTTGAGATTTGTAATAGAAAAAATTACATGTGGTTAAAGTGCACATTGTCAGATTTTAATAAAGGCCATTTTTATACATTTTGGTTTCACCATGTAGAAATTACAGCAATGTTTATACAAAGTCCCCCCATTTCAGGGTACCATAATGTTTGAGACACAGCAATGTCATGTAAATGAAAGTAGTCATGCTTAGTATTTTGTTGCATATCCTTTGCATGCAATGACTGCTTGAAGTCTGCGATTCATGGACATCGGTTGCTGGGTGTCTTCTCTGGTGATGCTCTGCCAGGCCTGTATTGCAGCCATCGTTAGCTTATGCGTGTTTTGGGGGCTAGTCCCCTTCAGTTTTCTCTTCAGCATATCAAAGGCATGCTCAATTGGATTCAGATCGGGTGATTGATTTGGGCACTCAAGAATTAACCATTTTTTAGCTTTGAAAGACTCCTTTGTTGCTTTAGCAATATGTTTGGGATCATTGTCTTGCTGTAGAATGAACCGCAGGCCAATGAGTTTTGAGGCATTTGTTTGAATTAGAGCAGATAGGATGTGTCTATACACTTCAGAATTCATTATGCTACCACCATCGGCAGTTGTATCATCAATGAAGATAAGTGAGCCAGTACCTTCAGCAGCCGTACATGCCCAGGCCATAACACCTCCACCACCGTGTTTCACACATGAGGTGGTATGCTTTGGATTTTGGGCAGTTCCTTCTCTCCTCCATACTTTGCTCTTGCCATCACTCTGATATAAGTTAATCTTCGTCTCATCTGTCCACAAGACCTTTTTCCAGAGCTGTGGTTGCTTTTTTAAGTACTTCTTTGCAAACTGTAATCTGGCCATCATATTTTTGCGGCTAACCAGTGGTTTGCATCTTGCAGCGTGGCCTCTGTATTTCTGTTCATGAAGTAATCTGCGGACAGTGGTCATTGACAAATCCGCACCTGACTCCTGAAGAGTGTTTCTGATCTTTCGGACAGGTGTTTGGGGATTTTTCTATATTATAGACAGAATTCTTCTGTCATGAGCTGTGGAGATCTTCCGTGGCCTGCTAGTCCCTTTGCGATTAGTAAGCTCACCAGTGATCTCTTTCTTCTTAATGATGTTCCAAACAGTTGATTTTGGTAAGCCTAAGGTTTGGCTGAGTCTCATAATGGCTTCTTTGACTTTCATTGGCGTAAATTTGGTCCTCATGTTGATAAACTGCAATACAACTTTACAAAGGTGATGGAAAGACTGGAGGAAAGCCCTCGCAGCTGCGGCTTGCCTGCAGTCCGTTTTTTTGGTGTTTTATGTTGTTTTTTGTTGTTTTTGTCTTAATTGTAGTTTAAATATGATGTAGTGTTTGCGGTTGTGTGTTATGTGGGGGGGGGCGGTGGGAACTAACATGGGGGGAAGGGGGGGGTGTGGGAACTGTAACATTGTCTCTCCCGAATGGAGACCCGACCTTTGTATCTGTGTCGTGTCTCCGTTCCAGCTGCGGCCTACACTGGCCATGCACCTGGACCTGGCGGCCTCCGGCTAGGACCACCCGGGCTCTGGTTCGCAGAGCCCACGGCCCGGACTCACCACTTGCGGCGCTGGCTGCCTTCGGAGGTTGCGGGAGCGGCTGCAACTCGTCTACGGAGGCTCCGGCGCGGGCCGCTTGGACGTCGGAAGCCCGCAGGCCCCTGGGTGGGGGCCGACATCGGGAGCTCCGGCAGCGGCAGTAGCAGCGTCTTCGCCCGCCCCGAATCGCGGGGCTTGGGTCGTCCCGCCGCGGACCTTTCACTGTCCGACCTTTCACAGGCCGCGGGATTTTCTCCGCCCGGCGGGGGCTTCAATGTCGGGAGCCACGACCGCCCGACGTGGCAACTTCAACAGCCTGACCGCGGGAGAAGACGGCAGGGAAGAGAAAAATACATTCTGGCCTTCCATCACAGTGAGGAGGTGACTGGAGGAGACTCACTGTGATGGATGTTTCTTTTGTTTGATGTGGGTTATGATTGTATGTGTTACTGCATTTTTATTGATTATTCTTATTGGTCTTATTGTTGAACTGCGGGTAATTTTTCATTTCACTGCACATTTATGTGTATGTGACAAATAAATTGACTATTGACTATTGATAGGTGCTGAGAGCTCACTTATACCTGCATTAAAGAAGGCATTTAGACAATAGGCAATAGGTGCAGGAATAGGCCATTTGGCCCTTCGAGCCAGCACCACCATTCAATGTGATCATGGCTGATCATTCACAATCAGTACCCCATTCCTGCCTTCTCTCTGCCTCAGAGGGCAGTGGAGGCCAGTTCGTTGGATGCTTTCAAGAGAGAGCTGGATAGAGCTCTTAAGGATAGCGGAGTGAGGGGGTATGGGGAGAAGGCAGGAACGGGGTACTGATTGAGAGTGATCAGCCATGATCGCATTGAATGGCGGTGCTGGCTCGAAGGGCTGAATGGCCTACTCCTGCACCTATTGTCTATTATCTATTGTCTATTCTCCCCATACCCCCCGCTATCTTTAAGAGCTCTATCTAGCTCTCTCTTGAAAGCATCCAGAGAATTGGCATCCACTGCCTTCTGAGGCAGCAAATTCCACAGATTTACAACTCTCCGACTGAAAAGGTTTTTCCTCATCTCCGTTCTAAATGGCCTACCCCTTATTCTTAAACTGTGGCCCTGGTTCTGGACTCCCCCAACATTGGGAACATGTTTCCTGCCTCTAACATGTCCAATCCCTTAATAATCTTATATGTTTCAATAAGATCCCCTCTCGTCCTTCTAAATTCCAGCGTATACAAGCCTAGTCGCTCCAGTCTTTTAACATGCGACAGTCCCGCCATTCCGGGAATTAACCTCGTGAACCTACGCTGCACGCCCTCAATAACAAGAATGTCCATCCTCAAATTTGGAGACCAAAACTGCAAACAGTACTCCAGGCGTGGTCTCACTAGGGCCCTGTACAACTGCAGAAGGACCTCTTTGCTCCTATACTCAACTCCTCTTGTCATAAAGGCCAACAAGCCATTAGCTTTCTTCACTGCCTGCTGTACCTGCATGCTAACTTTAAGTGACTGATGAACAAGGACACCCAGATCTCTTTGTACTTCCCCATTTCCTAACTTGACACCATTCAGATAATAATCTGCCTTCCTGTTCTTACCACCAAACTGGATAACCTCACATTTATCCACATTAAACTGCATCTGCCATGCATCTGCCCACTCACACAACCTGTCCAAGTCACCCTGCATCCTCATAGCATCCTCCTCACTGTTCACACTGCCACCCAGCTTTGTGTCATCCGCAAATTTGCTAATGCTACTTTTAATCTCTTCATCTAAGTCATTAATGTATATTGTAAATAGCTGCGGTCCCAGCACCGAGCCTTGCTGCACGCCACTGCCTGCCATTCCGAAAGGGACCCGTTAATCCTTACTCTTTGTTTCCTGTCTGCCAACCAATTTTCTATCCATGTCAGCACCCTACCCCCATACCATGTGCTCTAATCTTGCCCACTAATCTCCTATGTGGGAGCTTATCAAGGTACACTACATCCACTGGCTCTCTCTTGTCCATTTTCCTAGTTACATTCTCAAAAAATTCCAGAAGATTAGTCAAGCATGATTTCCCCTTCGTAAATCCATGCTCACTCGGAACGATCCTGTTACTGCTATCCAAATGTTCCGCAATTTCTTCTTTTATAATTGACTCCAGCATCTTCCCCACCACTGATGTCAGGCTAACTGGCCTATAATTTCCCATTTTCTCTCTCCCTCCTTTCTTAAAGGTGAAACCAAAATGCATAAAAATACCCTTTAATAAAATCTGACAATGTGCACTTTAACCACATGTGTTTTTATGTATTGCAAATCTCAAATTGTGGAGTACAGGGGCAAATAAATAAATGATGGGTCTTTGTCCCAAACATTATGGAGGGCACTGTACCTTTGATTGGGCCTTGCATAGTTAACAAAGTCACAGCCGGGATATGCTTTCATAGAATCTCTTGGCCCTTATCTTTTATGTTATTCCCTCTAATCTAAGTTATGAAGCAAAGATCCAGGCACAGATTTTTACATTCATTTGCCAGTGTCACCACCAAGATAGTCAAATTATTAACAAATGTAAAATATGACACTCTCTGCTTTACTTATTAGTAAAAGGTTAATGGTAAAACTGAAGCATGATATATTCCCACATTTGGCTTTCCGAATATGTTGATCGTGATGATAGCTTTTGTGCACATGTTTAAAGAGCTTCAAATCGGGCATTCAAAACCATGCTTGCCTCCCCGTTCAAGAATTTCTGTTCAATAGCTTTGATCTTGCATGTTTGGAATCCTGGCTTCAAATTTTGTTGAGTTCATACAGCACTTGTTCATACAGTGGAACAAGTTGATATAATTCTGGAACTGAAGCCGACTTTGAACCCTGCTGGAGATATTTATAATGTAGGTCAAGAGAATCTGTAAGATCTACAGACGTGCTGCTTGACCCCCATTTCCTAGTATAGGTATAATAAGTTCCTGATTACATCTATCACTGTAATAGATCTGCAGACAGCATTAGATAAATGTAAGTGCTCAGTGCGCAAAATCATTCAGCGGTAACTATTTTTAAATGTTTATCAATCAAACAAGTTTTATTGTCAGAACCAAAGAAATTGGAGATCAGAACAGTAAATTACAAACAATCACACAAGGTGAGCAAGATAGAAAAATGTCGCTGTCGATTTATGCCCTTTGGCAAAGAATATAACGTCACATCAATTCAAATTTTTTTTTTGCTCCTTTAATCTTTGAATGCTAAAAATACAGGCTTTATTTATTCAAAGATAAAATGGCCCAGTTTGTGGTGAATGGAAACTGCACCTATCTGATACAGACATGTAGCACCCTTGATTCAGTGCACAGTTTTATCTGAATGCTGCCAGTTGTGGGTTTAAAGCTCACCTCATAGACCAGACATATATTTCAGACTGTTGCGTTAATGATGCTCATATGAAAAATTATTGAACCAAGGCCCATTTGCCCTCAGCAGGCATTATGATTATTGCTACTATTCAAAGAGAACTTCTCTTTATGACCAAGTCAACGTTTGGCAACCAAATTTATAAACTGCACTTGCTGGAAATCGGAAATAAAAACAAAAAAACACTGGAAAAAATCTGCAACTGAGGCAGTATCTCATCATCCATATGAAATGTTAACCCAGTTTCTCTTACTGCTGAGCATTTCCAGCATTTTCTGTTCTTACATTAAAAAGAAATAATATTTATTCCATTATGCCATTTATTCCACCAATGTTTGACAAAGTTATTGCATATAAATAACATGTTACATTTTCCTCACCGCAACAGTATCCTCACAAATGGCACAGTAGCACAGCCGAGAGAACCACTGTCCCATTGTGCCAGAGACTCTGGTTCAATCCTGATGCTGCATGCTGTCTGCATGGAGTTTGTACCTTCTCACTGTAACCCTGTTGGTTTATTCATAGAACTGCCATATGTGGAATGATAAGGTTAAATCATTATAAATTGCTCCAGTGTGTAGATGAGTAGAAGAATCTGGGTGGTGTTGATGAGAATATGTAGAGAGTAAAAATGGGATTCATGTTGATTATGTGGCCCAAAGTTATCAATTTTATATCTCTCTATAAAATTGGTAACTTTGGCCCACATAATCCACATGAATCCTATTTTTACTTCTCTATATATTCTCATCAACACCACCCAGATTCTTATACTCATGTTATATCTCTCTGTGAATATTTCAGAGTTACTTCCATGGCTCTTAAACCTTTTGGGTGTCATGAATTATAAAAAGCATTATGTGTCCAACCTCATTCTTTCCTTTTTAATGAAGGTAGGAAAACCAAGGTTAAATGATAAAAAATATCAATGCTACCTTTTTTTTCTTATGCACAAGCAGTTCAAAATCTGGAGCACATCTCAATAATCATCTTAGCTAGCAGAGAGGGAAAAAACTATTCGCAAAAGAAGAAGAAGAATGGGCACCATTGTTCACACCAGGCACTGACAGAACAGACTAGAATTATATTCCAAAGCACCATGAAGTAAAGCCTGATATGGTTTTCCTATCCATTGGTTAAAATGTGTTTTGGAGTTGGTCTGTGGTTTGATTTTGAGAAAATTGGACAGGTTCACTTCAATGTGTACTCAACACTCTCCTGATGCAGACAATAACAAGATGCTATCACATTTATTTTTACAAAACACCATACGCATCTTTTTAAACACTCCCTAATTCTTTTATTTAATTCTAATTAAATTTATCCAGTTCTTGAAATCTGCTGATTTTCAACCCTCTGTTGAATTATTTTTAATTTATCTCTGTCAAATATGGGGGTATCACAAAAAAAGGTAGCCCCCAAGATCTTGATGGAAAAAAGCAAAAACAATGTGTTCTGAAATTAAATAAAAGGATGCCTGTAGAGCATGGTAGAACCATTGGTCACAAAATTAAGATCACAATCAGGAAGACATGACCATTACAGGAGGCATTGGACATGAGGGTGTTTGTTAAATTTAGTTATCAAGCAGGATAACTTCCTTTTGTTAGTTAATAGGAACATTTTCATCAATATGCGTGTAATATTCTCTGTGAGGATTCTCAAATGTTATTTAAGAAATTTGAACTAAATCAATAATGTTTGTCTCCTATGAACATTTCATGACACTTGTGAACAGAAGCAAAATGTTCAATGCAAGTATACTAACCATTTAACAGAAAAAATAGCATTTTCAAAACATAAGTTACAAATAGTGTATTCCCAATGTAATAAGAATTTGTCAGCCTTAAGCAGAGTTACTCAGTGCGTCTGGTGTTACAAGGTTATACTTAAATCATTCTTGATGTACTGAAAAGGGAAAAGCTGAAACCGTCTTTTTTTGGGATGGATTACCACAATAAAGGAACAATATTGTTGGAAGTCATTGAGCTGATCTGAATGACAGAAATAAATGCATTTTATTCTCATAAAAAATTCATGCACTCCGAGAATGTTTTAAAACTATAAAATACTTTGAGGTCATATTTTATTATTTTTATGTTTCCTTTGGCATGCATACTTTGGCTTTATATGCATACATGGCCTTCCACTACATGGTATGGTTTGTGCAGTGTTCCACACTTAATTGAGCAGCAAAATGCAAGTTTTTAACACAACTCAATCAATGCCTTTGGCCACTTTTAACCATAGAAATATTGTTTCTTTTTGTTGTTGAATGAATTTGTCTATGCATGCAAGTTTGTGTGCGTCTGTTTCCCTGCTTATATGTGTGTGTGCATGTGTATCTGCATGTGTGTGCCAGTGTACGTGTGCACACACACATGCATGCTCTTCTGGATGCAAATACACATACAGTGACTATAAAAATAACATGGGAAAGAAGACATCGCAAATGTGAATAGATTTTAGATATTTTTTTTAGATTTAGAGATACAGCGCAGAAACAGGCCCTTCGGCCCACCGGATCCGCGCCGCCCAGCGATCCCCGCACATTAACACTATCCTACACACACTAGGGACAATTTTTACATTTACCCAGTCAATTAACCTACATACCTGTACGTCTTTGGAGTGTGAGAGGAAACCGAAGATCTCGGAGAAAACCCATGCAGGTCACGGGGAGAACGTACAAACTCCGTACAGACGGCGCCGTAGTCAGGATCGAACCTGAGTCTCCGGCGCTGCATTCGCTGTAAGGCAGCAACTCTACCGCTGCGCCACCGTGCCGAAATAAGCACTGACTTAGGTTTGAAAATCTTATTTCTCCATACAAAACAGACAAGATAGTAAGTTAATGTGGTTTGTAGTCAAAGGAATATCAACCATCCATGCATCAACTTTTGCTCTCTCCCACTCCTCTGTCTGAGTGACCATTAGTTAGCTCATGCCACTCTTTCTGGCTGAGCATCAGCTTCAGGTGTTCTGCCTTCCTCTGCTTCAATTCCTGGTCTATTGCTCTTCAATGGAACATCAGCACATGGAAAAAGCATCTCCAACCATTCTGCCAAATGCTATTTCTTTCCCCCAGGAGTGAGACTCCAACCTTTACCTACTGCCACCATCCTAGTACTCTTGGCCACTGGATGCCACCTTCTACTCCTTTCCTCTAATCTGGATTCTGCTCTTTTCCACTGCTGTACCAGCAATCCTTAAAACTCATGAATTTTAATACTTCATCCTGCTGCATTAAAAAAAAAACAATAAAGAAATCCACAGAAGCATAGCTGGCAGAAGATGCAATGATCATTTGAAATGGTAAAGCTAGCTTGAGGGTCTAAATGGTACATTTCTGTTTCTACCACCTCTGGGCATGTGTATTTATATACTGTATTCAGTCTTCTTTTCTTATTTTACACTGCTGTGTTGTGAAATCTGTCTTGCTTGCATCTGTTTTAATTTTGTTCTCTTACTTTTGGAGTATTAGGTCCATTGATTTACAGCAGGAAAAATCAAATGAACATGTTTTTATTGCATAAGGTTCTAGCATGGAACACACCCACATAATCCTCACTGAACAGTTGTTTCGCCAATTATTATTTTGCCAGACAGACGAAAATGTGATTTCAAAACAAATTACAATATCATGGATCAGACTTTCACTGAATTACTCAACTGTGGAAAGCATTTCTAAGTACCTAGTACTCACATTATTTTGGTTTTGTGATGAATGAAAACAAGCCGACATTGCTTTGAGTGAGGTATGGTTGATTAGTGGGAGTAATTAAAGTGCACAAAATATTGTACTTTTTTTTGCCAGTCCAGTACTCATCGTAAGGTTAAAAAAACATTCACACAGCATTATTTCTATCAGCATTTGAAGATGATCCCACAGATTTACAGGGCAGCCAATATTTCAGCAAACATAAACCTAACTGAGCCTTTTCTATTTGTGAGTAATCTATTTCAAATGCCATTTTTGATATCTATGTATTCTGCATTTGATTTTGCATTAAGAAACTATTATTTGTTCATGAATAGATGTTAAACCACCACCGATCTCTATAACATTCATTATTGACGGTTCCAACTTCCAAGTCTCAATCAGAAGGTGCAAATAATAGCAATCCCATTCAATTGTCATTTCCAGATCACAAACAGTTCTCTAGTTAACTTGAAATCTCCAGGAAAGCATAATTGAAATGAAGACTCAATAGTATCCAAAGATTATTTGTTTTTATTTTTAAATATTTGATGGAGATATTGCATCCAAAACCCTATTGATAATAACCATGCTTTTGCCACTATTGTTGTCAATCTGTGCACAGTGGGAATTGGGCAATGGGATTAAGCATTTGTCTATGGAAATATTCAAAGAACAGCAATAAGCCTGCTATTCCATAACTGCTTTTCAACTTACTGAGCACGTAGATTTAGCTGCTGCACAGTTGCCAGATAAACCTCTATTTTCATCTCACACAACTGACCCGTATTGAATAATGATGACCTACCTATGTGAATGAACATCACCCAGGGTCCTCAAGTGGCAGACATTCAAAGGATTGGAAATTCTTTATTAAATGCAATTCAATTTGAATCTATTTAAAATCTAAGGACAAAGCGCTGTGTGCATGGTGATAGGGAGGGGTGGGGCGAAGGGGTGTATAAGGTCAAACAGGAAAGAATAGTCTTGGGAGCATATTGTATTAATCAAAAGCACATTTCCTTTAAAAGCACACAGACATACTGATGGATTCTTAAAGAATTGTAATTGCCATCAACCTCACGATGCACATGGCAAAACAACTAAATTAGTCCAGATATTTGGATGTGTTATTCAAAGGCCTACACTAGTAGTCCAGATATAAAAATTCAAAACCCACACAGCAGCAATGGGTTTTAAATTCAATTAATAATTTAGAATGAAAATCCCATTATACAAAAGACATCTGTTACTCTGACGCCCTTCAACAGAAGAAACTGCTATCCTTTCTCAATACACCCTGCACACAACTCCAGATTCACCAATGTGGTAATCGTTTAAATGTCCTCCGGCCGTTTCATTCAATGGCAATTAGAGATGGGTAATAAATGCAGGCCTTGCCAGCAATCCAAATCCTAAAATATTCTGAGGCTGCGTATCCATTCTCAAAAATTAATTTCAGTGATGTCACTGACAACAAGCATGACAGTAAACCAGGGACTTTGACATCTGAATAGTCTGATATTCATGCTGTTTTTGAGTTTGCCAGGTTTGAAGAAATTTTAACATGCCAATAATTTAAAGCGAGGTGCTGTGTGGGCTGTGAGGAGAATGGGAGAGGCATCAGGTAGATGTTAATAACTGTGATCCAAAGATTACCATCCTTCGAAATCTTTCTTATTCATTTACTTTGTAGCTCACTTATATTTTCCTGCAGGACCTCACATTTTTACACTATGCTATTGGCATCCGGACTGACCACAATCACTGAAATGATTTTCACCTGCACATTGGCATCTTTGGCCCCAAAACCAAGCAAGCAACATGCAGCCCACAATGACATATGGAAATGTGGAAATTCTTCAATAGACGCATAACAATTATATCACTTATCACTCTTAATCCAATGTTATACCATAACGTAAGGCAGAGATAGATAGATTCTTGATTAGTACAGGTGTCAGGAGTTATGGGGAGAAGGGGTGAGGCGAATGGGTTGAGAGTGCGAGATAGATCAGTCATGATTGAATGGTGGTGTAGACTTGATGGGCTGAATGGCCTAATTCTGCTCCTATCACTTATGAACATGAACATTGAGAGTAATGCCTCACATCCTTCTGTGAAACTGACTGTGGCTATATTATTGCTCTCTCATCATTCTGCTGTAATTGTCACAGTTGATTACGCTTTATTCTTCCATCACTTCTAGTTTCAAACTCTATTTTTAAATACTTGCGTGTTAAGATTAATTTCTATCTTGATGGAATAAATCCATCCTCAGTAATGGGTGTACAGTATTCGTGCTACAGTAAACTGCTGCTTTAAGGCAAAAGCTATCTAGCCTGTCTCTGTACCACCCAACAGGCATGTGCTAACATCTCAATTAAAAAATGATTTTGCTCAAAGCACATTGCAGACTTTCCACAAACTTCTTATTGGTGAACAGGTAAATACCTACAGAACCCATGTTAGAACACACCAGTAATCTCACATCAATTAGCCAATCAGATAAAGGAATATCTCAACAACAATCTAAGGGAGTCGAAAACAACATGACAATTTGTTGATTACAGGTTAAACGCCGAGATCATGCTGACTGGAACTCAAAATAAAAGTTGCCATATATCTTGAGAAATGTGGTGTTAACTGTGCATCTTTGGATGTTTAGTGGACATATGTGTATTGTCCATAAAGGTAACTGCAGTAATAGAGATAACAAAAAATCATTCAATGGTTCTTAAAAGAATGACAACCTTCATACCTCATATTTCAATTATTGGTTGAACAAGAGGAAAATTGTAGTTTGCACATTTGTTGGTGCAAATAATCCTCTGAATTTACTTTAAAAGTGAAATTAATTATACCAGTATTCTCCTGTCCCACCTCTTAAACTCCTGTATGATGTGACATTCAAGACACAAAGCCAATTCTGTTTTGACACAACCATTCTCTGGTCTTTGAATGTACATTGCTCAGGAAGAATTTAAAAATGACAGCACTCAAGTAGACAAATAAATACCATGCATATAATATGTTTGCATTCATCCTGTGAGGCTACAAAAGTTGTAATCTATTAAATCTATTAAAATTGTTTGAGTGACATAAACCATTCAACTACTGCCAGAAGATGTTCACAATGAAAAAAAAGTTGCTCAATACATGGTTGTTGAGCTTTCTTCAAGCCTTTCATGTTCCTGAATTATTTTTCCAGCTGTGCAGTGTCTGTGAGAGTTTAATTGATCAATTCAAAGTCAGGAGATCTAAGTCAACAAAGGACATCAATAAATTGAAGCCGTCATTAACTTTATGGTTATTACTGTTATAAGTCACAATATACTGTTTTCTTTTGAGAGGTTTTTGTTCATTACCCTGGAAATTTTCAGGGTTTCAGATTTGTGTAATTATAAAACGTTCTGCTTTTAAGTCTGTTTCTATATTTTACAGATGGTTGTTTTCTTTTTTATCGATTAGTGTATCAATTCACCTTTATGTCCCGATCTGGCTATTCTTCTTGCCAGACTCAACACAACTACTCAGCTGGTTGCTTTCCCTTCTACTGAATCTGGATCCAGGCATATGGTACAATAAATTAATTTTTGTGAGCTAGCGCCATTGCATACAAATCACTTTATAACTAACCTAAATAAAAATGCCCTTTCTGTGGCTCTAAAATTTCCCTTGCAATCCATTTTAATAGCAAATAATATAACTGATTCACTGCCAAAAATGTGCATTACTAAAGTTCTGCAATATTTTACTAGAACGAAGGCGAATGATAAAACATGGGGAAGGTCTTTCTCTCATGAATTAAAAATTAACAACATTGCTCGTATTCTTTGTGTGCTATTTAAAAATACCAGCCCAATTCCTATACAACTTTTTGAAAATAACCAGTTTGTGTTTCAAGTTCTAATTAGCAACAAAAACAGCCTTATTCCACAAAACTGTGATTCCCACTAAAACTCCTTCCAAAATTTAAAACTGGGAACAATATTCTCAGTATTCCTACTTAATTGCACGAAATATCAGCTGCAAGTTAGCTCAGTCAGTGGAACTATAGGAGCTATATTAGTTCTTATGCACCGTTTGATTCATTAGTGCTCATTTGGATTCACAAGGGACACTGTTCACGTAAAGTATCCAACTTCCCCGATCACCACACTACCTCCGACCATACCCATGAACATTTTTACCCAACCAGGGTTACTTAAAGGAAAAATCACTTACATACAGGTTTATGGCTGAAACCAGCTACGGATACAATTCCACCATTGTTTGTTGCATTCTTTAAATGTATTAATGACCAGCAACCACATTGAATGATGTGGTAGGTACTAAAGGAGCCTTTGCTGTTTTCGTCATTTTTGAACAAAACTAGTTCATGAGTATACATTATTCGGCATTATTTTCCAGAATAACATGACAGTGAGAACATGCCTGGATCACACATTGCTGGATATACAGATTAACGCACAGGATGAGGAGAGTATAGAAGGCTATATCCACACAGGTGGCAATATAATGAACATTGTTGTTGAATACACAAAATACAACTTCTTCACAATTATAGGAATATCAAGCTATTGAAACATTGCTTATGTTAAACAAAGATGATTGTGTTCCAATTTCTGCCTTCTTGCCAAATAACAAAAACAATTAAAAGAAATAGCTTACAGTAATGTTACTTAACTAACAATTAAATTACTTTGAACTGTAGGCTGTCTCATAATTGAGTAGAATATAATGGATTATCTTAGAAAGTTCATATAATTTGAACAATTTTCAAGAAAAAGCCCTTCTTCCTCATGCTTCTTCAGCTTTCTTCATATTTTTTCTCAAAATTGCCAAAACATAAGCTAATGGAATGGCTGGCTCTTCAAACAATAGTCTTATTTTTATTACAGGTATTCCCAATTACGACAGCTTTGAAAAGGGAATGATTATAACTTACATTGTGCAGACATCATTTGCAAAGTAATCATTTTGGCTCTGATACCAAAACATGTAGCCATAGAGAAAAAAAAGTGTTGTTTGGGAGTTTTCACCATTCATATTAAGTTAATACATATATATACATACCTGTCATTAATGCTCCAGTTCAGACATAGATTCAGAGCGCTTAAATTCTTGCATCTCTTCACCACTTCCATTACTGTTTCATTATTCAATTCTGTTATGTGACGTAGATCGAGACTGATGAGCTCCTTCAGCTTTGGACAAAAGTAAAAATAAAATTTGAAACACTATGATTCTTGCTGTAAATCACAATAAAATAACTGTAACAAAGAATCTAGAAAAGGAACCACTGTATGCCATTTAATCCCTCAAACCAGTTCCTTCTTTCAGTGAAATCATTCAGGATTCAGGATATCTTTATTTGTCATCCAAAAAACAAGTCTTTTGGACGAGATTTCGTCACCCACAGTCACAGTCAATGATTTAATTATTAACATGAGAGGCTTTTGTTTTAACTGCATGGACTAAGGCAAATTGCACAATGCATGCAAGCAGAAGCTAGGTTAGTTTATGAAGGCAAAAGGAAACTTATACAATATTTACTCTAGTGTGGGAGGGGGGGATTCACATGGAGGATAAGAACCAGCATGGATCAGACAATCTGAATAGCTGTGGTTTTGCAAATATATTCTAAAAGTATTTCTAATCTTCTATTTACAAACATTATATGTGGATGCTTAATAAACAATCAACAGCTGATACATGATGCATTCATGCTGTGGGTATAACAGCTTTGAATTCTTCTAATTAAACATTAATTTTAAGCATTTTGAGGCAGACCTGTTTGGACCATCATTTTAATTGACACAAGGAGTTAAGATTTAGTATGTTCGTATTTGTTTTAATGAGGACATAGAATTTCTTTATAAAAGAAGAAATAGAAACCTATTTATGTTCGAGGCAAAAAAGAGTAATACACGGAACATCAAAATGTCTTTTCAGGAGGCTTGTTCAATAGTTGTAGGCATTCTGACAATGGCCATATTTCGAGAAAAACTCATGCAAGCATGGAGAAATGGTATAAATGGTCTTGATACTGTTTCTCCAAGAATTACGTGAAGCAGTGGTGTAAATTTGGAAAGCTCCCCTGAAAATGTAATCGTGTTGCATTAATCAAACAATTTATATTTTCACATAAGGTTTCTTTTCGGATTTACTGTTTGCACATGCAGATTAGTTTCCAATACCATGAACTTTGGTTGCAATTGAAAAAGACTGAAGTTGTTGAAAAATAGATACATACAAGCCTTGAACATGAAACTATGTCAAGTTTGCTTGGTCCACTTTACCTACTTTTTCATTCTGTTTCAAATTTGCTTAATGGATAGTCATCATCGTATAGATATTGTACGTGGAATCATCTTTAAGAAAATTATAATTGTAGTATGTGGTATATAGAACAATAATTCCACTTTATAGCTTTTCCGAAGATATTTTTCTGATAAGGAACAATAAAATTGTACGAAATGTGGACTTATTCAGCATGCAAGGCAAACAACAAGCTAGAAGGACAATCATAGTATCAGGATACGTGAGTTACTTGTGAAGAAATTCTGGAACATTATTTTCGCTTTGCTGGAACAGTAGAGGTCATATTTGTGAGGGATAGAAGTACAACTGGGAAGTTGCTGTTGATGTAACAAAAGTTTCTAATGTTATCAAAGATCATGAGAAAATAGTGAGTACATGAGAAACTGATGTAGGAAAAGCCCACTCTGTTCTCCACCATACAATAAGATGACAGTTTATATTTACCTCAGCGCTATTTTCCTGCACTAAGCTCACATTTCTCGATTTCATTAATATCAAAACATCTATCAATAAGAAGGGAGAAATTGAAGGCTTCACTACCCTCTGGCTGAAAAACAATTTCCAGAATGGACAACCCTCCTACTCTGACCTGGTTTTAGACACCCTTGCCCGAGGAAGCATGAACCTTGCATCAATTCTGTCAAGCTTAAAATAACTTTCTACATTACATTCTAAACTCCAATCTGCTTAACGTTTCTTCACAAGACAAACACGTCATTGCGTTAATCAATCTGGTGAACCTGCATTCCAATACATCTATTGAGAGTTGATCCCACTTCAGGGAAGGTGAGCAAACATGTACACAACATTCCTGGCATTGTCTCACTAGGCCATATGGAAGTGGAGTAATGCATTTTTACTCTTGCTGTAAGGCTCATTACACCATTTGCTTTCCTCATTGCTTGTGGAATCTCCATGTCAACTTACAATGATTTATACAGACACTATTTATACAGAGGGACTTTCAACACTGTCCCTCTGATTCTTTTCAATCTCTTGAAATTACTCTGCTTTTCTATAATTTCTACCAAAATGTGTGACTCCACTTTTTTCCATATTATGCTTTTGCCCAGTCACTTATCTTATTCTTATATCCTGAAGACTAACTGTATCTTCTCATGGCCTATGTGGACAGCCATCTTGGCATTGGCAGCACACAAGGATGGAGTATATGTAGTCCCCTCATCCAAATCAATGGAATAAACAGGGAACAGCTGGGCCCCTAGCATTGAGCCCTGCAACACTTTAATAATCACTTATTTTCACCTGAAAATGATCTATTATTTCTCCACTTTTTTGTCTATTAATCAATTCATAGATCACATATTGCCTCCAATGCCATACATTCTAATTTTGTTTCATAATATATTGTGTGGCACAATAATATATTGTAAGGCAAAGGCTTTCTTAAAGTCAAAATATACATCAGTTGATTTGCACTTATCAACCTGCTGCAACCTCGAAAAAATGAATAGATTTGGCAAATATAATTTGCGTTTTGCAAATATAATTTGCGTTTTGCAAATTCATGTTGACTCTACCTGGTTCTATTATTATTTTTTAAGTGCTCTATTGTCACTTTTTCAAATAATGGGTTCTTGCAATCTCCTTACTAATGAAGTCAAGCTAATTATCTCATTGTCCCCAATTTCTCTCTCCCTCTCTTCTTTGTAGGAGCACATTCACTCTCTTCTAATTTGTGAGCCTATGGAATGCTTAAAATGACAACTTCCTTCATCATATCCCTGAGATATAGTTTATATTGTCTAGGAGGTTTATTGCCTTCCAGACCCATTAATCTCCCTAATAATATATTTTTTATCAATGCTAATATTTTTGAGTTCCTATTTCACTCTGGACGAGCAGTTCTCCATTATTTCCAGAAGGTTTTCTGGCCCTGTCAATGAACATACCTCACTGCAATGGATGGAGCTGGCTTCTCTCAGCCGTTTCCTGAAGGGAACGTTCTGTGAGATAGGCATGATCTCTTCTTCCAGACCTGTAAATCCCTTTCATCCCTTTCAAATGTTGACAGGGATTCTCACAGTTGTTTTTTTAATTGTAAATATTAAATATCATATCATCATATATCTACAGCCGGAAACAGGCCTTTTCGGCCCTCCAAGTCCGTGCCGCCCAGCGATCCCCGTACACTAACACCATCCTACACCCACTAGGGACAATTTCTACATTTACCCAGCCAATTAACCTACATACCTGTACGTCTTTGGAGTGTGGGAGGAAACCGAAGATCTCGGAGAAAACCCACGCAGGTCACGGGGAGAACGTACAAACTCCTTACAGTGCAGCACCCGTAGTCAGGATCGAACCTGTGTCTCCGGCGCTGCATTCGCTGTAAAGCAGCAACTCTACCGCTGCGCTACCGTGCCGCCCAACCAAAGCAGCCCCTTCATTGTGCAAGCTTCGCCCTTTTTGTAAGTCATAAATATATTTTTGCATGTACATACTATTCTGGTTAATCTTCTGCCTCAGTTCGATTTCAAGTTTATAGATAAACAAATTGCTGAATTAAGGCAAGTTGAGCATAAATCTTTCGAATTTATTAAACCTAATCAATGCCACTAAATCCTATCTGAAACAGATTAATCATTTTCTCATTGAAGAATAAATATCTTGATTCTCCTAAGTCTCCATTAAAAAATCACTTTCATGAACATTTCATATTGATCCCTTGGTGCAGAATGCAGCAATTTACTTAGCATTTAAGGGAATTGCACTGCACAGCATGTTACAGGAGGACTCCAACTGACGAGAACTGTTGTCTGACAAACTATATTTAAATACGCAGTTGGACAGTATTATATATTGTATTGTAATATTGCATGTCTTTTGATAGAGACAAGAAAAGCTCTACTGCTTCACATTGCAAAATCTGTTAAAACTGGTACTTTGCACTTGACAACGTATAATTTATCCTGTTATACATGAAGAAAATTGCCCACAAAATAGTTTGCTTAATGACTTAAAGCTCTGCAACAGCAACTGCAGAGCTTGATGAGCAATGTGCATCCAAATAAAATTGTTCAGTAATAGGCTTTGAGTTACATAGGTAACCACAACTATAACTGCAACCATAGTTGGAGACTCTCCTTTTAAGTTGCAATTGCAGCAGTAACTTTGACTACAGGATTTCTTAAAACAAACCAATATTTGAGCTTGTGCTCCATTAAACCTGGAGGATAACAGTGGTTGAGAGGGGCATTACATTTGTAAATACACTTGCAATGATACCAATGCAACTCAATTTCAGAACCGGACACACAGCTTCCAAATTTTGCACAACGGACTGAGAGAATGTTATCAACCAGATTTAACAAATCTGGCGCAGATCCTCTGTTGAGCCAAAGCTACGAATAACCATGCCTGTACAAGTATAGCTCCCAGCATTGTCCTCTCCTAGCATGGGAGTCGGGGGACGGGGGGGGACGGGGGGGGAGAAGGGGGAGTCTTTCTCTGTACATACCGGACTCACAGAATTATTTTCATATCCAGATTCAACAATCAAATTTCACGACCATTAAGCTGGGAGGCTTACAGGGGATCACTCTATTCAATTGGACTCCATGCGAAAATCACCAGAGAAACACACTGGCACTTGACAGAAGATTCCCATCATAGACCTATGTCACGATCAGCACTGGAAAGTAAGGACTGGAAGTTGTCAGAGCATGAATCTACCCCAATGTAACACTGTTGCGAAAAGGAATAAAATCTGAAATGGTAAAAGCTGGAGTAACTCAGCGGGACAGTCTGAAGAAGGGTCTCGACCCAAAACGTCACCCATTCCTTCTCTCCAGAGATGCTGCCTGTCCCGCTGAGTTACTCCAGCTTTTTGTATCTATCTTCAATTTAAACCAGCATCTGCAGTTCTTTCCTACATACTGAAATAGTAAGAGTTGACCGCATGGTGGATGCAGGAGTGGTACGAAAGGACTGAGATGACCGACCATGATATGGCACCATTTAATATTAAAGATAAGGGATAAACCAGTAAACTAAAAGTCAAGCAATCTAACATCATTGGTGGGGAAATGGCTGGAAAAATCGAGAAAAAATGAGTAAAACAGTTTCAAAAGACAAAGTAGTAATCAAGGAAAGTCAGAATAGATTTAGGCAAATCATCACTGACTGACTAACTACATAGAAGATATTGGTACAGGTGAGAGGGGAAATACCTTGGCTCATAGTCATAGGATAATACAGCATGAAAACAAGTTTTTCACTCCATTTTGTCCATGCCCTTCTCATCTTTTAAATGCTATTATTGTACCTCTCACAACTCTGCTCATCCTGTTAATGCACCACCCTGTGAATACGACTGTGCATTCGCCTTATCTATGCCCCATCATGAACGTATACACCAAATAATGTTACCCTTCACTCTCCACGGAATAAAGTCCTAGCTTATCCAGTTTACAGTTTAATTTAGTTTATTGTACAGTTTAATTTAGTTTATTGTCACGTGCACCGAGGTACAGTGATTACAATCAAACAATTACAGTGTATAGATACATGATAAGGGAATAACATTTAGTGCAAGGTAAAGCCAGCAAAGTCTGGTCAAGGATAGTCCAAGGATCACCAACGAGGTAGATAGTGGTTCAGGTCTGCTCTCTGGTTGTGGTAAGATGATTCAGTAGCTTGATAACAGCTGGGAAGAAACTGTCCCTGAATCTGGAGGTGTGCGTTTTCACACTTCTATACATTTTGCCTGATGGGAGAGGGGAGAAGAGGGAGTGGCCATGGTGCGACTCGTCCTTGATTATGCTGCTAGCCTTGCCAAGGCAGCGTGAGGTATAAATGGAGTCAATGGAAGGGAGGTTGGTTTGTGTGATGGTCTGGGCTACGTCCACAATTCACTGCAATTTCTCGCAGTCTTAGTTGGAGCTATAACTCAGGCTCTCAAGTATTGACAACGTGCTTGTAAATTTATTTGCGCTCATTCCAGCATATTGACATATTTCCAATAACAAGATAACCAAAACTATGCACAATACTCCCAAAGTCTTGTACAATTGCAACAGCGCTTCCCAATTCCTCTACTCAATGTAGAAACAATGAACTACAGATGCTGATTTACTAAGGAGAGACACAAAATGCTGGAGTAACTCATGTGCTGAATAACTGCTTAATGAAGTAAGGGAATATAGACTGGAAAATGTATGAAAAAATATATGGAAGGGAAGAATATTTGGTTCAGTAAAAATAAGTTTTAAAATGTCATCGTTCGGGAAACTATGTCAAGAAATGACTCAAGGAAATAACTGTAATTTTAAATGCTTAATTGAAATATTAGAATATAAGATAATACAAATCTCTTTGATAAGTTTGCACCTGATAGAAACTAGAAGGCAATTAAAGCAAAGTACAAAAACACATCAACAACAGATGGAGCACAATGATGCCTACTGTCTGACTTCAATATTTACACAGGTGGCATGTGAAAACAGAATTTAAAACCAAATTTTATTCACAAAGATTGGCCAGCAATTTGCTGCTAGATCAGATGGTTCACAACAATAGCTTTAATGATCTCAAGAGGGTCCAAGTAGTAATATGCATTCCATCAGGGAAGCACTGATATCTTACTGACTGGGTCTCTTATTTGCCTCAAGGTCAGAGTTCCTTTGCCATTCTATACCCAAATCATTTTCCATTATAACTTTAATTCCTGTCCCGACAACATTTTGCTTAATAATATATACTGCCACCCAAAGAGTGCATAATTGCAAGATACCAAAGAAAGTTAGAAAACGTCTTTTTCTTAGGCTTCATTCGCCTTTTCACCATTAATATTTTAAGGGATTTGGAATGTTGTCCATACTTTGTGCCTTTTGGAATTGCATGCCAACTTACAGTATGTTAAGAGCGATTTACTGTTGCGTCAAATGATTTTTATTCAGATGAGGGTTACGTGCCGACATTTTGTAAGGGAGCTTCAAAATGAGTTATAAAAAATTCTCTATTTTTTTCATATTTTGAAAATATTAAATTTCGGTCAAATTTTGGCCGATTTTGAACACATATTAGCTCAAAAGGATCATAAGTAGACCCATTTTTAATGCTGTGGTATTTCATTATGATTTAATAACTTTCAAATTTGGCCACCCATCTCACAGGTTGATACACTCATTTATGGAAACACACACATATATACAAATCGAAGGTATCACAAAATGCTGGAGTAACTCAGCAGGTCAGGCAGCATCTTGGAGAGAAGAAATTGTTGGAGTTTCAGGTCGAGATCCTTCTTCAGACTGATGTCGGGGCGGCGGGTCAAAGGATATAGGTGGATTCTGTTACTCCAGCATTTTGTGATATATATATTTGTATATGTATATATATATATGTATATATGTATATATGGGTATGTGTGTATAAATATATATATATATATATATATACACACACACAGTAACTCAGTGGGACAGGCAGGATATGAACCTACACCCAAAACTCAAAATGCTACAGAGCACTGAGATTTTCATGTTCTTGTTCTTCAATTTCCCTTCACTATCCAAACATTGATTCTTTTCACTCTTACATAAACAATTATTAAAATTATTCCTCATTCTGTGTACAGTAATTATGGCTTGTGGGACCTTCTGAACAATTGCATCAGAATTGAATAATCTCCCTATTAACAGATACAAAAGCTGAAGCTTAAATTGTTTCATCTGTGACAATCACAAAACTAGTTGCATAATCTGCTCATTGATGATGGGTCTGTCTTTGACAACATTGGCAGATCAGCTATTCGCATTTGCTTCCAGAGACTAAGCAGCACATTTACAATAAGAACATACTCCCTCGTAAGCTACTGTCCTTTCAAAGGATTAGGAATGGATGAAGCCTGCCAAAACTGGACTTCTGTGAGGCATAGTGGCCATCGATAGTAGTCGTAGCAGAATTGTATTTAACACAACTGACAATTTCATCTTTGTATCTCCTTTACTTCTCTATTAACATTAAGCCAGATGACCAAGACTTGTTTATAA
Source organism: Rhinoraja longicauda (assembly GCF_053455715.1). Classification (NCBI taxonomy): domain Eukaryota; kingdom Metazoa; phylum Chordata; class Chondrichthyes; order Rajiformes; family Arhynchobatidae; genus Rhinoraja; species Rhinoraja longicauda. The sequence goes on along the minus strand of NC_135955.1, from coordinate 71,228,634 downwards.
CCAAGGCCGACCTCCACAAGCTTATGCTTATACTTACAGTACTTGGAGAGTTTAAAACCTATATTCAAATCTATATACCTTTACAGTGTGTCCATATAAAGTCAGTCCACTGAAACTAAAAATAATATTGCAAATCTTAAATGAAAACAGAAAGTGCTGGAAAAGCATTTAATGTTTCAGACCTGGACCAATTAAGTGTTCTACTTTCCGCAGATGCTGCCAGACCTGCTTAGTGTTTCCAGCATTTTCTGCATTGTCAGTCCAAAATGTTCTCAACATTTCTACTTGTGATAGAAAAAGAAAAATTGTTCTTTGTTTCATCCGTCTGGCAGCATCTGCGGAAAGTAGAACACTTAATTGGTCCAGGTCTGAAACATTAAATGCTTTTCCAGCACTTTCTGTTTTCATTTAAGATTTGCAATATTATTTTTAGTTTCAGTGGACTGACTTTATATGGACACACTGTAAAGGTATATAGATTTGAATATAGGTTTTAAACTCTCCAAGTACTGTAAGAGAGAGAGAGCGAGAGAGAGAGAGAGAGAGAGAGAGAGAGAGAGAGAGAGGAGAGAGAGAGAGAGAGAGAGAGAGAGAGAGAGAGAGAGAGAGAGAGAGAGAGAGAGAGAGAGAGAGAGAGAGAGAGAGAGAGAGAGAGAGAGAGAGAGAGAGAGAGAGAGAGAGAGAGAGAGAGAGAGAGAGAGAGAGAGAGAGAGAGAAATCTGTTGTTGGATACTTAATTAGTCACAGACATTTCACAGTGAGAGAGAGAGAGAGAGAGAGAGAGAGAGAGAGAGAGAGAGAGAGAGAGAGAGAGAGAGAGAGAGAGAGAGAGAGAGAGAGAGAGAGAGAGAGAGAGAGAGAGAGAGAGAGAGAGAGAGAGAGAGAGAGAGAGAGAGAGAGAAGAGAGAGAGAGAGAGAGAGAGAGAGAGAGAGAGAGAGAGAGAGAGATCTGTTGTTGGATACTTATTTGCATTCAATGTTTCATTTTCAGTTTAAAACTATACTGTTAAACTACCCACATTTAACTTCAAGGTCACTATGAAAGGCAAGCTGCATTCTGTTTGGTGAGCATCTGAAAAAGATTGAACTCACTGTTCGTAAGTTGGAACAATTATCAATTGCATAGCATGTTTATGAGATCAAAAAGAATATGCAAGTGCACATGTTCCTTGATATGAGACTTTTGGACCCAAAATCTCCCTTAAAGGAAACTCCATAAATTATAACATGATTGAGAAAAGAGTTTGGACATTTACTATTTTTGATGTTATTTAACCGGGAGACCTCTAATTACATTAAGAAAGGATGTTTCTTTTGATTTGCTTATTGGTGTTAATTTTCATCTTGCCTTTCCCTCCTGTGAACTTTTCCCTCTCTACTCAATCTACTTCTTCTTTGGAGTCATTCTTCATTCGTGTATCTGCCTATTTTTATTTTGGCCCTAATACACAAAGTTTCTTTATCCCTGTTTTTGTCTTCATTCATGAATTCAAGATATACACCACTTAGCATAACATTATCCCCTTTGATAAGATCCCACACAAGAGATTAGTGAGCAAAATTAGAGCACATGGTATTGGGGTAGGGTATTGACGTGGATAGAGAATTGGTTGGCAGACAGGAAGTAAAGAGTAGGAATAAACGGGTCCTTTTCAGAATGGCAGGCAGTGGCGAGTGGAGTGCCGCAAGGTTCGGTGCTGGGGCTGCAACTATTTACAATATATATTAATGATTTGGATGATGGAATTAAAAGGAACACTAGCAAATTTGCAGATGACACAAAGCTGGGTGGCAGTTTGAACTGCGAAGAGGTTGCAAGGAGGTTGCAGGGTGACTTGGACAGGTTGAGTGAGCGGGCAGATGCATGGCAGATGCAGTATAATATAGATAAATGTGAGGTTATCCACTTTGGCGGCAAGACCAAGGAAGCAGATTACTATCGCAATGGTGTCAGATTAGGAAAAAGGGAAGTGCAATGAGACCTGGGTATCCTTGTACATCAGTCACTGAAAGTAAACATGCAGGTGCAGCAGGCAGTGAAGAAAGCTAATGGCATGTTGGCCTTCATAACAAGAGGATTTGAGTATAGAAGTAAAGAAGTCCTTCTGCAGTTGTATAGGGCCCTGGTGAGACCACATCTGGAGTATTGCGTGCAGTTTTGGTCCCCCATTTTGAGGAAGGACATCCTTGCTGTTGAGGCAGTGCAGCGAAGGTTTGTGAGGTTAATTCCCGGGATGGCGGGACTGTCATATGAGGAAAGATTGGAAAGACTGGGCTTGTATTCACTGTAATTTAGAAGGATGAAAGGGGATCTTATAGAAACATATAAAATTATAAAAGGACAAGCTAGATGCAGGAAAAATGTTCCCAATGTTTGGGGAGTCCAGAACCAGGGGCTACAGTCTAAGAATAAAAGGGAGGCCATTTAGAACTGAGATGAGAAAAAACTTTTTCACCCAGAGAGTTGTGAATTTGTGGAATTCTCTGCCACAGAAGGCAGTAGAGGCCAATTAACTGGATGAATTTAAAAGAGAGTTAGGTAGAGCTCTAGGGGCTAGCGAAATCAAGGGACATGGGGAGAAGGCAGGCACGGGTTACTGATTGTGGATGATCAGCCATGATCAGAATGAATGGCAGTGCTGACTCCAAGGGCCAAATGGCCTCCTCCTGCACCTACTTCCTTTGTTTCTATGTTTCTATTCAAGGCCCTAAATATGATAATGACATTTTCAGATCAACATTTGCAATACAACGAAGTATGATGTTAATGCCAGACATGAAATTTCAATTAATGGTCCTCAATATATATGGTGATTGTCAGTCGGTGCAGATCCTGGTCCGATAAACCTGTTTCCACTCTATCTCTAAACTAAAGTAAACTGACATATGAAACATACCCATACAATCATGCCCAGCTCAAAATGTGCTGTGGAAAACATTTATGGCTGAGATTTTCTCAAATTTTAGAAAGGAATTTGTACTCACCTGCAAAGATTTTATTGGAGTAACTTGCCAATACTGCATCAGTAATAGGCACAGCAAAACATCATGGAACTTTGAGTTCAAATTCCATTTTAAACAACTAGAGTTATACAATTTGTTGTATTATTTAAAAAATCATGCCAGAAACTTTCCCCTCACACAAAACTGACCACATTTCCAGGATGAATTAATCAGCGTTGGTCATTTTCAATAATTGTGCTGTGACTCAGGATTTAAATGAGGCTTAAATTTAAGCCTAAATTTAAAAGGATGGTAATTAAGCATGCTGTGAACTAATTCAGAAATAGATGGCTAATCTCAAATTAAATGGACAAAAGTTTTTAACTTTCCAAATATTTTAAGGTATTTTCAGCAAATCTTTATGATTAATCACAGCTGTCAACTTCTTTGTGATCTGGTTTTTGAAATGTATGAGTCAAAATACACCAGATAACTTCCGAAAAATATAAACCCAGCAGGTTGAGCTCATAGTGTCAATGTATTTTCTGTAGCTCCACAATATATTCAAAAGAAAACATTTAGCATTACTGACAGATGATGAATTTCCAGGCAAATATATTTGAAAACACTGGATGTTTGCACTGCTTCAAGGCAAATCTTGCAAAGATGAGGCAAACAATTCAAACAGGACATTCAATTTGCTGGAATGTTGCCAGATTATACTCCAATATCATTAAAGCCATCAGTGGAAAAGTATGAAGTACATAAATTGATTGAAACAAATTTAGTTGTTTTCATTTTGTTCCCGGCAAGAGAATTTTACCTCATTCAAGTTTATGTAAAATTTGGAGATTAAACGTCAGTCCAATCATCATGCAAAATAACCCCTGAAAAGTGCAAAATAAATTCATAGAACAAAATAGAATTCTATACAGCAGAATCAGGCCCTTTACCTCACCTTGTCCATGCTGACCAAGTCAGCATACGGAGCTGGTCCCATTTGCTTGCATTTGGCCAATATTCATCTGAACCCTTCCTATCCATACATCTGTCCAAATATGTTTTAAAAGTCACAATTGTATCCATTTCTATAGCTTCCTCTGACAGCTCATTCCAGAAATTGATGACGATCTGAGTGAAAAGATTGCCCCGGAGGTCCTTCTTAAACCTCTCCCCTCTCATAAGCCTATGTCCTCTCATTTTGAAATCTCTACCCTGGGAGAAAAACAGAGCCTTCACCTTATCTATGTCCTTTGTGTTCTTGTACTGCTCAATGAGGTCACTCCTCAGCCTCCTACACTCCAAAGGAAATAGTCCCAGCCTATCCAACCTCTCCCTCTAACCCAAGCCCGCAAGTGCAGTTATTGTACCAACCTCAGCTACCTCCTCTGCCAGATCATTCTATACAGTTATCACTCCAAATGAAAAAAATGCCTGTCCGGTTCTTATTAAATCTTTCCCCTCTCACCTTAAACCTATGTCCTCTGGTTCTTGATTCCCCTAATCATGTGTAAACGACTGTGCATTCAACTCCCTTCATGATTTTATATACCTTTATATATAAATAGTGATTCAGTATACAGAAGCAAGGGGGTCATTTAGAATGTTTATAAAACTGTTGGGATATAAGTAAAATATTGTGCACAGTCCCAGTAATCACACTTTGGGGAAGAATGTTAAGTCTACAGAGATGGTACATTTCAGATTTCCAGGGACTGCAATGGAAGAAAAGGGATTTAAATTCCAAAAAACTGCGGACAGTGGAATCTCAGGCTATTCTCATAAAGTTGAGAGATTTGATAGAATATATAGATTTATGACAAGTTTAAATAAGGTCCAGAAGCGCCTTAGTTCCCATTCATGCAAGGGTCAAGGAACAGGGGACACGGATTTAAAATAAAAGCTAAAGATCCGGGGGGGGCATGAAGAAAATCTTTGCACAGCAGGTAACAATGATTTGGAAAGCGCTGCCTTAAAGAGTGCTAGTTGTAGATGCAATTACGGCTTTCAAACTGGAAGAGTATAAATATTTCAAGGTGAAAAAAAAATAAGCAAAGACGAAAGAAAAGAGCGGGGTAGTGGAAATGTATGGATTGTTCTACAAAGAGCTGGCACCGATTTAAGATGAATTACTTCCTTCTGTTGTGTAACAACTCAGATTCTCTTTAAACACGCTAATGGTACATGTAAAAAGCAATTGTTCACATGATGTCCTAAAATAAAAAGGCTGTGAAAATCCAGTTAACACAAATGTTGTAGATAAACATAAACATAACAGAGCCAATACCATCTGCACAAATCTTTCTTGGAAGATTGACATGAATATCGAACAATTTCGACAACTTTCAGAAAAATGCATAATGTATGTTAAAAAATGCCATCATCAGATTAATAAAATGCTATGATTATTAATTTAGTTGTGTCATAGTCTGGAAGATATATCAAATATCATGGTGCTTATGTTTTTATACAATGGCATTTGTGATGTCTTAAATGTATATATAATCTATTATTTATTTAAGAAAGAGATATCCACAGATGCACCAGAGAAAGCATTTTATCAGGATGCATCACAGCTTGGTTTGGAAATAGTTCCATCCAAGACAGCAAGCAATTGCAGCAAATTGTGGATGCAGCCCAGACCATCACACAAACCAACCTCCCTTCTATGTATACCTATTTATACCTCTGCAAGGTCAGCAGCATAATCAAGAATGAGTTGGCTATTCCCTCATCTCCCCTCTCCCATCAGGCAAAATGTATAGAAGTGTGAAAACGTACACCACCAGATTCAGGGACAGTTTCTTCCCAGTTGTTATCAAGCAACTGAATCATCCTAACACAACCAGACAGCCGTGCTGAACTACTATCTATCTCTTTGGTGACCCTCGAACTATCCTTGATTGGACTTTGCTGGCTTTCCCATGCTCTAAACGTTGTTCCCTTATCAAGTATCTATATATTGTAAATGGCTCGATTGTAATCATGTATTGTCTTTCTGCTGACTGGTTAGCACGCAACAAAAGCATTTGGTACACGTGACAATAAACTAAACTGAAACTAATGGAAAGCAGAAAAATAAATGACACGTAAGTGGCAGTTTTTTTTTTTCCTCACGCTGATTTCAAATTTTCTTGTTATCAAATTTACATCAATTGTGCATTTCAGTAGGAAGTAAAAGGTGATACAAACGATGCAAAATAAGGAAAAATCTACACTGAGCAACAATTGTTGAACATTTTCTAACATTTTATAGAACAGAATGAAAGAAGTCTTTGGTTCCAATGTTTCAAACTAGTTGAAAGTCACTATTGCCCAGTGAAAAAACTCAGATTGGATCTTCTTCCTTGCTAAATTACTCACTGGCCACTGATGAAGTGCACTATCAGCTCCACAGGAAACAGTCATGAGTTATAATATAATGTTCAGAGACCTATGCAATGTCAGGAAATCTGGAAGAAGTTAAGATATTTCAAGAAGATGAACAGTGGAAAAGCAATGGATGGTCTATGTGAACAATTTACTATTTACAATGGAACCACTGCAGAATATGAGGGACAGTCATTGTCGATAATGTTGGTGGTACTCAGTCAGATACCATTATCTTCCTTTGAGGCATCTCACAGTTCTGACCTTTCCAAATTAATTTCAAGCACATGAGTAGCTATTTGCAAACTCTATGTTTCTATCCTACAGTCAGAATTTCATTGTTTATTGAAATAGTCATGTATAGTTATTCCGTCTCTACTTTTTCCTGCCCTGTATTGATAGATCTAACATTTTTGAATCTGCAGTGCATAATGATCTAAATCATGATTATATAGCAACATTTTATTATGGGCTTATTAATCCCCCATCATTATATTATGATGCTAGGTTGACTCAGATTATCTCAAAATTAAAGGTAGACACAAAATGCTGGAGTAACTCAGTGGGGCAGGCAGCATCTCTGGAGAGAAGGAATGGGTGACGATTTAAACTAGCATCTGCAGTTCTTTCCTACACATCTAAAAATCAAACTCACTCATTAATTCATGCAATGTACCAATGTTTCCCCATAATAAATGCAAAACATCAATAGAAATACTCACTGTTGGGAGCTGCAATTATTAAATAGACATCATTTTAAGACCCAACCTGCACCTTCCAATAGTTCGAGTGGATACCTGTGGCAAACCTATCTCAAAACATTGACAACCCATTAAACTGCTTTGTAGGTTGGTAATTTAGCTGTTCTAGAATCAGTAATCAAAAAACTGCAAACTATTAAAAATGAAAACATTGAAATGTTTCAAAAAGGCAAGGTAAGGTCATGTTGTTCTTCTTGCATATGTAGCCTCTTTTTAACATCTTTGGAATACTAGCATGGCATGGCCCACTTACCACAATGAATATTTCTAATCTAAATGTTCTTCCTCATCACTTCTAGCAATTCTTTGAATTACAGATGTTACACTTTACTGTGCCTTGCGCACACAGGAAAATATTTATTACATGTTTATATCATTCCATGTGTTATAAAAGGTAATTACACATATTGTTGTCTCCTCGAGATTTAAAACATATTTAATTTCAGGACATTCAAATCATATATTTGACAGCAAAAGCATTTATTCTCTGTGAGATTGAGTAAATTTGGCAGATGGCTGCTGAAGATTACATTTTAACTTGGTTAAACACAAGGGAATTTAATCAGAACAAATTTATTTTGGACTTTATCCAGAGACTTTTAGAACAGTACGTCAGCAGCACACAATCAGAATACATGTGCTTTGGTATTATTTGGCCTCTAAGAAAATATTACAAGAAAAACTAGTGTGAACTTTGCTGCCCAACTCATAAACATGCACATATTAATGACCCTAAACAAGGAAACAAAGAAACTCGAAACTTGGGTGAAGTTGTAAGGTCTAATCTATTAAAAATATTTTTTGTTACGGTAGTCTTAAAGATACAATTTTTATATCAGATACAATGATGAACTGCACTACCAATATAAATAAATGCAACAAGATAGAAATAACTAACAACTAATATGTACATGCAACACATATGACCAAAGTTGAGAATTAGAAGAGATATTGAAAAGAGAGGTAGTTCTGATAACAAAGATAAAGATTGCTCATAGAATAGATCTTACTTTGAAAAGTTATAAAAACCCAACAGGAAAAGCTCTGTCATCATGGCTAACAACAGAATTTTTTTAAATAATATCAAGTCGAAGGAAAATACTTACAATGCTGGCAAACATAGAAGCAAGCCAAAGTTGTGGGAAGCAGAATAGAGTAATCTTGTGAGTAATATAAAATAAACTGTAAAACGTTACAGAGATATATAATAAGAAAAACAAGAGGTCAAGTATTAACAAGGAGCTGAAATAAATCAGCATGCATTAAAAAGTTAAAAGAGAAAAGGGGACTGAAATCTGAAAAATCTCTTGGACCTAATGATTAGCATCCTAGATTTCTGGGAAAAAAAAGATTTATAGAGATAGTGTTTACACCATTTGTCATCTCCAAAAATTCCATTCCAAGAGCTTCCCCTCTGTAGATCCACAGTGCCCACCGGGAGCTTGAGTTAGACAGAGAGACTGTATAGGCTTGGTACTGTTTTCCTTGGTGCAAAGGAGGCTGAGGTGTAACCTTGTGCAATTTATAAAATTATAAGAGGTACAGTTAAGGTGGATGGTCACAGATAGGCAAGTCTAAAACTAGATGGCATAGGCTTAAGGTGACAGTGGAAAGATTCAGAGGTGAACTGAGAGACATCTTTTGCACACAGAGGGTGATGCGAACATGAAATGCACTGCCAAATGAAGTGGTAGAAACATTTACAAAGTTTAAAAGATATTTTGACAGGTTCATGGACAGGAAGGGTTTAAAGGGTGGAGGTAAATGGGACCAGGTCAGGTAGGCACCTTTGTCGGCATGGACAGGTTGGACTGAAGGGACTGCATCCATGCTGCATAACTATGACAATTTATATTTGACATTGCGTCTGCAACATTCAGCCTTGAGATATGGAATAAAGAAAACAAGGCCAATGGTCCAGAAAGCATGTTCTAATAGAAGGCAGAGAGCTCACGGAGGCACTCCTTTAAAGGACTGTCCTTCATAGCATCAAAGTTAGAGCGTGCATTATGGAAAATATTAATAGATTTAGTTCAGATGTATTAGTGCACCATATTTCAGTACAGCGATCCAACCTTTTGTTTAAGGGAAGAATAACTAGTTTCAGTTTAGTTTGATATCACGTGTACCAAGTAAAAAACTTTCGTTGCGTGCCACCCAGTCAGCAGAAAGACAATACATGATTACCATTGAGTGTATAGTTACATGCTAAGTGCAAGGTAAGGCCAGCAAAGTCTGATCAAAGGTAGTCCGAGGGTCACCAATGAGGTAGATAATAGTTCAGGACTACTCTCTAATTATGATAGGATGATTCAGTTGCTGATAACAGCTGGGAAGAGTCTGGAGGTGTGTGGTTTCACACTTCTATACCTTTTGCTCGATGGGAGATGGGAGAAGAGGGAGTGCTGAGCCAGAATGAGGCATAAATGGAGTCAATGGAAGGGAGGCTGGTTTGTGTGATGGTGTGGCTATGTCCTCAATTCCCAACAATTTCTTGCGGTCTTGGGTGGAGCTGTTCCCAAACCAAGCTGTGATGCATCCCGATAAAAAAATTATTGGACACATCTGTAGAGGCCCACCATGCTTCAGAGTAAAATCCCTTTATAAAATAAATATGGGTGTTTCTTTTTGAAAATCTGAACTTGTGCAAATGCTCAAATAAAAACAGAATGGAATCCTTAAAATAATTATGTTAATATTAAATTACATTAAACTTTATTTTGGAAAGATAATTAAGATTAGATAAATTGATCTTTGATTGATTGTAGATGTAATATCTGTCTGCCTGTCTCTCTATTTATCACTATCATTCGATCTGTCCCTGTCTATTTCTCTCTTTCTCGCTCTCACTATCGATTTATTCTGATGTATTTGTTTGTTGTGCTGTTGCTTATAATGTCCCTGCCAAGCTGCAGCAAGAATTTCAATGTTTCCGCACATATGACAAATAAACACTCATGAATCTACATTATGTATATCATTCTCGATACTTAAAATTATATATAATTACATTTGCAATTATTACATTTGCAGCATTATAACGTGAGGAAATGGAATTTTAATAACTTCAATCTAAAAGTGATAACAATAAATCCAAAAGAATTATTTGAAACCAATCTTTTGACTGAAAACTGTTTAAAAGTTTGTGTATCTATTTTCAATTCAAACATCAACACGGGTAAAAGGCAAGACTGAAAAGAGTCTGTTGTGTCACAAAACACTATTTAACAAAAAAATCAAATCTACAGAGCATTTACTGATTGCATATACAAGCCCATTTATACACAACTGGTCAAAAAAAACAAGAGGTAATTTTTCCCCATCTCGTCTGCTCTGCTCAATAGATTTTTTGGATTTTCATGCAGCAAACTATTACAGATCACGGAATGAGAAAAACACTTCAAAAAATAAACAAATTCATTTGGGAAAATGTATCCCTCATAGGCTACTTTATCAGACCATGTGGATACACAGTACAGTGTCTTGATGCAACACAATGGATTTTATTTCTAAAACTACCTAAGGCTGTCTTTGTAAATTCTTAAGTGGCACTTTCTGCCATGCAATGGTAAGAAGAAAGAAGAAATATGATGTTATTTTAAACAACAGGGGGAATGAAAAGCACTGTCCACAATCCATTTATAATAAATAGCTTGGAGGAATTAATCTGCTGATGTACGATGTCCTAAAGAAACAATTTTCTACTGTCTGCTGAATCCAGATAACTGATCTGCAATCAAATTATTGTGGATTAGATACAACTCCTATTAGAATCGAGACACGTGGGCTGGACATGCAAGTGGAACTGACATTCTTCCCTTTACTGTTTTCATATCTTGTTTGCCGCAAGTATGCCGCTTACATGGAAAAAAAGACTTTACCACATAACAGAGATGGAAAATGGATTTGCATACTATAATTTTACTCTTTTGAGGCTGAGTTAATGACACATTACTTCTTTACAACAATAGTATTAAACCATAATCAAATGAGAAATTGAAATCGGTGATAGGTGATGTTCAATGTGAGAAGTGTGAGGTCACCCACTTTGGATCATACAAGGCCAAATTGATTTTTTTAAATATAAAACTAAGAGGTTTGGATGAGTAAAGAGATGTAGAAGAGTATGGATGCACATCATCATATTATTGTTGACACATACAGTGCCCTCCACAATGTTTGGGACAAAGACCCATCATTTATTTATTTGCCTCTGTACTCCACAATTTGAGATTTGTAATAGAAATAATCACATGTAGTTAAAGTGCACATTGTCAGATTTTAATAAAAAGCAATTTTTACACATTTTGGTTTCACCATGTAGAAATTACAGCTGTATCCATAGCCCCCCATTTCAGGGTACCATAATGTTTGGGACACATGGCTTCACAGGTGTTTGTAATTGCTCAGGTGTGTTTAATCGCCTCCTTCATGCAGGTCTAAGAGAGCTCGCAGCACCTCGTCTTTCCTCCACTCTTTCCATCACCTTGGAAAGTTTTATTGCTGTTTATCAACATGAGGACCAAGGTTGTGCCAATGAAAGTCAAAGAAGCCATTATGAGACTGAGAACCAAGAAGAAAACTGCTCAACCTTAAGCTTACCAAAATCAACTGTTTGGAACATCATTAAGAAGAAAGAGAGCACAGGTGAGCCTACTAATCCCAAAGGGACTGGCAGGCCAAGGAAGACCTCCACAGCTGATGACAGAAGAATTCTCTCTATAATAAAGAAAAATCCCCAAACATCTGTCCGACAGATCAGAAACATTCTTCAGGAGTCAGGTGTGGATTTGTCAATGACCACTGTATGCAGAAGACTTCATGAACAGAAATACAGAGGCTACACTGCAAGACGCAAACCACTGGTGAACCACAAAAATAGGCTGGCAGGTTACAGTTTGCCAAGAAGTACTTAAAAGAGCAACCACAGTTCTGGAAAAAAAGTCTTGTGGACAGATGAGACGAAGATTAACCTATATAAGAGTGATGGCAAGAGCAAAGTATAGAGTAGAGAAGGAACTGCCCAAGATCCAAAGCATACCACCTCATCACAGTGGTGGGGGTGTTATGGCCTGGGCATGTATGGCTGCTGAAGGCACTGGCTCACTTATCTTCATTGATAATACAAATGCTGATGGTAGTAACATAATGAATTCTGAAGTGTTTCGACACATCCTATCTGCTCAAGTTCAAACAAATACCTCAAAACTCATTGGCCGGCAGTTCATTCTACAGCAAGACAATGATCCCAAACATACTACCAAAGCAACAAAGGAGTTTATCAAAGCTACAAAATGGTAAATTCTTGAGTGGCCAAGTCAATCACCCGATCTGAACCCAATTGAGCATGCCTTTTATATGCTGAAGAGAAAACTGAAGGGGACGAGCCCCCAAATCAAGCATAAGTTAAAGATGGCTGCAATACAGGCCTGGCAGAGCATCACCAGAGAAGATACCCAGCAACTGGTGATGTCCATGAATTGCAGACTTCAAGCAGTCATCGCATGCAAAGGATATGCAACAAAATACTAAACATGACTACTTTCATTTACATGACATTGCTGTGTCCCAAACATTATGGTGCCCTGAAATGGGGGGACTATGTATAAACACAGCTGCAATTTCTATATGATGAAACCAAAATGTCTAAAAATGGCCTTTATTAAAATCTGACAATGTGCACTTTAACCACATGTATTTTTTTCTATTACAAATCTCAAATTGTGGAGTATAGGCAAATAAACAAACGATGGGTCTTTGTCCCAAACATTATGGAGGGCACTGTACCAAAAGTAATTAAAAAATCTAATTGAGCTTTGCAATTCATTTTGCAAGATGCTGAATAAAAAATGAGCAAAAGGATTTGTTCAACGGTGGGAACATATTGCCAGAAAATAAGTAGCCACTGATCACAGGAAGCAAATATGAGCGTGGAAAGGGATTGAGTACAGTGTCATTAGAATGTTGCAGAATCTGTAACAATTAAATTCTTGGGACAAATTGTATAATTTAATTTGTATCTCCTATATCAAAAGGTTGACCGTGATCTGTTCAAGGTCTTTGAAATGTTTTGGGAATTCTGCATGTTGAAAGAGATTTCCTGTGATTGAAAATTCAAACACAAGGGACACAATCTTAAATTCACTACAATGACATTAAGCTGGTAGACTGAAAAGGGGTCTGAAGAAGAGTTCCGATCCTTTTTCTCCAGAGATGCTGCCTGACCTGCTGAGTTACTCCAAAACTTTGTGTCTATCTTCAGCAGATAAACAATGAACACTTTTGAACTGAAAAGGTAAACAAAATCTCACCCCAATTGAGATACATCAGAAAAATAGAGCAAGGCAGAAACTGGCAGATTTTTATCAAATAAGAATATTAAGAGAGACAAGAAAAAGACATGCAAAATGAATTGAGCTATAGATTATGTGCAAGAAGGTAATGCAGATGTTGGTTTACACCAAAAATGGGCACAAAATGCTGGATTAATGCAGCGGATCAGGCATCATCTTTGGAGAAAAGGAAAAGGTGACATTTTGGGTTGATACCCTTCATCACACTGATAAATGTTCCATTTTCCAATGTTCATTTTCCAATGTTCTATAGATTCAGGATCAGTGGATTGGAGGGTAGCCCACTTTTTAAGAAAGGAGGGAACGAGAAAACAGGAAATTATAGACCAGTTAGTCTGACATCAGAAGATGCTGGAGTCAATTATAAAAGACGAAATTGCGGAGCATTTGGATAGTAGTAACAGGATCGTTCCGAGTCAGCATGGATTTACGAAGGGGAAATCATGCTTGACTATTCTTCTGGAATTGTTTGAGGATGTAACTAGGAAAATTGACAGGGGAGAGCCGGTGGATGTGTACCTCGACTTTCGAAAGCCTTCGACAAGGTTCCACATAGGAGATTAGTGGGCAAAATTAGAGCACATGGTATTGGGGGTAGGGTACTGACATGGATAGGAAATTGGTTGACAGACAGAAAGCAAAGAGTGGGAATAAATAGGTCCCTTTCAGAATGGCAGGCAGTGACTAGTGGGGTACTGCAAGGCTCGGTGCTGGGACCGCAGCTATTTACAATATACATTAATGACTTGGATAAAGGGATTAAAAGTATTATTCGCAAATTTGCAGATGATACAAAGCTGGGTGGTAGTGCGAACTGTAAGGAAGATGCTATGAGGCTGCAGGGTGACTCGGACAGGTTGTGTGAGTGGGCGGATGCATGGCAGATGCAGGAGTTTAATGTGGATAAGTGTGAGGTTATCCACTTTGGTGGTGAGAATAGGAAGGCAGATTATTATCTGAATGGTGTCAAGTTGGGAAAAGGGGACGTACAACGAGATCTGGGTGTCCTAGTGCATCAGTCACTGAAAGGAAGCATGCAGGTACAGCAGGCAGTGAAGAAAGCCAATGGAATGTTGGCCTTCATAATAAGAGGAGTTGAGTATAGGCGCAAAGAGGTCCTTCTGCAGTTGTACAGGGCCCTAGTGAGACCACACCTGGAGTACTGTGTGCAGTTTTGGTCTCCAAATTTGAGGAAGGATATCCTTACTATTGAGGGCGTGCAGCATAGGTTTATTAGGTTAATTCCCGGAATGGCAGGACTGTCGTATGTTGAAAGACTGGAGCGACTAGGCTGGTATACACTGGAATTTAGAAGGATGAGAGGGGATCTTATCGAAACATATAAGATTATTAAGGGGTTGGACACGTTAGAGGCAGGAAACATGTTCCCAATGTTGGGGGAGTCCAGAACAAGGGGCCACAGTTTAAGAATAAGGGGTAGACCATTTAGAACAGAGATTAAGAAAAACTTTTTCAGTCAGAGAGTTGTGAATCTGTGGAATTCTCTGCCTCAGAACGCAGTGGAGGCCAATTCTCTGAATGCATTCAAGAGAGAGCTAGATAGAGCTCTTAATGATAGCGGAGTCAGGGAGTATGGGGAGAAGGCAGGAACGGGGTACTGATTGAGAATGATCAGCCATGATCACATTGAATGGCGGTGCTGGCTCGAACGGCCGCATGGCCTACTCCTGCACCTATTGTCTAAAGGGTCTTAACCTGAAACGTCACCTATTCCTTTTCTTCAGAGATGCTGCCTGACCCGCTGAGTTATTCCAGCATTTTGTGTCTATATTCTGAGTTGCAGATTACACAGGTTTAAACAACATTTCAGAAGAGGTTGGATTGGCTGACATGGCCTTCATCCATTCTTGTGGCTCAAATAGTAAACATGCCTCTCAAATGCCAGGTTCAAATCTTACTCGAGTTTAAGTATAAAAATCTAGACTGATGAAATACTGATGAAATGCTGCAGTTAGAGGTGCTCATTTAAAAATGGTCTTTCAAGTGGATGTCACATATATCCGTAGGATTAAAAAGCAGGGACGCATTCTTGATGTCCAAGCTATCTCACTTTCATAGCATGCCTTAAAAAGCAGGATATCTGCTCCTTATCATATTGCTGTTTTTGTGAGCCTGCCAAGAGTAAATTAGTAGCTACATTTCCCACAGTCGTAACTGGCGATCACGGTGGTGCAGCGGTAGAGTTGCTGCCTTACAGCGAATATAGCACCAGAGACCTGGGTTTGATCCTGACTATGGGTGCTGTCTGTAAGGAGTTTGTACGTTCTCCCCGTGACCTGCGTGGGTTTTCTCTGAGATTTTCGGTTTCCTCCCACACTCCAAGGACGTACAGGTTTGTGGATTAATTGGCTTAGTAAATGGAAAAATTGTTCCTAGTGTGTAGGATAGTGTTAATGTGTGGGGATTGCTGGTCGGCGCAGCCCGGTGGGTTGAAGGGCCTGTTTCCACGCTGTATCTCGAAAGTAAACTAAACTAAAAAACTAAACATAACTTTTATAGAGTCATGGATGGCGTGCAAAAATTGTATTTTCTACAAATGTTCAAAAAGGCGTGCAGGGATTAATCTAGTAACTCCAGATCCGTCACTTCAACTTCAGTGATAGGGAAAGTGCTAGAAACAACCACTGACATTACCAGTTGCTTGGATAAGTGTAACGATACGATACGATACAACTTTATTTATCCCAGGAGGGAAATTGGTCTGCCAACAGTCATAAAACACAACAAGATACATGAAACATGAAATTAAAGTGATGAACGGAAAATCCAGGATTGGGGATGTACAAAGATTGGGGAGGAGGGAGTGGGGAGGGGGTGGGTGGAAGAGCAAGTCTACCCCACGACAGAAGGGTGAGAAGTTGTACAGTTTGATAGCCACAGGGAAAAAGGATCTCCTGTGGCGTTCTGTGCTGCATTTTGGTGAAAACAGTCTGTTGCTGAAGATGCTCCTTGGTTGACCTGAAGGTTGACCAGTGCGTCATGAGCTGTATTGTCCCAAATGCTCTGCAGTTTGCGGAGCATCCTTCCCTCCAATACCATCTCCAGTGAATCCAACTCCACCCCCAGGATGGCTTTCCTGATCAGCTTGTTAATTCTGTTGGCGTCCACGGCCTTTGTCCTGCTACCCCAGCACACAACATGACGAAGATGGCACTGGCCACCACCGATTGAGAGAACATCTGCAGCATCTTACTGCAGACGTTGAAAGAGCGGAGCCTCCTCAGAAAGTACAGACGGCTCTGTCCCTTCTTATAGTGCCTCAGCGTTCCTGGACCAGTCTAGTTTACTGTCCAGGGAAACTCCAAGGTACTTGTACTCTTTGTAACAGTGTAAACAAGTGAGAGTAAGCCGGCATGAACTTGTTAAAGACAAATCATGTCGAACTAAATAAATAAAATTTTGCGATGAAGTAACAGAGAGGATTGACAAAGGAAATGCATTTAATATGGTATATCTAGATATTAAAATGTATTTGATAATGTCATGAATGGTATGGGCAGACAGAATCTGTTCCAATTGGCAGAAAAGTCAAGAAGTTAGGGATTTAGAAACAAGGCAATAAGGAAAGAATAAGCAAAGAACAATACAGGGTAGACACAAAATGCTGGAGTAACTCAGCGGGTCAGGCAGCATCTCTGGATAGAAGGAATGGGTGACGTTTCGGGTCGAGACCCTTCTTCAGACTGATGCCGGGGTAGGGGGCGGGACAAAGATAGGATGTAGTAGGAGACAGGAAGACTAGTGGGAGAATTGGGAAAGGGGAGGGGAAAGAGAGGGAGAGAGGACCAATCTGAAGTTAGAGAAGTCAATGTTCATACCGCTGGGGTGCAAACTGCCCAAGCGAAATATGAGATGCTGTTCCTCCAATTTGTGCTGGGCCTCACTATGACAATGGAGGAAGCCCAGGACAGAAAGATCAGATTGGGAATGGGAGGGAGAGTTCAAGTGCTGAGCCACCGGGAGATCAGGTTGGTTATGGCGGACTGAGCGAAGGTGTTGAGCGAAATGATCGCCGAGCCTGCACTTGGTCTCACTGATGTAGAGAAGTTGACATCTGGAACAGCGGATACAATAGATGAGGTTGGAGGAGGTGCAGGTGAACCTCTGCCTCACCTGGAAAGACTGTTTGGATGGAGTTGAGGGGGGAGGTAAAGGGACAGGTGTTGCATCTCCTGCAGTTGCAGGGGAAAGTACCTAGGGAGGGTACTTGTATCAAACTCCAGCTCCCTGCGGGCCTCCACCAACGACTCTGCCGATCCTCGTCACTCCACCGCCCACCAGCAGGACGCAGCCGTTGCCTCAGCGCCGGGCCCACAGTCCCCACGAAGCAGAGTCCAACAGCCCGTGGTTTGACTCCGCTGGGTCCTACCTTAACCAACCTGATCTCCCGGTGGCTCAGCACTTGAACTCCCCCTCCCATTCCCAATCTGACCATTCTGTCCTGGGCCTCCTCCATTGCCATAGTAAGGCCCAGCACAAATTGGAGGAACAGCATATCATATTTCGCTTGGACAGTTTACACCCCAGCGGTATGAACATTGACTTCTCTAACTTCAGATAGTTCCTCCGTCCCTCTCTTTCCCCTCCTCTTCCCAATTCTCCCACTAGTCTTCCTGTCTCCTTTTACATCCTATTTTTGTCCCGCCCACTCCCCTGATTTCAGTCTGAAGAAGGGTCTCGACCCGAAACGTCACCCATTTCTTCTCTTCAGAGATGCTGCCTACCTGCTGAGTTACTCCAACATTTTGTGTCTATCTTCGATTTAAACCAGCATCTGCAGTTTTTATTCCTAAAGAATAATACAGTATCAAGGTAACAAAGTAGCACAGACAGAATAACAGGGTTCTTGGTCTGAAAGGAAACATGACAGAACAGAAATTCATTGCCAAAGCAGTGCTGTGTGTCTCTTGTATCAAATTGCAGAATGTCAAAAGGGTTGCCAACAGTGTGAAGAATATTTCTTAATTATTTGATGAAAAACATTGGCAAAATCAACCTGGAAGCAGCCACTGTCCAAACCCAGGACTCTCTCTGTAGCCAGCACGTCCTTCCTCAGATATGGGGCCCAAAGTTGCTCACGATATTCCAAATGCGGCCACACCTGCACATGGCAAAGTCTGTGCATTTCATCCTTACTTTTATATTCAAATCCTCTTGAAATGATTGCTAGCATTGCATTTACCTTCCTTATCCAACTCAACCTGCAAGTTAACCTTTTGGAAATCCTTCACGAGTACTCCAAAGTCCCTTTGAACATCCAATTACTGAATACTCGCCCCATTTAGAAAGGCGTCTATGCCTTTATCCCTTGGCCTATTCTGCACCTTATTCCTTAATCATTGCTTATCGCCCCAGCACAATGTTATTCAGTTTGTAAGACGGTTCATTTTTTTATCATTTGAAAAATGATAAAAATTACTTCATGCCATATTTTCTCCATAAACTCCTTTTTCATTGTTCTCTCTGGTAGATCAAAAGTTATATTTAAATCAGCATTGAAATGTAATGAATTTGGGAGCACTCTAAACAATAATTTTAAAATGCTTCAGCTATCAATTCGGCCATTTATTTCCTGCACAACGCATAAATGTATCTTTGGAAGATACTTCATGAAATCAGAAAGATTTTCATTAATCCTAATCAGACTTAAAATAGTGAAGGAGTGGTAGGAGATTTGATATTTCTATTTGCCTAACTTCAGAATATATTTCTATGGAAATACTGTCACTGATCTGGCAGTAATTATGGGGATTTATGATGAATGGGTATTAGTTTACTACTTACCCTTGTGAGGTGAATCACCCCTTGGGATGTGACAGAGCAGCCCATAAAACCCACATATTGCAGCAGAGGACAATGTTCTGCAAATGTTTTCACCGACTTATCTGTCACCTGCAGAAAGAATGCAAAAAATACAAATTAGCCTGACATTTATCCAGCAGCGAAGCAATACATTCATCAAAAGAAGAAGTTTTAACAAACTCTATCGAACAAATTAATTTGAAGGAACATTTTGCGTAAAGGGCATTATACTGAAATCATCAATAAAACAATACTCACAATGTCTCAATTTCACCTGCTTTGAAAAGCTTTTGGGGTTTTTTCAGACACCCGAGCAAAATTATAAATAAATGAAGTAATTAAATATATAGGATTCATGAGATAGTACAAAACAAAATTTCTGAATAACAGCAAACAACTAAGAAAAATCGCTCAATATTTTAGCCAGTCAATCTTACAAAATAAAAATTTCAAAAATCTCTCAATTTTTTAATCATCACTTCATTATCATTGCCTAACCTTCAAATAATATTAGCAGCTCCCATTCTTTTTTAAAAATAAATGTCTCTTTTTCACCCTCACCCATTCTCTCATTGTTTTCTTTCCTGTTTAGTTTGGTAAATTTCATTCCATAGTGGTTTAAGCGCACACAAAAAAACAAAGAAGATGAAGAGCTTAAACAATGCTATTCAGAGCTATAGAACACTAAGATATCATTTACCCACAGTGACCCTCTGCTACAGCTAGCTGCAATGGGAACAACCAGCTAACAGCGTTCCCCCATGTTATGAGAAATGTTTTTGCATCTGATTATTGCTCTTAGTTGGATTCATTACTGAGCCTGGGGGGATCCTCAGTAGCAATGTACTGAAGGGTTGCATAAAATTCCTCCAACCTGGGCAAGAAAGGTAAGCGTTTTTATTTTAATTAATGTCAGTTCACTGTTTTCAAATAAATGTGTGATTGCTTAATATCCAATTTATATTTATTTACAGTCTCAGCTTCAGCAGCTCGGCCTCTAGCTCAGGGGGAACCATCTTGGTATTTAATGCAGCAATGGGAATTGTGCTGGGGACAAATAGGAGGATTTGTTGATCACGACCTGGCCCAATTTACTAAACAGTGCTTGAAGCTAGAAGTGCTGGAGTATATTCCTTGAGTTGCATATGATTCCCATTGGGCCTGATAGAAAACTATGCAGTGAACTATAATGACCTCCTTAATTTTTCTGAACATTTTACAACCTTCCTCCACCAAACCCCTTGGGTGCTCATTTGAACTTGGAGGGAATGGACGCATATCAAATCAGGCAGACTTAAACCATGGGTATATTTTGCACAGGCAACTATGTTAATTACAAACCTGAACACAAACTTGTATTTGATCTAATATTTATACACCCAATAGTCAGTCTCAGAGGAAGAATTTCACTTTGCAATTTTTTTCTTATTAGCGCAATGATAGTTTCTGAATGACATGGATGAGCAGACTTAATAAAATAGCAGTAAATAATGGAAATCTTCTTGAATAAACAATATCTCTATTCCTATAATAGTCAATGATAAGGTGTGAGGAACGAAACTCAGCTTGAATATATAACATTACAACTCGTAGGCAAGTCACAGTCAAATATACAAATGTTATTATTCATATACCTAGCTGGAGGGCCACAATCATTGGCCAGGATTGGAAAGGGGTATTATAAGAATTAAAGCAAAAAATGTTAATCAATAGTGCTGATAATCACAGATTGTGTAAATTGTAGGATGGGAACATTAATGAAGTCATGGATGCTTAAACTCTTGCATGTACGGGAGATGCAAAGCATCAATTTCTATCTTTACAGCATGCTTAATGTTGTAAAATGATCTAAGCCAAATTACAGACATGTTATCAAATAGAATTTTGCACAAAGCTACACAGAATGCTACTACAACAAGCAAAAAAACAAGTTTCAAGCATCATCATTGGGAGGCAGAAATGTAGAGACATAAGGAGATGATTGTGGAAGACTATAATGCTGAAGGCATAGCTGCTAACAATGGAGCAATTAATACTGAGAATGCAGAATAGGTCCGAGTGCAGACATTGCAAAGGCATATGGAAATTTACAAAGGTGGCGGGAAGCAAGGTCATGGGAACCTTTGTAAATAAGAATTAAAATTTTACAATCGAGTCATTCCTGGATTAGGCAAGCACAAGAGGGATGATTTAATGAAAGGCCAACAACCAGAACTATAATTGCTACTTCACAGATGCTGCCTGTCCTGCTGAGAACTCAAAGCATGTATTGTTTACATTTTGAATTTCCAGCATCTGCAGTCTTTTGCTTTTTGAATCATGGTCCATATTTGAATAAAAATATTAGTAATTTTGATATGCTTATGAATGATGGAGCTCCAAGCCTGATTGAAGAACTACCTAACCAGCATAATGTTACCCCCAGTTAGTTTATTGGCATGTATACCAAGGTACAATGGAAAGCTTTTTGTTGTGTGCTATCCAGTCCTCAAAAAAATCATTGACATTTGATAGGGAGTTAACCAATCAAGTGCCTCAAGAATATTTTCTGTTATTGGCCAGAAGACAACAGAATTATTGATTTATAGATTAAATCCTTAGTGCTTCATAAGACAAGAAAAATAAGGCATATTATTGCTCTTCACTATGTTTATAAAGAATATGTTCAATCTCTCCCTTCTTTGTCTTCCAGCGGTCGGGGGCGAATTTCTTCAGTGAAGAATGTGGTGAATCTATGACGGGATGATCTTAATCCCGTAGGCGGCGGCGAGTCTTCCTCGTCGGGGCGATCAAGCTCCTTCATCGGGGGGATCTCAGCTCCCCCGCGCCGGCGTTCTACCCCGGGTCGGGACCAGTCGAACCTCGTGCAGCTTTTGGAGCTCCCGACCGGTCTCAACCCGAGACTGCGAGCTCCTGATGTTAAAGTCCGCAGGCTGCATTGGAGCATCGATCCCAGGCATGGGATCACAGGCTCAGATGATAAGTCCACGCCCCCGCGGGGACTCAAGGTCAGTCCCAGGCAAGACCTCCAGCTCCGTGATGTTAGGCCGCAGAGCGGCCAGCGATACGATCCGGCAAACAATTGCATCTCTGGCAAGGTAAGAGATTGAAAAAAAGTTTCCCCTGAGAGGTCGTAGCCTCAGAATTAAAGGATGTTATTTTAGGTAGATGAGGAGGAATTTCTTCAGTGAAGAATGTGGTGAATCTATGAAATTCTTTGCCACAGAAGGCTGTGGAGGCCGTCAGTAGATATTTTTAAGACAGAGATAGATTTATTCTTGATTAGTACAGATGTCAGAGGTTATGGGGAGAAGGCAGGAGAATGGGGTTAGGAGGGAGAAAGATCAGCCATAATTGAATGGCAAAGTAGACTTGATGGGCCAAATGGTCTAATTCATAAATTACCTTATGAACATTCTCGTAAATCTTCTCAGCACTCTTTCCAGTTTAATGGCATTTTCCTGTGGCATGGTGACCAAAACTGAACATAATATTCCAAGTGGGACCTCACCAGTGTCTTGCACAACTGTAACATACCATTCCAATTTCTATTATTTTTTTTGTGAACCACCATCTGAAGTTCCTTGTTTCTACTTCTATAATCAATTCCTGGACTGATGGCCAGCTTGGCTAGCATGCCAAAAGCCTTCTTCACCACCCAATGCCACTTTCAGGGAATTATGTGCTTGTATTCCTAGGTCCCTCTGTTCTTGAAAACCACCCAGGTCCTGACCGTTTATTGTAAAGGTCTTGCACAACTTTGACTTCCCAAAATGCAATACTTCATACTTATAAGGTCATAAGGGATAGGAGTACAATTAGGCCATTTGGCCCATCTAGTCGACTCTGCTATTCAATCATGGCTGATCTATCTCTCCCTCCTAATCCCATTGTCCTGCCTTCTCCCCATAATCTCTGACACCTGTGTCACGGGGTCATACACTCTGCAACCAGGCTCTTCGGCCCAAAAAGTCCGTGTCGACCATCAACCACCCATTTATATGATTCCCATCTTATTTTCC
The DNA here is from genome assembly GCF_053455715.1 of Rhinoraja longicauda. Classification (NCBI taxonomy): domain Eukaryota; kingdom Metazoa; phylum Chordata; class Chondrichthyes; order Rajiformes; family Arhynchobatidae; genus Rhinoraja; species Rhinoraja longicauda. The sequence goes on along the minus strand of NC_135955.1, from coordinate 71,205,363 downwards.
CCAAATTCCCATCAACCTTTCCTTGAACCCACCACTCACCTGCACACTGTCGACAATTTAAAGTGAGCAAATATTTTAGATATACAGCCCTTCGACCCACCGTGTCCACGCCAGCCAACGATCATCGGTACACTAGTTCTATGTTATTCCACTTTTGCATCTTACACTCTAGGGGCAATTAACAGAAGCCAATTAACTGACAAACCTGCATATCTTTGAATGGGGGGGGGGGGGGGGGGGGGAGGGGGGGGGGGGAAGCCAATGCACCCGGAGAAAACCCATGTGGTCACAAGGAGAATGCTAAAACGCTGCAGATAGCACCCGTCTGATCCTACCATAATTCTTGATAATTATTTTCACTGCCTGTGATACCCCCTTTTAGTGTCATCTGCTAACCTACCAAACATGCCTTGCGCATTCTCAGCCAAATTGTTGATATGGATTACAAACAGCAAGCAGTGGACCCAGCATCTGATTACTGCCATTAATCACAGACCTTCAATCTGAGAAATAACCTTCCACTCCCATCCTCTACTTCCTACCATGAAGATAATTCTGTATCCAGGAAGATAGCTCTCCCTTGATCCCATGCAATCTAACCTTCCAGAGCAGCCTACCATGTGAAACCTTAACAAAGGCCTTGCTGAAGTCCAAGTAGACTATATCTACTGCCCTGTTCTCATCAATCTTCTTGGTTACTTTTTCAAAATAATCAATTTTGTGAGACATGATATCCCATGTTGACGATCACGAATTATCCATGTCTTTCCAAATACATTTTATCCCTGAGAATCCACTCTAGTAACTTTCCCAGTGCAGATTTACTTTAGAATTTACTTTACTCTAGGCTTTAGAGATACAGTGTGGAAACATGCCCTTTGGCCCATCGAGTCTCTGCCGACCAGCATTCACCCTGTACACTAACACTAACCTACACACTTGGGACAATTTACAATTTACAGAAGCCAATTTGCAGATGCCAGAAGCCAAACCCTACAAACCTGTGCACCTTTAGGGCGTGGGAGGAAATCGGGGCACCCAGAGAAAACCCATGCGCCCACAGCGAGAATGTACAAACTCCATATAGACAGCGCCCATGGTCAGGATCGAACTGTCTCTGGCACTGTAAGGCAGCAACTCTACCACTGTGCCATCCCTTTAAGCTTACTGATCTACAGTTCCAAGGTTTTTCTCTGCAGCCCTTCTTAAATAGAAGCACACCCAGTCTGTCGGTACCTCATCCGTGTCTAACGATAATTCATATATCTCAGCCAGGACACCTGCAATTTCTTCCTTAGCTTCACGCAGTGTCCTTGGATAGATATGATCAAGCCTAGGAAATTTATCTACCTTTGTCTGTCCAGGGACGTCCAGCACCTCCTAAACTGTAATATAGACCGTGTTCAAGAGATCTTCTTTCCCAATTTGCCATGTCTTTCTTGCAGTAAGAGACCTTGCCCATTTTCTGTGGACCCCACATATAGATGACCACGATTGTTTCTGAGGGTTCTATTCTTTCCATGCTAACCCTTCTTCGCTTTGGATTCTCCTTGATCCTATCCACCAGCGGTCTCATGCCACTTTTTTGCCTTCCTGATTTCTTGTTTAAGTATGCTCCTCAATCCCCTATAATCTTCGTGGGATACACCTGATCTCAGCTGTTTATATCAATCCCTTGCCACCTCCTTTTTCCTGACCAGAGCCTCAATTTCTCTCATCATCCACGGTCCCTTGCTCCTGCCTGCCTCATCCTTCACTCTAACAGGAATATGCATACCTTGAACTCTCACTATTACGCTTTTGAAAGGATCCCACTTTTTCAGCCAATTTCAATCATCTTTTGCCCTCAAAGATGCACTTACCCCAACTTAGAACTTTAACTTGTGGACCAGCCCTGTCCTATTTTAAACCAAATAGAACTGTGGTTGCAAGTCCCAACAGTCTCACCCACTGACATTTCAGTCACTTGCCCAGTCCAATTCCCTGAGATGAGCCCTCTCCCTTGTAGGGCTTTCAATAAATTGCCTGAGAAAACATTCCTGAACACACCTGACAAACTCCACCCATCTAAGCCATTGACAGTATGATAAACCCTTGGCATGATGATCTTTGCCCAATACATCCCGGATACATGATAACCATATACCAGATATATTGAATTCCGAACTAAAATGCTGATAGAAAAGCAGCTTTAAAACAAGTGTATAACCCATTATAGTTACAAACTAATTATATTTCTGGAGTCTCTCCACAAATGCTGTCTGACCTACAATATCTAGCATGCTGTTTTAAAATTCAGCCAGGTGCATGGGCTCTGATCCAATCAGTGAAAATAATCTTTATTCAGATCAAATACTTTGTGAAGCACAGTTACTAAAGAAACTTTCTGTCATGGGCCTCCTCCAGTGCCATAGTGAGGCCCACCGGAAATTGGAGGAATAGCACCTCATATTTCGCCTGGGCAGTTTGCAGCCCAGTGGTATGAACATCGACTTCTCCAACTTTAGATAGTTCCTCTGTCCCTCCCGTCCCCTCCTCCTTCCCAGATCTCCCTCTATCTTCCTGTCTCCACCTATATCCTTCCTTTGTCCCGCCCCCCTGACAACAGTCTGAAGAAGGGTCTCGACCCGAAACGTCACCCATTCCTTCTCTCCCGAGATGCTGCCTGACCTGCTGTTACTCCAGCATTTTGTGAATAAATACCTTCGAATTGTACCAGCATCTGCAGTTATCTTCTTATACTAAAGAAACACCCGAGCTTTAATTGAAGGATGCAGTGGGTGAAAATGGTACATATTATGAAGTATTACAGAAACAAAAAAAGTTTTTTTTTATATAACTTAAACAAATTTGACTTTGTATGTGAGATTGTGACAGAGGGCATTGTTTCAAGTAACCACACTTTTCAAGTTCATGCCATGGTCATGTGCAAAAGAACAGTAAGGTATAGTTCCAAACAAAAAATCAACAAATAATTTTGTAACTAAATACAAGCAACCCGTGTGAAGAGGAGCAGCAGGGCAGTGAAGTGGGTTACATTCCTAGAAAATGGTCCGGATCAGGATTTTGAGTAACACAAACCTGCATCATCTGCCCCTGCATCCGCAAACACAAGATGAATAAAACGTGTTTATTCCTTTCTTTTCCCCACATAAATTTAAATGTATGGGTCATGATTTGTGAGTTCTTCAAAAGCAAATTTCCATTACCCGAACTGTCATAACGTGGAGGTTGTCCGAATCCTCATCTCGGTTTCATTGACATGTCAAAGCTGATGCAACAAAACTCTAATTTGTGACTCTGAATTGTAGTTTTAATATGATGTAGTGTTGTATGTTATGTTTTGGGGGGGGGGGGAACGGGAACTGTAACTGTAACATTCTCTCTCCAGAACGGAGACGCGACCTTTGTTTCTGTGTCGTGTCTCCGTTCCCGCTGCGGCCTACCACTGGCCATGCACCTGGGACCACCTGGGTCTCTGGTTCGCAGAGCCCGCGGTCCGGACTCACCACCTGCGGCACTGGCTGCCTGCGAATGCTGCGGGAACGGCTGCGACTCGGCTCCGGAGGCTCCGGCGCGGGCCGCGTGGACGTCGGAAGCCCGCAGGCCCCTGGATGGGGGCCGACATCGGGAGCTCCGGCAGCGGCAGAGGCAACGTGTTCACCCGCCCCGAATCGCGGGGCTTGGGTCGGCCCGCTGCGGACCTTTCACCGACCGGCGCGGCCTGAAATAGGCTGCGGGATTTTTTTTCACCGCCCAGCGGGGGCTTCAATATCGGGAGCCCCGACGTGGCAACTCCAACAGCCTGACCGCGGGACAAGACGGCAGGGAAGAGAAAAAGACATTCTGGCCTTCCATCACAGTGAGGAGGGACTGGAGGAGACTCACTGTGATGGATGTTTCTTTTTGTTTGGTGTTAGTTGTGATTGTATGTGTTATTGCATTTTTATTGATTAATCTTATTGGTCTTATTGTTCAACTGCGGGTAATGTTTCATTTTACTACACATTTATGTGTATGTAACAAATAAACGACTATTGACTATTGACTATTGGCAGGTGAAAGAGAAAGAGAGGAAGGGAAATGGACGCAATCATAAAGACAATGGGCAGAAGAAACAGAAGCAAAATGAAGCCAGGTATATCCTTCCATTATTTCAATTGTGTTTAAAAAAAGTTAAACATTTAAAGCAGACAAAGATTTTTTCGGGGGGAAGCAATAGATTAGCAGGACATACAGGAATAAATTTAAGGAGAGAGGAATCTTAATTGGGACCTCTGACACTCCAGTAAAGAAAGAGAAAGACATGAATTATAGGACATGTCATAGTGAAAGGCCATGATTTAATTCCTCAAAGCATGTTGCACTATTCAACTAGATCAGAATAAACTAAACCTTGCTCGAATACGTTGGCAAAACTGCCAAAGCTTTTGTTCTGAACGTTCAAAATGGAAAATATAAAAGCCTCGTCAGAGATTTATACGAGGATATCATGAGGAGGGTTCGACATTTACCATCAATGAAACAAAATATGCATCTGAGAAAATGCTTTCACCTAGTTTGATGAAATCTAATAATACTTTATTTTAATTATTGAGGTAACAAATTGTCGGACAAGGATGGAATTTCATTGGAAATGCACCTGTGATTGCAGTAATATTTACTAGTTTGTATTAGAGGAGATTACTTATCAAGACTAACGAAAATCCAATAAACGTGATACTTTTCCGCTTTATATACAGTTAGGATTAACATGAAACTAACTGGATTATTTTGGAATCAAATATCTTATGAATTATTGAATAAATGATTCAGACACGGTTAAGACTCAATAAAAATCATATAATTTCCATTTAATTGTGTTTCTGTCCTGCAAAATACACTTTTTTAAATCAAAGTAATAATTATTGCCGGTCTATCTTTAACATTGAAAATTAATAAAGACAACCTTGGATATCCACGTTTACGTTTCTACTGTTGGAGATTATATAACGTAAAATTCATTTTTGTTGCCCTTTTGCTTTTTGTATATTCTTCTCTTCATCAAGTCTTAACCGTGTTTTTTTTACATTAACTTTAGTTTTAGTTTAGAGGGGAAACAGGCCGTTCAGCGATCCCCGCACATTAACACAAGCCTACATACACACGGGACAATTTACACTTGTACATCTTTGGAGTGTGGGAGAATACCGAAGATCTCGGAGAAAACCCACGAAGTCACGGGGAGAACGTACAAACTGCGAACAGTCAACACCCGTAGTCTGGATTGAACTCGGGTCTCTGCCTTTGCAAACGCTGTAAGGCAGCAACTTTACTGTGCCGCCCAACTTTGTCCAATCAAATTTTAAAAAACATCCACATCTTCCCACTCTTCATGAAACAATCTGTGAAAGGAGATACACTGTGCAAAAGATCTTAGTTGTGTTGCAGAGTGCATCATATAATTCATCTCGCGCTTCTTGTGGTGCATGGAAAAAATTGTTATGGACATGAAAATGTCTGGTCCAGAAGGTGAGTGGGGAAGTCAGTAGTTGGGTGTCCAAGCAATTTGTGGGCTACTCTTAATTAATGTTTAATTAATTGAAATACGTGTATAAGAAATAGGAACAGTAACAGACCATTAAGCCACCATTCCACCAGTGAACAAGAAGAAATTGGCTGATCTCAACAGTATGTTTTCTGTCCCATCCCCTTACCCCTTGATTCCTCAGCTATCCAGAAATCCATCACTTGTTGTATTGAATGCAATCCATGACATGAGAAGAGGGTGGGAGTAGGTAGATCCGTCATTCTCAGCAAGGGAATATATACATTTAGGCCTAAATGTTTAACGCTTTTTTGATATGATGTTGCCTACTATAAAAGAAAGACGTTAATCAATCACTTGAACATGGATCAATTGATGGTTCAGAAGAAAATCAACATTCAGAGCAACTTGCAATGCAACCAAATTCCATGTGTTCAAACAATGGATATGGCCAGGCTATTTGGGGAACATCAGAATCTGATTTATTCACAGTTGCAATATACAATGGACATTGCATGAATGAAAAATATGGCTGCCTTTCCATTTTCTTGCCAAGGGTGACTGAGAACAACACTTGTTCACATTGACTCCGACAGCATTCAAAAGTTACATTATTTAATTAAATTTACTTCATTTAATTAAATTAGAACCTGTTAACAAAGGACTGCAAATAATCAGAATGATATAGATTCACCGTAAACGTCCTTTTTATAAATTTACCGTCCTTTGTGTTTTTGGTAATAACAGAAAGCAGCATATTCTTTATTTTCAAGCAATATGTCACTAATTATATTTTTCCCCAATCAGTTTAATGGGCTTCAACCTTTATTCCTGAAATCCATTGTAGACCTCTTAACATTTAATTGAAGCCAATGCACAGGGATTTCTGAGCTTGCAATTTAAGGATGTCCTTAATGTTTGTTGAACATTTGAAAATGTATAATTGTCTGAAAATCATTCAGACCTTTAGTTACATTCATCTCTTTTTTTCACAAGCAATTTTGTGTTTCAATTCTTGATATCAAACTAAATACTCAAACTGCAAATACTCCAGTTATCAAAACAACTTGGCATTCTCTTCAGTCATTAGCAATTTTCTTTTCCAATTTACTCTTCCAATTTTCTCTTGATGTTCTTAATTGCTTTTCAGCTACCTTTAATTGGTTTTCCAATCTTCTTCTCTCTAATTCTTTTACTCATTGAAAATTACGTGCTTGTTCCTTACACACCTTCAATTAAGAAATCTGAAGCTAAACCATGAAGTTTCTCTTTGCTCCAAATGGAATACATTACATTTTATGCAGTGAAACTTAATGTTGGTCCAATGTTGGCTTACCACTCCAGAGCTTAAGTTCAAACTTTTATTCAAAGGGGTCAATTCTCATGAAAAGATAACTCCAGGTAGATCTTGAAAGATGCTAGGTAAACAACTAGATTCCTCACACAAATAATTAAGCTAATTTCAATCAGCTAAAACACTTTTTGGCAATCATGATGTTACTTAAATCCTATAATGACAGTAAATTCTATTCTTGTTACATATTTTATTCTTGCTCATTTAAACTTTTCCAGCAATTACAATAGTGAACCTTTCTCAAAAGCTTTCCTAATTCAATCAATTCCAGCAAATATCAATGACAAGTGGCTGTTAATTCTGACACCCCCAGTTAAGTGGATGCTGTATCAAGTCCTGGAAATCAACGTTAGAACCTCATTAACATTGGACTGACTAGGACTAATGCATAATGATCATTCTTGAGGGGAAAAAAGATTATGAATTAGATAATATAAAATCAAGTGGTGTATAACATTGTGATAGACACCATGCTCTGAATGATAGACACAAGGAACTGCACTTGCTGGATTACAAAAAAAACGCAAAATGCTGGAGTAACTCGGCATGTCAGGCACCATCTCTGGAAGATACGGATATTTCTAAATTATCCCATGGGGCTCGTACCATTATATAAAATAGATCCTGTAACAATTTCCTGCATTTAGTGCTTAACCCTCCTTTAGTAAATGCATTGTTCACTATAAAACCGATCTTCTAATTATTGATTGAGAACAAGATTCTCATTTCTGCTGCAGTTTTCTGCCTCAAGTTAAATTATGATCACTCTTTCACATTTATGAAATTAATAAATTATCCTATGTCATTGCACATCACTGATTCTAAATATCTCATTCTCTGGTTAATCAACAAAGTATACATACTTTAAATACATGCCAGAAATCTATTTTCAAGACTCCCTTTGTCAATTTAATGTATCTAATTTAAATGAAGATTCAATCCATGATCATTGCAGTATATTTTGTAATGAGTTCCCATTATTTCTCAAGTCATAGTCTGTCCAATAACAACAACATTACCATTAGCAGGATCCTGGTGAGCTTTTTCCAAGGGTCACTACTGCAGAAGTTAGATCGGCTTTTCTGAGGGTGAACCCACAGAAAGCACTGGCCCGGTTGAAGTCCCTGGCCTCATCCTTAGGAACTGTGCAGACCGACTAGCGGGAGTATTCACAGACATCTTTCATCTCTCCTTACTCCATTCTGAGGTACCCACCTGCTTCAAGAAGATCACCATCATCCCAGTGCCAAAAAAAAGCAAGATCTCATATCTTAATGACCACTGTCTAGTGGCTTGACATCCACAACCATCAAATGCTTAGAGGCTAATTATTAATCACATGAAATCCAGCCCACCAAGCAACCTTGATCCACTGCAGCTCACGTATCTCCACAACAGGTTCATGGCTGATGCCATCTCCCTGCACTCATCCCTGGAGCACCTGGATAAGGAGGGCATCTATATCAGACTCCTATTCATAGACAACAGTCCTGCTTTCAATTCCTTTACCCCATCCAAGCTCACTCCAAACTCATAGAATTTGAAGTCAGCACTCCCCTCTGCAACTGAATCTTTGATTTCCTGAACAACAGACCACAATCAGTGAGGATAAGTGATAAAACATCCTCTGCGATAATCTTCAACACTGGTGCCCTGCAATGATGCATCCTCAGCCCCTTCTATACTCCTTATACACTCATGACTGTACAGCCAAATATCAATTCAACTCAATTTACAAATTCACAGACGCATCACCGAAGTGTGACAAATATCAAATAATGACAAGACGGAGCACAGGAAGGAGATTGAGAACCTTGTAACTTGGTGCCAAGACAACAACCTCTCTGTCAATGTCGAGAGGAATAGATCGGGTAGAAGCACAGAGTATCTTGCCCAGAGTAGGTGAATCGAGGACCTGAGGACATAGGTTTAAGGTGAAGGGAAAATGATTTAATAGGAATCTGAGGAGTAACTTTTTCACACAAAGGGTGGTGGGTGTATGCAATAAGCTGCCAGAGGAGGTAGTTGAGGCTGGGACTTTAAGAAAGCTAGACAAGTATATGGATAGGACAGGTTTGGAGGGATAGAGACCAAATGCGGGCAGGTGGGACTAATGTAGCTGGGATATGGGCAAGTTGGGTTGAAGGGGCTGTTTCCACACTGTATCACTCTATGACTCTATGTCAGCAAGACAAAGGAGATTGTGATCAACTTCAGGAAGCGAAACAGTATACACCAGGCTATACATTGATGATACCTAAGTAGAAAAGGTTGACAACTTCAAGTTCTTATGAAAAAATATCACCAGCCATTTGGCCTGGACCAGCCGCATTGAAGCAATTGCCAAGAAAGCACACCAACGCCTCTACTTCCTTGGAAGGCTTAGGAAGTTCAGCATGCCCCCAACAATCCTCACCAACAACTACAGACGCACCGTAGAAACCATTTCATCAGAATGCATCAAAGCATGGTTTGAGAACAGCTCCATCCAACATCACAAATAAATGCAGAATTGTGGACGTAGCCTAGTCCATTACCTAAACAAGCCGACCTTCCATTGACTCCATCTACACTTCACAATGCCTCAACAAGGCCACCAGCATTATCAAGAACCAGTCTCCTTCTTCTCCCCATTCCCATCATGCAAGAGGTACAAAACTTTAAAATGCATACCTCCAGATTCGAGGACAGTCCAAAAATCTATCTTATTCTTGAACGCAGTCAACCACCACAACCTTTGGTCAAACATTCCTAAGTTCTGCACCCCTCTAAGAGAAGAATTTCCTCTTCACCTCCATCTTAAATAGGCAACTCTAAATTATATTTCCTAGTTCAAGGATATCCTAGAGAGCCACCAACCTGTTCAGCCATCTCAAAATGTGATATGTTTCAATAAGACACTTCACATTCTTCCAAACACCAGCACGACCATAATTGTCCTTCCATTCTATTCACCTTGCAGAAAAAGCCAAAACACCCAGACTTATTCTGAGCACGAGAAACTAATGAAAGTAATGGAGACACAAAGTATCACCTCTTTTCCCCTCTGCATCAAATTCCCGATAGTGCACTGAACGTGCCAGCAAAATCTATTTACTTAACCTCAGGTCCCTAAGTACTGACTCAACCTCACCTCACAATAATTATCACCCATTACAGGTTATCACATAATTAACTGTTTGAACATTTAATTGGCAAAACCCATTTTACTATGGATTAACATCGCAAGCTTAAATTAAAGTTTAATGCTAAATGCAAAACCAAATTGAACAACTGAATGAGACTACTAGTTTTGCGATTCACTGGGAAAATCAGGTTGGTTCTGGACCCCAAGAAAGGGAGTTTGTAGAGTGCCTCCGAGATGGATTCTTAAAGCAGTTTGTACTGGAGCCTACCAGAGAGAAGACAATTCTGGATTTAGTGTTGTCCAATGAACCAGATTTAATAAGGGAACTCAAGGTAAAGGAACTGCTTGGAGGTAATGACCATAATATGATTAGTTTTAATCTGCAATTTGAGAGGGAGAAGGTTAAACCAGGAATGTCAGTGTTGCAGTTGAACAAAGGGGACTATGAAGGCATGAGGGAGGAGCTGGCCAAGGTCGAATGGAAAGGGATCCGAGCAAGAATGACAGTGGAACAGCAATGGCAGGAATTTCTGGGCATAATCCAGAAGATGCAGGATCATTTCATTCCAAAAGGAAGAAAGATTCTAAGGTGAGTAAGAGGCAACCATGGCTGACAAGGGAAGTTGGAGATGGAATAAAACTAAAAGAAAAGATGTATGAGATAGCAAAGAGTAGCGGGAAGCCAGAGGATTGGGCAACTTTCAAAGGACAACAGAAGGTAGCAAAAAGGGCAATACGGGCTGAAAAGATGAAGTACGAAGCGAAGTTGGCCAAGAATATAAAGAAGGACAGTAAAAGCTTCTTTAGGTATGTTAAAAGAAAAAGATTAGTAAAGACAAATGTGGGTCCCCTGAAGGCAGAAACGGGTGAAATTATTATGGGTAACAAGGAAATGGCGGAAGAGTTGAACAGGTACTTCAGATCTGTCTTCACTGAGGAAGACACAATCTTCCAGTTGTACTAGAAGACAGAGGTCCGGGGAGACAGAGGAACTGAAAGAAATTTGCATTAGCCAAGAAATAGTATTTGGTAGATTGATGGGACTGAAGGCTGATAAATCCCCAGGGCCTGATGGTCTGCATCCCAGGGTATTCAAGGAGGTGGCTCTAGAAATCATAGACGCATTGGTGATCATTTTCCAATGTTCAATAGATTCAGGGTCAGTTCCTGTGGATTGGAGGGTAGCTAACGTTATCCCACTTTTCAAGTAAGGAGCGAGAGAGAGAAAACGGGGAATTATAGACCAGATAGCCTGACATCGGTGGTGGGAAAGATGCTGGAGACAATTATTAAAGAGGTAATAATGGCGCATCTGGATAGCAGTAAAAGGATTGGTCCAAGTCAGCATGGATTTATGAAGGGGAAATCCTGCTTGACTAATCTTCTGGAATTTTTTGAGGATGCGACAAATAAAGTGGATGAAGGAGAGCCAGTGGATGTAGTGTATCTAGACTTTCAGAAAGCCTTTGATAAGGTCCCACACGAGAGGTTGGTGAACAAAATTAGAGCACATGGTATTGGGGGTAGGATATTGACATGGATAGAGAATTGGTTGGCAGACAGGAAGCAAAGAGAAGGAATAAACGGGTCATTTTCAGAATGGCAGGCAGTGGCGAGTGGAGTGCCACAAGGCTCGGTGCTGGGGCCGCAACTATTTACAATATATATTAATGATTTGGATAATGGAATTAGAAGTAACACTAGCAAGTTTGCAGATGACACAAAGCTGGGTGGCAGTGTGAACTGCAAAGAGAATGTTAGGAGGTCGCAGGGTAACTTGGACAGGTAGAGTGAATGGACAGATGCATGGCAGATGCAGTACAATGTTGATAAATGTGAGGTTATCCACTTTGGTGGCAAAAACAAAAAGGCAGATTATTATCTCAATGGTGTCAGATTAGGTAAAGGGGAAGTGCAACAAGACCTTGGTGTCCTTGTACACCAGTCACTGAAAGTAAGCGTGCAGGTACAGCAGGCAGTGACGAAAGCTAATGGCATGCTGGCCTTCATAACAAGAGGATTTGAGTACAGGAGCAAAGAGGTTCTTCTGCAGTTGTATAGGGCCCTGGAGTATTGTGTGCAGTTTTGGTCTCCTAATTGGAGGAAGGACGTCCTTGCTATTGAGGCAGTACAGCGTAGGTTCATGAAGTTAATCCCTGGGATGGAGGGACTGTCATATGAGGAAAGATTGGAAAGACTAGGCTTGTATTCACTGGAGTTTAGAAGGATGAGAGGGAATTTTATAGAGACGTATAAAATTATAAAAATCACTGGATGAATTTAAGAGGGAGTTAGATAGAGCTTTGGGGGCTAGTGGAATCAAGGGATATGGGGAAAAGTTGGGCACAGGTTACTGATTGTGGATGATCAACCATGATCACAATGAATGGCGGTGCTGGCTCAAAGGGCCGAATGGCCTCCTCCTGCACCTATTTTCTATGTTTCTATGACTGGACAAGCTAGATGCAGGAAAAATGTTCCCAATGTTGGGGGAGTCCAGAACCAGGGGCCATAGTCTAAGAATAAAGGGGAGACCATTTAAAACTGAGGTGAGAAGAAACTTTTTCATCCAGAGAGTTGTGAATTTGTGGAATTCTCTGCCACAGAAGGCAGTGGAGGCCAATTCACTGGATGAATTTAAAAGAGAGTTAGATAGAGCTCTAAGGGCTAGTGGAATCAAGGGATATGGGGAGAAGGCAGGCACAGGTTACTGATTGTGGATGATCAGCCATGATCACAATGAATGGCGGTGCTGGCTCAAAGGGCCAAATGGCCTCCTCCTGCACTTATTTTCTATGTTTCTATGTTTCCATGTTTTGCACATTCTTTGTGCTGCTTTGTTCAGCTTAGAACATAAAACATAGAACACACAATTAAAAAATCATGACAGAGTATTATCTTCTCTGCAGGAACTCAAAGCTAATTTACTTTTGTTCAAAATATTTATGTTTTTCCTGATTTAAACCCATCTATTTCTGCTGAAACGTTCCAAATCCTAAATTGTGCATTTAAAAATAAAGTATTCTCATCATTCCTTTGATGATTTGAAATCTAAGCCATTATGTCTAGTCATTGTGTAATGTAATCTAGTCATTGAGTAATGTGGGGTGGGAACGGCTGTTAACTATTTACCCTATCACAGCCACTCAAAATGTTCATGGTTTCAATCTAGAAAACCATAAACGTAACATTGTAATGGAAAGGTTTTTGAAATTATAACACTATGGCTTGAACTAATGGTAGATACATTCAATTTCACTGCAAGTGGACGACCGCTTTAATGGGCATACTTGGAAGCAAGGTATGTTAAAAAGAAACACTTACATTTATGGTTCTATATAAAACTTATGCATCATGATTAAAATTCAATGTAATGCAAATATCAAAGCTTTCCTTCAGCAATAGTTGGTCTGGCAGCTCCATCATACTTTCTCAATGTGTTAAACATTGAGAGCAAAAACACAGCTGTCAGAATTTGTACAGCAAATCCTTTCCCTTTTAAATAAAGCATGAGGCTCTCTTTCCTGAACACCAGCATTGTGGAGGTATTAGAGAAGAAAACATGCAACACTCGTTGTGAAATTTCCATAAGGGAAGAATTTTGCAAAATGCTTTAAAAACACACATCTCTTTCACCTCATGGAATGTTAAATCCATCTCATATTTGGAGTTTTGTACATTTCCAGCATATATGAATCATAACAAACTTTATAGAAAGGTATGAGAGCGACTGGTTATCAGATCTGATGTACAATATTCATGATCAATGCAGAACATTGAAATTAACAAATAATGTTATGATTTCACCAAATACTTCACATTACAAAAAAAAACAAGATGTGCGTCCCACCAAAAGAAATCAATATTTTCAGAGCTCTAACCAGAAGAGTTGTTCTGATGGTAGAGGGTGTTGGTGAGATTTCGCCAGGACTACTGGGCACAGTTATGATCCCCTTATCTAAGAAAGGATTCTGCAGCAGTGAATGCAATCCAAATGAGATCCACCAGGCGTAAGAACTATGATGAGAGGGAAACAAGTGCTTTTGAGATCTTAAGGGAACTTGACAAATTTTTCACGAGTGAGAGGATTTTAAACAAGGGGACATTGTTTCAAGATAAGAAGCTGACATTTTACACTGAAGTAATTAATAAATTAAAAAAATTACTCTTGCAGATAGCTGTGAACCTCTGGAATTCTCTTCCCCAGATAGCTATGGATACTAGCTCACTGGAAGTATTTAAATTGGGGGTAGATACACTTATGAAAAAGATCTAAGGATCAAGAGTTCTGGCAATCTGGTAATGAGGAGTTGAGACCTATGGTATATCACCCATGATAATAATGAAGAGCAAGTCTAAATTCAAGACTACTCCTACTCCTGTAATTATTAAAATAACAGCAAGATGAACTAAAACATTTTTAAAACATTTTATAGGGCTAAAAGAACAATCCTGAGGAAAAAGTATCTGTTGGTACTGTGCAACTGGTTGTTCACTTGATGGCTACTAATTCTAAATAATCAGAGCAAAAAATAATATTACTGTCCTGATTAACTTCCTACGTAATTTATTCATGTTTTGGCATAACAGCATTGCTGGTATTGCCAGCATTTATTGCCCATCTGCAAATACCTTTGGGAGAGTAATGATGATCTGCCATGGTTGTTGGAAGTCAATCATCTCAACAGGGTTTCCTCAGGGCAGGAAATAACCTTAGGCCCAATCATCTTCTGTCAATGATCAGAAGAAAAGATGTTTGCTGAAGACAGGACCATATTCAGTTCCAATTGAACTTGCCAGAAAATTGAGGAATGTGCAAGCAATATTCATTAAAAATCACCATCTCCAACAAAAGAAAGTCTACTCAGCCAACCTTGACATTCAAAGGCTTTACAGAATACAGAATACAGAGCTTTATTTGTCATTCGGTACCGAGGTACCGAACGAAATTACATTGCAGTCACACAAAAAAAAAAAAAAAAAGAACACAAGACACATGACCCCAACACAAACATCCATCACAGTGACTCCAAACACCCCGTCACTGTGATGGAGGCAACAAAACTTCCACTCTCTTCCCCACGCCCACGGACAGACAGCTCGTCCCCGACCGACCCGCACAGTCCCCGCAAAGGGATGGAAGTCCCCGTGGCCGAGCCGCACCGGGTGCTGAAACGTCCCGCGGCCGAGCCGGGCGATGGAAGGCCCCGCGGCCGAGCCGCACCGGGTGCTGAAAAGTCCCGTGACCGAGCCGGGCGATGGAAGGCCCCGCGGCCGTACCGTGCGCTGCTAAGTCCCGCGGCCGAGCCGCACTGGGCGATGTTAGGTCCCGTGGCCGAGCCGCACCAGCGATGTAAAGTCCCGCGGCCGAGCCGCACCGGGCGATGTTAGGTCCCGCTGCCGTACCGTGCGCTGCTAAGTCCCGCGGCCGAGCCGCACCGGGCGATGTTAGGTCCTGCGGCCGAGCTGCACCAGCGGTGTAAAGTCCAGCGGCCGAGCCGCACCGGGCGATGGAAGGCCCGCAGCCGAGCCGCGCCCTGCGCCGTGAGGAAGAGACCTAAAAAGGAAAAGTTTCCCCCACCCCACCACACATACACAGCCAAAAATGTACCATTAATTATCAACATGCTATAACTCATCAGCAACCAGGAACTTAACTGGACTAGCCATGTAAATACTGTGGCCTTAATAGAAGAACAGAGTTAGTGTCAGCAAGTAATTTACCTTCTGACAATCCAAAATCCTTTCCCAATACCTACCAGCCACAGGAATTGTCTCTAGTTACCTAAACAAATGCATATCCACACCACTCAAGAGGTTCAAGACCATTCAGGACAAATTGGCCTGCTTGACCGGCAATCCAAAGACCATCTTAAACATTGATTCTTACTTATGGTAGGTACTATCCATAAAATATTCTGCAGTTATTCCTTCAGGCAACGCCAAGTGCACTAGAATTTTTTTTGCTCAAGATTCTAACATCTCAAGTCTACGTCTCCATAAAACCTAAGGGCATAATCTGAGAAGGAAGGGATTTAATGGCAATCTGGTAAGTCTCTTACACAAAATATATTGGTTGCTGGAATGAGTGGCCAAAAGCTGCCAGAGGAGGTAGGAATAGTAACAATATCTAAGATGCATCTGGACAGGTACATGACTGAGCAAGGCAAAGAAGGATACAGAATTAACGCACGTAAAAGGATTGATATAGATAGGCAGATTGATCAACATGAACATGGTGGGTTAAAGGGCCTATTTCCATGTGGTACAATTCTGACTCTAATAATATAATGCAAGCACCTTTAACAGAAGGACTATATTGTTCAAGAAGGTGGCTCTCTATCATTATTTCCCACAATCACAATCATACTTTATTTGCCAACAATAAAACAACAGGATACACAAAATCTATATACTAAAACTCTTGGTTGTTTGTTTGTTCCTGAACAATAGCCAAAATGGTACACAATAGCACAAGAATTTTAGGCCCACCTTACTCACCATTGTCCCTTTGGTGCTAATGGAAGAATTTTCATTGAAATTGGTGTTATATTTTTTAAGTTATTCACATTTTAAAGTTTAAATCTATCTCCTTGGGAGGGAGGGGGGTGGATGGGGGGAGGGAGGGGGGGAGGAGGGAGGATAAGGGGGGGGTGGGTGGGATGAAGTGGGGCGGGGAGGGGAAGGGGGAGGGGAGGGAGGGGGAGGGGGCGAGGGGAGAAGGGGAAGGGAGAGAGGGAGAGGGGGAGAGGGGGAGGGGGGAGGGGAGAGAGGGAGAGGGGGGAGGGGGAGGGGGAGGGGGAGGGGGAGGGGGAGGGGGAGGGGAGGGGGAGGGGGAGGGGGAGGGGGAGGGGGAGGGGGAGGGGGAGGGGGAGGGGGAGGGGGAGGGGGAGGGGGAGGGGGAGGGGGAGGGGGAGGGGGAGGGGGAGGGGGAGGGGGAGGGGGAGGGGGAGGGGGAGGGGGAGGGGGAGGGGGAGGGGGAGGGGGGGGAGAGGGTGCTGCACCAATGCAGGGGAGGTTTGAACCCAACGGGTCCACTTGGTCGAGTACATTTTAACATGACATCCACAACAGTGACTCCTCCACATTCCTCACTATGATGGAAGGTGAAAAAATAGTTCAATCTCTCCCTTCTTTGTCCTCCAGCGGTCGGGGGCCTCTAACCTTCCGTTGACGGGACAATCTTGACTCCCTTAGCAGGGTGGCGGGCCTTCCTCATCGGGGCGATCAAGCTCCTGCATCGGGGGGTATCACAGCTCCCCCGCGCCGGGTGATCTACCCCATGTCATGGCTTATCGAACTTCATGCAGCTTGGAGCTCCCAACTTCAATCTCAACCCAAGACTGCGATCTCTTTGATGTTCAAGTCCGCAAGCCACGGGTGGAGCGTCGGTCCAGGCAAGGAATCGCATGCTCAGATGGTAAGTCCATGCCCCGTGGGGGCTCAAAGTCAGTCCCGGGCAAGGCCTCCAGCTCCATGATGTTAGGCCGCAGAGCGACCGGAGATACGATCCGGAAAACAATCGCATCTCCGGCAAGGTAAGAGATTGATAAAAAGTTTCCCCCGACCCTCTCCCCCACCCCCCACATAAAACAAACCAGAAAACATTAACACCGACTTTTAAAACTAACCAAAAATAACAAAAAAAGGATGAAAAGGACAGACAGACTGTAGGCGAGGCTGCCATCGCGGCGCCACCTGGTGGTCAATGAGTAAGGACAATTATGGACAAGCAATGAATTTACCCATATCCTGAAAATAGCGAAAAATAAAAACATTGATCAGCATGTTTAAACTCTTGTTTTCATTGCCTACTTTGATCATGATGTTTCTATGTTTCCCTCTCTTGTGTAAGCAAATGGAAATTTAAAAAAAAGGCCAACAGTTCAAAATTACTGCTCCTTGCCTCCTGACGGCAACAGGAAGGACCTTCGATATCTCTCCTTCACATACTTGGGGTGAAGAAGTCTGTCACTGAAGGAGCTGCTCAGCGCAGTGACAGTATCCTGCATGGGGTAGAAGGAGTCGTCCAGCAGTGATGATAGCTTTGCCATCATCCTCCTCTCTCCCACCGCCTGCACTGAGTCGAGGGGGCATCCCAGGACAGAGCTGGCCTTCTTGATCAGTTTATCCAGTCTCTTCCTGTCAGCAATTGAGATGCTGCTGCTTCAGCAGACCACTCCATAGAAAATGGCTGATGCCACCACAGTATCGAAGGTCCTCAGGAGTGCTCCCTGCACTCCAAAGGACCTGAGTCTCCTCAGCAGGTACAGTCTGCTCTGGCCTTTCAAATTGAGTGCATTACTATTATCAGTCCAGTCCAGTTTATTGTTCAGGTAAACAGCAAGGTACTTATAAGAGTCCACTCTCTCAATGTCCATTCCTTGGATGTTCACCGGTGTCGAGGGGGCGTGGCTGCACCTGCAGAAGTCCACCACCATCTCCCTGGTTTTCCCCGCGTTGAATTGGAGGCGGTTCCGTTGCCACGTGTCCACAAAGTCCTGGGTCAATTCTCTGTACTCCCTGTCATCGTCATCTGTGATGAGGCCGACGATGGCAGTCGTCAGAGAACCTTTGCAGATAACAGTTGGCTGAGCTGTGCATGAAGTCCACCGTGTACAGGCCTCATCCTGGCAAACCTGCATCCTCTTCAAAGCTTCCAAATCCTTCATGTGATGCAACAACCAAAATTGCACACTATACTCCAAATGTAACCTGACTAAAGGTTTTTTCAACTACCACATGACTTCTAAACTTTTAATACCCTGACGGATATCCGTCAATACCCTTATGGATAAACATAAGCATTCGAATCACCATCTTTATCACCCAATACTTTTTCAGGCAACTATGAACATGCACCCCCAAATCATTCTGCACATCATGCTGCTGATGATCCTGCCATTTATTGTGTACTTTCATTTTGCATTTGAACTCCCAAAGTGTAGCACATCACACTATAAATCATCTCATGCAACTACTAAGGTTCGGCATTCTTCAAACATTAAGCCCATTTAGCGTCAATTTTGCATTTAAATCATAAAAGAACTGAGCGTAACCACTGCAATGGCCTGAAATTTGAAGTAGGCAACAATTCTGTCAAATCCATGTATCTCTGCTTCATTTTCAGCGCCAAAGACAAATTTGAATACAGAGCATTTCTCCTGGAGTAGGGAGCATCAGTGATCTCAGTTACGTTGCAGTGAGCAGAAAACTGTGCTAGGTTTATCTACTAGGTTTGCTGCCTCATATTTCCAGTGATGTGGGTTCAATCCTATGAGAAGTTGGACTTTTCTCTCTCGAACGTCGGATGTTGAGGGGAGATCTGTTAGATGTCTATAAAATTATAAGACGCATAGAGGCACAGTCAGAACCTTTTTCCCAGCATGCAAATGTCAAACACTAAAGACCATAACATGCAGGGCAAGTTTATTTTTTACAGAGAGTGATGGGTTCCTGGAACATGCTGCCAGGGGTAGCGGTGAAGGCAAATACGATAGGTTCATTTAAGAATGGAGGGATATGGATCACCTGCCAGCAAAGAACCTTAGCATAACTTGGCATCACTTTCGGCAGGGACATTGTGGGCTTAAGGGTCTATTCTTGTGATCTACTGTTCTATGTTCAATACATTAATCTTGACATCCAGTTCTGTCTGTTTGGAGTTTGCATGGTCTTCCTGTCACTTTGTTGATTAGACCACGCAAACTCCAAACAGACAGAACTGGACCTATGAAATGCTAGTCGTCGTCGTCCCCGTCCCCCCAACAAATGTGCAGGTGAGTGGTTGAATTTGGGAACAGTTAATGGGAGAATAATACACAACTAATGAACGACACAGTGTCGCAGTGGTAGAGCTGCTGCCTCACAGCGCCAGAGACCCGGGTTTAATCCTGACTGTGGGTGCTATCTGTGTAGAGTTTGTACGTTCTCCCTGTGACCCACATAGTTTTTCTCCGGGTGCTCCAGTTTCCTTCTACATTCCATTGTAGATTAGATGGCTTCTTTAAATTGCCCCTGGAGTGATGGAATCGAAATTGGAATAACATTGAACTCGTGTACGTGATGGTGGGCTGAAGGGTCTGTTTCTACACTGTATCTCTCTAAACTCTCTAAACTTATGTAACTAGGTGCTTGCTGGTTCATTAATTTGATGGGCCAAAGAGCCTGTTTCTTGCGCCATTACCCTATGGTATGGCATAGAACAACCACAGCCACCTGGAAAGATCTTCAGGCTGGGAAGTTGTATAGTTTCAATTTTCTGGCATGGTGGTTAAGATGTAAACCTGCACTGAAGTAGTCAGATTTCTGTTATGGCTCTCGACAGATCTGAGCCAGCATACGTGCTGTCTTCAATGGATTTAGAATAGGAATATAAATCTCTGCAGAATGGGGACCTTGGCTATATTGGTCAGTACAAGGCCAGTGGTCCAGTTTCAGGTCTTCCAACAGCTCTAGCAGCAACATAATGCATGCACCCACTGTAAAGATTTTCCAGATTCTAAATAGCTATGGAAGTCAGTGGAAGCCTCAGTGGTGATCAGTCACTCTTTAAATATTGTACAAGAGAGTTCAGGAACTAGAAGTGAAAGTGTGAGTATCACATTAAATCATGTAGTTGCCAAGCAAACAGCAATGAGGAAGTGGTTGGTCTGAAGATAACGAATGGCAAGGAAGCTTTGGAGAAATGTGACTGAATTTTACCCAGCAACACTGAACAAGCAGTGTTGTAGATGACTAGAATTTATTGGGTGTACTTCAGATCCCAGAAACACATCACCCACACAAGTGTGAGTCACCCCGAGGTGTGCCCAGTATCCAGAGTCAGGCAGAATGACCTAGAAAAATACACAATTAAAATAATAATGATAAGGTCAGTTGCTAATCCAATAGTAAAATAAAATTATCATTAGTTCCTGCGGGCATATTAATTGTATCCCATGACAAGGCCACAGAAAATCACAACTATCACATCATCCAAGTCCATTAACTTCAACCCAGGAATTCATAATAATTTGATTACCTATTCCACCTTCAATGACATTCACTCTTTGGGCATTGCTTCACATTGGGTTTGCTTGAAGCAAGTCGTACAGCTGATGAAAGGAGATTTATAAGTTATGCACTAAAGCCCAGAGAATATGAAAAGAGACTGGCCTGGAACTAATGGCACTGATATTTTTCCACCCATTAAAAAAGATATATGATGGGCCTTAGATAATATATTTCCCCAACTCAGTGCACCAGGTCGCATTGACAAATTACAACCTTATATTATCTCGTTTTTTTTAATAAATTATTTTAAATTTTGTGCATGCTTCCCTCTCCCACTATTTAAGGTCAAGGGTGATACATGTCAGTCTTGTTTCTACAATGCTTCTCATAAATAAATAGAATTTCTCAATAAATAATTCTGGAAAAAATTCTGAAGCCATAAGCATTCTTTCTTTTAATTTTCCAGATCAGCATGCCAACTAAATTGCAAACTACACAAAAACATATAACACACAAAACAAAATTTGTTTTCACATCATATGTATTTCTGGTACCCTACTGGTAATATTTGAAATATCGTTACTTTAAATCTCCAACTGGACAAAATGTTTGATGCTGACACCAATTTATGGAGATAACACAATCTGTGTTGCAAAAAGCACAACTTTAAGCCACAAGATACTTGGTCACTGATACACTCATTACAGTTTAAATATATCGGTTTTTTTGCGTTCAAAATGTTTCTTTTCAGGCAAACCACATTGATTACTTGTTGGAAACAAGATTTAATAAATCGCGAGAACCAGCAAATTGCTGGAACTAATTGAATTGTTTCACAGAAAAAATCAACAGTGAGAATAATAAATTAATGTGCAAATAGAATTCAATAGACAATAGGTGCAGGAGGCCATTCGGCCCTTCGAGCCAGCACCGCCATTCAATGTGATCATGGCTGATCATTCTCAATCAGTACCCCGTTCCTGCCTTCTCCCCATACCCCCTGACTCCGCTATCCTTAAGAGCTCGATCCAGCTCTCTCTTGAATGCATTCAGAGAATTGGCCTCCACTGCCTTCTGAGGCAGAGAATTCCACAGATTCACAACTCTCTGACTGAAAAAGTTTTTCCTTATCTCAGTTCTAAATGGCCTACCCCTTATTCCTAAACTGTGCCCCCTTGTTCTGGACTCCCCCAACATTGGGAACATGTTTCCTGCCTCTAACGTGTCCAACCCCTTAATAATCTTATACGTTTCGATAAGATCTCCTCTCATCCTTCTAAATTCCAGTGTATACAAGCCTAGTCGCTCCAGTCTTTCAACATATGATAGTCCCGCTGAAATTGCAATGTATGTGAAACTGCCAAGGTTCTGACCGAACCTCAACATTTCAGATTCATCTATGCTAAGTTAAAACTACAATTCACCTCAGCATTTTGGGTTCTCACTCCTAATCTCTATGCAGTGCCCTCTGGTGGAAATGTCTGCATAGAGTTCGAAAGTGATGAAAATGATTGGAGCATTTACGAGGACAACAGATTAATACTCAGTCAAAGTTGTTTTCTCTCTCCCCCAGGGTATTGATGATTGCTATCCAAATTTACAAAGAAAGAAAAAAAATGCTGGAGGAACGCAACGGATCATCAGGTAGTATCCTTGCCGAGAAATGAAGAGACGATATTTCCGGGCTGGGACTTTTCTTCGAATTGATAGGGCACAAGGGAGGAACCTGGTAAACAGAGGTAGGAGTGAGGCAAAACCTGGATACAAGCAGGCAGAGGTGAATGGCAGATGGGTGAATGGCAGATGCGTGGATAATGACAAAAAACAAACGAAATGGTGTCCATAGGAAAGAAGGGGAGGAATGAAATGCAAAGTGGAAGAGTGAATTTAGGGTGGAAGGGGACGGGAAGGAGAAAGAGAGGGGGACAAAAGGGGAATTATAGTACTCCATGAGGGAGGGATGAGAGATGAGTGGAAGGAGGGAGGGAACAGGGTGCTGGGGGGAGTGAAAGAATGCTGCCTGCACATGGGTGGGGGATGAGATGAGGGGTTGGAAGTGTTTCATTGAAAATTGGTGAATTTAATTTCACACAATCACAATAAAATTATTAGCCAAGTATGTTTTGCAACATACGAGGAACTTCATTTGCCATAATGTGGTTAAGAGTGATCTTAACCATTTTCATTGGTTAAGAGTCGTAGTCATAGAGTCATAGAGTCATACAGTGTGGAAACAGGCCTTTCGGCTCAATGTACCCACACTGGCTAACATGGCCCAGCTACACTAGTCCCACCTGCCTGTGATTGGTCCATATCCCACCAAACCTATCCTATCCATGTACCTGCCTAACTGTTTCTTAAACATTGAGATAGTCCCAGCCTCAACTACCTCATCTGGCAGCTTGTTCCATATACCCACCAACCTTTGTGTGGAAAAAGTTAACCCTCAGGTTCCTATTAAATCTTTCCCCCTTCACCTTGAACCTATGTCCTCTGGTCCTCGAGACCCCTACTCTGGGCAAGAGACTTTGTGCATATAGCCGATTTATTCCTCTCATGATTTTGTACAATGTGCCAAAAGCCTTTTTGACCACCTTATCCAAGGAACCATGCACATGCACTCCTAGATCCTTCTGCTCTGTAACACTCCCCAGAGGCCTACCAATCACTGTGTAGGTCCTGCACTTGCTAGACGTCCCAAAATGCAACACCTCACACTTCTCTGTATTAAATTCCATCAACCATTCCTCAGCCCACCTTACCAATCGATCCAGATCCTGCTGCAATCTTTCACAACCATCTTCACTATCTGCAAAACCACCCATTTTTGTATCATCAGCAAACTTGCAAATCTTGTCCAGGTATGTTCTCATCCAAATCATTGATGTAGATGGCAAACACTAATGGGCCCAGCACCAAACCTTGAGGCACACCACTAGTCACATGCCTCCAGTCCAAGAAGCAACCTTCCACCATCACCCACTGCTTCCTTCCATGGAGCCACTTTGCTATTCTTCCAGCTATCTCTCCTTGGATCCCATGCGATCTAACCTTCCAGAGCAGCCTACCGTGCAGAACCTTGTCAAATGCCCCACTGAAATCCATGTACGCAACATCTACAACTCTGCCCTCATCGACCTTTTTGGTCACATCGTCAAAAAAAATCAATCAGATTTGTGAGACACGACCTCCCACGTACAAAACCATGCTATCCCTAATCAGCCCTTGCCCGTCCAAATGCCTGTATAATCTATCCCTCAGAATACTCTCTTGTAACTTTCCGAATACAAATGTTAAGCTCACTGGCCTATAATTCCCAGCATTTTGTAGGCCACCCAAGCAGAATATGAGGTGCTGTTCTAGTTTGTGTGTGGCCTCATGCTGGCAGTGGAGGGGGCCAAGGAAGAAATAATTTATTGCTTGAACAAAATGCAGAAGTGATAAAATTCAAAAATTGTACCAACTTCCAGTTTGTTCCAATTTCTGTATCTGTTTTTAGTGAAGGAACATGTTCTTTAGTTACTATATTTACACATACATAAATTCAGTAGGGTTAATTAAACTATGGAAATAATCAGGTGCAAAAAATATTGCATGCACCAGAAATATATCTACAATTGAAATAAGTATTCTCTTTTTGAAACTACCTCAAGGTAAATTATTTTTGCCCTCAGTTTTGGTTCGTTTTTCCTGACTGCACAGTTTTTCAGTAAAGATGTAAACTGCCCATCAAGCACCATCAGGAAATCACCGAAGGATAATTTTTAGCCTGCAAATCATTTGCACCCCAGAGAGAGATCACATTACTTGCATAATTAGTTGGCCTATAACCAGGTAAACCACATCTCAAGTAATTTTGCCACAATTAACTCAGAAATACAAATTTATATTTTCTTTTTTTTAAAAGAGGAAAGTAAGACTAGCTGTCAATATTTTCCCTTTCTCTGTTTATTTTCTCTGTTTCAAATATATTTAACAACAAGGAGAAACATTTAAGTTCATTGAACACATTCAAGCAAGAAGCCTGTTACCTGGAAAGGACAGGTTTGGAGGGATATGGACCAAACACAGGCAGGTGGGACTAGTGTAGCTGGGACATGTTGGCGCGTGTAGACAAGTTGGGCCGAAGGGCTTATTTGCTCCAGAAATGCCAATTAACTATGGGCTCAAATTTGTATTGGCAATCCAACTGGCAATAGCCAAATCATTTAAACAAATCAGCAAAAAGCAATTGCAAGAACAGTATTTATATCACCAAACATAGTTTTTAATACCTCTTAGAAATGAAAAGGTGGAAATGATTTTTAATTGCTTTTGTTCTTTGTGAAAATAGTCAACAAACATTTTCTTGAAGTAAAAGTCTGATCTTAAATTCAAATTTAAAGGATGAAATAAAAAGTGACAATTTAAAAAGCATTCATTGCCTTTCCTGCTAAGTGTTTATACCTCTGCCTCTATATCTGGCCACTGAAGGAAAGAATTCAGGACATCGAGTGCAGACTATCGAAGAATAAATTCAGATTGGCCCAAAAATTTAAGACCACAGGGAAACAATATTCTGACAGCTGTTCAAGATGTTCTTTGTATTTCATACCATTAATAAACAGACCACTCACCAATTTGTTCCAACTTCCTTTTCTTCTACATGTCTCTAGCAAACAAACTTGTTCTTTAGTTGCTACATTTACAAATTAACAATTAACTACATCTGATACGATAGAACTTTATTGATCCCAGGAGGGAAATTGGTCTGCCAACAGTCAGAAAACTCAACAAGATGCATGAAACATGAAATTAAAGTGACAAGTGGAAAGTCCAGGATTGGGGATGTGCAGAGATTGGGGGGGTGGGGGGGGGTAGGGGAGTCAGTCTACCCACAAAAGAAGGTGGAGGATTTGTACAGTTTGACAGCAACAGGGAAAAAGGATCTCCTCTGGCCTTCTGTGCTGCATCTTGGTGGGACCAGTCTGTTGCTGAAGGTGCTACACAGGTTGGCCAGTGTCTCATAGAGGGGGTGAGCTGTATTGTCCAAGATGCCCTGCAGTTTGAGGAGTATCCTCCCATCCAAGACCACTTCCTATGAATCCAACTCCACACCAAGGACGGAGCCATCCTTCCTTATGAGCTTATTGATTCTGTTGGTGGCCGTGGCCTTCGCCCTGCAACCCCAGCACACGACACTGTAGAAGATTTACAAATGCATCTACCTTTACAAATTTCAAATAAACCAGGTTTTGATAATCCATTTCCTTTCCTGGCAAATCTGTACTGAGCGACATAAGTTACAAATTCACTCTCGTTTGTTACTCCAAGCTGAGTTATCAGTGTCATTTATGTTAGAAGGAACTGCAGACGCCAGTTTACACTGAAGATAGACACAAAATGCATAACTTTTCCTATTCCTTTTCTCCAGTGATGCTGCCTGACCCACTGTTACTCCAGCATTCTGTGTCTAATATCAATGCCATTTCATGTCTAACATCAAACCCATCTACAGTAACTTTCATTTCCTCTCTCCCATTTGTTGATGAGATGCTCATCCATAATGTCGCAACTTTGGTACACAATACCCTTCCCAATGAAGGCAATCATGCCAAATATCTTTTTCACCACCTTACCCAGCTCACTCACCACTTTCAGGGAACCATGCACCTTTACTCCCAGATCTTTTTCTACAAAACTCTCCAGTGTCCTACCAATTACTGTGTAAGTCCTGCCCTGGCTTGACATACCCAAGTGCAACACCTCACATTTCTCAAACTTAAATTCCATATTCCTCGAAAGAGGCATTACAGGTAGATCAGATGGTCAAAAAGGCTCTCAGCATATTGGCCTTCATCTGTCAGAATATTGAGTATAGATGTTGGGAGGTAATGTTGCAGTTATAAAGGACATTGGTGAGGCCACATTTAGAGTATTGTGTCCAGTTTTAGGCACCATGTTATGGGAAAGATGTTGGCAAGCTGGAAAGGGTGCAGTGAAAATTTATGAGGATGTTGCCAGGAGTCCAGCACCTCAGCTATAGGGAGAGGTTGAGCAGGCTAGGATTCTATTCCTTGGAGCACAGGAGTTTGAGGGGTGATCATATAGAGGCGTACAACATCATGAGAGGAATATACGCACAGGGTATATGCACAGTCTTTTGACCAGAGTAGGGGAATCGAGGATCAGAGGACATAGGTTTAAGGTGAGGGAGGAAAGATTTAATAGGAACCTCAGGGGTCATTTTTTTTAAAGGAGAGTGGGTGTATAGATTGAGCTGCTGGAGGAGGTAGTTGATTCAGGTACTATCACACCGTTTTGGAAACATTTTGACAGGTATATGGATAGGATAGGTTTAGATGGGTATGGGCCAAACACAGGCAGGTGGGACGAGTGTAGATGGGACATGTTGGTTTGTGTGGGCTAGTTGGGCCGAATGAACTTTTTCCATGCTGCATGACTCTATTTTTATCAGCCAGTCATAGTACTATGAAATCTGAGCTTGCAATACTTTAAAAAGCCAGATGTTGCGTTATGCTGCTCACCCGGTATATTTCGAAAATTATTTACTCACACAAAACTTTAAAGAAATCCCAAGTACAAAAAAAATTAATAACTTTATTCCAACTTTGCAATTTTAAAATGAATCAAAAACAATTAATGTTTCCTAAAAATGAATTTGTGCATTACCAGTATTCAACGAGCATGATGAGTCAAGCATCAGCTGACACACTCAACTGGTCATATCAACAAGCAATGTTGTCGTGTCTTCCCCTTATTTGTCTTGCCTTGGTAGGAAGGCAGACCTGCCATCCTTCTTCTGATGCTCAAGCAGTACACCATCTATCATCCACAGCAAGAGGTGTCGTCCATTAGAGAGGTGTAGTCATAAAAAAAAAATCCTTCAAATGGGAGAAGGTGGAAGTATCATTGTATCCCATAAAAATGAGGTGTGTCGTTGAGGAGAAAGGAGTGTCATTAGTTCTCTCCTTCATGCTCAATGAAAGGCCATTAGTTCTCTCCTTCATGCTCAATGAAATTGCACAATATTTTTTAAGAAAGTGAAAAGTAATTGCCAAACTTTTTTTACCTCCTTCTTCTGTTACAAAACTTGTGTAAATGAGAATGTGATGTAAATATGTTTCTTTGATGAGGAAATTGTATCCCAAGTGTTTTGGTTTGAAGATAATTAACCAGATCAAGTATCTAGGCCACTCCACAAAAGATTTTGACAACCTGGCAGAATTCGGATTGCACTTCAGGCACAGAGGGGGGAAAAAATGAAAATTTATTTTTAAAAATACTGCCTGATGAAGGCTGGAACTGCAGGGAATAAAATGATACCAGAATGAAAATATACAGTGGTAATATTTTTAAATCCTTGTAATGAAAGAACACTTTACATAACTGAAGTTAGCAAACCAATGTTGACATAAGTAACCCCAAATCTAACTAGTATGTAGTGCATAATCCCAATCGACTCCTACACTAAGCATTGGACAACCTAAACAGAGGACATGCTTGGCCATTGGACTAGGACTGCATGTTGCTGCAGCATTCTACTATTACTGTCAATCCTAGGGACCAACTCTGGAAAAGACCCAGAGCAGAAGGGCATGCCGCACAAGGCATACCTTAAAATTATGAGGTAACAACTAATGAAGCTGAAACACAGAACTACGTGCATGATTAATACCACAAAAAGCATGCAATAGACATATGTAAGCAGTGTCACAATCAACTAATCTGCTTAAACTCTGAAGCCCTACCACATCCAATTGCAAATGGTGGATGACACTTAACTAAAACTCAAGGGAAGTGAAATCAATTGCAGATGCTGGAAGTTTAAAACAAGAAACAAAAACTTTGAAAACTGTAGGTCAGGTTCTATCTTTGTGAAGAGAAGCAGAGTTAATGCTGCAGGTTGAAGAATCTTCATCAGAACTGGGCAGGAGACGGCGGAAGAAGGATCCCAACCTAAAACCTCACCCATTTATTCCCTCCACAGATGCTGCTGGGCTCGCTGAGTTCCTCCGTTCCGAGTCAGCATGGATTTACGAAGAAGGGGAAATCGTGCTTGACTAATCTACTGGAATTTTTTGAGGATGTAACTAGGAAAATTGACTGGGGAGAGCCGGTGAATGTGGTGTACCTCGACTTTCACAAAAGCCTTCTACAAGGTCCCACATAGGAGATTGGTGGGCAAAATTAGAGCACATGGTATTGGAGGTAGGGTACTGACATGGATGGAAAGTTGGTTGACAGACAGAAAGCAAAGAGTGGGGATAAATGGGTCCCTTTCAGAATGGCAGGCAGTGACTAGTGGGGTACCGCAAGGCTCGGCGTTGGGACCGCAGCTATTTACAATATACATCAATGACTTGGATGAAGGGATTAAAAGTACCATTAGCAAATTTGCAGATGATACAAAGCTAGGTGGCAGTGTGAACTGTGAGGAAGATGCTCTGAGGTTGCAGGGTGACTTGGACAGGTTGTGTGAGTGGGCGGATGCATGGCAGATGCAGTTTAATGTAGATAAGTGTGAGGTTATCCACTTTGGTGGTAAGAATAGGAAGGCAGATTATTATCTGAATGGTGTCAAGTTAGGGAAAGGGGACGTACAACGTGATGTGGGTGTCTTAGTGCATCAGTCACTGAAAGGAAGCATGCAGGTACAGCAGGCAGTGAAGAAAGCCAATGGAATGTTGGCCTTCATAACAAGAGGAGTTGAGTATAGGAGCAAAGAGGTCCTTCTGCAGTTGTACAGGGCCCTAGTGAGACCGCACCTGGAGTACTGTGTGCAGTTTTGGTCTCCAAATTTGAGGAAGGATATTCTTGCTATTGAGGGCGTGCAGCGTAGGTTTACTAAGTTAATTCCCGGAATGGTGGGACTGTCATATGTTGAAAGACTGGAGCGACTAGGCTTGTATACACTGGAATTTAGAAGGATGAGAGGGGATCTTATCGAAACGTATAAGATTATTAAGGGGTTGGACACGTTAGAGGCAGGAAACATGTTCCCAATGTTGGGGGAGTCCAGAACCAGGGGCCACAGTTTACGAATAAGGGGTAGGCCATTTAGAACAGAGATGAGGAAAAACTTTTTTAGTCAGAGAGTTGTGAATCTGTGGAATTCTCTGCCTCAGAGGGCAGTGGAGGCCAATTCTCTGAATACATTCAAGAGAGAGCTAGATAGAGCTCTTAAGGATAGCGCAGTCAGGGGGTATGGGGAGAAGGCAGGAACGGGGTACTGATTGAGAATGATCAGCCATGATCACATTGAATGGCGGTGCTGGCTCGAAAGGCTGAACGGCCTACTCCTGCACCTATTGTCTATTGTCTATTGAGTTTTGCTCAAGATTCCAGCATCTCCTTGTGCCTCCAGGAGACAAAAGAAACTTGTTAAGTAGCAGAAAGGGGGTGGGGGGGGGGGGAGCGGGGATGTCTCTGATAGGCAGGTCACTTCCACTTCCAGAGGGAAATAAAAGAGAAAGGTGTGAGGGAAATGAACAAGCTGAGCTAATATCACAGTGGGATGACTGATAATAAAAGAAATCAAGTTATAACCCAATTCAATTTACTTCACTCTACATCAGTAGCTGAATACACTGGATATAGCAAAGGCAATTGGATAAAACAAATCCCAGCTCTAGTTCTGAAGAATCATGCTCCAAAACTAGCTGAACCTCCAGCCAAATTGTTTCACTGCAGTTTTAATGCTGCCGCCTAACCAAAAGTGTAAAAATGGGCCCAGTAATGTCCTGTTCACACAACAACGAAACAAATCCAATCTGCTCAGTCTACCCTTGGTCAACAAAGTGACAGAAGCAATTATTAGCTGTGCTATCAAGCACTACTTATTCACCAATAACTGGCTCACCAACAGCCAGTTTGGAGAGTTTAAATTGTGAGGCAATGGAATCGGACCTAAAGTGATAAAAGAACATAAAAGGGTTTAGTACCAGATTGATTCTGGAGGTCCAGGATAGGGAGCAAAGGATTGTGAATAGAAAAAGGGGGAATGGGTGGAGGTGGGAGAGATGGTGACATAGGTTGGCCACAGGTGGGGAGTGGTAGGTTGCGAAATCTGTGATCTCCGGTTGGATTAGATAAGTTACATGGAAATTGGGGGGTTGGGGAGAGGAGTTGGGCTTATATTCACCGGAAATGAGAGGGGATCTCATAGAAACATATAAAATTCTTAAAGGATTGGACAGGCTAGATGCAGGAAAAATGTTCCCGATGTTGGGGAAGTCCAGAATCAGGGGTCACAGTTTAATAAAAAGGGGTAGGCCATTTAGGATTGAGAGTTTTTTCACCCAGAGAGTTGTGAATCTGTAGAATTCTCTGCCACAGAAGGCAGTGGAGGCCAATTCACTGGATGTATTCAGGAGAGAGTAAGATATAGCTCCTAGGGCTAACGGAATCGAGGGATATCAGGCGAAAGCAGGAACGGGGTACTGATTTAGGATGATCAGCCATTATCATATTAGAAGCATAGAAACATAGAAAATAGATGGAGGAGGCCATTCGGCCCTTCGAGCCAGCACCGCCATTCATTGTGATCATGGCTGATCGTCCACAATCAATAACCCGTGCCTGCCTTCACCCCATATCCCTTGATTCCATTAGCCCCTAGAGTTGTATCTAACTCTCTCTTAAATCCATCCAGTGATTTGGCCTCCACTGCCCTCTGTGGCAGAGAATTCCACAAATTCACAACTCTCTGGGTGAAAAAGTTCCTTCTCACCTCAGTTTTAAATGGCCTCCCCTTTATTCTAAGACTGTCAAGTCAAGTCAATTTTATTTGTATAGCACATTTAAAAACAACCCACGTTGACCAAAGACTGTGGCCCCTGGTTCTGAATGGCTTGAACGATGGAATGGCCTACTCCTGCAACTATTTTCTATGTTTCTATGAGTTCAAGTCGAGTGGTGGTGATCTTGAGTACATTGTTGGGGTCAGTAACAAAAAAGCGTTAGATAAATAACAAAAAATACAAGCCTAAGTTGGATTCCCAGCACCAGATAAAGTAGGCTTCACATGTACTGTGAAAGCCTGCTTCAGTAGAAATTCAAGTGCAAAATCCAAAAGCGGCTGTGGACCTGCATTAGCTGCTGTTGGATACCACTGCTCATCTTCAAGAAAACTCGTACAATAGATGGCAGGGGGACTGGGAAATCAAAAAGACTGGACTTTGCAAATCAACCTGCAAGTTGCCAAAATTTTAACGTGATTTATTTTTCAGAAAAAATGATCACTCATAGCAAAACAACATGCTGCTGCACTTTATTTTAGACAGACCATCCTTGTTCGGAATTTAATCATGTGGCGATTTTTGTAAATTTGCCTTTAAGTATTCATGACTGCAATGACATCTAGTGGTCGCAATATACAACTGCAGGAATATTTGAACAGCCATCTGGAGTTCAAAAATGGTCTGATTTATACACCTACTATCGTAAATTCTGGCATCCCTCAGAATTTTACAACAAATGGATCTTTCCCGAAATCGCTCTGTTATAATGTAGCATCCAATTTCCAATAGCATCCAATAGCATCCAATTTCTACGTACAATGAGATCTCATAAAAACAGAAATAAAATCATTTGTTTTTGGTGTGTTGGTTATGGGATAAATATTGACCTTGACAACATAAAAAAAGCTCTTGAATACTTCTTCAATACAGTGCCATCAGCAGGGTAAATGGGGCCTTGGTTTAATATAACATCTAAAAATATTGCTTGAAATATGGAATTGTACTCTTGGTATTATACCGAGTCTTCCTTTTTTCATTTCAGTCTTTGGAATAGGCAATTAGTACAATGCATTATCAGCGCTACTCCAGGTGTAATACACAAAGCTTAAAATGCTTTAGCCAATGGTTTTTTTGTAATGTTATGTGCTATATCTGTATAAATGCATATCAACAGACAATACCAATTTTTTTGATTTGTTGTGCCAGGTGTCCTTAATGGAATTATAATCACCCATCAGCCTCAGATTAGTTTATTGTCATATACTCCAGGGTGCAATAAAATTCCTTATTTGCATGAAGCTCAGAGTACACAGTAAATGTTATAGTGATAGATACAACAAGAAATACAATGGAGACTGCAACACAGCTTAATGGTCCCATGATTGATGTGCAATCTGAAGCTAGGAAAAAAATACTAAAGCACAATAACAAAATAACCGAATGAGGTGGGGTTAAAAGTATGTGGCAGTACCTCCGAGAATGGAGTGCAAAGGGGTGAATGATTCAGGAATCTGATAGCAGTGGAAAATAAGGTTAACATGTGATGAAGGTTTTGACGGTTCTGGGTGTGTACTCACTGGAGTTTAGCAGGATGAAGGAAGATTTCATTGAAATTTACCAAATAGTGAAAGGCTTGGATAGAGTGGATGAGGAGAGGATGTTTCCACTTGTAGTAGGGTCCAGGACCAGAGGGCATAGTTTCAAAATAAAAGGACGTAACTTTAGCAGTGAGGCAGCGGTGGAGTTGCTGCCTTATTGCGACAGAGACCTGGGGTTGATCCTGACTACAGGTGCTGTCTTTGCAAAGCTTGCACGTTCTCCCTATGGACACGTGAGTTTTCTCTGGGTGCTTCAGTTTCCTCCCACGCTCCAAAGGCTGCAGTAACAATTATAAACTATCCCTAGTGTGTAGGATAGCTCTAGTGTACGGGATGATCACTAGTCAGCACAGACCTGGTTGGCAGAAGGGCCAGTTTTCACGCTGTATCTCTGAAGACAAAAGTTTAGAAAGGAGATGAGGAGGAATTTCTTTAATCAGATGGTGAATCTGTGGAATTTATTACCACAGATGGCTGTGGAGGCCAAGTCGTTGGGTATTTTTAAAGCCGAGATTGACAGGTTCTTGATTAGTAAGGATGTCAAAGATTATGGAGAGAAAGCAGTAGAATGGGGTTGAGAGGAAAAGATAGATCGGCCATGATTGAATGGCAGAGTAGACTCAATGGGCAAAATGCCCTAATTCTGCTCCTACGACTTATGAACTTATTATGAACCTGTTATAAGTCTGGATTTCCAGATTCTCAAGCTCCCGGAAGGCAAAAGAAAAAAAAGGGAATGGCCAGAGTGGCAGCCATCCTTGACGAGACTTCCAGCCTGTAACCTAAGGATCACGTTGGCACAATACTTGGCCACACATATGGATTGTCAGGGAGAAGAGCAGGGGATGGCGCAACCTTGAAGAGCACCAGTCTTGATGGTCAGTATGAAGGGAATATTATGACCAAATCTAACCAATAGAGGTCTGCCAGTCAGGAAATCCAGAAGCCAGTAGCAAATGTTGGCCCCAAAGCCAAGGTCCAAGGTCATATTTCGCTTAGGCAGCTTACAACCCAGTGGTATGAAAATTAAAGATAGACACAAAATGCTGGAGTAACTCAACGGGATAGGCAGCATCTCGGACCCGAAATGTCACCCATTCCTTCTCTCCAGAGATGCTGCATGTCCTGCTGAGTTACTCCAGCATTTTGTGTCCATCGAGGAATTTAGAGATGTGCTTATTCGGTATTATGGTGTTGAAGGACATAGTATGTATGTTGTGCTCCTTGTACACCCACGACTGTGCAGTCATATACAAATCTAATTCAATTTATAAATTCACAGACAATACCACCATTGTGGGCCAGGATATAAAATAATGATGAGACGAAGGACAATAGACAATAGGTGCAGGAGTAGGCCATTCAGCCCTTCGAGCCAGCACCGCCATTCAATGCGATCATGGCTGATCACTCTCAATCAGTACCCCGTTCCTGCCTTCTCCCCATACCCCCTCACTCCGCTATCCTTAAGAGCTCTATCCAGCTCTCTCTTGAAAGCATCCAACAAACTGGCCTCCACTGCCTTCTGAGGCAGAGAATTCCACACCTTCACCACTCTCTGACTGAAAAAGTTCTTCCTCATCTCCGTTCTAAATGGCCTACCCCTTATTCTTAAACTGTGGCCCCTTGTTCTGGACTCCCCCAACATTGGGAACATGTTTCCTGCCTCTAATGTGTCCAATCCCCTAATTATCTTATATGTTTCAATAAGATCCCCCCTCATCCTTCTAAATTCCAGTGTATACAAGCCCAATCGCTCCAGCCTTTCAACATACGACAGTCCCGCCATTCCGGGAATTAACCTAGTGAACCTACGCTGCACGCCCTCCATAGCAAGAATATCCTTCCTCAAATTTGGAGACCAAAACTGCACACAGTACTCCAGGTGCGGTCTCACCAGGGCCCGGTACAACTGTAGAAGGACCTCTTTGCTCCTATACTCAACTCCTCTTGTTACGAAGGCCAACATTCCATTGGCTTTCTTCACTGCCTGCTGTACCTGCATGCTTCCTTTCATTGACTGATGCACTAGGACACCCAGATCTCGTTGAACTCCCCCTCCTCCTAACTTGACACCATTCAGATAATAATCTGCCTTTCTATTCTTGCTTCCAAAGTGAATAACCTCACACTTATCTACATTAAACTGCATCTGCCATGTATCCGC
Source organism: Rhinoraja longicauda (assembly GCF_053455715.1). NCBI lineage: Eukaryota > Metazoa > Chordata > Chondrichthyes > Rajiformes > Arhynchobatidae > Rhinoraja > Rhinoraja longicauda. The sequence continues at coordinate 71,169,853 of NC_135955.1, read as the reverse complement.
CCACTCACACAACCTGTCCAAGTCACCCTGCAGCTTTATTGCATCTTCCTCACAATTCACACTACCCCCCAGCTTAGTATCATCTGCAAATTTGCTAATGGTACTTTTAATCCCTTCGTCTAAGTCATTAATGTATATCGGAGATTGAGAACCAGTAATTATGTATTGAAAGAAACTATGTATTGTTAAGAAACATAATGACAAAACATCAACTAATTTATTTTAAACACTAAATAAATGTAAGTCTGCCAATTTATACTCAATTGCCAAAAATCAAATTTTAGATTATGTGCTCTGAAGCAATGGAAAATGGTTCTCCGCTGCATTCTTCTGTAAGAAAACTGTTCCAGGTTTCAGGTTTCAAGAAACACAGGCAACATTTTGCCCCTGTCACACCATTACCAGCCACTCCCAAGGGGATGTGGGGTTTGTGAAAGATGGGGGGAGGCAAGATGAACAGAAGAATAGTCACACAACAGTGGCTCGCCTCATCAAATTATCAATCTTTAAGGTGAAATCAATCACTTTAGTGTTGGAATCTCCTCTTGCACACATCAAAAGAATAGATTTTTACCTCAGGGCAGAAGCCATTCGCAACCAATTTTAACTGCATATTGGCCCAAAAATAGCACATCAGACTGCAAGATTATGAAACCAATTGAAAATCAAAGAAACTGCAAATGTTGGAAATTTGAAATAAAAGCAAAAAAATGTTTGAAACATTTTTTTCTGACAAAGGGTCTGAAAGATTAATGCTAGTTCTCTTTCCACATATGGAATCTGACATGTTGAGCATTTCTGTTCACATCACAGAACCAAGTGATGATGCAAGCCCAGAATATCTAAAATGAAAGTAAAAGTGACTTACATCTCCAACCTAATATTTGAAAAGCTCTAAATAGATTCCTTATTCAACTATTGGAAAGCTAACCGCTCAAAATATGTCTCGTCTATTTTTTTGAACTGATGTTTAATATTTTGACACAATCTAACTTTTGAACAAAAAATGCTTTCCAGTCCAGGCGAGGTGAGGCCAGGCCAGGCGAGGTGAGGGGCGAGGCCAGGCCAGGCCAGGCGATCGGCGAGATCAGGCAAGGGGCGAAGCCAGGCGAGGCCACGATCGACGAGGTCAGGCGAGCGGCGAGGTGAGGCTAGGCGGGCAGCGAGGCGATCGGCAATGCCAGGCGAGCGGCGAGGCCAGGCCAGACCAGACAAGCGGCCAGGCGAGGCGAGCGGCGAGGCCAGGCCAGGCAAAGTGAGGCCAGCGGCGCGGCGGGGCGGGGCGAGGCGAGCGGCGGGGCAGGGCGAGGGGCAAGGCAAGCGGCGAGGCATGTGTTTTGCGGAAAAATGTGAGGCGAAATCGGAATGGCCGAAATAAAATAAGGAAGAGGAAACTTTCCGCCAAATTCGGATGGGTTCGGAGGTCTGACGCCCACCTGGCCAATCGATCCAGATTCTGCTGCAATCGTTCACAACCATCTTCACTGTCTGCAAAACCACTAACTTAACCACATGTGTTTTTTCCTATTACAAATCTCAAATTGTGGAGTACAGAGGCAAATAAATAAATGATGGGTCTTTGTCCCAAACATTATGGAGGGCACTGTATATAGCTAGTTATAGGAATAAGTTCATTTCAAACTTATTGTTGAACATGCTCACAAAGGATTGCTCCCTCTAACTGAACAACTGAAATTTCTTAGGATTTTAAATAGGTGATGTGTGTATATAAGGATGAGTTGGTGAGAGTTAACTTTTAAAAGAAGAAAAACATGCTTTCTTATTTGATTTATGTGAAATTTCAAGCACACTAAATGTTTTATGCGAAGAAGCCAAGCTAAATTCAAAACATTCTGACAGATGTACATGGCACCAGTTGCTCCATAAAGCATCTCAATATTACCTAGACTTTTTCAGAATGCCTATTGTCTATCATGCTCTTCGTTGAATGTTGAAATATAAATGTATTAAAATATCAAAAAAAAGCAATGACAAGATATTTTTCATATTTGGACTGGACAGAGCTAGCTTCTTTTATCTTCCTTTCTAATTTACATGTCAATGACACAAACTCTTGCACTATTTTCTTTCCAGTATAGTTTTCTGCTTAAGACTAGAATATAAAAAGAATGCTTCTGCACGACTATAGTGCGCCTTGATGATAACACACCTGCAGTCCAGTGACAAGACCAATAAATTCTTATGAAAGGCAACAACAAAGAATGCTGGAAACACTCAGTAGGTTCGACAGCATCTTTCAAAAGAAATACAGTGTTAACCTTTCAAATTAATTATCATGAAAGGTCACTGGCCAGACTGAATAAATCCAGATTGATGGCATATGCATATAGGTTTGGGAATTAGTTTTACTGGCTAAAAGCTAACATCTAACCCAACATCTCAAATTTCATAATGATCTATAAACTGAGGCTTGAATATACTTTGTGCACTATATATTTAACAGCCTTATAGGCATTTTCAATTGGACTCAAGGTCTGTGTAATATTTTACTTAGGACATAATGTCCTTGGGGGAAGTTAAAAGCTTAAAAGCTCATAATAATATGTTCCAGTGTTCATTGCATGCTGATGATAAATGGTTATTAAAAAAAAAAAGAGACTGTTTATTCCAACAGTGCTCATCCAGCTAGAATAAAATAAACCAGCCACAGAGACTTCAATCTGTGTTAATTTCCTCTAATTGCTGACCACAAGGCTAGGCATGCAAAGTAACCAACATAATTCACTTTAATGGGTTAAATTTCCTCTGCATTCTTCCAACTGCACCCAACGTTATATTTTATGTATTTTAGGGCAGTTTAGAATTTTGCAATTTCAGAAAGGCAAATTGGCGATGAAGAAACAAAATATTTAATAGCAGTTATTTGTCGTCATATGATTTCTTATTCTGCAAGCTATTTTATTTGTCGTTTCCTTTAAACACCAAATTCAACAAGTGCTAAATTATGTAATATATTCCCAGCAGGTGAGAGTCCTATTTGAAAGCGAGAAAATGACTAATAACATTTCAGATAATTTTGAGTTACAAATACTCCTAACACATGAGTGGTGTGAATGAAAAGAAGAGAACTTGGGGAACTCTGTCCTAATCTAGAATTGCCATGTCAAGAAAAAGGTGTGCTCTACAAAATGACAGATTTTGCCTTTTTATTGCATTGCTGTTGTACAAATGATCAAAAATAAATTAAACCTGACAATCTCAATGGCTATTTGAATAAATATCTTCTGACATCAGCTTTGGTGACTGAGATTACAATACCATCGGGAGCAATGGGGGCCTCCAGAGAAGGCGCATCAGTGTTCTCCCTATCGAATTGTACATAGAACACAATGAGCTCATCTGTGAGTGATGCCTCGCTGTGACCCGAGCTGCCACTCAGTTTCGCCTTTAGGAAGTGATGGCATGCAAGCCATGCTGCAGCTGCCGGATGTCCAGCTCCTCCTGGTGTGGAGGCAGGAGTTGGACAGGACAGCTATGTCTGAGCACCACAAAGAGTTTATCATAAGGCAGACACCTCCACCTCTCCCTTTCCCCATTAGGTATCTCAATTCATTGTATGAATTGAATGGAAGCAGAGGCTGGAGGGCTGAATCTGGGGGAGCTGGGGGGTAAACATGTCTCTGTAAAACAGAGCATACTTCACCTCCTCATCTCTCTTTGATAAGGCAGCCTTGACCTTAAGTCCTCAATCTTATTTTCTAGGCCAGTAGATGGGAGGGTGGGTGTAGTCCCTTGCGCTTCCGTCTTACTTGCAGGCCGCGCCATTGACCATATTTCCAGGCACAATGGAGGCATCTGTGGTGTTTCCTGACACTGTATTCCATGTAAATATGAGGCTCTGCATGGTTGGGGATTTCCCTAATATCAGGGATGTCCTGACAACTGTTAACTCTGGTGCCGTGAGATCTCAAAAGTGCAAAATCCATTTAAATGGACTAGCAGTTTATAAGTTACAGTGCTGATTTGTACTATTTCTTTTATCCAAGTAAGTTCAAACATCAAATATTTGATCCTGTCCTGTTGTGCTGCTTGCATAATTGTTGTCACACTTTGAGTTATTTCATTTTTTTAAATGGAATATCAGAAGGAAGTATTCTATGCTCATTCATTGCACAGTACTGTTTCCTTTAATTCTGTGCTTCACCCAATCCTAATTTCTTCCCTTTCATATATACTATAGGCATGTAGCTTTACAGTGCCATTTTAACTATATACCTGAGCCATTAGATACTGGGGCATCTGTCACAATTCTGGTCGAGATTCAAAGCTGAATTGTGGTAGCAGAAGGGAAATCTGATAACTACTTTATTGTCCATTTCATACCTCATTATTTTACAATCAAATACAAGGCAAATAATCAGTATTTTGTGTGAAACAATCACAGATGAGAATCACTTTTCAAGCTCCTTAAATCGTAAAATAACTTCAGCAAGCATAGGAATGTCTTCAGCAAAACAATTAACCTTTACTACAATTTAAATTCGTAATCATACCAGGCCATTTACAACATTAGCTACGTTTGAAAGACATGCATGCCTAATTTTAACCACTTTGCAAATAGTGCTTATCAAGATTTTTAAAAATAATTTGAATTTGAATCGTTGCTTTTCAAAATCTGACATCTTCAGTTCTATCGGATAAACTGAATTACGTATGAATTGCAGTTCATAGCATATTTCAGGTTAAACATTAAGAAAATGTGGCATGAAAATGTGGCAATCATATGCAATTGATCTTCTGAAACTTAATGAGTTGTTCTCCAAAAAAAAAATCCAAAATAGCTTTATTTGTCATTCGTTCCGAATGAGATTACTTAGCCAGCAGTACAAAAAACACAAGACACAACCCCAACACAAACATCCATCACAGTGACTCCAAACACCCCCTCACTGTGATGGAGGCCAAAAACTTCCCCTCTCTCTTCCCCCAGGCCCCTCCCATGTACAGACAACTCGACCCCTACCGAGGCGACCGACCCGCACAGCCCCCGCAAGGAGATGGAAAGTCCACGCGGCCGAGCCGCACCGGGCGATGGAAAGTCCCGCGGCCGAGCCGCACCGGGCACTGTTCAGTCCCGCGGCCGCGCCGCACCGGGCGATGGAAGGCCCCGCGGCCGAGCCGCACCGGGCGATGGAAGGCCCCGCGGCCGAGCCGCACCTGGCACTGTTCAGTCCTGCGGCCGAGCCGCGCCGGGCGATGGAAGGCCCCGCGGCCGAGCCGCACCGGGCACTGTTCAGTCCCATGGCCGAGCCGCACCGGGCACTGTTCAGTCCCGTGGCCGAGCCGCACCGGGCGATGGAAGGCCCCGCGGCCAAGCCTCGCCCCGAGGAAGAGACCTAAAAAAAGAAAGTTTCCCCCCCCCCACACATACACAACCAAAAACAAAACACCCCAACACCAACACACAAACAAAAAAAGGACAAAGGACAAACAGACTGCCAGCGAGCCGCAGCCGTTAGGCGCCGCCACACGTGACCAGTCCATTGTTTACCCAGAAATAGTTAAATGGTACAATGGCTTAAAATCAAATCACACTTGAGGTTCTATATTTCCTTTCACAAAATGTTAGCTGCTTAATGTATCCTCCAACTGAATGCATGTTTATCTGAACAATATTCTGCGATATTTGTTGCTTTGAACTGCATTTGATACAATGCATCTGAGCAGCCTCCAATGCTAAACGCACAAGTTCTCCACCATTCTTTACACCTGCAGTGTGAAGCTCCTCCAAGGAAAAGTTCATTCATCAACCAGTCCAGAAATGTTGAAGCAAGTTTTTTTTAAATAACTTTACCATTGATATGTTATCGTTAATGCAAATAGACCTTCAAGGAGTTGAGAGAATATTATGCATTATCTTGGCTCTCCAAGCTGGTTATTGGTGGTGACATTTGATAGTTTGCATTGGGGACAATGCTTTTCAGGCTGCTTAAGAGAAGCATTTCTCTACAACAAAATCGTTTCTTGCCTCACTCATGCTAACATATCACCTTCTGAACCTGCAGCATCTTTTTCCACGAAGAACCAACCCTGATATCATCTTCATACCAGCCACCAAGGGTGATACTGCAGTGGGCTGCTGGACAGCCTTCATCTCCCGGGGCCATAATTGTATAATTTTCAGTGTTCTCGTCACCATCTTACAAGAAGGATGAGATCACACGAGAGTGAAGATTCATAGCGATATCTGTGGACTGGATATTACAGCTTGGGTAAGATAGCCTTTCAAACAGAAGAAACTGGGTTGTGGTGGGTTGTGAACAGAAGTATATAACTATGAAGAAGTGAGATAAATAAGGATTTATTCTCCTTGGCCTCTTCTGCATCACAAATATTCTAGAATTCTAATTGTGCATTTCCGATCTCTGGGAATTGGAAAATGGGGTTTGGTGTTCAGCCGCCAATTACCGTGTAAAACTGATAATTGATCTTGTGCTACAGCATCAAAATATATTCTGCCGAAGTGATCTGAAGAAGGGTCTCGACTTGAAACGTCACCCATTCCTTCTCTCCTGACTTGCTGCCTGACCTGCTGAGTTACTCCAGCATTTTGTGAATAAATAACTTTGATTTGTACCAGCATCTGCAGTTATTTTCTTACACTTTGGATGTGATATATTCAGTCACATAAATTTAAAAACAATCCTATGTACACCATGTAAGAGGCTAAAGAATAAAAGCCAGGTTGAATCAAGTAGCAACGTGACTTATTTTACACACAAGACCATGCACCAACTGAGAGTTATTTAGAATGAAGATAGTTAAGTATATGTGTGATAATAAAGATTAGAGATTGCAGAAGAGAAAATTCAAAGTAGCATTAAAGCAAGTATGCATTGGTTGTGCTAAAATGAAATACACACCATAGAAGCCGGCTCTATAATTCAATGAAGTTATCTTTCCTCTTGGTTTTATCAAAAATATTCAATTTTCAAACGTTATCTCACATTATGGCCTCCATTATAAAATTCACCATCAATAGTCTCTTGCAGGCCTAATTTTTCTCACAGCTAATAAAATATTTTTTCGAATTGATTCTAGATTTATTTAAAATATTCTGTTATTTATCGTAAAAATAATAATGTGAAAATGGCCACCAGGAAATGGGCTGATGCTGTCAGAGGTCCTAAGGTTGCTGTGGGGGGCTAATCATAACCCAGGATGACATGAGCAGCCTCAACACATTTTGTTTAAATACAAATAGACTTCGTAAATTAAGCTGGCAGGCATTGTGTTCAGGTTTCATAAAAACCTTTTCATGCTGGGAAAATCATTTAGACCAATGTAATTAACCAGGCCAATAATTTCCTGATGTAGGTTATGATTTAGGGTTTGCTTATTTAAACAGAAGTACTGAGCCACTACCACTACCTTTGATTGACAATACTAAAGTACATTTTGGAAAGGAATATTTTACTGAACCTAATTTTGTCAAAATTATCTGAAAGAGAACAAAATGAATAGCAAAAAAAAAAGAAAGGGTGCATACTCTGTTTTTAATCAATAACTAGACCAAGTGGACCCGTTGGGCCCATTCCTCGTAGAGGGGGAACAGGGAAGGGGAGAGGGTGTCATAAACTGAGTGAGCCCTGGACTCAAAGCCTCTCCTGTATTGGTGTAGCACCCTCAAACCCCCCCCCACTCAATCCCCCTTATCCCCCCCTCCTCCCCCCACTGACCCACTCCATCCCCCCTATGCCACCCCCACTTGTCCCTCCCCTGCCCCCACCACCACTCCCCCAGCCCTGCCTCCACCCCCATTCCCCCCTCCCCACCCCTATTCCCCCCTCCTGACCGGCGGTGGCCATCTTGTTTAGGCGAGTGAGGAGCAAATGAAGTCGAACGTGGAGCTTTGTGACGTCAGATGCTGAGGAGTTTCAGGAGATGGGTTAGAAAGTGAATTTTAAAATGTAGTTTCAATTTGAATGAGAGTTGTTCGAGATTATGCCCAGGATAATGGCAAGTAACGTGGTGCAAAGATTGTGGCGCTATGGTGTACCGTTTTGGCTGTGCGAAGCAGCAAAGTTATGGTGTGCACAAACACACATGCACACGGACAGAGTTTTAGTAATATATAGATAGATAGATGGAAAAGGCAAAGCAGGAAGAAGATACAATTAACTCAATAAGACATAGGTTCTGATGAATTCAGCACAAGCTTTTCTCATGTTTCGTGTGGCGGCGCTGCACAGCACCTGCGGCTCACCTGCAGTCCGTTTGTCTTTTTGTTTTGTTTTTTTGTCTTAATTGTAAGTGTTGAATGTGATGTCGTCTTTTTTGTGGTTGTGTACTATAAAGAACTATAAAAAATTGTCTCTTCCGAACGGAGACGCAACCTTTTTTCTGGGTCGTGTCCCCGTTCACCCTGCGGCCTACCATCGGCCAAACACCTGGAGCTGGCAGCCTCCAGCTGCGACCACCTGGGGCTCTGGTTTGCAGAGCCTGCGGACTGTACTCACCACCTGCGGAGCTGGCTGTCTTCCGAGGCTGTGGTGGCGCTGCGAGTGCAGCTGCAACTCGCCTTCAGAGGCTTCGGCCGCAGGCCCTGTGGACGTCTGAAGCTCGCAGGTCCCTGGGTGGGGGCTGACTTCGGGAGCTCCGGCGGCGTCTTTGTCCGCCACAAATCGCGAGGCTTGGGTCGGCCTGCTCCGGACCTTTCACCATACGGCGCTGCCTCGGGATTTTTCACCGCCCGGCGGGGGCTTCGATGTCGGGAGCCCTGATGTGGCATGTTCGACTGCCTGACTGCGGGAGAAGGCAGAGGGAAGAGAGAAGACATTCTGGCCTTCCATCACAGTGACTGGAGGAGACTCACTGTGATGGATGTTTTTTTGTTTTATGTTGGTTTTTGTGATTGTGTGTTGTATTGCTTTCTTTTTTATAATAATAATAATAATAATAATTTATTCCTTTATTCGTCCCACACCGGGAAAATTTACAGTGTTACAGCAGCAAAGTGGATAGCAAGATAGCAAGAGATCATTCATTATAAATAAAAGATACATAAATTGTCATCAGTTTCCGTGTGTTCTTAGCTGTTATTGTTGACTCGTCTGCTGGGAGCAGTGCTGGTTGTGCAGTCTCACAGCAGCGGGAAGGAAGGACCTCCTATATCTCTCCTTCACGCACTTGGGGTGAAGGAGTCTGTCACTGAAGGAGCTAGTCAGTGCAGTGAGTGTCCTGCATGGAGTGGGAGTCATTGTCCAGCAGTGATGATAGCTTTACCATCATCCTCCTCTCTCCCACCACCTGCACTGAGTCGAGGGGGCAACCCAGGACAGAGCTGGCCTTCCTGACCAGTTTGTCGAGTCTCTTCCCTTCCGCCGCTGAGATCCTGCTGCTCCAGCAGACCACTCCATAGAAAATGGCTGATGCAACCACCGTGTTGTAGAAGGTCCTTAGGAGTGCCCCCTGCACTCCAAAGGACTTGAGTCTCCTTAGCAGATAGAGTCTGCACTGGCCCTTTCTGTATAGCGCATCGGTGTTTTCGGTCCAGTCCAATTTATTATTCAGGTAGACACCCAGGTGGACATTGCCTCTCATTGTTGACTGTGGGTAACGTAATTTCGTCCAAAAACATGTTTTTGGATGACAATAAAGGCTATTCTATTCTATTCTTTTCTTAATTTTCTATCAGCAATATCAACTAACAGGGACCCATGACTAGATGATCCAGGACACTGCCTTGGGGTGCTCATGTAACGATGATTTCCCACCATTGACCAAAGCTGTGTGCAAGGTATTAATGCAACATGAAAGTTTTTTCCTTTATTCTCAGTTTCTGTGATTTGGGTACAGTTTTATTATGCAGGCATTATAAGTACAACCTTACTTTAATTATTTTTCTTGCGACAGCACCTGACAACAGTTGAATTTGGTAATTCGCCTGCCACACATGTCACTGTGTAGATATTGTATTAAGAAGAAAATGGAATTGAAAATGACAGAGCATGAAAAAGGTTTAAGGCCCCCATTTTTCTCAGCATTGAGCCTGATGTTTATTTTAGATACCATGCTGAACACTGGAACAGGATATCCTAACCAATGCAGCATGCTGTGAACTTGAGCTGACCATGCATGTTGCATGCCATATTAGAAACTTCAGAGTCCATGTTCACCTGAAGAATCAATGCTGCATAAACAAAATTCCTGCGCACATTATGATCAGTCAAATATTCATTCGGGTAGGCAAGCATACCATTTTAATTTCCAGCATTTGAAGGTAGGTATAAGTGTGCACTGCCCGTAACTATCCCTGCTCATGCTCCATTGTTTACAGGGCTATTTATTTGACGCCTAGTCTTGTTTAGTGGATTTTATTTTGTCATCTTCCACGTTCAAGAAAAAGCAGATAAAATCAGCAGCTGAAGTACAAAGCATTGTCTATTTAATCATTGAGCACTCAAAAAGATCCAGATAAGAAAACATGTGATGTCAACTGTTGATTAAGCTTAACTCCTGGAATAATCAAAGACACATCAACAAGAAACTATAGCTAAAATTAAAACGCAAAATGACTGGGGTTATGTTCCTGCTTCAAGGAAAGCTTTTGGTCACTCGAGGGCACATCCTGGTTTAGAATTTGGAACGTAATTTATTTCATATCATGGAATCATAGAAATTTATAGGACAGGGAACCACCAAGTGCCCTGCAACATTTATGGAATGATTTAGATTATTGCATTTCCCAGATCTTAGTACAAAGCCTTGTGATTACAGCTCTTCAAATAGTGTAAGAAGAAGTGTCTCGACCCGAAACGTTGCCCATTCCTTCTCTCCTGAGATGCTGCCTGACCTGCCGAGTTACTCCAGCATTTTGTGAATAAACAGCTCTTTAAATAATCATCCAAATACTTTCCAAATGCAATGAAAACCTGCCTCCAGCACTTGCAAAGGGGTTGGATGCAGATGCCGATTACTCTCCCCTCAACTTATTTTATTCCAACGAAAACAAGTTCAGCAACAAGTACACTCCATCAGCCGTCGCTTACAACATATTATCCTCCAACAATTCCGCCACCTCCAACGGGATCCCACTACTGGCCACATCGTTCCATCTCCACCCCTTTTTGTTTTCCACAGAGACCGTTCCCTCCAAAACTCCCTGGTCCACTCATCCCTTCCCACCCAAACCACCCCCTCCCCAGGTACTTCCCCAGCAACCGCAGAAGATGCAACACCTGTCCCTTCACCTCCCCCCTCGACTCCATCCAAGGACCCAAACAGTCTTTCCAGATGAGGCAGAAGTTCACCTGCACCTCCCCCAACCTCATCTACTGCATCCACTGTTCTAGATGTCAACTTCTCTACACCGGCGAGACCAAGCGCAGGCTCGACGATCGTTTCGCTCAACACCTCCGCTCAGTCTGTCTTAACCAACCTGATCTCCTGGTGGCTTAGCACTTCAACTCCCCCTCCCATTCCCAATCTGACATTTCTGTCCTGGGCCTCCTCCATTGTCAGAGTGAGGCCCAGCATAAATTGGAGGAACAGCACATCATATTTCGCTTGGGTAGTTTGTACATAATGGCAATTATGTACATAAATTCATCACAATTCAGTGGGACTATGGTAATCAAACTAAACTCAAACTCAAATTGGTTTTTTTCATTCTCCACTGCTGGAAAAGTGCTAAACTGCAATCCACAGGAGTGAAATCAAGACATATTAGAGGAGCCTCTACATCTGAGGAGGCTAGCGTAGCCGCAGAGATTGGTGGTCAGTTTAGTCTCGGAGGATGGAGAGAAAACAGTTTTTTACCACACGGTAACGACCACAAGGTAACTGACATGGATAGAAAATTGGTTGACAGACAGAAAGCAAAGAGTGGGGATAAATGGGTCCCTTTCGGAATGGCAGGCAGTGACCAGTGGGGTACCGCAAGGTTCGGTGCTGGGACCCCAGCTATTTACGATATACATTAATGACTTAGACGAAGGGATTAAAAGTACCATTAGCAAATTTGCAGATGATACTAAGTTGGGGGGTAGTGTGAATTGTGAGGAAGATGCAATAAGGCTGCAGGGTGACTTGGACAGGTTGTGTGAGTGGGCGGATACATGGCAGATGCAGTTTAATGTAGATAAGTGTGAGGTTATTCACTTTGAAAGTAAGAATAGAAAGGCAGATTATTATCTGAATGGTGTCAAGTTAGGAGGAGGGGGAGTTCAACGAGATCTGGGTGTCCTAGTGCATCAGTCAATGAAAGGAAGCATGCAGGTACAGCAGGCAGTGAAGAAAGCCAATGGAATGTTGGCCTTCGTAACAAGAGGAGTTGAGTATAGGAGCAAAGAGGTCCTTCTACAGTTGTACCGGGCCCTGGTGAGACCGCACCTGGAGTACTGTGTGCAGTTTTGGTCTCCAAATTTGAGGAAGGATATTCTTGCTATGGAGGGCGTGCAGCGTAGGTTCACTAGGTTAATTCCCGGAATGTCGGGATTGTCGTATGTTGAAAGGCTGGAGCGATTGGGCTTGTATACACTGGAATTTAGAAGGATGAGGGGGGATCTTATTGAAACATATAAGACAATTAGGGGATTGGACACATTAGAGGCAGATTACATGTTCCCAATGTTGGGGGAGTCCAGAACAAGGGGCCACAGTTTAAGAATAAGGGGTAGGCCATTTAGAACGGAGATGAGGAAGAACTTTTTCAGTCAGAGAGTGGTGAAGGTGTGGAATTCTCTGCCTCAGAAGGCAGTGGAGGCCAGTTCGTTGGATGCTTTCAAGAGAGAGCTGGATAGAGCTCTTAAGGATAGCGGAGTGAGGGGGTATGGGGAGAAGGCAGGAACGGGGTACTGATTGAGAGTGATCAGCCATGATCGCATTGAATGGCGGTGCTGGCTCGAAGGGCTGAATGGCCTACTCCTGCACTATTGTCTATTGTCTATTGTAACGACCACAGGGTAACGTCCACATGGTAACGATCACACGGTAACGACCACACGGTAACGATCACACGGTAACGACCACACGGTAACGATCACACGGTAACGATCACACGGTAATGACCACATGGTAACGATCACACGGTAACGATCACACGGTAACAACCACACAGTAACGACCACACGATAATGATCACACGGTAACGACCACACGGTAACGACCACACGGTTACGACCACACGGTTACGACCATACGGTTAACGACTGTGTTGCTTGAAGAGGAACCAGTTGATAAGAATGATAAGTTATGAATTATTCATTTGATTTGTGCTACTTTAATAAAGACCAATTAATCAAGAAACAGTGTTTGGAAGATTCGATTTTGCTATCTTACGAGTGTGGTGTGTGCGTAAGCTATATCGCCACCACACATCCCTGAGCAGTAATGGACTTTGAGAAGGTATAGAAACTGCACTCTTGGCTGCACTCTTGCTCGTTGTTTGAATGAAAGTAGAGAAAAAGAACATAACACTGTCAGTCCAGAGAGTAACGCATAGCTGGCAAAGTCAGCAACAAGTACAGAGAGTGCACAGGCCTTAAGTAATAATCGAGGAGAGCCCCAAAGTGTGACTGCACATTGCTTGCAGGGATGCCATCAATCAAGTTGTGTGCTACTTGGCCCTACTCGAAGAAAGGTTCTCACCACTTTTACATTCCTTCTCACTCTGTTGGTTCTGTTTTAATTTCAATTAAATCATGTTTAAGCTTAGGTTTATTATTGTCATGTGTACCAAAGTACAGTGAAAAGCTCTGTTTTGCTATCCAATCAGATCAGATTATACTACACATAAATACAATCAAGTCAAACTCAAGTACAATAGATAGAGAAAAAGGGAAGGTACAGAATGCAGCATATAGTTCCCAGCATTGTAGCGCATCAGATCCAAAGACAAAGTCCAATAAGGGAGAGGTGAATCTGTAGCTGGTTTGAGCCTACACCCTAATAAGGTGCTGTCTCTGAACTAAGCAAATCATTTATTTTTACACCATAAGCTGATTTCAGAATTCAACGAGACCAGTTCTTGTTTTTAAAATTGTATTTGGGCCGTTTCTTGGACAATCTTTAATAAAACATTTCTGTACCGCCAATCCAAGAAATATATGGCGGTGTGAGAAAGTAAGAGTTAAGAAGTAAATGGACAGAGTAGAGATGGTTGAGACACAGAAAAACTAATGTGTTGCAAAAAAGAGGGAGCTATTGGGAGCAGAGTAAACAGTTTTGGGGAGTAAGAACAAAAATTGCATCATGAAATGGCAAGCATTCATTTTTTTAACATGGGATCCAGTTATCAGTCTGAAGAAGGGTCTATCTTCAGTGTAAACCAGTATCTGCAGTTCCTTCCTACACTATTAGTCTGTTCAGCCTGTTAATACCACAGAATGATGAAGTCTAACAATCCAAGGAAATATATAGCATATGATGATCAAATACAGGTATTTAAATATGAAGGAATCTAAAGTCAAGACACACAATTTGACTCCCATAAGAAAAACTGGAATAGCAATACAGCCCCCAACGATGCACAGCTTTACAGTGCATGGGAGATTGGCAGACTGAGAAAACGGATAAATTGCTTCCTTTGTGACTTCCTCCTTCACCTATGCCAAAAGGAAGAAGAAAAGCAAAGAAATTGACCAGCTGAGAAATAGAGACTGAAAGGTATTAGCAGATCAATAAAAAGATGGTTTTAATTTTGCATGCTTACTCCCCTTTCACAAATAAACACAGCCTGAACTTAACAGTGCAATGTTATGATTAGTGGAAAGAACCATGGCCCAGCAAAAAGTACTATTTGCTGCCTTCCAGTTCCAATGGAGTTGCATATTCTCCCTGTGGGTTTCCTCTAGGTACTCCAGTTTCCTCCCATATACAAAACGTGTATTGATAGATTAATTGGCTGCTGTAAATTTCTGCTGTGTGCCGATGAGTGGTGGAATCTGGGAGGAACTGTTGGAAATGTGGTGAGAATAGGTTACAGTGGGGAAATTAGTGAGGAATGGGATTGTTTTGAGAGCCAACATTGAGTTAATTGACCAAAATGACCTCCATTTATTTTGTAAGAAAATAACCTATGGTGAATTGTATTTAGCATGCTCCACACTGTACTCTCAAGAGTTTAAAGAATGAGAGGAGATCTCATTGAAGCTTACAAATTTCTTACAGGCTGAATACATAGAGGATGTCTACCTTTGGCACGAGGAAGCAAGAACCAGGGGTTACAGTCACCAAATGAGTAGGTCTGAGATGAGGAAACGTTTCTTCATGCAGAGAACGGTGCATTTTTAGAATTCCGAAATGCTGTAGAAAGTTAGTTGTTCAGTGCACTCAAAACTCCAATCAACAGATTTCTCGATTTTATGGGAAGCATGAGATATAGGGATCGAGCAGGAACATGAAGATGAGATAGAAAATCAGCCAAGATCATGATAATTGTCTATCAAAATGTCTTTTATTATGCCACAGTTGTAAGAAAAATACAGGGAGTTGCCTCAACCATTGACCTTGCAAATCCTTTCGCTCAGCAAACAAGAGGAACTACAAAGTATCCTTTTCACGTTTTTAGCTGAGTTCAAAGAATAGTTTACTCCTCACATCCATCATGGCAGGCAAGCTGTAATCTTAACCAACAATCCAACATCACACCCAGTCTCTGACCAGACTAGTATAAAACAAGGCTTGATTGCCCCTTTATTTTGTTGATCTTTGCATAACAATTCTATTCCTCATCTCCATGAAACCTCTCCCTGGAGTGAAATGAATATTACTGTTTGATTCTATCAGATTCATTCCAGAACCAAACTCACAATAAACTCCGGCATTGAGATGAAGCAGGCATATGATACTTGCATATTTATGTTTGGATGACAAGGTTCGAGTCATCAACTCACTTATTAACGTGTAGAAAAGAATGGGTCCAATACTAAAAATCCGATAAACATATTCCATCAGCCAACACGTCCCCACAGTGTAACCTGACAAATAACATTTGCAGTAGAAACATTATTTCGGAGAATATCTCAATGAATGCAATTTTGAATGATGATAATCATCATCACCTTAGTGCACCTTTTGGCAGTGAGGAAAAGAATATTGAGAGATCAAGATCTCAAGTCTGGCACAAAGCAAATAGCCCACTGGACAGCATTAATTCCTGGCCTCCTGTGGATATCGAAGCTCCAAACGCGGGGCCTGTGGACTTTAACATTGCGAAGCCCGTGGTCTCTGGTAAGAAGAGGCC
Source organism: Rhinoraja longicauda (assembly GCF_053455715.1). Lineage (NCBI taxonomy): Eukaryota > Metazoa > Chordata > Chondrichthyes > Rajiformes > Arhynchobatidae > Rhinoraja > Rhinoraja longicauda. The sequence continues at coordinate 71,153,646 of NC_135955.1, read as the reverse complement.
GACTCGGGAGCTCCATGCCGCGGAGAGAGTTTCAACTGCCCCGATGCGGGTTTCGATCACCCCGATGGGAGGCTTTGATCGTCAGCTGCGGGGGCTTTGATCTATCAGATGGTTTGGCTGCCCCGACCGCGGGAGAACAAAGAAGAAGAAGATTGAACTTTACTGCCTTCCATCACAGTGAGGAACGTGGAATCCACTGTGATGGATGTTTATGTTATCTTTATATGCGGTTGTGTGTCTTGTTGCTTTTCACTTAGTATGGTAATTCAAATTTCACTGTACCATAATTGGTAGATGCGACAATAAACTGACCTTGACCTTGAAGTATTTCAGAGTACTGGAAAAATCTAACAAAGTTGTCTCCTCAAAACCTCCAAATCCACAAGCAAGGTAAATGAGCCAAGGACACATAGATTTATACACGAGTTTAGAGCAGATATAATATGCAAACAAGGATAGGAAATGACAAGCACAATAAGCAGCATTTATTAAACAATATTTTCTTTGATACAAAGATGAAGTTATAACATTTCCATGGGTCAACATTAAGACAAATGGTCTACTCAACATAAAATATCTAGGCTACGATATACAAGAAAAATATATAAACCAATTTAAATGCAGCATTGGTTAATCATGAAAATTATTTTAGGAAAATGTATGCAAATTGGAAGACATGGAGCTGGACAATGTATGAATAAATGCTGATAAATAGAAGGTATTTTCAAAGTAACAAGCAGGGATGAAAAAAGAACACTTATGTGAGCAGAATTAACACAAACTGCATTATTTATTAAACATATGGAAAATAACAAGATAAAATTGTCTTCTCTCTCCGATTTTGGCAAATGAAGGTAATATTTGGCAGATCTGGAGATTGACAGTGACTTATGCAGAACATCATAGACATTAATATGTACATGGTATTCTTTTGATCTTTTAGATCCCAGAGATAATGGCTGGAGGGATCCTTTAAGCTCCAATTTATTTTGTGTCCTTTCTGAGTATAAAGGTTAATTGGATATAATCAAAAGTGTTAACACTGCATACATTTTGTACTCAAGATTTCCTTTTAGCCTTTCCAATCATTCAGAAACCAAAGGGAATTAATTATTTGGGAATTATATCCTCCCCAGAGTTAAAGTCGTCATCTCAAATGTAAAGTAGGAGAAGATAGGATCAAAGATTTTTTTTTGGTTCCAAGCGATAGCATCTGGTATCTTCTATCTTTAGGCTAGAAAAATATACAAAATACTTTACAATTTTGCCAACTGTTTGAATAAACTTCCCTCACATTCTACGAATGGTTTCAAAAAAGTAACTTAATATCACATATTACAATACAGACACTTAACTTAACTGTGCATTGGATGTCAGAAGATAGGTATAGAACAGGATTCCACAATAAACATTTGGTGTCAGTGAGGAGTAAATTTGATTGCTCATAGTTCCCCAGCTCACATTTACCTGCAGAGATAACTTGCCCCTGAAACTAGCTTGTAAATGACAACAGGGCCTTCCACCTTAAATGGAAGACTTTATATAATTACTTCCATCAAAGTTGAATTTAGCCAATAATTTGTTTAGTTTGTTCCTTTGTGCATAGAATACATACTTGCCCTACATGTCTTCACTGGTCAATTCCTATTTGGTGACATCATAGCAATGCACAAGTTTTCTAGCAACAGTAAGATAACAACTACACAGATTCTCAGAACATCTCATTTCCAAAAGTACATTTCACAAAAATTCTTTAAAGAGCTGAAAATTATGTGTAACCTGATCAAGATGTAACTGTAGTAAATTAATGATCATTTTATTGCAGTTTTGGAGACAATGTTGAGGGATGGTTATTGGTACTTGGAGAACTCCATACTCTTCATTAAGCAGTATTTATGCAAACAGACCTAGACTGGAGATAGACACAAAAAGGTGGAGTAACTCAGCGAGGCAGATAGCATCTCTGGAGAAAAGGAATAGGTGACATTTCGGGTCGAGACTCTTTACACTGGCTCTGTTTAATATCTTTTTCAAATTCATGCCCAATTTTTTCACTACCCGTCTGCCAATATTATTCGGATTGCATTTAAGAGAAACAAATCAGTCATTGTCCAATGACCTCAAACAAAATACCGTAAACAAGAAAACATGTCCAATAGTCCAGAACATAATCAAAAGATTCATTCACAAATCTTGTTGAGTGTATCATTTAGTTTCCGCTCTTCAAAGTAAGTTTGTAAAATGCACTTTTAGATATTGTCAAATGAATGCAATTAAAATTATGATCAACCTATATAAAAATTACTTACAACATTAACTAAATACAACAACATGCTCCACGAGTTCATATGCGCACGAGCAAACATATCAAAATACGCAAGGAATCTTTCCCCCTCTCCCCTATTCCCGATCCCCCAAAGTTGCAGCCTTTGCACTCTTTCTTTTATTTGCACTTTCTATGTAGTTGTAACACAATAACCCATAAGGTTTGATTGTATTCCTATATGGATGGTGTAACTGGATAGTACGCAAAACAAATTTTTTCAGTATATCTCAATACACATGACAATAATATTCAAATACCAATAAACTACATTCAACAATTTTCATATGTAGGTTTCAGTAGACTTCCGTTAGTGACAGATATATATTCAACTGAAAAGAGAAGTTTGATAGTTCTGACTCTTGTTAAGAACACATTTTTCCACAAAGACTGTATTTTTTTTTTTCCAAAGCTTTTAACAGAATTCTTTACATTTCCACTTTCAGAATACCCTAACGTTATCTGAGTCCCAACATAATGAAGCATTCGGCAAAAGATAACCAAGTACTGGAGCTCAAAAATTCTGCTGTGCTGGCTATCAATTCCTCTCAAAGTATTTTCCGAACCCGTGCTCAAACTAGATCTATTAGTGAGTTCATTAACAGAGATGCTCTTCACAAAATACAAATGTTGCAACATCTAGCGTTATGGGAATATTCCAAATAGTAATGTTCAACTGTGCAAGAAGTAATTATGAATAACCAAGATTCCATTCAGCAAAGATACGCAAGGTTAATTATCTAATGGCACAAAAACTACAGCAAAAAGCAGTAAACAGCTGTGCAAAGAAAGATTGATCATGAATATTACATGGCTTAATGAAAACAGTACAATCATTCACATAATCCCCAGGTAAGAAAAGGTTTTAGAAAAAAATATTATCTATTTATAATATACATGACAATGCAATCTCTGGAGTAATGTTATGTTCCACAGAAACAAAGTGATAACAAAGTAGTGGTAATTTGCGAAGGAAAGTGGTAGTATATCTGCTTTGAAATTAAGATTGTTTGCAATTTAAAAAAATTAAATTTTAATAAACATACCCTACCAGTCATGAGTTGGATTTAGTAGATCCTATTCTATTCTGTTCTGGACTAACTTCATGGTAAAAAAAACCGCTAAATGCCAGACACCCAAGATCTAATACCATAGTGCAGAAATAATGAAAAAACATTACATCTATAAAAACTTTAGACTTATATTAGATTGAACTTTGGTTAGAACACATTTAGACAATCAAGGGAGATACTAGTCTTCTTAGAACCACCGATTCACAAAGATTCCAAAACTAAAATGTAGTAACTATCAGAAAGGACAATAGACTGGGTGTTTTTCCTTCTCTGTCCAGAAAAGTAAGGCTGAGACATTGATTTTGTTGGGTTCTGGGAGATGATAATATTTTAGTAGGATAGGCGAAGAATTTTTTCCATTTGCAGGGAATTCAAAACAAGAGGTGAATTAGTCATCACTAATAAATGGAACTGCAAGGAATAGAGGGACATGGATCATGGGCAGGCAGAGGAGATAGTCATAAATTGGTTAATGTTCAACTTGCTATCACATGGAGTTGTTCTGGCAAATAATATCAATTAAACTAAATAATATAAATAAATAAAATAAATTGCATCAGCACTGACTCTTGGGAATCCTGAACAATCACCACGCACCACGATGGGACCTCAATGAGAACCTCAAGTCTATGCATCAGGTGTGTTACAGAACCCTAATGTAAATTAAAGAAAGAGCTCATCACTCCTTAAACTGCCCACCTATTTGGCCACAATAACACCTCCTGCCCCATTTGGGGAAGATTCTGCATATACCATGTTGGCATTATCAGTCATTTCTGAACCTATAAAATCAGAATGAAAGTAAATCATCATTGATCAAGAAATGATACAAAGTGCTGGTGTACCTCAGCAGGTCAGGCAGCATCTCTGGAGAACATGGATAGGTAACGTTTCAGGTTGACCATGTTTTCCAAAGATGCTGCCAGACCTACTGAGTCACTCCAGCACTTTTACTTTTTTTGTAAATCAGCATCTGTAGTTCCTTGTTGCATCAATGATCAAGGGACTGTCCACAAAGAAAGTATGTACATCATGGAAAAAATCAATGATACTATCATATCTGCCTCAACCACCAACCTTGGCAGTGCATTTCAGGCACTCACCACAATCTGTGTATACAGGTTGCCCCACACATGTCCTTTAAACTTTGCCCCTCACCTTTAAGCTCTCACTCTGGTATTTGATTTTTCCATCCTGGGAAAAGCTCCAACTGTTTGCCCTATCTATGCCTCTCATAATTTTACGTGTTTCTATCAGGCCTCCCTGCAATCTCCAGTGTTCTAAAGAAAGTAATCCAAGTCTATCCAACCTCTCATACGTTCATAAGTTTTAGGAGCAGAATTAGGCCATTCGGCCCAACAAGTGTACTCCGCCATTCAATCATGGCTGATCTATCTTTCTCTCCCGATCCCAGTCTCCTGCTTTCGCCCCATAACCTCTGACACCCTTACTAAACAAGGTCAACATGGGAATGGGATTTAAAATGGTTAGCAACTGTGAGGTCCAGCAAGCTTTGGCGGACCAAGTGCAAGTGTTCAGGAAACGGTCACCTTGTCTTCACTTGGTCTGGAGGGAGGGGAAGAGAGAGCAGAACTATAGAACACACAACACATTTAATGAAGAAAGATGACATCTCTGGTGTTCACATTTCACCCCACCATGTTGAACACATCATTCTCTGACATTTCCACCACCTTCAACACTTGTGCTTAGTCCACCCACGGTCTGCTACATCTCCTAGTTGCTAACTATATTAACTCCCCCTCCCATACCGACCTTTCTGTCCTGGGTCTCCTCCATTGCTGGAATGAGGCCATACGCAAATTGTGGGAACAGCATCTTATATTCTTCTTGGATACTACCCAACAAAATAAACATTGAATTCTTCAATTTTTCAATTATCCACCTCACCACCCTCGCCCTCTTCCTCCTCAGCCAGATGTTCTCCCAAATTTCACTACCCCTCTCCCCTTCCCCACCCCTTCCTCCTATAACCCTTCCTCTGGCTTTATATTTCACTCCTCTTTCCTTATCTGCCACCCTTTTACCACCTTTTCATCTCTAGTCTTTGTTACTTCACTCATTTGCCAATGTATTGCCTTGTTTTCGTTTCCAGATTTCTCCCACCTACTATAATCATTCTGAAGGAGGGTAGGAACTGTCCTGCCTGTCTTGCTAAGTAACTCGAGCAGTTTGTGTTTTGAACATATTGGAACATTAGAACACATTTGTATAGACCTAGAGATTCCACAAAAAAGATCAGTTTAATTGATTATTATGGATTAATTTCTTCAAATGAATGTCAATTTAAAGGGCTTGATTTAAAAAAAAAATAAGATTAGTGAAATGCAAAGCTCTATTGTACAATAATCATCTTCCTTCACTTGCACTAAATTCCTTCTGGATGATTCAGTTGAATAAATAATACTCAAGTATACAAAGAAATAAAAACAAACGACGCTGTCTGAAGTTTTACAAAATAGACCAACGATAGCATGATTTAACTGGATAGCACATAAACAAAACGTTTCACTGTATCTCTCAGTACATGTAACAATTAGAAAGCTATACCTTCTCCAGGCTCCATTCACCTACCGCCCACACAATAAACCCACCAGATCCCCTCCCCAATCTGGTTTTACATGCACTTCACCTCTCCCCGAATGGTTCCCATCATCACTTTCCTTACCAGCTCCAGCACAGATATCCTTTCTGTTCCCACTTCTCACTCTCCAGCAGCATCACCTTCACCCCCAACGTGGCTCAATTTTAACCCTTTTTCCTCTTTAACTGCTTCCATTTACCACCCACCTGCTTTTCTCTGGCAACTCCACCCCTCGCCTCCTGTCCATCATTCTTCACCACTCCTCGGTTCACCAAGAACCTTGTGACTCCCGTCTCACTTCTCTTCCTCCTCTTGTAATACTGGTCATTTTGCTTCTCCGCTATCAGTCCTAGTGCAAGGTTCCAATCCAAAATATCGACAAGTCCTTTCACTCTGCAGATACTGCTGGGCCTGCTGAGTTTCTACAGCAGTTTGTATTTTGATCTAGCAATTTCAATTGATCCAGCTTTATATTTGCTAACTCCTAGATTTTAATTTAATAATGCTTAATAATGCTTCATATAATTTAGTGGGTTTGCATCATTTCTATATTTATATTACTGCATTCTCCATGCGTTGAAAATGAATATCTAAAATTACTGGAGTTTCAAATCTTTTCTGATATTCAACTGCCTTGGAGTAAAAATGTAATCCACCCAGAAAATTGAGGAATAAAAATGCATTCTTCTTTACTTTATTATACATACTGGTAATATGCAACAAATTGTTTGGGATAGACCTTGCTCAGCATTTTGTTAACACAATATTACAATTTAAAAAGTAATTATAAAATGTTGATAATTGTGGCACACGTTATACAATTGACCTTTACTTTGTGCATATGAAGAGGCATCGGTTTTATTGATTCTACATCTCTTGTGTACAAGGCAAAGGAAAGGGTTTTGGAAAGGGAATTTAACTGAATAAGCATATTCACATTATGTAAAAGAATAGGCAAGGAAAGCATATTTCATGTAGAGTAAACATTTAAAATTACTTTAGTCAAAACATTAAAATTTCGCTGTTAGAAATTGATCCTTTGTACAGGAGCTTTTCAATAGCTCAATGAGCTATATGTTGCTGACAGAGTTTCTGAAAACCTACTTTATTTAACAACTAACAGTAACATTTCACAAATTGTAAAGGAACAGAACTACCAGCAACAAAGTTAAGTTTTCCTGACCATATCCAAAGGACAGCTAACGCTTCTTATTCACTATTGTATATTCCTAAGTCTTCTGAAAGAACCAGATTGTTCAGCTGAAACACACACTGGTCCACCTAAGTTAATCCCTGCCTACCATCTTTCTTTTAAGGTTCTCTGTGCTACTTTTATAGTCACTTTGGCTTATTCTCTTATGACCGACAGCTTGCGTACATCATTCATATCTTTACAATTTTAGAGGTCTCTTGCTTTCTCTACTGCCAATAATTTAGCATAGTTAATACAATATAACAAGCATGCCATGTTCTACTCAATTTTTGCCTAAGAAGCCCTATTTTAGCAATTGCTTCTGACTTAGCATGAAATTCCAACACTTCCTGTAGTCCTACAAACAACTTATCTGAGAAGATCCAGGTCTTGATATCCTAATAGTGACTAGCTTTATAATCCAAAACCTCTATTCAGATAAGAAAATCCTTGCAGATCTTTTGTTTCCAATTTCAACTCCTTATCAACTTTTTTTCATTTGTTTCCCTGTTGGTTTGGAATTGCATTTAGTCTCACTCTGACAATGGAGGAGACAGAGGACAGAAAGGTCTTTGTGGGAATGGGATGGAGAATTAAAGTGTTTAGCAACCGGGAGATCAGGTATGTTCAGGTGGCCTAAGCGAAGGTGTTCAGCGAAACGATCGCCCAGTCTACGTTTGGTCTCGCCGATGTAGAGTCCACATCTTGAACAATGGATACAGTAGATGAGGTTGGAGGAGGTGCAAATGAACCTCTGCCTAACCTGATAGGACTGTCAGGGTCCCTGGACAGAGTTGAAACAGGAGGCATAGGGACAGATGTTGCATCTTCTGCGGTTGCAGGGGAAGGTACCTGGGAAGGGGGTGGTTTGGGTGGGAAGGGATGAGTTAACCAGTGAGTTGTGGAGGGAACGGTCTATCTCTCGATATTATCGTCTATATCTTTTGTTACCCTTATCCCTAACTTGTCTGAAAAAGGGTCTCGACCCAAAACGTCACCCATTCCTTTTCTCCAAAGAAGCTGTCTGACCAGCTGAGTTACTCCAGCACTTTGTGTCTATCTTTGGTGTAAATAAGCATTTCCAATTCCTTCCTCCACAGGTGTTTCTTTATCTCAGGTCTGTGAATTCTTATCTGCTTATTGCAGCTCAAGAGCCTGAAGGTAGCATATTCTAAACAGACGGATTGATCTATTTAACTCATGTGACTATTGTTAATTCTGACACTATTTTGCAGTCTGAATTCCTACTTCTACAAATCGGTTTGACTTTTCTCTTACCAAAGCAATGCATTACTAATCCTGCTTAGTTATGCTGCAATGCAATTATGTCATTGATTCACTGTCTCTCACAAAATGAATTATCTGCACATGCACATCAGCAAAACAAGACAAAAATGCTTATTCTAAAATTACTAATTAGAGTACATCGAGGAATGGAATTTTAATTTATCCATATAGAGTGTAAGGGGTTAAACATTCTAACATTTGGCCATATGGGTTTTATTGCAGGGGTGTAAAAAAGGTGTAAAGATCGAGGAATGGAATTTTAATTTATCCATATAGAGTGTAAGGGGTTAAACATTCTAACATTTGGCCATATGGGTTTTATTGCAGGGGTGTAAAAAAGGTGTAAAAGCTCCAGCTCGATTATGTTGCCAGGACATCCTGTTGACAGCACAGAGGCACGGTTTATGGCTAAGTGCATCCTTTGATATGGGCAACTGGCTTTAAGGCTTTGATGGTTGACCATCCTTTGATGGTTAAGGGGAACATTTGGTCATATCGACTGTTCTTTGGTCCTGGGAATATCGAGGACACGTAGGTCACACAGGACACGGAGGACATGGGGGGTCCTAAAGGGGACATAAAGATTTATAGGACATTGTAAAACTTGCCATATATGGTAGCAACAGGAAATGTATTTTGGGTATAAATATGTGTAATTGTTAGCATTCGGGGAGAGAGACTACACTAGCTTCCTGAGTGTTTCTAAACGCTCCGGTTTCTAGACTCTCTCCCACCTGGGTGAGTAGAATAAAGAGGTTATACGAATTCGGTTGTCTGACTATTCTGTTCATACGGCACGAACTACAACATTTGGCGTAGTCGGCAAGATCTCTTTGGCACTGTCAACCACGAACGACTAAGAGGCAGCGGTGACTGAAACACGTCCGAAGGGGACAGAGTGCACTTCTCAACCGTTGTTCGAGACCCCGGACGTTGACGTTTTTCAGACACTGAAGTCCCTCGTTTGGGGTTGATTTTGTGTTCAACTGAGATTCACAGACGAACCGATAAGGAAAAGGGCAAGGATAAGGATGATATTGAGGTAAGAGTCTTTATCGCATGAGTCTGTGGTCTGGGTAAATTTAAGAGTAATTTCATAACGTGATATAGTGATTGGTTGTCAGGCCAGGAATGGGACAGGCTATGGATATAAGAGAAATTGATCGTTTGGTAATTGGATGTCAGACATGTGAGACGGACTTTGGATAAGGTGATGGCGGTGCCCCGCTATTATAACGTAAAGGGCGGTCACTCTTGTTGACATTGTCTTGGTCTGGGTAAATTGATCGTTTGGTAACAATTAATGTGGGAGCGAGAAGCAGTGAAGAAATGGAAAAAGAGGATTAAAAAAATGGAAAGAGGGGGAAGCACCATCAGGAGTCAAGGGAGCGAAGTTGGAGGGAAAATGCAAGTAGTAGAGGGATATCAGTGTGTGATAGGTTGGGAATACCGAAAACATGCGATATTTTGCAAGCGGAATGTAAGGTGTATGATCTAAGACTTGACCGTGCTACCCGAGCTCGAGGTGAATTTAAAACCTGTACCAAAGGGATATATCTCGCCCAACAACAACAAAAGTCAGAATCCGAACCACTGGAGTCTATAGCGGCTTTATTAGGTAATCAGGAGTCCGAGGGTGACGAGGAACCCTGGACACGTCCGATCCCTACAGCCCCACAGGCAGAGCCACCGGCTGCGGTTGTGCCAGTCCCGGTTCTACCCTCCCCGCCAGAATATTGGGGACTACCCCCCGATAATGAGACAGCATCAGGGATTATGGATAGGTCCCAGACAACGGGTTAAGTTGCGCCACGAACAAGAATCCGCACGATCGGCGCTAGAGATTGATGTTACTGCCCACCATAGCCTTTGTCAGTATACCTCATGCTGCCCAGCAGGCTGAATTATTTGCCCTCACGCAGGCCTGCCACCTTTGCGTTGACCAATGTGCTAATATTTACACCGACTCACGATATGCCTTTGGGATTGCACATGATTTTGGTAACCTGTGGCAGCACAGGGGCTTTCTGACTGCAGCAGGCACTCCTATTAAAAATGCCCTGTTTGTCCGAAGTCTACTAGCGAGTTTAACACTCCCGAAAACCTTGGCTATCATTAAATGTAATTCGCATACATCTGTCAAGGATCCCATTTCTTTCAGGAATGCATTGGCTGACACATTGGTACGCACAGAGGCCCTGACCCCTACCATTTTAGTTTCTTTAGGTGAACAACAGCAGTTTTCTGCAAATACTGCTATGCCCAGTGTTTCGGAATTCTGCCAGCTTCAGGGGGACGCCCCCGAGGCTGAGAGACACCAGTGGAGCCAGGATGGGTGTTCCCCTCGCGAATCTGACTTGCTTTGGGTTACTGCCTCTGGCAAAGTTTGTGTCCCTAACGCGCTTTTACCTGTTTTGTTGCATTATGTGCACTCTCTTACCTATGCTGGTAAGAGGGGAATGTTGGATGTAATAAATGCTACATGGTATCACCCCAAAATACATTGGGGTTTACAAATTGATTTTATTGAATTGCCACGTGTACATAGTTATAAGTATTGCTTAGTTATTGTTGATGTGTTTAGCTGATGGATTGATTTTGCTATTGATGTTGCTATTTTGCTATTGTTACTCCTGCTATTAGGGGAAGTGCACTCAAGATCTATATGGGATTGTGGTTAATCTGTATTTACTCCATGACATTTATGTAAAGACGTTCAGATGATATGCAGAGGAGGCAATGGCACAATACCCTGGAAGGCAGAAAGAATAGGACCCTGGTCAGGATGGTTTAATAAAACCAGAGCTAAACAATTGAGAGACCAAGCCTATTGGGTTGTACCCTGTGGACATGCTTTGTGCCAGTTTAATTTCCAATGCCTGACAGATGAATTTAGTTTTTGTCTTTCAGTCCAGGTATTTTTAAATTCATGTTACAAGTTGACAAAGCTTTTAATCAGGCATAGCAACTTCATGGTGAACTATTTTATGGATAACACCTTTCCTTACTCCTATTCCGTGCAGGCTTTACTATTGACTTATTTATTGCCTAGTATTGAGAGCGATAACCATTTGCTCGGAGGGTGAGCTGGTGTTTCAGAACACCAGGTCAGCATGTGACAGAGCTGATGTTGTCACCCAAGGATTATGAATGCCAGTTTTTGCAGGAACAAAAACGGTTGATAGCAGCTGTTCTACACACGTCCAGTATTCTGGCTGTTCCACGTGTTCAGGATGTGCATGCAATAATTCAGCATTTCTCATTGGGGTACCCCTTCATACAGGGATATAACAAAGAAGGAAATTTGAGCACAAGACTGCTGGACTAGTGTAGATGGTCTAAACGAACTGGGATCTGTATCTTTGGCTTCACAATTCAAGATTTGTTTTTTTTAACTGGATGAATTGAATATTTGAGAATGAATTGAAGATTACAATTGTGCTGGAATTGTGGACCCTTCCCATTTTTGTACTAGCTTAGTTGATAAATTAGCCTTTGAAGCCTATTTACTTGGGTCAGTGGGTACATAAGATATTTAAAGGAAGTATTTTGCTTTTCATTTATTCAATGCCTGAGGACCACATTTAGAAAACCTCTATGCGTATAACCCCACTCTACTACAGGATTAGCCCCAGCTGAGGTATTATACGGGAAACCACTCCGAACCCCTTGGGGGATGGAGGGAGAGGGATGCATCAACCTCCATGAACTGTACGACCTGGATGAGCGTTTAATTGAATAAATGAAATTATTAACCCAATCTTTATCAGCCTAGCATTCTCAGGTCCGAGACGCCCAGAAACCACGGGACAACATGAGGCTGAGATGGGATTGTGGATTATATTGACCCTCGGTAGTCAGATAGAAGGACAAACCTCGGATCTCCGGCAAACCAATCGTTTCTTCAACCAATCGTTTGACCAACCAACCAAGCGAACCAATCGTTTATGTCAGATATATGCTTCACAGGTGGAACGGTCTGCCTGTTGGGTGTGCGCCCCAGGTTTCAACACATGGAAAAAGCATGATGCCTCTTTACCCGGTCCCCTTCACTCCGAGTGAAGTCAGGTCTGCCCGGTTCTTTTTGAATCACTCACAGAGCCCTGGCCCCAATAATTGGTGTACGGATTATGACAACCAATCAGATGACTGTGGATGTCAATGTTTTAATGGGTAGTTCTTGAGACCCTATCTTAATCAAACACAGGAGAATTGGCCCCGGATACAAGTTAATTCTCCTCACGACTCTCCAGAAACACCAATAAATACAACTTGTTTCTGTAGAATGTGATCTAGACCAAATGGAGCCTGTCTGTGGGATTCAGCACATGCACCCATATCAGTACTGCAGTTCCCCCAAGGCCTCTCAATGGGACTTACTTAATATGTGGGAGCTGAGCATATGTCTGGTTACCAGGACTTTCGCCACGGTACGATCAGGGATCTTATGGGACCTGGACAGGGTGCTGTTATCTAGCTTTTGTAATCCCACATTTACGAATCATAAATCATCCTCTACAGCATCCAGAGTGGCGCTCTAAACGAGCTGTATCGGAGTTTGAGAGGTTTTGGTGGATAATATTCCCGAGATGGGGAACCGCTCGGGCGGGAACTGAAATTTGAAACTTAGCTAGTGCCCTGGAACAATTAGCAAATTGTACTGCTGATGGACTGTACGAGACTCAGGAACAAATAGGCCAGTTAACAACTGAAATGATGGCCCTGCGTCTTGTCGCTCTCCAGAATCGTATGGCTCTAGATTTCCTGCTAGCCGAGAAAGCGGATACCTGTGCTATGATAGGGCAAGAATGTTGTACATTTGTACCAGATGTATCCTCTAATATCACCAATATTGCGGGGCATGTGAAGGAGGTTATAGAAAGAGCATTTAGTGTTTGAGCCCTCTGAGGGGGCGCTGTGAACTGTTTATGTATATGCTGTTATGTTTGTGTGCCATTGTATGTATGTTCTTAGTACCTGAATAGATGTACAGCGCTTTGGTCAATGTGGGTTGTTTTTAAATGTGCTATACAAATAAAATTGACTTGGCTTGACTAGGAAAATAAGGTCAGATTTAGCCCAAAATCAAATTAATGCTTCAGGATGGGATTGGTTTGGTTTAGGATATTTGTGGGGGCCGATTTTCCATTATGGCAGTATCTTTCTGTTAATTGTAGTGATTCTGTTAATTTGTTATTGTTTCGGTCCATGTATACGCCAACTACTTGTTAATCAGTCAATTTAAAAAGAAAAAGAAAACAACACAAACGGTGATTATAGTATAATCAAAGAGGGGAATGTAAGGGGTTAAACATTCTAACATTTGGCCATATGGGTTTTATTGCAGGGGTGTAAAAAAGGTGTAAAAGCTCCAGCTCGATTATGTTGCCAGGACATCCTGTTGACAGCACAGAGGCACGGTTTATGGCTAAGTGCATCCTTTGATATGGGCAACTGGCTTTAAGGCTTTGATGGTTGACCATCCTTTGATGGTTAAGGGGAACATTTGGTCATATCGACTGTTCTTTGGTCCTGGGAATACCGAGGACACGTAGGTCACACAGGACACGGAGGACATGGGGGGTCCTAAAGGGGACATAAAGATTTATAGGACATTGTAAAACTTGCCATATATGGTAGCAACAGGAAATGTATTTTGGGTATAAATATGTGTAATTGTTAGCATTCGGGGAGAGAGACTACACTAGCTTCCTGAGTGTTTCTAAACGCTCCGGTTTCTAGACTCTCTCCCACCTGGGTGAGTAGAATAAAGAGGTTATACGAATTCGGTTGTCTGACTATTCTGTTCATAGGGCACGAACTACAACAAGAGTACAACAATAGGAAATCAATGTAAACAGAAACGGTTTAAGCAAGATCTTTTTGAAAACCAATGCTATTTTTGATGGCAATTAATATTGCAATTGGATTGTAACATTCACACAAAATGTAAGAGAATGTTCTAAATCTGCTGTGAACATTTTATTCAGATACTATATATCAGACTCTTAAACACAATGCAGCCATTTGAAATTGTAACGCTGTTTTCGAAGACAATCAAAATAATTTGGGTATACTACATTTTTCTAATCATGCCAACATGTGTTAATATTTTATGGAGATTAAAAACGATGTTTAAATAACCATATACAAAATTCTGAAATACTTTAACTTTCTCCTCAACAATCCCTTGGGATTGAGGATAACATACTTCCACTCTGGATCTCGGCATTCTGACATAGCTGAGGATAAAAATTTGGGACTGCAGACTCTGCTGATGCAGGAGGTATTTGATGGGGTGGGTTGCCTAGATCATGATACTCTCCTTCTGCAATTAATGTTGGGCAACCAATGAATGGATCATGGAGGTTCTCAGCTCCACCACAAATCTCCATTTTGATGAATTTTGGCTGATGTATTCCAGGGGTCAATGGAGATGTTACTTTTTGTTTGAGGCATCAAGGACATCTTTAAACCCTTTGCTCAGTAGTCTTGCTGGGACAGAATTTGAAACAGACCGTTTCAGCAGTCTGGTGCTGGGCAAGCAGCAGTGTGGCTTAACTCTGGAGCTAATGATTACCACAACAGCAGAGATGTTATCTCAGAAAATGGTGCAGACATTTGAGAATTTTGCAAAGTTAGTAGTGGTGGTATCTGTCCAGTACTTTGAGATGCCGTACATATGCAGCTCATGACCCAGAGGCGAACAGAAGGGGGCATATTACTCCTGCCTGAGCTCACCCAACTCTTTCTGGGGTGAGGTCTTGATCTTTGAATACCTTTCCTTTGATGGTTGTAAATTGCACTGGCAAACTTCAGGCAATATGGAATTGCATCATCTGCATCTGCCTTGAGTAATAGTCCAGAAGAACTGACTCGTCCAGACTAAGCGTTTTGTTGTAATTCACATTGGAGTAAATCAAAACTTAAGTGTATACTTTGCTGGAAACTAATAGGTAATCTTCCAACTTTAACCAAAAACTAGAAATCAAAAAATGATAAATCATAAATGCTAAATATAACCTTACACGGAGCAAGTAAGGTGGGGTTTGTAATCCAGTAAAGTCTATTTAGAGAAACTTACATTAATTCCTGTCAAGTTTATTGCCATTTGCATAAATACGGTGAGGTACAGGTACAATTAAAAAATCTTGCTTGCATCAGCATCACAGGCACACACAGACAAAACAAAACATAAATTATAAATAAATGATGCTCAAGTTGTAAAAGACAGTGAAAAATAATCCAAGAAACAGGATATTATTATTAAATATTTTTCTAATACTGCTTAAGGAGTTGTTTGCTGTCAGAATATGTAAATATTAATATTATATTTCCTTACAATATTTAACTATTCACATTTGTAAGATTTGGACTCTTCAATTCACAAGTACAGTGCCCTCCATAATGTTTGGGACAAAGACCCATCATTTATTTATTTGCCTCTGTACTCCACAATTTGAGATTTGTAGTAGAAAAAAAAATTACATGTGGTTAAAGTGCACATTGTCAGATTTTAATAAAGGCCATTTTTATTCATTTTGGTTTCACCATGTAGAAATTATAGCAGTGTTTATCCATAGCCCCCCCCCCCCCCCCCCATTTCAGGGCACCTTAATGTTTGGGACACAGCAATGTCATGTAAATGAAAGTGGTTATGTTTAGTATTTTGTTGCATATCCTTTGCACACAATGACTGTACGGTAGCGCAGCGGTAGAGTTGCTGCTTTACAGCGAATGCAGCGCCGGAGACTCAGGTTCGATCCTGACTACGGGTGCTGCACTGTAAGGAGTTTGTACGTTCTCCCCGTGACCTGCGTGGGTTTTCTCCGAGATCTTCGGTTTCCTCCCACACTCCAAAGACGTACAGGTATGTAGGTTAATTGGCTGGGTAAATGTAAAAATTGTCCCTAGTGGGTGTAGGATGGAATTAATGTACGGGAGGCACGGACTTGGAGGGCCGAAAAGGCCTGTTTCCGGCTGTATATATATGATGATATGACTGCTTGAAGTCTGCGATTCATGGACATCACCAGTTGCTGGATGTCTTCTCTGGTGATGCTCTGCCAGGCCTCTATTGTGTTGTGATACTGCAAGGATTATTTTGTTATCTCACAAGGACTATTTTGTTTGCCCGCTTAGCAACATGTATATATGAGAATGACGTAATGTTGGTGGGCACTCTGGTTCCAGGTGGCCGTGAAATAAACTGAGCCTGGATTTGTGCTCCAGCTTTCAAACCCTTAAATACGTGTACTTGTGGTAATTCCAGAGTCATAACAACGGTGTAACAGATACCGGACCACAAAGTACAACATATTCTAGCCATCTTTAGCTTATGTTTGTTTTGGGGGCTAGTTGGGGTCACTTTTCTTTTCAGCATATAAAAGGCATGCTCAATTGGATTCAGATCGGGTGATTGACTTGGCCACTCAAGAATTGACCATTTTTTAGCTTTTTAAAACTCCCTTGCTGCTTTTGCAGTATGTTTAGGATCATAGTCTTGCTATAGAATGAACCGCCGGCCAATGAGTTTTGGGGCATTTGTGAGAACTTGAGCAGATAGGAAGTGTCTATACACTTCGGAATTCATTATGCTACTACCATCAGCAGTTGTATCATCAATGACGATAAGCGAGCCAGTACCTTCAGCAGCCATACATGCCCAGGCCATAACATCCCCATCATCGTGTTTCACAGATGTGGTGGTATGTTTTGGATCTTGGGCAGTTCCTTCTCTCCTCCATACTTTGCTCTTGCCATCACTCTTATATAAGTTAATCTTCGGCTCATCTGTCCACAAGACCTTTTTCCAGAACTGTGGTTGCTCTTTTAAGTACTTCTTGGCAAGCTGTAACCTGGCCATCCTATTTTTGCGGCTAACCAGTGGTTTGCATCTTGCAGTGTAGCCTCTGTATTTCTGTTCATGAAGTCTTCTGCAGACAGTGGTCATTGACAAATCCACACCTAAATCCTGAAGAGTGGAGGTCTTCCTTGGTCTGCCAGTCCCTTTGCGATTAGTAAGATCACCAGTGCTCTCTTTCTTCTTAATGATGTTCCAAACAGCCTTTGGTTTGGCTGATGTCTCTAACAGTTTTATTCTTGTTTCTCAGTCTCATAATGGCTTATTTGACTTTCATTGGCACAACTTTGGTCCTCATGTTGATAAACAGCAATAAAAGTTTCCAAAGGTGATGGAAAGACTGGAGGCTGGAGGAAAGACTAGGTGCTGCGAGCTCTCTTATACCTGCATTAAGGAGGCAATTAAACACACCTGAGCAATTACAAACACCAGTGAAGCCATTTGTCCCAAAGATTATGGTGCCCTGAAATGGGGAGACTATGTAGAAACACAGCTGTAATTTCTATATGGTAAAACCAAAATGTATAAAAATAGCCTTTATTGTGCACTTTAACTTTAACCACATGTGCACTTTAACCACATGTGATTTTTTTCTATAAAAAATCTCAAATTGTAGAGTATGGAGGCAAATAAATAAATTATGGATCTTTGTCCCAAACATTCTGGAGGGCACTGTATATCAAGTATCAATCCAACAAACACATTTGCTGGTGGAAATGGAGTGGAGAAGGAAGTTTGCGAGTATGAAGAGGAGATGGTGAGTGGTGAGACAGAATGGTGAGACTTGATTGGTGGGCCAGGGAAGGGAGAAGGATGATGGAATATGGAGCCAAGTCGGAAAAGAGGAGTGGTGCAGTTGGGAGACAGAAGTACATAGATGATGGATAGAGGCATACAGAAGAAAAAATAAAAGGTAATGCTGTGGCGGGTCAAGCCACTTTGGTATCGAACCTTCTGTAATGGCAGTTTCTATACCATCTCGAAATCCCACTTCGATAGCCATTACTTCTCGGGGATGAAATGTAGTTATAGCTTACGCACACGTCGCACCCTGATATGACAAAACGAATCTTCCAAACTCCTTTTCTTCATTAATTGGTTTTATTAAAGTAGCACAAATCATAGTAATAAATCAGTTCCCGTACTTTATCAACTGTTTCTTCTTCAAACAATATCTAGAAATTCTTGCAGTTATTACCGTATGGTTCTTACAAATATAGCTGGTGCGAGCGCATGGTACGAGCGCATTAGAGTAAAGAACTTGCTCTGAAGGAATTAGAGAAAAGAACTTGCTCTGAAGGATTAGAGTAAAGCCTCTGTCGACACACACTAGCCTCCTCCCATCTAGACACTCCCAATTACGCATTAAGTCACACCCACAAGCAGGCAAAAAATACATAAACTAGAAATATTAAAACATAGCCATAACACAATGACAATAACTGAATTAAGCATAAATGGCTCCTACATTAAGCATAAATGGCTCCTACATTAAGCATAAATGGCTCCTACACCTTCGTTTGTCGGACTCGAACTCTAGGAAATGATCTGGGCCGACCAATCACGCGGTCAAAGGGGCAGGCCATCGTGTGCCAGGAGAACAAAGGATTTGGCAGTTGGGATTTGAACTCGGGCACGCGCAGGTGAGCAACGAAACTGTATTCGGTTAATGATTAAACAGAGTGTTTACACAACATGTGGACCTCCTCAATGCATCATTTTACGGAATTATACTTCCTAACATTGAGCATCCTTATGAGAACACAATAGTATGATTAATTCAATCAAATTAGTTTCTCAGTGGGGAAAAACCTGCATAAGTATTCAGCCTGATGCTGCAAGATCCTTTTGGTTTCGGCATCCACTCCAATTCAACAAGAATTTATCAAAATTATTAATAATTTATTACAACAATTTTATTTTACTAACAACTGTTAAAACGTCACTCCTATACATATCAATGTGAACTAAACTATTGTATGTCATATTTCACAATTACTTTTCTTATTAATTGTAAGATCAGTATTGTTCTTAGTTAACAGTTAATTACTGAAGACTAAAGTTTTTAACCATCCAAATACTATCCTCCACATTAATGCCTGTGCAGCAAAATCCAAAGATTTTTTTAAAACACATTTGTGATTTACTTGAGTGAAGAAAAGGTTTGACCAGACCACCTCAAGAGGAGCGACATTTATTTAGTTGATAAAACTTGAGACAAAAACTTAGGTTTAAGTTATCACTGCCTAAGTCCAGGCCAAATAAAAATCAGAACCTTTTTGTAAAAACAATTAAATAACACTTGAATAATACCTTATATTTTAGCAACAAGAGTTAGTGCATTCTTACAATATGAGAAACAAAGTATTTCGAACCATAAAGTCTTCAATGCACTTTCTGTTGAGTTACAGCAGCTTAGAAACCATGCAGTTTGCACTCTTATCCGCTTGAAATGGATATACAAAGTACATCAACACAATCTATCATCTGGTGCATTTTTCACTTCATGATCAGCCAGGTGTGGAGGACAGAAAGAAAAGTCCTTGCACAAACCCTTTGCCTTGTTTGATCCTTGGGAACTTTTGATCTCATGATGGCCAAATTTTAGTGTGCCAATGTGCCAAACAGAATAAAGACCATCAAACAGAGCTCCAATACAGCCAATGGGCCATGACGTGATTCCAGAAGAATAGCCGTAGTTCTCATCATTTCCAATTCAATTTCTTTTGTTGTGCAACGTCAGGCCTTTGCGCATACAGTAGTAGAAAGGATTATTGTGTCCAGTGGGCCGTCCTGATTATATTTAGCTCTTTTCAACATTAGTTCTTAAAAATCCTTTTAACTTAATTGTAACTGCGATTATTTTCTATCTGCATTAGATAATTTTCCCAAAAAAATCAGTTAGTCAGACAAAGACCATTTGACGTCTTATACAACAACAATGCTTTCTGAATTGTTATAAATTTAGTACAAAAGATTTTCATGGAGGATTTCTGTCAGGCACCATCAGCAGAGGCAAGCTTTTAAGTATGATAGATTAACAAGAATATAACGAATCCATTGATCTTTTCAAATAAAAGGCCAGGCACTTAATTTACCTTTTTCTCCCAATTTCTAAATCTTATCAAAAAATGTTTTAAACATTTAAGATTTGTTTGTAGATTTGTCTTAAGATTTGTCTGTAGTGTGAGACAAATCACTAAGCATCCAACTCTTCACATAGATTTTAGTCTTGAGCCAAATTTGACTTGCTTTATCAAATCCACATACACACAGAAAAGTCATATAGTTCATATAGCAGGAGTATGTATGATCACCACATATTTGTTTCAAATGTTCTGTTATTGACAAATGAAACCAGAAATTTTCTGTGACCAAATAAAAAATCTCAATTAATCCATTCTAACAAGAGATTCTTAATGTACAAAATAGGAATCAAATTTTGTACTTAAATGGAACAAATACAATCATTGAATTGCGTCAAATTGTAATTTCTATTTGAGGAAACAATTCATCAGTTTGTTCTGCAGAATAGGTATAAGGTGAATGAGGAAAGAATTAAGAGGTTGATGGGTGTATGCAATGAGCTGCTAGAGGAAGGTGCAGAAGCTGATAAAATTACAATGTTCGAAAGACATTTAGACAAGCGCATGGATATCAGCCAAATGCAGGCAAATGGAACTAGCTCTGGTAAAACTTGGTCTGCAGGGACGAGTTGTGCCAAAGGGCCTGATTCCATGCAGCAAAAATCAATGACTAATTAAAATATTCTTCATACAATACAATACAACTTAAATACAATACGAATGCCTTGGCATTCATAAGAGAACATATAAAATATGTATTTATTTATAACATAACATTTTCTGATGTATTATGTATTTCAGCATTATTGTTTGGCACCACTGACGTTTTTTTTAAATTTACTTCATTCTACTGTTCAAAGGTTATCATTCTCTCGAAGGACAATTAGTCCACTGAAGAATAAGAAACCAAGTTATATGAGACAAATTAGCAAAAAAATCTTCAGCCTTTTGTACCTTGTTGTTGGATATTAAATAAATCATATGTTCTCAGCTGCTTTCCTTTATCTGACACCAATAAGTACTGTGAACTCTGTTTTTAGCCAGTGAGAATAAAGGAGTATGAAGTGGTGAATGAGGATTGAATGTATGCTAATAAAATAACTGTGTGCTTATGAACACTAAAATTTAAATAAAATATTACCGTAAAGATTAAACAGTTAAGATCAATGTAAAAGTAAAACAAAACCAGATAAAAGATACCATATATGATTACAATCAAAGGACATACACTAAGTTGACTCTTGGGATGAAGGATTGTCTTAGGAGGAATGATTAAGCGGCCTAGGCCAATACTCATTGGTGCTAATACGTATCAATTCTTCGAATTATTCTGAACCAAGGTGACCAAGGTGAACCAAGGTGACAATTATCAAGGTGACCATGCTCTCAGTCTTCTAATTCCAAGCAAATATTCCCAGATTCAAGCTAATTCTTTCCTCAAATTATCCCTTTTTTGCCTAATTACCTACAGAATCACCCTTACAAGACTTACAAAACTCCAGGAAGGACACAAATTCAATAATAAATGCAATACTCTCCAGTCAAGGCTTTACAACTATAAAAAGTTATTTTTATAATCATTATTTACTCAATTTTGGATTCCACTCAAGGAACCAAATCATCCTTTTTGATTACTTCTGATACATGTTTTAGCTTTTAGTGATTTCTACACATTGGTAAATGGCTGCTGCTAAACTGTTCCCTTGACACTATTTTTTTTAAATCCCTGAAGAGTTTTCCTGCCTTGGACTCAAAATGTAAACAAAGAGCACCCTCAACTGCTTTGACTTACAATTGCACAGTGAATTACTTTTGCAGGGGTCTCTAAATTTTGACTGGCTCGCCACTCATGATTACAGCTGAAATTCAATATATAAACTTCACCACTGATTAAGACCATTCTTTAATTTTAAACTTTAAAGTACAGAAATCAGCTTTTAGAAATCCATTTATTTAGAGAGAGGGAATCACTTATCTAGAATAGTTATAATGGCTGTAATTAGAAATGTTACACTATGATCTACCCTGTGCAAATGATCTCATAGTATATGTGAAATTAATTGATGTTAAATTCCTGGAATATACATTTTTACTGAAGAACCTTAACTTGTGTTGTATTGGACATCTTTCAGTCATATTCTCTTTTTTTAAAAGTTGAATTGCTAGCATTCTATCAAAACAGATTTTAAAATTACAAAACAAATATACAATTTTCCTCAGGATTTTTCACACTTTTTAAAAATTGGTGATGTTCTCAAAAAATAACAGAAAAACAAAAAAAAAGCATAATTTAACAGTTCTCAACAAACAACTGTCATCAACTAGTTAAATAATCCACAATTTATGAATTTGGAGTTCTTTGCAAGCCACATTGCAGAGGGGTCAAAGTCTAAAATCAAAATAATGAATTGCAGAGTAACAAAATGTCAACAATGGATCACTAGATATCAAAATGCAGAAGCACTTCGGTACTTGCATCAGATCAAAACATATTTGAATACAAGGGTGCTGCACAACACTTCAGTTTGAAATTAATTGAAATATGTACTTTAATTTTGATTTCAACATTCTAGTCAATAATATTACAGCTTAATAGAACACATATACATATTTAATGACATTGTCTCAAATGTAATTTTCAGGTTCAAATTGTTAACAATGATGAGACTGGGAATTCACAAGAAATTGATTGCCATTATGCGGATTTCCAACTATTGCTGAATGAATTGATATCACTCACAATCAAAGCCTAATTTTTCACGATGCCATTTTAACGTACAAGTCCCCTGGCAAAAGATACTGTTGAAAAATTACCTCTTAAATACTTAACCAGGCCGAATTAATTTACTCCTCTGAACTATGTCAAGCATTTTATCCAGGAAAACCATCAGTATCAGTACAGTACACACAAACTTTCCAGTGATTAAATGGACTTTATTTGCATTTTCCTTCCTCTGGAAAATGTGGAAAATGGTACCTAGCTACTCTAATTCCTTATTTGTTCTTGTTTCCATGGAAGAACAAGTGAAATTGCATCCCAAATCATGCAACAATTCTTTGTGCCAGTTCAGAGCTTTGAGAGGACTAATTATTGGGAGCTTTGAGAGGACTGAGTATAACAATGCAACATTTTGTTTTATTGTCATACTACAACAGTTAATTAGTAATAATATGAACATCAAATCATAAATTGTAGCTTAAATATAAAATTTAAATAATGCAATTTGATGCTCATAAGATGGTCCCCATTTCAAGAAATAAAATTTCCTACATAAGTAGTGTAAAAAAACAGAGCCCCAACCAATCTCAACCATTTCCAAGATCCTGTCTTTTCCCTCATTGTGTTACCACAAGTATTTTAATATCTCCTTTTTCTTGTCAAGCAGAACTGAGCACAGCAGCTCGACAAGAGCAATATAATTCAAACGTGTATACGGTACTGTTCTGCCAGTGGATTTCAACATCCAACGGTTTATTTGATTATTAATCAGCATCAACTAAACATTAAACACTGAATGTGTGAAGATCTCAAGGGATCTTTCAGCTTAATTTTAACTATTTTAATTTTATTCACAAAAATTGAAGTCACCATATTTACCTTTCTTTCTCAAGAGTCAAGGGGTTGTCATATGTACTAGCAACAGAAGAATTACATTCTTATTTGTTGCTTTTTAACAGGTCCATAATACATACCAATGACACACAAACAATTACATAGTAATCAATAATACAACAAATAAATAACATAATACTAGGTATTGAAATTCCATTAGCTGGTGGTCATTTCAAGGAGAGATTAAAACTACAGCTTACTCAATGAGTACAAGATGTGCCAAATGTTTACTATACATAAAATATTACGAAATAAATGAATGCACAATATCAAAAACTAACAAAACTTGATATACAATAATTTAAGAATTTTAAAATTAATTTGGCAATTTGCATGAATTACAAAGCTATATCATTTTAAATTTATTAGCACCAAGCTATTAGAAATGTAAAGTAAAAATTTTAAACTATGTTTTTCCTTCAGTGAATGTTCGCAAAGACTGTTCTAATGCATAGGAGATTTTAACTAGTAACAAAGCCAATAGTAAGCAAATCATCACAAACTGATGCCTTTCACCATAGATGTGGAAATTATGGATACAGTGATCATAATTTCTGACGCTATTTTCGCTCCAGAAACAAAAGACCTACAAGCATAGTCATTTTAACATCAAGTGCTGGGTACTGGAATATTTCATGTGGGTACAGACACACTTTCTTCCAATATCTTTCACGTGCTTAAGGCAACCAAATTAAGTACTTTTAAATTGTAGTCATGGTTGTAACAATGGGGGCACAACAATTTATAAGTGTCCAGCAAGTTATTGCAAACCAGAGTGTGTTAATGACCAGCACATCTGTTTCTAGCAATATGGATTTTGAGTTATTGGGCTCCATAAAAATTTAAGAAATTGATTAGGGCATTCAGCACATCATGCTTACATTGCCATTCAATTAAAATTATGGTTGATCTTTTACATCACTGACCATTTCCTGCATTAATCTATTATCCTTTAATTCCACTAATAGCTAAAACTCTTGTTTTTAATATACTCAGCAACTCAGCTCCCACAGCCCTACCACGTAACAAATTCCACAAAATCTCTTTCATCTGTTTTTAAAAATGTCTTCCTGTCTCAGTTCTGAATTGCCCTTATTTTCAGACTGTAATACCCAGTTCCAGACACCTCAGCCAGGAGAAACATAATTCACATCTGCCATATCAAGTTTCATATGAATTCTGTACGATTGTTTTAAATGTTTTTAAGACTTAACAGGTGAAAGGAGTGAACTTTGAGTGCAGCTTCTTTGAATTTAGCGTGTACACAAAGATGCAGAAGATTATGGAAATAGATAAGTGTACTGATTGCAATAAGTCAGAGATTCAATAAGATTGATGCAGAAATAAAACATTTCCTCTTATGTGGAAATCCAAAATATGGCAGCATAATCTGAAAATAAGATGGGAACCTCTTAGGTATCAAATTGAGAAGCATGGTTTTCTTTCCTGAAGAGGGAGAAATCTGAAATTCACTTTCAAACAAAAAGTGTGTGAAACAGGACCAATGTAAACATCAAGCATAAATTTTCTATTAGTTAATGAGCAAGTGGCATTTAGGCACAAATACGCC
Organism: Rhinoraja longicauda; assembly: GCF_053455715.1. Lineage (NCBI taxonomy): Eukaryota > Metazoa > Chordata > Chondrichthyes > Rajiformes > Arhynchobatidae > Rhinoraja > Rhinoraja longicauda. The sequence goes on along the minus strand of NC_135955.1, from coordinate 71,128,034 downwards.
ATGATCTGATTGAAAATTGGACAGTCTCAATGCACTGACTAGGCAAATTCATTTTGATTACAGCAAGCCCCTTAGCTTTGCAGGCCGACTATCTAGCGAGAAGCATCTCTTGAAAAGCTCATTACATGGACAAACTAAAAGGTCTACATTTGTGATCAAAATCTATTTTGATCCATTCCTTGCAAACAGGAACTATATATGACAATTGGAATGTAACTTTCACAAAGTGATTGATGGGTTATATTTCTAAAAGAAGCATTATAAAGCATCTAACTAAGTAGCTGTAGGATCAAGGTCAAGGCTATAATCACAAAACTGAAAGCAATTCTGTCTAACATTATCCGCTCACTCATAAGAGACATTGATTTCTCTCAAGCTTGTACGATTATATGACAAATTGATTTTCTTGAAAGCAAGGCACTGCCTGTCATTTATCACTGAAACAAGTAATGCAGGACTATTGTTTTAGACAGTGCTTGTACCAGGCTTGTAAAAAGAAATGCATCTGATAAATGAGGAATTTCAACTAAAAGAATATAGACGCATGAAAAGATGTTCTTGTGATTTCCCTAAAAATAGTGTACAATCAACTTCATTGGCTTGGTTTATGTGGAATGATCCTACTCATTGCCATCATGAAGATTGCAACACAGCTTCTGGTGAGTGGACCACAGTTTGCCACTTCCAGCCATCACATTAAAAAAATAAAAAAGAACAACTTTGTCCTTTCAGGCCAACCTTTTGTTGACAGAACGTGTATGATACAAGAATGATATACTAATCATGATCACTGTCAATAGTGATATGGAAACTAATTGTACTTTAGGACTTGACAATATCAGGCATGCAAAGCACCACAGAAATTAGAAGTGTAGAGACAGGAGGAACTCAGCAGGACAGGCAGCATTTCTGGAGAGAAGGAATGGGTGACGTTTCAGGTCGAGACCCTTCTTCAAACTGATGTCAGGGGAGTGTGCGGGACAGAGATAGAATGTAGTCAGAGACAGTAAGACTGGTGGGAGAACTGAGATGGGGGAGGGGATGGAGAGAGGGAAAGCAAGGGCTATTTGAAGTCAATGTTCAATCCCGCTCTCCTACACACAATAGACAATAGACAATAGGTGCAGGAGTAAGCCATTCGGCCCTTCGAGCCAGCACCGCCATTCAATGTGAACATGGTTGATCATTCTCAGTGTACAGATTTCTTTTAATTGTAATAACAAATAACTGGCATATATTTTTGACATTCAGAAAATATCCTAAATTAATTGATAGCTAATGAATTGTTTGCTATGTGATCTTCCTGCAAACAGATCTCCCTGTCTATCACTTTAAATCCTCCATTCTTTTCCAAGAAAGCAGCAAAGTTACCAGGATGTTCTTTCATCCACTGTTTGGGTTTTTGAAAGAACAATCCCACAAAACGACTGTCTCGGTATTGATGACCAGATTTCTTACTCAGCCTGGCCAATATGCGACTCTACACTTCAACATGGTTTCCTCTGATATCACATACTATCGCCAAAATTGGATAAACCAAGCTCGGCACCAAATTCAGAAATGGCAAAGTTGCTCCCAACCCAATAAGGGAACTGGAGACTAAATTAGGAAGGTTGCCACAAATATCAAACCAGTCCCCTGGTGTGGCATCACAAACCCACAAGAGCTGACAGAACAGTGGTATACAGAGTCCCGTGGAGTCTTTGACAATAATGACAGCAAACATGCAGAAAGTCACTTGCGTTCAGATTTCACAAGGGCACTGCAATGGTCATTGCCATAAAAAAGTAAACACATCTCCATAACATTTTCTCTAATTTAAAGATGTTTGTGATAGACCAATGTTTTCGAATATTGTAATAGTCCAATGTTTTTCAAATAACTACTAAAGGTCCAGCAAATAATGCATATCCATTAAAGTTCATAGTGTGTACTAAAAGAACACATGCGTGAGATAGTACAATATTATCACCTTACTCAAAGAGCAAAGGCCCAAAAGAAAACCATTGGTAACTATTCTCAATGCTGAGGCTGCCAATTGCAGAGGTCTGGGACCAGACTGCTCATTTTTCATCAAAATGCTTGACCTCTCATGACATGAAAAAAAAATTTTGGGAGTAATTATAAAGTATCTCAGAAACCCCGGAAATATAAAGACATACAGCACGGAAACAGGCCCATCAGCCCAACTTGCCCATGCTGACCATGATGCCCATGCACATTAGACCCATTTTCCCGCATTTGACCCATATGACTTTAAATCTTTCTTATCCATATATCTATCTGAATGTTCCTGAAAAGTTGTTATTGGACCTGATTCAACCACTTCACTGCCAACTCATTCTAGATACCTCACACCCTCTGTGTGGAAAAAGTTGCCCTTCAGGTTTCTATGACATCTTTTCTCTCTTAACTTAAACCTAGGCCCTCTAGTTCTTGATTCCCCAACCCCAACAAAAAACTGTGCATCCACCTTATTTTTGCCCTTCATGATTTTATACACTTCCATAAGATAACTCCTCAGCCTCCTGTGCTCCATGGAATAAAGATCTAGTCTGCCTAATCTTTAATTTAGTTTAGTTTTGTTTATTTTATTACTGTCACTGTATACTGAGTTACAGTGAAAACCTTTTTATTGCGTGTTACCAGTCAGTTTGGCAACATCCTCGTAAATCTTTTCAGCTCTCTTTCCAGCTTAATGGCATATTTCCTATAGCTGGGTGACCAAAACAGAATGTAATTCTCCAAGTAGGGCCTTACCCACATCTTGTACAAATGCACCATAACATCCCAACTTCTATACTCAATGCCCTGAACTGATGAAGGCCAGCATGCCAAAAGCCTTCTTCACCCTCTTGTCCACCTGTGACATCACTTTCAAGGAATTATGTCCGAAGACACAATGGTCCCTCTGCTCTACAAAACTCCCCAGGTTGTGTAGGCTGGGTCTCTATTCCTTGGAGCGCAGGAGGATGAGAGGTCATCTTATGGAGGTGTATAAGATAATGAGAGGAATAGATCGGGTAGATGCACAGAGTCTCTTGCCCAGAGTAGGAGAATCGAGGACCAGAGGACATAGGTTCAAAGTGAAGGGGAAAAGATTTAATAGAAATCTGATGGGTAACTTTTTCACACAAGGGTGGTGGGTGTATGGAACAAGCTACCAGAGGAGGTAGTTGAGGCTGGGACTATCCCAAAGTTTAAGAAACAGTTAGACAGGTACATGGTTTGGACAAGTTTGGAGGGAAATGGACCAAGCGCAGGCAGGTGGGACTAGTGTAGCTGGGACATGTTGGCCAGTGTGGACAAGTTGGACCGAAGGGCCTGTTTCCACTCTGTTTCACTCTATGACCCAACTGTTCAGTGTGAAAGTTATCATAAGGTTCATTAACTTGACTAACCAGTGTAGACCATCAACATTAAAATCCATACTGCAATGGATTTTAATATATATTTTTTTTAAGGGTGTGTTAATAGGAGTGAAAAGAGTAAGGTGAGACAGTGAGCTTTTGGAAAGGGATTCCAAAACTAAGGGTTTTGCAACCAAAGATGTGGTTAATAGTAATGGAGAAATTGAATAATTTGGTGATTAGCAACAAGGAAGAATTGTAGTCGAGAGATCTGAGAGAACTGTCAGACTGGAGGAGACCAAAAGATGCAAACGATTGAAAGTTTACAGGGAAGTAACAAGAGAAAGACTCAGAGGTATAACAGAATTTGGTGAAGCAGATTTAAAAGGAATACAAGACAGAAGTGCAATAACTTAATGAGAAATCAGAGATATTGGAAAACTGAATTATAAAATTAAATAGTCAAAAGATTAAATGAACAACTGGACAAGAGGATAATTTTACCTTGCTACCAAGTATTCAGTTTCATAAACTATTATAAGTATTATAACCATAAATAAGTTCCTCATAAATTAGCCACCAAGGTTACAATTTGATCAGGACAATTACTGGCTTATTGGCCTTGCAGCAACTGATAATGGAATCTGTAAAGGACAGTCCAAAATGGTAATTGTCCACTGCACCTTAAAATCAATGAATGGCTCACTTTTAGTACAGTGGTGTGTAATATTCCTTTAAAGTTGTTTCACCAAATTCTGATATGTATTCCCCTTTTTATCACAATGGTATTTTAAAAAATTTCACAATGGTTTGAAAACTCCGATGTCCTTGGATAATATAATTCACTTTATAAGGTAGTGCATAGGTGTTACATCGGCGCCTGGATAATCAATTTAAATGGGTTGGAATCTTTCTGAATTTTGCCAATGAAAAAGTTCCAATGAGAACCCACTAACATTCACCCTCAAGTCCCGGATATCTCTGCATAAGGTGTGAAATGCAGAAAAACAGGATTTAATATCTCTAAGATATTGAGCAGGGTTTGACCCAAAACCCAAAATGATTTCAGTGGATTCTATAGATCTGTGGATTAGAAGACAAAGGGGAAATAAGCTATATTGCTTTTAAAAAAAGAAACCACAATATTTTGTATTGCAAAGTTTTTCCGTTTGTTTCATCTATACGTTGTATTTTTTTAATTTATTTTACGATATTTGACATTGATATTAATGGGGCTCTGCATCATGCTGTTCCTATGAGAGGGATAGGCAGAGCGGGGTAAAACCCCAATGCAAGTGGTCATTTTCAGTGACACTTGCAAAACCCCGCCATTATGCTGTCTAACCTGCAGTTTAAATATTGTCTACTTGCTATTGATTTTGACACGCATGAACAGTCAAAATTTAATACAACTAAAGTAGAAAAGTTAAAATTGTAAGCATACTAATATATTTTAATTAAATATAATAAACTTGTACTTACTTTTTGATCTCTAAATAAGCTAGCTACACTTGAACTATGTAAACTAGCGAGAGACAGCGGGTGGAGACGCCAGGTCTGAGAACAGGGAAAGCCGCATTTTGTAGTCTGTTTGGACTTTAGTTCCGCGGTCGCGGTTTTCCTGTGGCATTACAGGTAGGCAGCTAAGGCCATTAACAAAGCTGTTGGCAACCCCTCCCTTTATTTGGATAAACTATCTAAAACTTTTTAGATCCCCTCCTACCCTTCCCCCCTATGTTTAAATGTACTACATCAAGTTTTTTGTTTCTTTTAGCATCTTTTTTTCCTCCCTACTGCTTCCAATTTTGTTTGCTTGGGCACTTAAAATGGTTTTTTTTGTGTACCATCAGGCTCCTCTCTGTGGCTTGTAAATTGTAGCAACAGGCTCCTCAATGCGGCTTGGTAGTGGTGGAAATAATCCAGACACTCCTGCAAATGCGATTTTATTTATGGCCTCAATGTTACACTTAGTCTGTAAATTTAAATTTCCTTCTGTGTAGATGTAGCATTTACTATTTGCTTTTTTATTCTAATATTCTCAAAGTTGGATCTTAAACTAGTCGAGAAAGTTAAAACGACAATGCTAGAAGCATCCAGATGGTGCCTTTGTTCTTGCACAAAGACCTGATCCTTTCAGTCAATATAATTACCCTCAGATTATCATTATTTTTGGCAACATAAGCACAGTGTAAATAAAAGTTCTTTCATTATTGCACAAAATCACAAAAGCACAAGATAAAAGCAGTGAAAAGCGGAACAATGTACCAAATGGAAGCTTTGAGATAATCTGATGTTCAGAAAAACACTCACCAGATGTTAACCTACTCATTCCTCGGATCATGCTTGTAAACCTTCTCTGACCCTCACCAGAGCTAGCACATCCATCCTCAGATATAGTGCCCAAAATTGCTCACAATATTCCAAATGCGACCTGACCAGCGCAATATTCCAGTATCTAGGAATCTTAGAGGCACAAAAGCAATAATGAAAAAACATAGAAACAAGGAACTGCAGATGGTGGTTTACAAAAAGGACACAAAATGCTGGAGTAACTGAGCAGGTCAGGCAGCATCTCTGGAGAGCATGGATATGTGACTTTTGGTTTGGAACCCTTCTTCAGACTGATAAATGAAATAATGAAATTGTATTGTTCAAAAGAATCGTAATTGACTCAGCAGTTGTGTTTTTTTACCTGGACACTGAGTATATTCAATGCAGATATCTAGAGAATTTTGAGCATTAATGTTGTTGATAGATATTAGGGATGTATCAATGGCTGAATTGAAATACAAGTTCAGCTATAATTTTATTAAGTTGTGGCGCTAGATGGAAGGGCTGAAAGGCCTACTCCTGCTCCAATTTCCTATCATGTATAGCCATGATCTTTCGAAGCTACATCAGACTCCTGCCTCAAGGAGAGCATAGATGTGTTGTTACTATTTCCCAACCAACAATTTCCTTTGAAACTGTATCTTGGTTTAAAGTTGAACGTTATTCTTGCATTCTTAAACAAGCAGATATTGAAATGAGAAAGGAAAACATGGTGGATAAGGAACAGCATTTGTATCCTAGCAACCATTCTGGATAGAAAGGAGACGCATTGGTGCAAGAATTTCTTTTTATAAATTGAATTTGAAAAAATGTAAACACTTGGAGAAAATGAATGAATCGAGTCTGTAAAAAAGAAAACCTTTTCTTTTGATTTACTCATTTCAACAAATGGAAATTAAATTCATCCCATAATATAGAAATTTAAGCCTATTTAAAGACAATAAAATGTTTTTAAAAGATATGAAGTATTCAAGTACCTGCATAATCTGAATTGATTTATGCTAAAACTACCAAACATGTTTAAGTGCCCCCAATTAATTTTCTGGTATTATAAAATTATATTCATTTTATTTTGTACGTTACAATACAAGAAATAAATATGAATCACTCTATCTATTGCAATGCCAAAAAAGGTTGAAATAAGGATTACAAAGATATTATAAATTTCAACATGTTTCTCATCCTGTATAATTCTTTGCATCAAATAATGTTATTTTCTTTTAATAATTGCAGAAACATAGAAAAATAGCCAGTGCTGAATATTTGAATTAAAAATCCATAATGCAGAAATATGCAGTAATATGTCAGTATCTACAAACGTATCAATGCTTAAGATTCATTCCCAATATCGACTTAAGGAAGATGCCACATCCTAGGGACAATTTACACTTATACCAAGCCAATTATCCTACAAACCAGTGTTTGGAATTTGGAAGAACGAAGATCTTGGAGAAAACCCACGCGGTCACGGGGAGAACGTATAAACACCTTACAGACTGCACCCGTAGTCGGAATCGAATGCGAGTCTCTGGCGCTGCAAGCGCTGTAAGGCAGCAACTCTACCACTGCGCCACCATGCCGCCCTTACAGTTCTGTTGTTACAGGTTCCTCAGGAAGTGCAGCACAAAGCTGGCCAGTCCAGTATTAGACATGAAGCAAAACCCAGCATCACTGATCCATTTGCACCAACACACTTCAAATCTGCTCTAATTCACAGAATGTTGGTAATTAATTAATTCCAATGGTAAATTTTGGTTGATTTAAACAAAAAAAACTTTCACGTTTGGTCAATGTATCCCAAAGCCATTTCCTTTAAATTCATCCTGTGTTTGATATTATCAATTTATTCTACAATTACACTTCTGGGGAAAATGCATGTTTCTTGCATATGTAAATAAAGGTTTGGGACCCAATGTATAATACATAAATTCAAACATTTAACACCTTAATACAGTAAAACAAATAGGGCAATATATCAGATTGTGGTGCTCAGAAATGTAAACACAATACTTGTGTTGTACAAAATATTCAGAATAAATTTTTGACTAGCATTCTCAACTAACCATCTTTATCAGGTTAACAAATCAAAGAATAGCATTTCAAACACAGGAAGTATGCATCTGAGTGAACAGACATAATGTTTAATTCATATAAATTACATTAACATTTCTATTTGAACTACCTCATTAGAAAAAATACTAAAATATATAGCGACTACTAGTAAATCTGCTACAAACTAACGGAAGTTTTTATTTTTAGCCTTCAACGAGGGCTTTAAGACTGGCATCAAAACTACAGAGCATCATTTATCACTTGCCAACTACTCCAAAACTAAAGAACCATAATCTCTAACCAAAAGACCAACGGAAATAGACCTGACACATCTCCTTTGAGAATGAAGGCTGATAAATCCCCAGGGCCTGATGGTCTGCATCCCAGAGTACTTAAGGAGGTGGCTCTAGAAATAGTGGAAGCATTGGAGATCATTTTTCAATGTTCTATAGATTCAGGATCAGTTCCTGTGGATTGGAGAATAGCAAATGTTATCCCACTTTTTAAGAAAGGAGGGAGAGAGAAAACGGGTAATTATAGACCAGTTAGTCTGACATCAGTGGTGGGGAAAATGCTGGAGTCAATTATAAAAGACGAAATTGCTGAGCATTTGGATAGCAGTAACGGGATCGTTCCGAGTCAGCATGGATTTACGAAGGGGAAATCATGCTTGACAAATCTACTGGAATTTTTTGAGGATGTAACTAGGAAAATTGACAAGGGAGAGTCAGTGGATGTGGTGTACCTCGACTTTCAGAAAGCCTTCGACAAGGTCCCACATAGGAGATTAGTGGGCAAAATTAGGGCACATGGTATTGGGGGTAGGGTACTGACATGGATAGAAAATTGGTTGACAGACAGAAAGCAAAGAGTGGGGATAAATGGGTCCCTTTCGGAATGGCAGGCAGTGACCAGTGGGGTACCGCAAGGTTCGGTGCTGGGACCCCAGCTATTTACGATATACATTAATGACTTAGACGAAGGGATTAAAAGTACCATTAGCAAATTTGCAGATGATACTAAGTTGGGGGGTAGTGTGAATTGTGAGGAAGATGCAATAAGGCTGCAGGGTGACCTGGACAGGTTGTGTGAGTGGGCGGATACATGGCAGATGCAGTTTAATGTAGATAAGTGTGAGGTTATTCACTTTGGAAGTAAGAATAGAAAGGCAGATTATTATCTGAATGGTGTCAAGTTAGGAGGAGGGGGAGTTCAACGAGATCTGGGTGTCCTAGTGCATCAGTCAATGAAAGGAAGCATGCAGGTTCAGCAGGCAGTGAAGAAAGCCAATGGAATGTTGGCCTTCGTAACAAGAGGAGTTGTGTATAGGAGCAAAGAGGTCCTTCTACAGTTGTACCGGGCCCTGGTGAGACCGCACCTGGAGTACTGTGTGCAGTTTTGGTCTCCAAATTTGAGGAAGGATATTCTTGCTATGGAGGGCGTGCAGCGTAGGTTCACTAGATTAATTCCCGGAATGGCGGGACTGTCGTATGTTGAAAGGCTGGAGCGATTGGGCTTGTATACACTGGAATTTAGAAGGATGAGGGGGGATCTTATTGAAACATATAAGATAATTAGGGGATTGGACACATTAGAGGCAGATAACATGTTCCCAATGTTGGGGGAGTCCAGAACAAGGGGCCACAGTTTGAGAATAAGGGGTAGGCCATTTAGAACGGAGATGAGGAAGAACTTTTTCAGTCAGAGGGTGGTGAAGGTGTGGAATTCTCTGCCTCAGAAGGCAGTGGAGGCCAGTTCGTTGGATGCTTTCAAGAGAGAGCTGGATAGAGCTCTTAAGGATAGCGGAGTGAGGGGGTATGGGGAGAAGGCAGGAACGGGGTACTGATTGATAGTGATCAGCCATGATCGCATTGAATGGCGGTGCTGGCTCGAAGGGCTGAATGGCCTACTCCTGCACCTATTGTCTATTGTCTATTGTCTAATTCATCATGAATAGAAAGACAACAATTTCCTCTCAAAAAGAGAACATGTCCAAAGCCAAGCAAGGACCATGTCTAATCTAAAGAGCTACTGCATCGATGCTTTTTATGTGTGTATTGAAACAGCCACCTGCTGTCTCATCTCAAGTGTTTCCTCAATGCAGCAATAGCCTTTGACCTTCAATTTAAATGAAAATGCGAGCAACTTCCTTCACAAAAGGATTTGATCTTATGCGAAGTTTACATGTTTTCTTAACAAATTCAAATCATAGTTAATAATTCAGACTTAACTTTGCAGCTAATTTTCAAATTTATCTATTATCCATATGTGACAAAGTCAGCAACATCTGAAATATATATTTTTTAATGTTTGATCTTGATTTATTTTAAATTAGAACCAATTCTGCAGTCTAAATAGATTTAAAAATGCAGAAAATGTGATAGTTGTGACATAACATATACACTAGAATGCCGAGGGCATTTACGCACAGAGCTGCTCAACATAACGCAAATTAATTTCAAGAGAGATGCAAATTTCCTTCAAACCAATTTTGTAGTGTCATTATACAGGAAACAGTGCTCAAATATGATTAACTGTACAGCATAAATGCAGTGAATCAAATTACTTTGCCAATGGCACCTCATCACTGCTCATTGACCAAAATTATAAATGGATTTTGTATATCCGTGTTTGGTCAAATCTAGAATTTCTCCATCCCATCTCTTACTGCCAAATACATCACAAATTATACAAGGACATAAAAATTACAACCAGAAGTATTCCATTTGATCTCTCCTGTACGCTCCACTATTCAAAAATGCTCATGGATAATTTATTTAGTCCAGCACTATCCCATATTCCCTTGATATCAAAATCTCTATCAATCTCTGTCTTAAATATATATAGCAAGTGAACCCACAGCCCTCTTGGATAGGGAATTCCAAGGATTCACTACCCTTTGGCAGAAGAAATCACATATCAGTCCCAAGTATCTGACCTCTTATTTTGAAATCGCTTTCTAGTTCCACGCATCACAGCTTTAGGAAATTTCATTCCCACATCCATCCGATTAATCCCTGTAAGACTTCTGTCAATGAAATCACCTTTAATTCATTAACCCAGTCTGCTTAATCTCTCCTCACCTATCAGGAATCAAACAGGTGAATAATTATTGCTCCCCTCTTTAGCAAATGTACCCTTACTGTGGTAGAGCGATCAGACTTGCACACAATTTTCCTAATTGTAGTCGGACATCCTTACTCTACACTCAAATTCTCACACAATATTGGTCAACATGCTGTTTGCTTTTATGACTGCTTGCTATATCAGCTTGTCAAATTTCATTCATTCAAGTGGAAGAATACCCAGATCTGTCCGAATGCCAAAAACTTTTAATACTTTTGATTAAAAAACATTACTTTTCGTCCTTGAATACAATCTTTTTTTCCAATTTGGATATTTTCCAACATTGGCCAGAATGTGCAGGTAATCCCACTGGACTGGAAAAAAAACAGGATTTAATGTGTGCACCATTTAAGAGTGTCATTTATGTAATGAAGATGCAAAGCAAATGATTTTATTACATTTTATCTTTACATATGTGGATTGTTTACCTGGTATGGGGTCATTAATAAAATAAGCTTCCAAGAATATAATATGCACAATAGTAATAATTCACAGGCCGCTAAAATAAATAAATAAAGCTAACATTTTATTGACTTTAAAAATAAGGACTGCTTACTGTTCAACTTTGCTGATACATATGCTCTCTCTTCTGGTCTGTGAGATTTTCTGTTTTACTCTGAGAGTTGTTTAAAAGAAGATGTATAATTTATCAGCTGCAACGTTTTCAACTTTGAGTAATTCAAGATCAAAATATCTCACCCATTTCCAAAACTACCAATGAACTGAATTATTCTTAAACTTATAGGGTAGACAGTCAGAATCTTTTTGCCAGGATGGAAAAATCAAATACTAGAAGGCATAGCTTTAAGGCGAGTGAGACAAAATTCAAAGGAGATGCATGGGTCAAGTAGAAAGCACTGAGAGTGGTGGTGGTTGAGGCAGATATGATAGTGACACTTAAGAAACTTTTGTATATGAATACACAGGGAACGGAGGGATATGGATTATGTGTAGGATTATGGTCGTGGCATCATGTTTAGCACAGACATTATGGGCCGACGGGCTTGTTCTCTTTTGCCGTACTGTTCTAGATTCAAACTAGCAAAGTTTTGGCATGTAATCAACAAATCATTCAACTGTTGCATGCTTTCAATAAGTATCTTTTCCTCATCTCATCTTTTATCTTAAAATGGAGATACAGATTAAAACAATATTTTTTATAAGACTCTTAGCAACAATCATTTGAAAAAAGAGAACTTTCATTTATATACTGTCTCTCCCAACACCAGAACATCCATAAACACCTTAATGATAATCAAGTACATTTGAAGTTTCTGTTACAAGAAAACACAGTAGGTAATTTTGAAACCAACAAGGTATCACAGGAAATGACCAGAAACTTTGTTTTAGTGATGTTATTGATATATTCGTATTCACTAAATCACTGGAATATTTTCTGAAATTTTTTGTATGGAGCCATGAGACATTTTACATATATGTAACATGAGAAACTGAGCCTCTTTTTAATACCTCCTTCCATAGATTTACCTTGAATAGTATGTTATTCTCTGAAAAATCCAATGAAATAGCAAATTACCTACCACCTTCTGATTCAGATGTAAGAGGAAGACACACACTTTGACACACAATCTGCTTGGGGTTGTGTGGGAGAAGAAATTTTACTGATTGTGCGTGATGAAGTAACAATTTTGTACTTAGATCCTGAAGTAGGAATGCAAAATCATGAAGACACAAAAGATTGCAAATGCTGGAATCGCGAGCAAACAAACAAAAATGGACAGAAAATATTTTGGATTGGGACCTTTCTTCAGACTGATGGAATAGGGTGAAGAACGCTGGAAAAGAGAGGTGAAAGCTCAGCAATGCCTTCCAAGTGATAGGTGGATACAAGAGGGGAGTTGATTGGCAGATGGATGGAAATCATGGCAAAGGCTAGAGGTCCCTTTTTCACCACTAGCTTTTGCCACTTATTCCACCCATCTGTCAATCACCTCTCCCCCTCAACTGCATCCACCTATCACTTGCCAGGCTTTGCCCACTTCTCATTTCTAACTCTATCCGCCCAATTCCATCAGTCTGCAGTGTGAGCCTGACCCTAAATTTAGTCTGCCCATTCCCTCCAAAGATGTTGCCTGATGCGCTGAGTTCCTTCAGTACTTTCATGAAAAATCCTGACATTTTTTCCACCATTGTTCCAATGAATGGTGAGTCTATTTAAGTAGCCTCCTGCAAGGCTCTTCTTATGGTGGCTCTGCCAGTCTCCTGGTACCACTGGTTCCCAGGACCTCCCTTAGGTCAGGTATCTCACCACAATGCAATTATGTTTTCCTCTCAGAAAATCATGGAACTCTCCATCTCTGACATGGCAGACATAATGTCCAATGAAGTTAGAAGGAGTGGGAAATTGGAGTCTCAAATTGTTTTTATTAACTGTTAATAATCAAAGTGAAGAATAGGAATATGGGAGAGGGGCAGAGCAATGAATACTTAGGAAATTCTGCATTGGGCAGTTCATATGATCACAGTATTGCAGGACACAAAATAACTTGAAAGAAAAAAAATCCTTCCAGCGAAATTGGTAATCAGCAGAGATTCCAATTTTCTACCTGGTTGCTTGTTTCAATGATAACCTGCACAACAACGCAGAGGGAGAGCACTGAGAACTCAAATTACGCTTGGCAGAAATAAATGACAAACAAAATGTAAACATTGTTTGTTATAGGAAAAAAAAATTGGTTGTATTACCTGAACCTCATCTGACTAGTTTGGAAGCAACATGATTTCTTTAAAGCACATCTTACCAAAGATACTAGAGGAACAAGATAGACCACTCGATCCTAAAAACCGTAGTACGTCATGGCGCCATTTTAGTAGGCAGAAACTTGCAGAAACATTTTAAAAGAAAAATAACAAAAATCTGTGAATTGATAGATGATATATAATCTGCATTTTAATGGTATCATCACACATACTGTTCCCCCAAAACATTGATTACATTACGAATGGCATAACGGACGGCGGATTTTGCCTACTAAAATGGCTCCTTTGCGTACTACACTTCAGTATAGTCGATTTCAACTGAGTGGTCCATCTTGTTCCTCTAGTATCTTTGCATCTTACTGAGGCTTGACCACTGATTTTCTTTATCCTCTGCCTGAAACAGCACTTTAAATGACTGTTTAAAATTGGACAACTTAATAATGGTCGTGAAATTGGTTCAGGAAATATGCTCAATTTAATCAAAGGCAGTTTAAAATAGTGAGGACTCTGCAATATTTTCTCATGGTATATTCCCCTCAAGATCAAATACATCACCCACGGATATGTTTTTTGCAAATTATGTCACTTATCAAAACAAAATAAATTAAACACAATGTGCCTCAGAGCTAAAAGCAACAATACACATTCAAAATATTTAGGATTTTTGTCTTCATGTATAGATCTTATTGTTCCAACAACACAGCAATTTATTATGTGTTCATTCTTCTAAGGTTTTATTTCCTGGTCAGTTAACTGTGGCATAGATTGGTAGTGTGTCCTTCTCATTTGTGCCTGTTGACATCCTGAAGATTGGGGGATGGAAGAAGTGACGTCATAAACCAAAGCAAGTGCTACACAGTAAAAGGAGAAGAAAAGAAATGCAGAATGAATGCTCCCACTGAATGTTGATAAAATAGACTCAGTTTGCAGTTGAAAACTCACATACTGGCTACCTATTTATGAACACCTTCAGAAAGAAAACCAATGTCTTACCATGGGAAGTACATATGAATGCGAAAATAAAATTGAAACAAGACACAACAGTATTATGAGTAAGAGCGGTGTGTCCTAGAATGGAAAGCCTCATCTTGGTAGCAGATGCGGCAGAGACAGAGAAGTTGAGAGTAGGGGAAAGCATCTTGGCAAGAGACAGTGTGGAATCCAAGATGTTCTCTTTCTTTAGTAAATGTGTTTTCCCCACTGTTGCCATAGATTGATCCCACACTCACACCTCCTCTATGTCGCATAGTTCTATTCTCACTCCCCCTCACCCCAGACAGAACAAAGGTAGGGTTCCCCTGGTCCTCACATTTCACCCACCTACTTCCACATCCAATATCTCATTCAGTGACATTTCCGCCAACTCCAATGTGAACCTACCACCAATCACATCTTCCCATCCCCCACCTGTTTCTGCCTTCAGCAGAGACCACTCTCTCCGTAACTCTTTGGTTCACTCATCCCATCCTACCCAAACTGCCCCTTCCCCAGGTACTTTCCCCATGCAACTGCAAGAGATAAAACACTTGTCCCTATTCCTCCTCCTACTCATGCCCTACATGAACTCGCACCCATTTTTCCCTTCCTCTGGCTTCATAATTCGCATCTCTTCTATCCTTATTTCACACCTTCAGTCTTTTCATCTCTGGCCTTTTTCAAACCAGTGCCTATCCAAAACTTACCTCGCCTATATCCACCTATCATTTGCCACACTTTGTCCTGCCCGTCCTTTTTTCCAGCTTTCTTCCAGGCAGATTTGGCATTATTGACAGGCAGTTAACAGTTGGTGTTGACATCATGTTCAGCACATAAATTGTGGGCCAAGGGGCCTGGTGGTTTTAGAGATACACCGTAGAAATGTGCCGAACAACAGTTACTTTGTTCATTAGTTGTATCCTTCTTTTGCTGCAGGGTTCTATGATCCATGTTTTAGGTTCTAACGCTCAGTGAAATTTATTCCAATTTAGAGAGAGGATCCCAAGTGAAAAATGAACCATCCATAGTTAATAGAAGTTAAGGAAAATATTCGAGATTGGGGCATGCAAAGTAGCAAATCAACCATTGTAAGTAAACAGCCTATCAGAAAACGGCAAAATACCTGCTGCCACACAGTACCAGACTCCAGTTCCAGTTGTCTACCTCCAGGTTCAATCCTGAACTTGGATGCCATCTGTGTGGAGTTTATACATTCTCTGTGACCGTTTTTTGAGTGCTCCAATTTCCTCACACATCCCAAATAAAAGCAGTTTGTTGAATTAATTGGCCATTGTAAATTGCCCCTTGTGTGTATGTGAGTGGCAGAACATGGAGGGTAGTTAATGAGAATGTCGGGAGAACTAATTTAGGAATAGAGTAATGGATGGTCGACGGTCAGTATGAACTCAGTGGACCAAAGGATCTGTTATCATGCTATATGACCCTATGAGTGTGAGACAGACAGGGTAAATATCAATGGGACACAAGTAAATGAAAGAGAAATATTATTTTGCATCAGTCTTCATCTAAATATTCCACAGATATTCAATGGGCTAGCTTCAAACTATGGAAGAACTTGTAGCAATTACCATCATGAGGGACAAGGTATGAAAAAAGTCATTGGAACAAAAGGCAAGCAAGTCACTGGGACTGTACCTGATGATTTTCAAGGAAGTGGCCACTGAAATAATGGAACCATTGGGTGAAGGTTTTCAGAACTCAGTGAATTCCATGAAGGTACTAGTGGACTGGAAAACTACAAATATGAGTGCATTATGTAAAGAGGAGAAAAACAAAAAGTGGGTAACTGTAGACATGTTAGCTTAACATCTGCTGTTGGAAAGATGCTGGAGGATCCACAGGAACTGGTTAGGCATTTAATGAAGCTTAAATTAAACTAAGTCAACGTGGTTTTATGAAAGGTAAATCTAGGTTGACAAATTTGCTAGAGGATGTAAAAAATAAACTGCTCTTAACTCAGCAAGTCAGGCAGCAGCTGTGAAGCGAAATATTAATTTCCCTCTACACATGCTGCGTGACCCGCTGTGTTCCTCCGGCAGTTTGTTTTTTACTATTCCATTTCCCTCCACAGTTCTGCCTGACCTGCTAAGTACTTATAGCAGTTTTGTTTTTCTTTTAAGATTCTAGCATCTGCAGTCTCATGTCTAAAAGATGTAACAAGGTAGTGGGAATCCTCAAGATGTAGCGTGCTTCAATTTTCAAAAGGCATTTGACAAGGTACCACATGAATGACTAGGGCACTGATAAATGCTCATGGTACTAGGGGACATTTGTTGGCAAAAAACGAAGATTAGTTATCAAGGAGAAGATAGAGAGTCAGAATAAATGGTTATTTTATCAGACTGGAAGAATGTAACTGGTGGTGATTGCCAAGGTCAATGATCTCGAGGAGGGGGCATTTATATATATATTTTTTATGTTGTTACATTTCCTTCCAGAAGCTTACATTCTAAAGCAATGACCGATTCTTGAATCCAATTACAAATCTCACGCGACAACACAAGGTGGCAGCAGAACAACTGTTCGAAAATAAATTTGTGAAAAAAACAAAAAGACCTTTAAATTTAAAACAGCAGTGAGCCTGATTACTTTGAAGCCAGATCTGATGTCTGATGAAATGTTTGCTTAAACTTAATATAAATGCATTTCTCTCCCTCATTTTTAAATCGATTGGAAAGTTTATCCTCCTTCGTATGAATAGAAAATTTGTTAAAATCACCAAACAGTAGAAGACATTCATAATTCTTGAATCTATTCAATTTGAGAAATACTTTACCTCAGATCAAAATATAGCTTAAGCCTTAGAATAAGAAAATATCAGCCTGAAGTTGACAAAATATCATTTTTAAGACGTAGATCAAATATTGAATTAAATGTTTGCAAGTGTTATTGCAAACTGCACTGGATTGTTAGAACAAATCAGCATTCAATGTCATCAGTAGTCTTGAATCTTTATGCAGTTATCTGTGTGATGCCAGAAACTTGAGATGTTATGCTACATGGATGTTTTTATTTGGGGCAATGGTGAGGTTTCTTCTATGAAGAAAGCAATTGCTTATGTCAGAACACATATGCAGATTTACCTACACTAATATTTCTAAGATCATAATTAGGTGCAACAATACAAGTACAATTCTCAGAATTGTCAATTAGTCTCTTAAAAACAGAGGAGAAACATGCAGTGGTCTTTGCTAGAATTCAAGATTAAAATCCATTTTATTCAACATATTACTTTTGTCTCTCTTGTATCCTTCAATATGATGAAGTATTTAAATGAACTATTATTTACATAATCACACAAAAGTGCAACCTTGAATTTGTTTAAAGCATTGAAATTGATACATCAATATCCAGTAAAACCTGATATCTATATACTAAAACTCTCGTTTGTTTGTTTGTTTGTTCCTGAATTACATCTAAAACGGTACACGATAGCGCGATAATTTTAGGCCCACCGTACTCACCGTCGTCCCTTTGGTGCTAATGGAAGAAGGTTCATTGAAATCGGTGTTATATTTTTTAAGTTATTCACATTTTAAAGTTTAAATCTGAGGGAGGGAGGGAGCGAGGGAGGGGGGTGGAGGGAGGGGGGGAGAGCGAGGATAAGGGGGGGGTGAGCGGTATGGAGTGGCGGAGGGTGGGGGGAGTAGAGGGTGGGGGGAGGAGAGGGGAGGGGGAGGAGAGGGGAGGAGGGGAGAAGAGGGTTCTGTACCAATGCAGGAGGTTTGGGCCCAACGGGTCCACTTGGTCCAGTGTTATATTAAATGGCAACCAGTGGGTAGAGAAGATCTAATGACAACTTCAGATAACGAAGAACGGAAATTAAATTGCAATCACTCCTCAAGGTAGTCTTGGGGGAAAATATGGTTAACCCTTTTGCAACTCAGTGGGAAAATGCCTGACCAAATAATTAAATATATTTATGTGCTAACTCGAATTTTGTACTGGAATGACAAATCTTCAAAATGTAGAAAACTTTTTAATCAGGTTCAGATATTTGCGACAAAGTAGTTTGTTAAAAAAAATATTCATACAACTAATTGCTCACAGTTGTTGAAGTAACAGTACTTAACAATATATTTCTTCTACAGCATTAAACAATGAAAATGCAATTTTTCCAGTGCCACACAAATGAAAACAAAGAGTGAATATAACTGTTCATTATCCATGAAGGAAAGAAGAACTTGCATAACTTACGTCTGAGGTAAAAATTACCGTTAAATTCTATAATATCCATCAGAAAAAAATCAGGTTTACAACACAAATCAACACTTTATTCACTTTCTCCAACTTATCACTATTACTACTATTCATTCCCAATCCCAAGATTTCCCGACTACTTTGCAATTTGAAGCAGCCACGGTCAGTCTTCAAAAATATTATATAATGCCACCAAAATCTGTGTTTACATAGTCCAAACTAGACAAATAATATTAATCTAATATTTATGATATTTCACAGTATTTATTGGCAGTATAAATGTTAGGAGCCCAAGGTATTGGAGGAAAGGACACAAAGTGTTGGGAGTAACTCAGCGGGTCAGGCAGAATCTCTAGAGAGCATGGATAGGTGATGTTGCGGGTCGGTGCCTTCTTCAGACTGGGGGGAGTGGGGAGGGGGGAAAGAGAAAGCTGAAAGAAATGAGAGGAAGGACAAAGGTATTGGGCGTTAGCATGGATTGAAAACTAGCTATCGCATGTAAAAAAAGTTGGAATCAAAGGGTCCTTTTCAGGCTGGATGGTTGGAACTAAAAGAATTTCCAGGGATCAGTTCTCGGCCTTCAATTATTTACTATTTACATTAATTACCTGGAGGAAGGAACAAAATCTAAGTTTCCTGTGATACAAAAATAGGTGGACGGTCATGTTGTGACGAGGGCTATATGATTCTACAACAGGATATAAATAAGCTGAGTGATTGGACAGAAGTCTGGCATATGATGTTTAATATGAGGACGTGTGAGGTCATGCACTTCAAGAGGAGACAAAAGGCAGATTATTTGCCAACAGCACTATAATTAGTTTGAGGGATGCATGCTGTTTTTTTGTAGCTTATACATAAAGAATATTTTCCTTTTTTTCAGGAACTTGCATCTATAGTGGATAAGTGTGATGAAAGCTGTAATTAGTCTTGCAGTTCTATTTCTATAGCACTGCATTCGGGATATTGTTTGAGCCCACAGCCTTTGCTCAATCCAGTCTATTTCCATATTTTTGTAACAACATAGGAGGAGGTCATTCAGTATGTTAAGTCTATGCTGACACACAAGGCAATCCCATTCTCCCATTCATTTTCCCTGTCACCTATTCCCACTCATTACCATTAATTCTACCATTCACCTGCACTCGGGCAATTTACAGTGCCAATCAATCTACCAATCCAAAGATCTTTAGGATGTGGGAGGAAACCAGAGCATTCTGAAAAACCTATGTGGTCACAGAGAGAGCAAGCAAACCCTACACAGACAACACCAGAGGTCAGAATTGAATCTGGGTTGTGAAGCTGTGAAGCAGCAGCTCTGCTAGCTACACCAGTGTGCCACCCCTGTTCTTTAAAATCCTGTTAAGGAAATCATATTGTTTGAAAACTGGCTTCAGTGATGAAAGGAAGAAACAGAAGGGTTAACCAAAAGTTTATTCTTTCTGAAGATAGTTGTCAAAATGCTTCAGCTATATCTTTTCTTGCAGCATGTTGGCTTTCAAAATGCGAATAATCATGAGGACTTATACTTGTTTACCTGTCCACCAGTGCTTGAGAATGGATATTATAATTCTAAATAAACTTTGATCTGATCTATTAATTGAGGGGTTAAGTAACCATCTGCATCATTCTGTTTCTGCTGTTCAGCATGCACAAAGTCCTGTGTTGCAGCTACACTGGATAGAACAAGAGCATAAAGTCTTCTGGCTCCAGTATACTTGTTGAATCAGTGTTGATCCCCTAATATTATACCAGGAGTTTACAAACTGTCATGAAATACAATCCTACCACTCAAATAGCCCACACGGTTATGGACACTGGTTTTGAACTATTATATATGTTTCATTTTAACATCCATTTCACACAATGACCCACATATAATGTGGATCTTTACAATCATTGCATGGTAGCCACTCTCCTAATACAGTCATGGGCAGCTGTGTCAGAATCCACAACTGTAAGAACAAAATCAAGTAGTTTATGCCCTGTGTTGGTATTCTCACTAGCTGCTTCAGTATCAGTCCAACTATGTCATCAAGGGTCACTTTTGGTGACTACAAAAAGACAAAGTGTTGGAGGAAGTCAGCGGGTCAAGCAGCATCTGTGGAGGGAAATGGACAGACAATGTTTCGGGTCGGAGCCCTTCTTCAGATTGAAGGCAACTGCCGAGTTTGGGTGAGAACGTGGTCGAAGAGCAGAAGTGCAGCAGGAATCATAGGAGGAGTAGCTAGTATCTCACAGAACTCTCATCAGAGAGGAGGACAACTACTTCAAATTAGGCACACTTTGAGGAGTATTAGCAGTGGAGCAATAAAATAGAGACAGGGTGAAATCTTGAGATAAAAAAAATAAGGCACTGGAGGAAATCAGCAGCTCAGGCAACATCTGTGGAGGGACATGGACAGACAATGCTTTGAGTCAGCATCCTTCTTCAGACCAGCATCTGCAGACTCGTGTCAAGATTTCCAACATCTGCAATCTATTGTGTCTTCATGTTACTACTCCAATGCATATCCACTCAAAATATATTTACTTTCAACAGGTTTTGCTCCACTCTCCAACAGGAGTTCTGCAGGACCCACTCTCACTGCTCCTCCTCTGGGATTCCTGCTGCTCTTCTACCCAGACTTGCTACTACAGCCACGTGTCTTTCCTCAACTTTTGGTGATAGTACTGGGTTTGGAGATAATGATGACGATTGAATGTCGGTAATAGAGGTCAGCCACTCAGATTATATTCTATGTTAACCCAAAACCTTCTAAGTATGGTTTAACAGAGAGGAGTATTGATTCTTCAGTTAAGAGAATGGTTTACGGTAATTAGTAGAAGAAATCCATGTCTCTGTTGCCTCTGACAGCATGAAAATTTATCTGGTCCATGGTCTACAACCATTTTATTAACTTTGAAGATAGACTCAAAATACTGGAATAACTCAATAGGACAGGCAGCATCTCTGGAGAGAAGGAATGGGTGACGTTTCAAGTTCAGACTGAGGCAATCTAACTTTGTTTCTCTTTCCACAGATGCGACCCAACCTGCTGCATGTTCGGTATGCAGATGATGAGGATGGTTGAGCGTTATCATTACATTGGCTTTGAATAACATTTATGAGAATGTTGGCTTTGAAAAGCATTTATGAATCAGACATGTTTGGATGACATTGTTTGTTCTTTAGACACTATTTTCTATTTCATAGAAACTGATTTTAAATTCCCATGGTCTAATAAAGTGATAGAAAACCAGACCTGGTGCAGACCATAAACAAAAATGAGAAATAAAGTTTCATACATATAATATTACAATATTTCCTACAAAACAAAATTATTTTCTATTGTTAGAGCTTCTATTTCTAAAACTGGAATCAGAACAACATTTTAGGGTCTACATAAATAAAAATGAAAGCCTTCAACTATAATCATTTTTACCCAAGAGAAAGTTATTTTGTTTTCTGGTCATGTGACATGCATAACACCTTCAGCTCCTCCTTGAATTTCAACATACCAGTTTGTTTTCCTGCATGTAGATTTTCTGCAGCCTTGGGCACCCCCGTGCTAATGCCATCATGCCTTCATCTGTGATCTTGTAACATTGACCAAAATGGATATCCAAGACATCTGGACATTTCTCTCCCAGCTACAACAGAAAATATATATTTTTTTTTTAATTGATAAAGTTTGAACAAATGGCATAAATATGTATTACTGTACATTCTTCTTGGCACACTTTCTTGTTAGCCTATCATGTTACCTAAATGCACATAAGTAATAAATACAATAGATCTTGTGCTTTTTCTTGATAGTACGTGCTGGTATGGCCTACTAGCATCTCAAAAAGGTTAAGCGTTATTATTTTGTTTTCCGGCCTCATGACACCAATATTTATTAATTATGTGGCACCTTCTACGTAGAACAAATAACAGTACAGCACAGGAATAGATATTTCGGCCCACATGACGCTAAGACCAACTCTTATCTGCCTGCATGTAATCCTCATTCTTTCATTTTAGTGTACACAAAAAGCACTGATAAAACTACAATCTTAAAAATCACACAACCATGAACCAAAATGGCATTTTATGTCACGATCATTGCTTCTGTGACTACATTTAACAATATGAAGGGATACAGAAAGAATTTTGGAAATGCTCAAATTACAATGCCTGGCCCATCTTTCTTCTTATTTGTGTATTTTTTTGGATCCTATGAGAAGTTTAAGTAGATTTAATAACACAACTATATTAACTGGATAAGTAATATGTATCCTTTAATTTTAAATAATGTTACCGGACACATTTTATCTTTCCATTAAGAACATTAATGTTAAAATATGAAAAACCTAAAATTTTGAAAACCATCAGAACAAAAAAATTGAAAATAAAAAAAGGTTTACTTTCAATAAGAATGAAAATAATGTGTTATTTCAATAACCAAAATAGCTGGTCAATTGGTTTAACTATGAATAAATTTACAATATTGTCAAGAATGCCTATGATAGACACAAAATGTTGGACTAACTCAACGGGTCAGGCAGTACCTCTGGTGAAAATGGATAAGTGACATTTTGGGTCGGGACCCTTCTTATCAGGGATGTCTGTTTGTCAAGTACTGTCAAGGATGCCTGCCACCTTGGCCATTCGCTTTTCTCACTTCTAACTTCTGGGAGAAGATACAAGTTTGAAAGCTCAGACATACAGACTTAAGACACCATCTTCCCCACTGCATCCAACTCCTTAACCAATCACCTCTTTTACACCCCATTTCTGGAGGTGCTGCCACATACTCTTACTCTTAACTCTACTTATTGGTTATTCCTTTATTGTACTTTAATATTCTGTGCGGCACGGTGGCGCAGCGGTAGAGTTGCTGTCATGCAGCGCCGGAGACCTGGGTTCGATTCCGACTACGAGTGCTGTCTATATGGAGTTTGTATCTTCTCCCCATGATCGCGTGGGTTTTCTGACATCTTTGGTTTCCTCCCACACTCCAAATACATACAGGTTTGTAGGTTAATTGGTTTGGTATAAGTGTGAATTATCCCTAGTGTGTGTAGGATAATGTTGATGTGCAGGGATCACTGGTCTGCACGGACTCGGTGGGCCGAAAGGCCTGTTTCTGCGTTTTATCTCTAAACTAAACTAAATCCTTTTGTACCACTTAGCTGTGAACTATAATCTTGCACCTTTCTACTGTGTTACACTCGGCATTGTATTTATTCTTGTATTTATTACTACTTTATGTATACTGTTTACGCCGTAATCTTCACGTGAACAAGGAATTTTGTTGTCTTCTGGTGTATATATTAAAGCAATCTGTAATCTGATCCCTTTCTCCCTTATTAAATCACAATGCAATTTTCACAGTCTCCCAGGCCTCTAGTCCCAATCCTGTAGCAAGTAAAGATTGAATGTTGATGGTCAGAATTTTCTCCAGTGTATATTTTAACAGTTTGGAATGTTTTTCAGCTAGGCCTGGTGAATTTGCCACTCTCAAAGATGCTACTTTCCATAATACTTCCTCTTTAACTTTGTTTATCACATCACAATGCACACAGTGCACACAGTGATCACCGGAAGATGGCGCAGTCCAGTCCAGTCGCCGTCGTGGTAGCTCTGCGGGAACTGTGCGTTTTTTTTAACTGGTATGTTTATTTTTAAATTATCTCTAAGTGCTAACGCTAGCACTAAACAATGTACGACCGGGAAACGCTCATAAAATTAAACTCTAGCGCAACCGGAGGGCTATTAAACACTATACTCACTGATTTAACGTGGCCGATAGAGATCATCAAAGGAGCGCACCGCGGCAGCAGCAGTGGGAGCGCGGTTCCGTGGGAGCGCAGTTCCGTGGGAAAGTCGGAAAAAACATCGAGGGAAGCGAGGGGGGATTCGGAACAGGCTGAGAGCCCAAGCCTTACGTCCACCTCTGCCCAGCATCCTTCTGGCCAACATCCAGTCCCTGGAGAACAAGCTGGATGACCTCAGGGCAAGGATCAGATTCCAGAGGCACATTGGCACCAACGATTTAGGTAAAAAACGGGATGAGGTCCTACAAGGTGAATTTAGAGAGCTAGGAGATAAACTTAAAAGTAGGACCTCAAAGGTAATAATCTCTGGATTACTACCAGTGCCACGTGCTAGTCAGAGTAGGAATAGGAGGATATTTCAGATGTATACGTGGCTTGAAAAATGGTGCAAGGGGGAGGGATTCAAATTTTTAGGACATTGGAACCAGTTCTGGGAGAGGTGGGACCAGTACAAACAGGACGGTCTGCACCTGAGCTGGAATGGAACCAATGTCCTAGGGGAAGTGTTTGCTAGTGCTGTCAGGGAGGATTTAAACTAATGTGGCAGGGGGATGGGAGCAGGAGCAGAAAGACAGAGGGGTGTAAAATGAGGGTAGAAGCAACAGGTAGCAAGGTGCAAAGTAAAAGTGGCAGGCAGACAAATCCAGGGCAAAAATCAAATAGGGCCACTTTTCAACATAATTGTATAAGGGGTAAGAGAGTTGTAAAAACAAGCCTGAAGGCTTTGTGTCTCAATGCAAGGAGTATACGTAATAAGGTGGATGAATTAAATGTGGAGATAGTTATTAATGATTATGATATAGTTGGGATTACGGAGACATGGCTCCAGGGTGACCAAGGCTGGGAGCTCAACATCCAGGGATATTCTATATTCAGGCGGGATAGACAGAAAGGAAAAGGAGGTGGGGTAGCGTTACTGGTTAGAGAGGAGATTAAAGCAGTGGAAAGGAAGGACATTAGCTTGGAGGAAGTGGAATCGATATGGGTAGAGCTACGAAACACTAAGGGGCAGAAAACGCTAGTGGGAGTTGTGTACAGGCCACCTAACAGCAGTAGTGAGGTTGGGGATGGCATCAAGCAGGAAATTAGAAATGCGTGCACTAAAGGTGCAGCAGTTATAATGAGTGACTTCAATCTACATATAGATTGGGTGAACCAAACTGGCAGGGGTGCTGAGGAAGAGGATTTCTTGGAATGTTTGAGAGATGGTTTTCTAAACCAACATGTCGAGGAACCAACGAGAGAACAGGCCATTCTAGACTGGGTATTGAGTAATGAGGAAGGGTTAGTTAGCAGTCTTGTTGTGCGAGGCCCCTTGGGCAAGAGTGATCATAATATGGTAGAATTCTTCATTAGGATAGAGAGTGACAAAGTCAATACAGAAACAAGTGTTCTGAACTTAAAGAAAGGTAACTTTGAGGGTATGAGGCGTGAATTGTCCAAGATAGACTGGCGATTGATGCTGAAAGGGTTGACGATGGACATGCAATGGAAGGCATTTAAAGGTCGCATGGATGAACTACAACAAGTGTTCATCCCAGTTTGGCAAAAGAACAAACCAGGAAAGGTAGTGCATCCGTGGCTAACAAGGGAAATCAAGGATAGTATTAAAACAAAAGATGAAGCATACAGATTAGCCAGAAAAAGTAGCATACCAGAGGACTGGGAGAAATTCAGAGTCCAGCAGAGGAGGACAAAGGGCTTAATTAGGAAAGGGAAAATAGATTATGAGGGAAAACTGGCAAGGAATATAAAAACTGACTGCAAAAGCTTTTATAGATATGTCGAGAAAAAGATTAGTTAAGACAAATGTAGGTCCCTTGCAGTCGGAAACAGGTGAATTGATCATAGGGAACAAGGAGATGGCAGACCAATTGAACAAATACTTTGGTTCTGTCTTCACTAAGGAAGACATAAACCGTCTGCCGGAAATAGCGGGGGACCGGGGGTCTAATGAGATGGAGGAACTGAGGGAAATCCAGGTTAGTCGGGAAGTGGTGTTAGGTAAATTAAATGGATTAAAGGCAGATAAATCCCCAGGGCCAGATAGGCTGCATCCCAGAGTGCTTAAGGAAGTAGCCTCAGAAATAGTGGATGCATTAGTGATAATTTCTCAAAACTCTTTAGACAACATCGGACAAAGTCAGCATGGATTTACCAAAGGCAAATCATGTCTGACGAATCTTATAGAATTTTTCGAGGATGTAACTAGTAGAGTGGATAAGGGAGAACTAGTCGATGTGTTATATCTGGACTTTCAGAAGGCCTTCGACAAGGTCCCACATAGGAGATTGGTGTACAAACTTAAAGCACACGGTATTGAGGGTTCAGTGTTGAGGTGGATAGAAAATTGGTTGGCGGACAGGAAGCAAAGAGTAGGAATAAACGGGTCCTTTTCGGAATGGCAGGCAGTGACTAGTGGGGTACCGCAAGGCTCAGTGCTGGGACCCCAGTTATTTACAGTGTATATTAATGATTTGGACGAGGGAATTGAATGCAACATCTCTAAGTTTGCGGATGACACGCAGCTGGGTGGCAGTGTTAGCTGCGAGGAGGATGCTAGGAGGCTGCAGAGTGACTTGGATAGATTAGGCGAGTGGGCAAATGCATGGCAGATGCAATATAATGTGGATAAATGTGAGGTTATCCACTTTGGCGGCAAGAACAGGAAAGCAGAGTATTACCTGAATGGGAGATGCAACGTGACCTGGGTGTCATGGTGCACCAGTCATTGAAAGCAAGCACGCAGGTGCAGCAGGCAGTGAAGAAAGCGAATGGTATGTTGGCATTCATAGCAAGAGGATTTGAGTTTAGGAGCAGGGAGGTTCTGCTGCAGTTGTACAGGGCCTTGGTGAGACCGCACCTGGAGTATTGTGTGCAGTTTTGGTCTCCTAACCTGAGGAAAGACGTTCTTGCCTTAGAGGGAGTACAGAGAAAGTTCACCAGATTGATCCCTGGGATGGACGGACTTTCATATGAGGAAAGACTGGATAGACTGGGCTTGTACTCGCTGGAATTTAGAAGCCTGAGGGGGGATCTTATAGAAACATATAAAATTCTTAAGGGGTTGGAGAGGCTAGATGCGGGAAGATTGCTCCCGATGTTGGGGGAGTCCAGAACCAGGGGTCACAGCTTAAGGATAAGGGGGAAGTCTTTTAGGACCGAGATGAGAAAACATTTCTTCACACAGAGAGTGGTGAGTCTGTGGAATTCTCTGCCACAGAAGGTAGTTGAGGCCAGTTCATTGGCTATATTTAAGAGGGAGTTAGATGTGGCCCTTTTTGCTAAAGGGATCAGGGGGTATGGAGAGAAGGCAGGTACAGGCTACTGAGCTGGATGATCAGCCATGATCATATTGAATGGCGGTGCAGGCTCGAAGGGCCGAATGGCCTACTCCTGCACCTATTTTCTATGTTTCTATAAGGAACTGCAACATCCTTTGTCTGACCAAGACATGGCTGACCCTGCTGGTGCCGGACCAGGTGATTTGCCCATCCGAGTCCTTCACTGTTTTCCGGGCGGACAGAACGGAAGAATCCGGGAAATCCAAGGGCGGAGGAGTCTGCTGCTTGACCAACAATAACTGGTGCAATCCTGGAAATATTAAGACGCTTTCCTGTTCCTGCTCGCCGGACCTGAAGCATTTAACTATCCAATGCCGACCATTCTACCTTCCCCGGGAGTTCAGCTCGGTGATCATCACAGCCGTCTATATTCCACCGCATGCGGACACCGACGTGGCACTGACGGCCCTGCACGATGTGTTGTGTCGACACCAAAACGAGAACCCTGATGCGGCTGTGCTGGTGGCTGGAGATTTCAATGGGGCAAATCTCAAAAAGGTCATGCCCAACTTCTACCAACACATCACGTGTGTCACCAGGGGGGATAGAACTTTGGACCACTGCTACACGCCGTTCAGGAAGGGCTACAAGGCCGTTTCTCTCCCTCCTTTTGGAAAATCTGACCATGCTGCCATTTTCCTGCTGCCGGAGTATAAACAACAGATAGTACGGGAAGCGACAGCGACAAGAGACGTAAAGCGGTGGTCTGACCATTCAGAGGCCATGCTGCAAGATGCATTGAGCGAATTCGACTGGAACATGTTCCAAGCAAGTTCCAGAGACGTCAGTGAGTTTGCGGAAGCAGTTACGGACCTCATTGCAACAATAGCCGATAACATCGTCCCCACGGTAAGGGTCAGTATCTTTCCTAACCAAAAACCCTGTGTGGACAGGTCTATTCGCGTTGCCTTGAATGCTCGCACCGCTGCTTAGAACTCTGGCCTGGCATCCGGCAATATGGACGACTACAAGGTTGAGTCCTACCGATTGCAAAGGGCGGTGAAGGACGCAAAAAGGAGGTACCGGGACAGGATGGAGTCACAGATGGAACAGCAGGACACCAGGCGTCTTTGGCAGGGGGCCACGGACTATAACTAGCTACAGGTCCAGCACCCCCTCAACCAGAAGTGCCGGCTCCTCCTTAGCTGATGACCTGAACTCTTTTTATGCACGGTTTGAGACGGGTAACATCACCCCTAGCTCGCCGTCTAAAAACAACACCGACGGGGCGCTGGCTAGCTAGGCTGGAGGGGGATCCACCGCCGGGGATATGCACACATTCCCGGTGTCCGAGCATGAAGTGAGGTGGGCTCTGACACGTGTGAACACGAGGAAAGCTGGAGGCCCAGATGGTATATCTGGTCGAGTACTAAAGTCTTGTGCTACTCAGCTTTCTCCAGTGCTCACCACAATATTCAACCTCTCCTTGGCAAAGTCCGTGGTCCTTGCATGCTTCAAAAGATCCATCATTGTACCGGTGCCAAAGAATGCCTCTCCAGCTTGTTTAAATGATTACCGACCGGTGGCCCTCACCTCGGTTGTCATGAAATGCTTCGAAAGACTAAACAAGAAGCACATCTGTGCCCTCCTTCCTCGCAACATGGATCCACTACAGTTCACATACCGTCCGAACAGGTCCACGGATGATGCGCTCTCCCAGGTTCTGCACACCGTTCTCTCTCATCTGGACAGCCAGGGGGGCTATGTGAGGATGCTGTTCATTGACTTTAGTTCAGCTTTCAACACAATAGTCCCCAGCAGACTGGCTGAGAAGCTGCTGGAACTGGGGCTTAGCACCCCTCTGTGTGCCTGGGTCCTGGACTTTCTCACCGCCAGGCCCCAAGTGGTCAGGATGGGGGAACACACATCTAGCCCCCTCACCCTGAACATAGGATCCCCCCAGGGTTGTGTCCTTAGCCCCCTACTATACTCCCTGTACACACATGACTGTGTGGCCAGGTTCAGCTCAAACTCCATCATCAAGTTTGCTGATGATACTGTGGTGGTGGGCCGGATCTCCGACAACGATGAGAAGGCCTACCGGGAGGAGGTGGCTGATCTGGCACTCTGGTGTCAGGACAATAGCCTCCTCTTGAATGTCACTAAAACAAAGGAGCTGATTGTGGACTTCAGAAGGGCTAAACATCCAAGGACGTTCACGCCACTGGAGATAAATGGGTCTACTGTGGATAGGGTGAGCAGTTTTAAATACTTGAGAGTCCACATCAAAGAGGATCTGACATGGGCAACGCACATTGCCGCACTGGTGGGTAAGGCAAAGCAGCGCCTTTACCACCTTCGACAGCTGAGGAAATTCAGAGTGTCTCTGAGGATCCTTCATTGCTTCCACTCTGGGGCTGTAGAGAGCATCCTGTCCAGCAACATTACAGTCTGGTTTGGGAACAGCTCTGCCCAGGACAGGATGGCCCTGCAGAGAGTAGTGCGTTCGGCAGAACGCACCATGGGAACTACACTCGCCCCCCCTGCAGGACCTATACATCAGGAGGTGTAGATCGAGAGCAAGCAAGATTATGAGGGACCCCTGCCACCCCAGCAACGGACTGTTCCAGATGCCACGGTCAGGCAAACGCCTCCGCTGTCACGCTGTGAAAACAGAGAGGATGAGACGGAATTTCTTCCCACAGGCCATCAGGACTGTTAACTTTTATAACTCCAGGGACTAATTTTTGTCTTCTCTGTAGTAACTGTATTAACTTTATTTATATGCTGTAACTGTAATTCTTTTTTGTGCACAATCCGCAGGCATTGCCACTTTCATTTCACTGCACATCGTGTATGTGCATGTGACAAATGAACTTGACTTGACAAAAAAAATTCTCAGCTTTGGACACAAAGTGTATCTTAGTTTTCCTACAAACATAGTATTCTTTCTATGCATCAGATCCACATAAAGCAATCCATGAACATTTCCTGAAGTCAATTCTTGTGACTTTTAGCTTTATCCTTTAAGATTTTACAAGGAATCTTGCATATTGAATATATGGGCATGTAAATTCAACTCTTCACTATTGGATGTGGTATCAATCTAGGAAACTCGTATTATTATTTCATCAATCATAAAATAATGTTATGGTATATAGTTTACTAAATCAACTTTAAGCGATTTTTAAGATGGAAAACATTGATAAGCATCATGCTATCAAACTCGCACAACATTAGCAAGAAAGATAACAATCAGACCTTACTTACACAGGGCTTGTTTAAACTGTACAAATAAATTATTGATGGCAATTGATTAAAATGGTTTTGCTTAATAGTACCATTTTTTGGAATGCAATTCTCTCAAGATGAACTTTTGCTGCATCAAAAGTATAATTGATAGAACTTATAATTGATGTATTTTAAATATATCTGTTCAAAGACTTTTATTTGTTGAAAAACATAAGTTATAAAACATTGAAGCCAATACAATTTTTAAAAGCAACATTTCAAACAAATGTATCCGTTTTTAAAAAAGACACAAAGTGCTGGAGTAACATAACATAACATAACATAACAACACTTTATTGTCACTCGGCACAACACCGAACGAAATTTCAGCAGTCACAGCAAAAAAAGAAAAGAACACAGGACACACGACCCCAACACAAACATCCATCACAGTGACTCCAAACACCCCCTCACTGTGATGGAGGCAACAAAACTTCCCCTCTCCTCCCCCCCACCCACGGACAGACAACTCGACCCCTACCGAGGCAACCGACACGCACAGCCCCCGCGGGTCAGGCAGCATCTCTGGAGAACATGGATAGGTGGAGTTTTGGGTCAGGAAACACAAATGGATTGTGAAAATGAAATACAAATAACACGATTCTGAAGAAATTAATATAATGCTGAGGGAACATCCAGCCCTTAGATTCATGCTCCTCTCTTGTCTGCATTTCATATTCCCTGGTTATGCTTCTTCCCGAGAAGAGGCCCACTCATATCCATATCTTATTTACCCTACTAATCAACTATTTCCATCCCAACTAATTCTGCATTATTATTCACTGCATCTATATTGGCACTCAGCATTGTGGCAATTCCTCACCTCATTTTAACAAAGCTACCCCACCATATTGTTCTTTGTCTCTCTTCTTATGAAATATTGAATTCAAGTCTTTGTCACGCTGCAACCACATCTTGAAGAAGGTTACCGACCCGAAACATCACCCATTCTCTCTCTCTCTGAGAGGTGCTGGCTGTCCCGCTGAGTTACTCCAGCTTTTTGTGTCTATCTTCAGTTTAAACCAGCATCTGCAGTTCCTTCCCACACAGCACATCTTGAAAATACCTGATCTGCTACCAGCTCATCTATTTTGAAATAAATACTGTGTGCATTCAGATAACACATAGAGGGAAGTAATTAGCTGAACTGAAGTTGTTCTTCTCAGCTAAATGACAAAGTGAGAGCTAAACTATTATGGTTAGCCAAAGGCTAGACTATATCTTACAGATATCTTCAGTGCTACCATCAGGTTCCACAATTTCTGCTTTAAGTACAAGCATAGTACAAGAAACAAGTCAAAATGTCTTCTATAATGGCAGCAATCTCAAAAGAAAGGAAATTCAGCACTGAGGATTCATCAACTGATAGAGGCAGTCTGTAGGTTGCCCTTCCTGTTTTTGATCAGACATCGTGAGTTTTCACAGCACCTAGAGTCCAGAGGGGGTTATCCATCAGTCCAGGCTCTGTACTGCTATGCTAGCTAATGGATTTATTAGCATAGCAACAGGGAGGCAAATTTATGACATTGTTACAGCAATTAGTGACAACCTTGCTGCACTGGCCAATCTTAGTAATAAAGATCATGATATTGGGAGGTCAGGTCAAAGAACATAACAGCAGGAGGAGAAAGGGATCCTGGGGTACATGTTCCATTGCAGGAGCAGATCCTAACAAAGCTGCACAAGAATCTGGATAAAGAAAGAATAGGGTGGATTATCAGTAAGGATTAGGAAGGACAATGAAGGGAAAGTATTGTTGGCAAAATATGGAAAACATCGGGTATCACAAAGTTATTCGAACCATTTCTCATCATGTTGATGAAAATAGTTATTCCCAAAAAGGAGTCTGTGAGCAATAGTGGAACTACTGCTTAAGGAAGGAGAAAAATTTAGCACAAGCAGTGTGGGTGTTTTTGGGAAGAAAATTAATATTATGGGAATTAATTTTGTACTTTCAGAACCAGCTATTTTATGGCATTCCAACTGTTTTATTAATTAGTTACTTACAATTATATCATGGATTGCAAAATATCAGCCAAAAATTCTAGTGTTTTTTTTCCTCATTACTTGGGGCCTTTGAGAATTCTTCAAGGTGTTCACCTGGGTATCCAGTTTGATGAATTAATGCCGCTGTATAACTAGCACTAAAAGAATATGACTCCACACTAATTAACTTTCAAAACCAAAGGATCATCATGACAATAATTACTTTTGATGTTAAGCGTGTACGAACGACACAACTTCGAAACACAAGGTAGACACAAAATGCTGGAGTACTCAGCGGGTCAGGCAGCATCTCTGGAGAGAAGGAATGGGTGATGTTTCGGGTCGAAACCCTTCTTCAGACTGATGTCAGGGGAGGGGGCGGGACAAAGATAGGACGTAGTCGGAGACAGGAAGACTAGTGGGAGAACTAGGAAGGGGGAGGGGATAGAGAGGGAAAGCAGACTATCTGAAGTAAATTCGAATCACAAATTCAAATGACATCTCCCGCACAAATACAGCAACTTCAAACCGCTCCATCCATGTCAACAATGAAGGAAGTGGCAAGATGCCATTGTCCATTGGCTAATGATTAAAAAATCTAACTTAGACAGCTTTTAAATTTCTGCAACCGTGCAAGAGTTTTTGCAGCATGTATGCATAAATATTCCATGCGCCGTTATTCTCATGATAATTTGGAGTGGCAGATAGGCTTAGTACAGTACACCGGATGGCGCCACCAGCAATGGCTGCCTCACCAACAGTCAGTCTGTCCTTTCTACTGTTTTTGTTATTTTAAGTATGTGTTAAAAGTATGTTTTAGTGTTTCTTGGTTTGTTTTATGTGGGGGATGGGGGGGGGGGGGGGGGGAGTTGGGGGAAACATTTTTCCCAATCTCTTAAATCGACGGAGATGCGATTTTTTTTCCGTATCATATCTCCGTCCCTACTGCGGCCTAACATCGAGGAGTTGGCGGCCTTTCCTGGAGACCGGCCCAGACTTCAACATCGCGGAGCTTGCGATCTTTTGCCAGGGATCGACCGTGGAGAGCTCCAATCACAGGGTCTGTGGATTTTAATATCGTGAAGCCCACAGTCTCTGATAAGAAGAGGCCGACTCGGGAGCTTCATGCCATGGAGAGTTTCAACCGTCCCGACGCGGGAGTTTCAATCATCCCGACGCAAGGGCTTCGGACCGTCAGCTGCGGCGACTGCGGATGGTTCAACAGCCCTGACTGCGGGTGAACAAAGAGGAATATGATTGAACTTTATTACCTTCCAGCACAGTGAGGAATGTGGAATCCGTTGTGGTGGATGTTCATGTTAAATTTTATGTGGCTGTGTGTCTTCTTGCACACTTAGTATGGCTGTATGGCAACTCATATTTCACTGTACCTTAATTGGTACATGTGACAATAAATTGATCTTGAAATCTTGAACTCAGGTTTAAAGACATCAATAAAGAGACCAGTGGTAACAAGAGGCAACACTTTGTAACAAAATCTATATACTAAAACTCTTGTTTGTTTGTTTGTTCTTGTACTACAGCCAAAACGGTACACGATAGCACGGAGATTTTAGGCCCACCTTATTCATCGTCATCCCTTTGGTGCTAATGGAAGAAGTTTCATTGAAATTGGTGTTATATTTTTTAAGTTATTCACATTTTAACGTTTAAATCTATCTCCTAGGGAGGGAGGGGGAGGGAGGGAGCAGGGGGGAGAGAAGGGACGATAAGGGGGGTTGAGGGGGATGGAGTGGGGGTGAGTGGAAGGGGTGAGGGGAAGGGCTGAGGGAGGAGGGAGGGATGGGGGAAGGAACAGGGAGAGGGGAGGGGGGGAGGAGAGGGTGCTGTACCAATGCAGGAGAGGTTTGGTCCCAATGGGTCCACTTGGTCTAGTTATTATTTATTAAAATTTGAAATGACCAACCTGTTAGCATGATGGAAACTGTTTCAATATCAGCTTAGATCATTAAGTACTGTATGTCGTGTTGTTACTTGCAAGCAGAGCACCAAGGCAAATTCCTTGTATGTGCACATACTTGGCCAATAAACTTATTCAATTCAATTCAAGTATTTATGGTGGAGAAGATCGAGGAGTTAAGGATATAGAGTAAAGGCAAAGATGAGTATAAATCAATCGTCTGAAGAAGGGTCTCGATCTGAAACATCACCCATTCCTTCTCCCCAAAGATGTTGCCTGTCCCGCTGAGTTACTCTAGCTTTTTGTGTCTATCAACCACAATCATGTGGAATTGTCATACAGGCTTGAGAAGCCTGGTGGCTTATTTCTGCTCTTATTTTCTTATATACTTGAGTGTTCAAAAGGGAACTGGATAAATAAATGACTAGAAGAGAGAGGACAAAGGTGTTGACAAGGAAGTCAAACTTGCTTCTAACTTGATTTGCCCAAAAAATGGAATAAAGTGCGACAGTGATCCATTAACATACAAGCTTTCCACAGGGGAAACCTGCACAGCACAGCCACAACTGAAAAACTGCACGCAGGCGGCAAACAAGATCAGGATTAAACCTGGATCATCGCACCAAACAGTTGCAAGCATAAAGGCAAGGGGAAGTCCAAATAAAATTAAAATATATTTGCATTACACGAGAGGACAACATTATGCTGCTGCAAAATTATTTTATTCCCCAATAGTTTCTCCAATAACCAAATATTCAAAGGAATGGCAGTCTGCCATCATAAACTCTCCCTTGAAAAGAAAGATTTGATTGTTATTTGAATGAAATGTGATGTAAGAACAAGTAAAATACAAGTGAATTCTGGAATCATCACCATGATTTACAAAAAGTATTGTAAAAGTCTTCATTTAAATAAGCTCTTAGTTTATTTAAACAAAGATTCTTGAAAACTAACTGTTGCCATAACGTGTTTTATAAAGAAAGTGGACAAATGTTCCTTTCACTCTAAGTGAGTTCTGCACTTGCCATAATTAATTTTCTATACAATATTACAACACTAAATTCTCAGTAATATCACCGAACACCCTGAATTATAGTACTCCAAATAAGCATCAAATTATTATTGATTATTTGTAAAACCAGATTTGATATGGTTACAAATGTTCCTGTGTCATTATAATTAATTTCCACATGAACAGAGATCAATGGTGAAGTGTCCAGATCACACAACACTCCTGCTCCATAGGTTTCCATAAAAGAAGAGAGGAAGATTTGCATTTACCGTGCCCTCCATAATGTTTGGGACAAAGACCCATCATTTATTTATTTGCCTCTGTATTCCACAACTTGAGATTTGTAATAGAAAAAATCACATGTGGTTAAAGTGCACATTGTCAGATTTTAATAAAGGCCATTTTTATACATTTTGGTTTCACCATGTGGAAATTACAGCTGTGTTTATACGTGGTCCCCCCATTTCAGGGCACTATAATGTTTGGGATCTCACCATCTTCATCATGGGAAACAGACCTGTTACCGACATCTACTACAAAACTACTGACTCCCATAGCTATCTTGACTACACTTCTTCCCACCCTGTTTCCTGTAAAAACACTATCCCCTACTCCCAATTCCTCCGTCTACGCCGCACCTGCGCCGAGGATGAGGTGTTCCAAGCAAGGGCATCGAAGATGTCCTCATTCTTTAGGGAACGGGGGTTCCCCTCTTCCGTTATAGATGAGGCTCTCACTAGGATCTCCTCCATATCCTGCAGCTCTGCTCTTGCTCCCCCTCCCTCTATTCGTAACAAAGACAGAGTCCCCTTGTCCTCACCTTCCACCCCATCAGCCATCGCATATAATGTGGCGCGTTGAGAGAGGCCCGAAATAAAGGCAAGGAGCCGGGTATTTTGGGGCGTTTGATTTATTACTCAGTTATCAGACGGGTCGAGTCTGCTGGGATGGCTTCGCGCCTTGTCCTTATATACCTAGTACCGGACCGCCCCCCTGGACTGGTCCATTCCCGTGCCGAGGGGTCGGTAGTGGTATGGCCCGACCCTTGGGATGGTATGGCCCGACCCCCCCCCCAGAACCGGAGGCACGAACCGCACTGGTGGTCGCACAACCCGACCGGACCGCGTACGGATATCGGTCGACAGAGGGGCCGGCGGAGGCACAGTTGGAGGGACAGTTGGAGAGACAGGTGGTGGGACCCGCAAAGGGGGGCGACCTCGTGGCCGAGGCTGGGCAACCCGCACCGGTTGGTCAATGTCTAAGTGGGCCGGCTTCAGGCGGCCAATTGACACGACATATTATCCTCCAACATTTCCGCCACCTCCAACCAGATCCCACTACTGGCCACATCTTCCCATCTCTGATTTTCTGGTGACTCAGCACCCTAACTCTCCCTCCCAATCCCACTCTGACCTTTCTGTCCTGGGCCTCCACCATTGCCAGACTAAGGCCCAGCGCAAATTGGAGGAACAGCACTTCACATTTCGCTTGGGTAGTTTACCCCCGAGCGGTATCATCATTAACTTCTCTAACTTCAGATAGTCCCTGCTTCCCCTTTCTATCCCCTCCCCCGAGACAGGGTCTCGACCCGAAACGTCACCCATTCCTTCTCTCCAGAGATGCTGCCTGACCCGCTGAGTTACTCCAGCAGTTTGTGTCTACCTTCGATTTAAACCAGCATCTGCAGTTTTCTTTCCTACCATTTTTATACATTTTGGTTTTACCATGTAGAAATTACAGCAGTGTTTATACATAGTCCCCCCATTTCAGGGCACCATTATGTTTGGGACACAGCAATGTCATGTAAATGAAAGTAGTCATGTTTAGTATTTTGTTGCACATCCTTTGCATGCAATGACAGCTTGAGGTCTGCGATTCATGGACTTCACCAGTTGCTGGGTGTCTATTCTGGTGATGCTCTGCCCGGCCTATATTGTAGCCATCTTTAGCTTATGCTTGTTGTGGGGGCGAGTCCCCTTCAGTTTTCTCTTCGGAATATAAAAGGCATGCTCATTTGGGTTCAGATTGGGTGATTGACTTGGCCACTCAAGAATTGTCCATTTTTTAGCTTTGAAAAACTCCTTTGTTGCTTTCGCAGTATTTTTGGGATCATTGTCTTGCTGTAGAATGAACCGCTGGCCAATGAGTTTTGAGGCATTTGTTTAAACTTGAGCAGATAGGATGTATCTATACACTTCAGAATTCATTATGCTGCTACCATCAGCAGTTGTATCATCAATGAAGATAAGTGAGCCAGTACCTTCAGCAGTCATACATACCCAGGCCATAACACCCCCACCACCGTGTTTCACAGATGAGGTGGTATGCTTTGGATCTTGGGCAGTTCCTTCTCTCCTCCATACTTTGCTCTTGCCATCACTCCATATAAGTTAATCTTCGTCTCATCTGTTCGCAAGACCTTTTTCCAGAACTGTGGTTGCTCTTTTATGTAATTCTTGGCAAACTGTAACCTGGCCATCCTATTTTTGCGGCTAACTAGTGATTTGCATCTTGCAGTGTAGTCTCTGTATTTCTATTCATGAAGTCTTCTGCGGACAGTGGTCATTGACAAATCCACATCTGACTCCTGAAGAGTGTTTCTGATCTGTCGCATAGGTGTTTGGGGATTATTCTTTATTATAGAGAAAATTCTGTCATCAGCTGTCTTCCTTGGCCTGCCAGTCCCTTTGCGATTAGTAATATCACCAGTGCTCTCTTTCTTCTTAATGATGTTCCAAACAGTTGATTTTGGTAAGCCTAAGGTTTGACTGATGTCTCTAACAGTTTTATTCTTTGTTCTCAGTCTCATAATGGCTTCTTTGACTTTCATTGGCACAACTTTGATCCTCATGTTGATAAACAGCAATAAAAGTTTCCAAAGGTGATGGAAAGACTGGAGGAAAGACTAGGTGCTGCGAGCTCTCTTATACCTGCATTAAGGAGGCAATTAAACACATCTGAACAATTATAAACAACAGTGAAGCCATGTGTCCCAAACATTATGGTACCCTGAAATGGGGGACTATGTAGAAATACTGCTGTAATTTCTACGTGGTGAAACCAAAATGTATAAAAATACCCTTTAATAAAATCTGACAATGTGCACTTTAACCACATGTGATTTTTGCTATTAAAAATCTCAAATTGTACAGAGGCAAATAAATAAATGACGGGTCTTTGTCCCAAACATTATGGAGGGCACTGTATTTAACCCTATTCACAAATTCAAGATGTGCCAAAATAATTTCCCAGTAAGACAAACACTCTTGAACTACAGTCTATTAATAATTTGGAAGCACCATCTGATGAGTGAGTAGAGCAAGGACCCGATAACAACAATGATATTCTTATTCATAAGCCAAGATAATTTTCTTGCATTGTTGCTGCAAAAATAAATAAGTCAGGGCACAAGAATTTCCCTATTATCTTCAAACAGTGCAATGAAATTATTGCCCATCCAAGTGCTTAAATGCACATTTCAAGGGCACTACATCAAAAAGACAATACTCCTTCATGAAAGAACTTGTCCCTTTTCTGTCTTACAATTAGGTCATGACTGGTTTATACTTTGACTATATTTTCTACCTTAGTTCCACGATTCCCTTAAACCTTTCTCAAGCAAATCAGCACCAAATCACAAGCCTGTTGTGTACTTAAGTTTAGTGTTTAGAGGGGTGATGGGGTGAAAGGTAAGGACTAGGGGGACTCAGTCCCTGTTGTGACTAGGGGGAGGAAGGGCAAAGTTGCAGGGTTTTGTGGAGACACGTGTGAGGGCCTCATCTATGATGGAAGAGAGGAACCTCTGTTCCCTAAAAAATGGGGACATCTCAGATGTCCTGGTATGGAACACCTCATCTTGGGTGTAGATGCGGCGTAGATGGAGGAATTGGAAGTAGGGGATAGTCTTTGCAGGAAGCAGGGTGGGAAGAAATGTAGTCGAGATAGTTGTGGGAGTCAGTGGATTTGACTGCAGGATGGAAATTGGTGGTAAAGTTAATGAAGTTCATTAGTTCTGCATGGGTGCAGGAGGTAGCACCGATACAGTCATCAATGTAACGGAGATAGAGTTCTGGGATAGGGTCAGTGTACGCCTGGAACAGGTATTGTTCAACGCACTCTACAAAGAGGCAGGCATAGCTGGGGCCCATGCGAATGCCCATAGCTACGCCTTTAAGTTGGAGGAAAAGGGATGAGTCGAAGGAGAAGTTGTTATGGGTTAGGACCAGCTCCATTAGGCAGAGTAGAGTGTTAGTAGAGGGAAATTGGCTACTTCTGCGGTCGAAGAAGGAACGGAGGCTTTCCTGGTGGTGGTGTAGTAGAGTGATTGACCGTCCATTGTAAAGATGAGGGAGTGGGGGCTCGGAAAGTAGAAGTCATTAAAGAGACGAAAGGCGTGTGAGGTATCTTGAACAAAGGTCGGGAGATATTGGAGG
This sequence comes from Rhinoraja longicauda, assembly GCF_053455715.1. Lineage (NCBI taxonomy): Eukaryota > Metazoa > Chordata > Chondrichthyes > Rajiformes > Arhynchobatidae > Rhinoraja > Rhinoraja longicauda. Next base: position 71,087,529 of record NC_135955.1, on the reverse strand, counting down.
GAGGATAGGATGGAGTTGAGGTACATGGAAATAATTGCACTGTGACAGGAGCAGGCAGAAACAATGGGTCTGCCAGGGCAGTTGCGTTTATGGATTTTGGGGAGAAGGTAAAGTCGGGCCTTGCGGGGCTGGGGAACGATAAGGTTGGAAACTTTGGAGGGAAGACATTTTCTATGTTTTATGTTTCTAACAGTATACGGCTGTATACTGTTAGAAACATAGAAAATAGGTGCAGGAGGAGGCCATTCGGCCCTCTATTCATTGTGATCATGGCTGATCATCCACAGTCAGTAACCTGTGCCCAACTTCTCCCCATATCCCTTGATTCCACTAGCCCCCAAAGCTCTATCTAACTCTCTCTTAAATTCATCCAGTGATTTGGCCTCCACTGCCCTCTGTGGCAGTGAATTCCACAAATTCACTACTCTCTGAGTGAAAAAGTGCCTTCTCACCTCAGTTTTAATTGCCTCCCCTTTATTCTAAGGCGGTTGCTCCTGGCTCTGGACTCCCCCAACATTGGGAACATTTTTCCTGCGTCTAGCTTGTCCAGCCCTTTTATAATTTTATATGTCTCCATAAGATCCCCTCTCATCCTTCTAAACTGCAGTGAATACAAGCCTAGTCTTTTCAATCTTTCCTCATATGACAGTCCCGCCATCCCAGGGATCAATCTCGTGAACCTACGCTGCACTGCCTCAATTACAAGGATGTCCTTCCTCAAATTAGGTTGGGTTACATTGCAGTTTGTTTGGGAACAGCTTTGCCCAATACCACGAGAAATAGCAGAGTTTCATAGATGTAACCCATCACACAGACCAGACTCCCACCATTGACTCGCCTCATGTCACATTCAGAATTCTGATAACAGAGGGGAAGCAGCAAATATAATCAAAGACTTGCCCGCCCCGTTACTCCTTCTTCTTCCTGCAGCCATGGAGCAGAAGGTATAGAAGCTTGAAAGCGGAGCACCACCAGACTCAGGAACAGTTTCTACCCCTCTATTATCAGGCTTTTGAACAGTCATTCCACAAGCTACGATGCATTCCAATTCTTCTCTACCTCATTGTGGACATTGGACTTTGTCTTTGGAACTGTTGAGTGGCACTGCTGTGAACTATATTCTGTGCTCTTGCTTTGTATCTTTCCATTCGCTCTACCTATTGAACGAGTTTGGCTTGATTGGATTTATGTATAGTATTATCTGATCTGATTGTATAGCATACAAATCAAAACTACTTCAGTATACATGACAATAATAAAGCGAAACAATTCTAGGTAGAGTGCAGAGGATATTTATAAAGAAGTTGCCAGGACTGGAGAATTACGGTTATGAAGAGATTGGTTAAGCTGGGGTGCTTTTTTTTGGAAAATAAGAAACCAAGGAAGAGATTTTATTTGGTGTAAACAAAAATGATTCTTATAAGAATGGCAGGTTGACAGTGAACGAGAAAATTAACAGAAATTATTTATTTCCTTCAGCATTTCATAAACTTAATGCTGAATATTGCAAATAATTGTTCAGGTTGGGTCCTAAAGTTCTTTAACAATATTATGAAAACACTACTTGCAAGAAGAGCAAGGCAAACAATAATGCTCATTGATGACAAGGCTCACATGAAGGAAAACACTGAGGTTTGGCAAGCTCATTTCTTTTCAAGTGTATTGTGATTACAAGCATCAACCGCAAAATGGGAAGAACTATATTCATTTTATCAGTATTAATGCTTCTGGACCGGGGGGGGGGGGGGGGGGGATTGCTCCCAAAAGGTCCCTTATTAGTGTGACTGGTACTAATGTTAATTTTGCTCTATATTGCAAAGATTACAACAAAATCCGGTGTATTAGACCATTTACTACAAATATATAATACAACAAAGCAGAAATATAAGAGTTGACAGCAATAATATTCAAATGATTTATTTACAAGAGAAAATATTTCCAGAATCTTAACTTCCTTCGGTGCTGCTTCATATTTCAATGAAATCGTGTCTCAAAGTGAAAATATGAATCAAGCAGAATGTGTAAGCTGGCCGCACATACACAATACCAAGTATAATTTGAAATTCAGATCAAAATAGTTGGAACTACAATCCACAATTCTCTAGAATTGATTGTGTTCAATTACATTGGACAACTGAAACAGCCGTTACACGAGAAAGATTTGCTATATTATGAACCTACAAGTTGACATCCAATGATGCCAAAACAAATCACAGATGATTTCAATTTCAATTTATTTCAATAACAAATTATTTCCATTTAAAAAAATGGTATTACCATGTATTTTTTAATCTAGGCAAATAAACATATATAATCCTGGACTATTGCTCTCCTTTCTATCAAAGGCTATCGACTCCCACCCTTTTTCCTTGGATCCATAATCCCCTGCAAGCGGCAGCGCATCTAAAACTACAATTCTTTTTACCTAACATGTCTTGTATCAGTTGTCATCACCCACATTATTCTATAAAGGGAATTGGGAGTGCAAAGGGACTTGGGGGTGCTGGTGCAGGATTCCCAAAAAGTTAATTTGCAAGTTAAATCGGTAGTAAGGAAAGCAAACTCAATGCTCGCATTGATTTCAAGAGGACGAGAGTACAAAAACAGGGATATAATGCTGAGGCTCTATAATGCACTGGTCAGGCCGCATTTGGAGCATTATGAGCAATGTTTGCCCCCATATCTGAGGAAGGATGTGCTGGCTCTGGAGAGGGTCCAGAGGAGGATTACGAGAATGATCTCAGGAATGAGTGGGTTAAGATACGATGAGCGTTTGATGCCACTGAGTTGCTGCTCGCTGGAGTGTAGAAGAATGAGGGGAGACCGCAACAAAACTTACCAAATAGTGAAATGCCTGGATAGAGTGGATGTGGAGAGGATGTTTCCACTAGTGGGAGAGTCTAGGACCACAGGTCATAGCCTCAGAATTAAAGGACATTCCTTTAGGAAGGAGATGAGGAGTAACTTCTTCAGTCAGAGGGTGGTGAATCTGTGGAATTCATTGTCACAGAAGGCTGTGGAGGCCAAGTCAATGGATATTTCTATGGCAGAGATTGATATTTGATTAGTATGGGTGTCAGGAGTTATGGGGAGAAGGCAGGAGGATTGGGTTAGGAGAGTGAGATAGATCGGCTATGATTGAATGACGGAGCAGACATGATGAGCCAAATGGCCTAATTCTGCTCCTATCACTATGAACATGACTCGAGTTGAATAACGTCAGCCCCTTTGGCCTGCAAATGCAACTTAATTTTTCCTACCATAACGTGTATTTTTAATTTCATGAAGAAGCAGACTGGAAACATTTCTTCTCAGTAATTGTTAAAAATAAAAATGCTTCCAAATGAATTAAATACCTTTTGATTGTTAATCAATCTACTATGATGCTGTGAGCTTGTTCATCTAATACTCTAAAAATTCCTGGACAGTCTAAAATAGATTTAGAGCATCTAATAGTTTCAAAGAAGTTAAAAAAAAGACGGCAAATAAAACATTTAACAAATAAAACAAATACCTGTTGTAAAGATTCATCCGTGAGCTTATCTTGGTTTCCAACATGCACTTTCTGCAGCAAAGGGCAATGGCAAGCAATTGCAATGAGCGAAATGTCACTAAGTTGCTTGCATCGATATGCTATATATTTCTGCAGTCCTGGACTCTGCATTGCTATGGAACTCACTCCAGTGTCAGAGATATTTCGACAATCGGATATATTAATTTGGATTCTGTTTCGGTTCTTTGATGCAATTCGCTTGAGTACATCATCGGTGATCTGTCAATAAACAAGAAATGAAAATCAGTTGATTCAATTTAAATATACGTAATCAAAGTTAGGGTGTCTTTCTATTCCCTCTCAGGTGCTGACTGACCCACTAACTTCCTCAAGCACTTTGTGTTTTGCTCCGGATTCTCTTGTATCTCCGATTATTACCTGTTCAGTACAAGTTCAGGAACAAATACTGTTTAAGTTTCATCTTGGGATTTTCTTTCGCAGAGCTTAAAAGAAACATCTTCATGGACCAAAGAAAAAATCAATATAATCGAAGAACAACCATTTTCACGTGAAAGTATATTACAGTGAAACATCTTTAGTTAAAACACAAGATATTACTTCATGGTATAAAAAAAGTTCTAATTCATTTGATATGTTGCCAGGAGAGTGTTACAAACCCTTAAACTAGGTTGGATTCAGATCCCAATGCTAACACAGTATGCAATCTGAAAATTTAGTATATTCAAATTACTTCCACAGCAACTAGAAACTAATCTGGATTTTGAGCTAACATGATTTGCTTCAAAAATGAGGGCCCTGGTGAATTTACAGGGTGCGTGGTAATTACCACCCTATGTGCGTAAGTATATAAAAGAAAGTTTCATTTCAAGAGATAGTGTTGTAGTTCGTGCCCTATGAACAGAATAGTCAGACCACCGAATTCGTATAACCTCTTTATTCTACTCACCCAGGTGGGAGAGAGTCTAGAAACCAGAGCGTTTAGAAACACTCAGGAAGCTAGTGTAGTCTCTCTCCCCGAATGCTATCAAATACACACATTTTATACCCGAAATACATGTGATTATACTATAATCACCGTTTGTGTTGTTTTCTTTTTCTTTTTAAATTGGCCGATTAACAAGTAGTTGGCGTATACATGGACCGAAACAATAACAAATTAACAGAATCACTACAATTAACAGAAAGATAGTGCCATAATGGAAAATCGGACCCCACAAATATCCTAAACCAAACCAATCCCATCCTGAAGCATTAATTTGATTTTGGGCTAAATCTGACCCTATTTTCCTAGTCAAGCCAAGTCAATTTTATTTGTATAGCACATTTAAAAACAACCCACATTGACCAAAGCGCTGTACATCAGTTCAGGTACTAAGAACATGCATACAATGGCACACAAACATAACAGCATATACATAAACAGTTCACAGCGCCCCCTCAGAGGGCTCAAACACTAAATGCTCTTTCTATAACCTCCTTCACATGCCCCGCGATATTGGTGATATTAGAGGATACATCTGGTACAAATGTACAACATTCTTGCCCTATCATTGCACAGGTATCCCCTTTCTCGGCTAGCAGGAAATCTAGAGCCATACGATTCTGGAGAGCGACAAGACGCAGGGCCATCATTTCAGTTGTTAACTGGCCTATTTGTTCCTGAGTCTCGTACAGTCCATCAGCGGTACAATTTGCTAATTGTTCCAGGGTACTAGCTAAGTTTCAAATTTCAGTTCCCGCCCGAGCGGTTCCCCATCTCGGGAATATTATCCACCAAAACCTCTCAAACTCCGATACAGCTCGTTTAGAGCTCCACTCTGGATGCTGTAGAGGATGATTTATGATTCGTAAATGTGGGATTACAAAAGCTAGATAACAGCACCTGTCCAGGTCTCATAAGATCCCTGATTATACCGTGGCGAAAGTCCTGGTAACCAGACATATGCTCAGCTCCCACATATTAAGTAAGTCCCATTGAGAGGTCTTGGGGGAACTGTAGTACTGATATGGGTGCATGTGCTGAATCCCACAGACAGGCTAACTTCATTTGGTCTAGATCCCATTCTACAGAAACAGGTTGTATTTATTGGTGTTTCTGGAGAGTCATGAGGAGAATTAACTTGCATCCGGGGCCAATTCTCCTGTGTTTGATTAAGATAGGGTCTCAAGAACCACCCATTAAAACATTGACATCCACAGTCATCTGATTGGTTGTCATAATCCGTACACCAATTATTGGGGCCAGGGCTCTGTGAGTGATTCAAAAAGAACCGGGCAGACCTGACTTCACTCGGAGTGAAGGGGACCGGGTAAAGAGGCATCATGCCTTTTCCATGTGTTGAAACCTGGGGAGCACACCCAACAGGCAGACCGTTCCACCTGTGAAGCATATGTCTGACATAAACGATTGGTTCGCTTGGTTGGTTGGTCAAACGATTGGTTGAAGAAACGATTGGTTTGCCGGAGATCCGAAGTTCGTCCTTCTATCTGACTACCGAGGGTCAATATAATCCACAATCCCATTTTAGCCTCATGTTGTCCCGTGGTTTCTGGGTGTCTCGGACCTGAGAATGCTAGGCTGATAAAGATTGGGTTAATAATTTCATTTATTCAATTAAACGCTCATCCAGGCCGTACAGATCATGGAGGTTGATGCACCCCTCGCCCTCCATCCCCCAAGGGGTTCGGAGTGGTTTCCCGTATAATACCTCAGCTGGGGCTAATCCTGTAGTAGAGTGGGGTTATACGCATAGAGGTTTTCTAAATGTGGTCCTCAGGCATTGAATAAATGAAAAGCAAAATACTTCCTTTAAATATCTTATGTACCCACTGACCCAAGTAAATAGGCTTCAAAGGCTAATTTATCAATTAAGCTAGTACAAAAATGGGAAGGGTCCACAATTCCAGCACAATTGTAATCTTCAATTCATTCTCAAATATTCAATTCATCCAGTTAACAAAAACAAATGTTGAAATGTGAAGCCAAAGATACAGATCCCAGTTCGTTTAGACCATCTACACTAATCCAGCAGTCTTGTGCTCAAATTTCCTTCTTTGTTATATCCCTGTATGAAGGGGTACCCCAATGAGAAATGCTGAATTATTGCATGCACATCCTGAACACGTGGAACAGCCAGAATACTGGACGTGTGTAGAACAGCTGCTATCATCCGTTTTTGTTCCTGCAAAAACTGGCATTCATAATCCTTGGGTGACAACATCAGCTCTGTCACATGTTGACCTGGTGTTCTGAAACACCAGCTCACCCTCCGAGCAAATGGTTATCGCTCTCAATACTAGGCAGTAAATAAATCAATAGTAAAGCGTGCACGGAATAGGAGTAAGGAAAGGTGTTATCCATAAAATAGTTCACCATGAAGTTGCTATGCCTGATTAAAAGCTTTGTCAACTTGTAACATGAATTTAAAAATACCTGGACTGAAAGACAAAAACTAAATTCATCTGTCAGGCATTGGAAATTAAACTGGCACAAAGCATGTCCGCAGGGTACAACCCAATAGGCTTGGTCTCTCAATCGTTTAGCTCTGGTCTTATTAAACCATCCTGAGCAGGGTCCTATTCTTTCTGCCTTCCAGGGTATTGTGCCATTGCCTCCTCTGCATATCATCTGAACGTCTTTACATAAATGTCATGGAGTAAATACAGATTAACCACAATCCCATATAGATCTTGAGTGCACTTCCCCTAATAGCAGGAGTAACAATAACAAAATAGCAACATCAATAGCAAAATCAATCCATCAGCTAAACACATCAACAATAACTAAGCAATACTTATAACTATGTACACGTGGCAATTCAATAAAATCAATTTGTAAACCCCAATGTATTTTGGGGTGATACCATGTAGCATTTATTACATCCAACATTCCCCTCTTACCAGCATAAGTAAGAGAGTGCACATAATGCAACAAAACAGGTAAAAGCGCGTTAGGGACACAAACTTTGCCAGAGGCCGTAACCCAAAGCGAGTCAGATTCGCGAGGGGTACACCTATCCTGGCTCCACTGGTGTCTCTCAGCCTCGGGGGCGTCCCCCTGAAGCTGGCAGAATTCCGAAACATTGGGCATAGCGGTAGTTGCAGAAAACTGCTGCTGTTCGCCTGAAGAAACTAAAATGGTAGGGGTCAGGGCCTCTGTGCGTGCCAATGTGTCAGCCAATGCATTCCCGAAAGAAATGGGATCCTTGACAGAATTTCATTTAATGACAGCCAAGGTTTTCGGGAGTGTTAAACTCGCTAGTAGATTTCGGACAAACAGGACATTTTTAATAGGAGTGCCTGCTGCAGTCAAAAAGCCCCTGCCACAGGGTACCAAAATCATGTGCAACCCCAAAGGCATATTGTGAGTCGGTGTAAATATTAGCACGTTGGTCAACGCAAAGGTGGCAGGCCTGCGTGAGGGCAAATAATTCAGCCTGCAGGGCAGAATGAGGTATACTGAAAAAGGCGAGGGTAGGCAGTATCCTCAATCTCTAGCGCCGATCATGCGGATTCTTGTTCGTGGCGCAACTTAACCCTTTGTCTGGGACCTATCCATATTCCCTGATGCTGTCTCATTATCGGGGGGTAGTCCCCAATATCCTGACGGGGAGGGTAGAACCGGGACTGGCACCACCGCAGCCGGTGGCTCTGCCTGTGGGGCTGTGGGGATCGGACATGTCCAGGGTTCCTCGTCACCCTGGACTCCTGATTACCTAATAAAGCCGCTATATACTCCAGTGGTTCGGATTCTGACTTTTGTTGTTGTGCGGGATATATCCCTTTGGTACCGGTTTAAAATTCACCTCGAGCTCGGGTAGCACGGTCAAGTCTTAGATCATACACCTTCATTTTCCCTCCAACTTCGCTCCCTTGACTCCTGATGGTGCTTCCCCCTCTTTCCATTTTTTAATCCTCTTTTTCCATTTCTTCACTGCTTCTCGCTCCCACATTAATTGTTACCAAACGATCAATTTATCCAGACCAAGACAATGTCAACAAGAGTGACCGCCCTTTACGTTATAATACCGGGGCACCGCCATCACCTTATCCAAAGTCCGTCTCACATGTCTGACATCCAATTACCAAACGATCAATTTACCCAGACCAAGACAATGTCAACAAGAGTGACCACCCTTTACATTAAAATACCGGGGCACCGCCATCACTCTTATCCAAAGTCAGTCTCACATGTCTGACATCCAATTACCAAACGATCAATTTCTCTTATATCCATAGCCTGTCCCATTCCTGGCCTGACAACCAATCACTATATCACGTTATGAAATTACTCTTAAATTTACTCAGACCACAGACTCATGCGATAAAGACTCTTACCTCAATATCATCCTTATCCTTGCCCTTTTCCTTATCGGTTTGTCTGTGAATCTCAGTTGAACACAAAATCAACCCCAAACGAGGGACTTCAGTGTCTGAAAAACGTCAACGTCCGGGGTCTCGAACAACGGTCGAGAAGTGCACTCTGTCCCCTTCGGACGTGTTTCAGTCACCGCTGCCTCTTAGTCGTTCGTGGTTGACAGTGCCAAAGAGATCCTGCCGACTATGCCAAATGTTGTAGTTCGTGCCCTATGAACAGAATAGTCAGACCACCGAATTCGTATAACCTCTTTATTCTACTCACCCAGGTGGGAGAGAGTCGAGAAACCGGAGCGTTTAGAAACACTCAGGAAGCTAGTGTAGCCTCTCTCCCCGAATGCTATCAAATACACACATTTTATACCCGAAATACATGTACCAGTACATTTCCTGTTGCTACCTTATATGGCAAGTTTTACAATGCCCTATAAATCTTTATGTGCCCTTCAGGACCCCCATGTCCTCCGTGTCCTGTGTGACCTACATGTCTTCGGTATTCCCAGGACCAAAGAACAGTCGATATGACCAAATGTTCCCCTTAACCATCAAAGGATGGTTAAGCATCAAAGCCTTAAAGCCCGTTACCCATATCAAAGGATGGTCAACCATCAAAGCCTTAAAGCCAGTTGCCCATATCAAAGGATGCACTTAGCCATAAACCGTGCCTCCATGCTGACAACAGGATGTCCTGGCAACATAATCGAGCTGGAGCTTTTACACCTTTTTTACACCCCTGCAATAAAACCCATATGGCCAAATGTCGAATGTTTAACCCCTTACAATAGGTCTTTTTTATTTTCCATAAATGTTTAAATTTATCAATTAAATCTTCTATAAAACTATCTTGATGTTTTTCTTGAAACTCCACGAGACATTTTAATGAAAGAATATTTTATCACAAACTGCACTGTTGAACCATTTAGATAGGGCTTTCAAAACCGGGTATAATGTCAACAAAATTCAAAACTTCAAAAATTGTGTATATAATTAGAGGATATGTCAAGGCAAGTGTTTTCTACTGTCATATGTGCCGACAACAGAACAATGACATTCTTACCTGCAACTACATAACAGGCCTGTAAACACAGTATTCATACCGAACATAATAAGCAAAGAAAATAAATCAAGAAACTAAAATCCCCAGTATTAGTGCAAAGAGCCCAAACTCCTTAGTGAAGCCTAGGCAATTCATAGTTTAGTTAATGTTTGTAGTGTCCAAGAGCCTAACGATTGATGGGAAGAAGTTGTTCTTGAACCAAGAGGTTATGGTTTTCAGCCTCCTATATCGTCTTCGCTTTGGTAGGAGTGAAATGAAAGTGTGGCCAGGGTGGTGTGGGTATTTGATGACACTGGCTGCTTTTTTGAGGCAGCATTCCCAAGGATTTAATTTAACTTTTTGACCATCAAATATTTTAACCAAGTCAGAAATAGATGAAAGGAAGTCATGAAATACTAAATATCTAAATCTGTGAAAGCTGCATCTATCCCTTTCGTACCATTTCCACAAAAAGATGACCAATAGTTGAACATTAAATGAGAAAGTAACAGCTCAAGATACTTGCGTGCCATTTGACAAAATATGCATCATTGAGAGTTGTGAATTTATGGAATTCTCTGCCACAGAGGACAGTGGAGGCCAAATCACTGGATGAATTTAAGAGAGAGTTAGATAGAGCTCTGGGGGCTAGTGGAATCAAGGGATATGGGGAGAAGTTGGACACAGGTTACTGATTGTGGATGATCAGCCATGATCACAATGATTGGCGGTGCTGGCTCAAAGGGCCGAATGGCCTCCTCCTGCAGCTATTTTCAGTTTCTATGCTTTGGTCTGCTGCAAATATAAAATGGCGAAATGTAAACAAAATTTTGTTGCACATTATTCCACTTTGCGTGCATAAATTTATACCACATATACTATGTGCATAAGTATATAAAAGAAAGTTTCATTTCAAAAGTTAGGTCTTTTTTATTTTCCATAAATGTTTAAATTTACCAATTATATATCTTCTATAAAACTCTCTTGATGTTTTTCTCGAAATTTCACGAGACATTTTAATGAAAGAATACTTTACAGCACATAAACCTGTGACATAGAAAATCAAGTCAGAAAGTACTTTCTTCAATTCAACAACTCCAGACTCAAATCAGAAAGAAACATTACATAGCACATATTTTAGGATTTCATCAAGAAGATTTTAGAAATCGAACAGTAAAATAACAATCCAAAAACGGACAGAAAGTATTGGAGTAACTCATCGGGTCAAGCAGCATTTCTGGAGAACATTGATAGTGACGTTTCAAGTTGGGACCCATCTTCAGACCTGAATCATCACCTACCCATATTCTCCAGAGATGCTGCCTGACTCTTTGAGTTATTCAGCACGGTGTCTTTTTGTGTGAGCCAGCCTCTGCAGTTCTATGCATCTACAAACCAACAATCCAAATAATATTTAAACAGATAAAGCACAAAATTGTGCAAGAGGAAATCGTTATGAAAGAGTAGTAATTAACTAATATGGATGAAGGAATTAGAAGTAACACTAGCAAGTTTGCAGATGACACTAACCTGGGTGGCAATGTGAACTGCGAAGAGGATGTTAGGAGGTTGCAAAGAGAACTGGACAGGTTGAGTGAGTGGGCAGTTGCATGGCAGATGCAGTATAATGCAGATAAATGTGAGGTTATCCACTTTGGCGACAAAAACAAGGAGGCAGATTATTATCTCAATGGTGTCAGGTTAGGTAAGGGGGAAGCGCAGCGAGACCTGGGTATCCTTGTACACCAGTCACTGAAAGTTGGCGTGCAGGTACAGCAGGCAGTGAAGAAAGCTAATGGCATGTCGACCTTCATAACGAGAGGATTTCAGTATAGGAGTAAAGAGGTTCTTCTGCAGTTGTATAGGGCCTTGGTAAGACCACACCTGGAGCATTGTGTACAGTCTCCTAATTTGAGGAAGGACATCCTTGGTTTTGAGGCAGTGCAGCATAGGTTCACAAGATTGATCCCTGGGTTGGCGGGACTGTCATATGAGGAAAGATTGAAAAGACTAAGCTTGTATTCACTGGAGTTTAGAAGGATGAGAGGGGATCTTATAGAGACATATAAAATTATAAAAGGACTGGACAAGCTAGATGCAGGAAAAATGTTCCCAATGTTGGGGGAGTCCAGAACCAGGGACAACAGTCTCAGAATAAAGGGGAGGCCATTTAAAACTGAGGTGAGAAGGAACTTTTTCACCCAGACAGTTGTGATTTTGTGGAATTCTCTGCCACAGAGGGCAGTGGAGGCCAAATCACTGGATGAGAGTAAGATAGAGCTCTATGGGCTAGTAATCAAGGGATATGGGGAGAAGGCAGGCACGGGTTACTGATTGTGGATGATCAGCCATGATCACAATGAATGACGGTGCTGGCTTGAAAGGCCGAATGGCCTCCTCCTGCACCTATTTTCTATGTTTCTATGTAATAAGGGGTCGGCTATTTAGAAAGTAGATGAGGAAAAACTTTTCCATTCAAGTTGTAAATCCGTGGAATTCTCTGCCTCAGAAGGCAGTGGAGGCCAATTCTCTAGATGCTTTCAAGAGAGAGCTAGATAGAGCTCTTAATGATAGCGGAGTCAGGGGGTATGGGGAGAAGGCAGGAACAGGGTACTGATTGTGAATGATCTGCCATGATCACATTGCATGGCTTTGCTGGCTCGAAGGGCCAAATGGCCTACTCCTGTCTATTGTCTATTAAAATCATAAAATTGTACATGCTGGAAAACTGCTCTAACTGACAATTTTTCTCAACTTTAAGTTTCCTTGAAATGGTCTACAAACAATTAAGTAAAGAATTACTTTGGCACTGAAAAAAATACACCTTCAGTTTGGAACTAATATGTTCATGTGTTCAGATATCAAACCCTGGTATCATTTCTTGGCAGGTCTAAAAAGTTTTATATCATGTTAAACGGTACGATACTGTAAAACTTTATTCATCCCCGGAGGGAAATTGGTCTGCCAACAGTCACAACACACAAGGTACACAAAAACTTGAAATTAAAAGTGCAAAAAAAAAGGACAAGCAACTGTTGGCTGGCTGCCGTGTGCACAGCGTCTAAACCGGAACGAACCGGAAAGTACAACAAACAAACAAACAAATGCAGGCTTATCCCCTGGGCAGAGGATTCTAAAACTAAACTGCCTCCCCCTCCCCCACGCCGGGTCCTCCATTGTTCATCACAGTGGTCTCCCCACACTGGGTCTCCATTGTCGTCCCCGCCTCCCCACACATTCCACTGCCACCGAGATTCCCGCCGCCGCTAAGGCCCCCGTTGTCACCGAGGCTCAAGCTGCCGCCAAGTCTCCCACTGCCGATGCCGAGGCTCCCATCGCCACCGCTGCTGAGGCTCTTTCGACCCAGGCAGGCTTCACCGCCTGGCTTCCCCGCAGTCCCCTGGGAGGCCTATGGGGCGTCGGGCCTTCCAGTCGTCGGCGCCTGTTAATCTTTCTCTGTCCCCCCCCACCCCCAAAAAAAGTGAAGGTCATTCTGCCCTTCAAACACATTCTAACATTCAATTAAATCACAGTTAATATGTCACAACCCCTGCAACACTCTGACAACAAATTACAGGAAACAAGACACGAGATGCAGCTCAAGCTTCCAGCATCTGCAAACTCTTGTGTCTCCATTTTACCATGTCTCTAATGTTGTCATTAATATTTTTTCTGTATTTGACCGCTGTACTTTGTTTTAGCCATTTTGTTTGCATACTACTTCACTAACTTTGCCTTTCTGTTTTGTTTCTCTCTTTTCTGAACACTCACTGAGGTATCCGTCCAACTAGCAAGCTTAGCATCCTTTCCTCCACCAAAAGAACGAGCAAATCAGCTCCCCACTTGCTCACAGGCCAACTGTAGTTTGATTTCTTCTCACTTTCTAACAAAACATTCAAATGAAATAAACTAATGGCACATTCAAAAACATTTCCAATGCCGTATTATTTGTACTTTGTATACGATATTGTGCAGCAGAGCACAATACAGGACAAACATTTTCTATCACAAAACAAGTACAAAAATATTTTAAATCGAATTCTGATGAGAATGAAAATAGCTTAAATCTGGAAGGTTTAAGTTTGTTTATTGAAATTCACAACATGAACATACATAGAAAAGCCACTCACTACTTTTCAACTTAATCGAGAAAACAGGAGAGCCACAAATGAATGTATTAATTTTGTGCGAGTGCAAAACAAACTTCTGTTTAAAAGAAAATATACCATACTCTTTTTCATGGATAGCTTTTGGCAATATACATCTGAAATCTCGAATCAGAATTCACAAAGCTTACACCACCACAATTTTGAATGGCTTATAAATCAACTCCAGTCTCTCTCAGCGTTTTGCAAAAATATTTGAGAAACTTGATTTACCTTTTAGTCTGTTTGGAACCATTTCATTCATATAAAGTCATTTTAATGATTAATTTTCTTAAGATAAAACCTTAATCAAAATTGCTTTGGTCACTTAAGAGTGTAATTGGTCAGAATACTCACATTGAGAGTTTGTATTTCATTGGCATTTTTTATTTCCAATGCAACAGAGGTGTGCTGTGCACACTTTTTCCAAGGGCAAGAGGACCAAAGGGGGTAGGGGAGAGAGGAAGAGGGAAGGGAATGTTTGCTCCACCCTCCCCTTCCACTTTGTCCCCCCCCCTTGCTCTCCTTCCTCCACTAAAAAGTCTTACCAGTTCCACAGTTCACAACTCTTGGGATCACACTGTCCCCAGCCAACAATTGGCCTATCAGGGAACCACCCTGCCTGAGGTCACCTGTTGCGACCCTGACTAGTCCTGGTCTATTGTTGCTCCTAGTCCCACGTGGCAATAATAAACTAAACTAAACTTTGGAACCATTGATGCTGACTAGGCTTTGTACACCAGCTTGTTTAATGAAGTCAATAACTGGTGTTATCTGCTAACTTGTAAATGGAGTTAGAGCAGAATCTATCCACACGGTCATGTCATAGAGAGTATGGTAAGGGGCTGAGAACGCATCCTTGCGAGATCACCTCACAATTCCTGGGAGTCTCCACCATCCAGATAAACAAGAATGGCAAGGTCATTCTGATTTTAACATTTATAATTTTTCATTATCTTATAGTTAAAATCTTATTTAACTCCAACTGGCAGCACTGTAGATCTACATTCTCTTGCAATGATTTAAGATAAAGGCACAAAATAAAATTTGTCCGAGCAATGGGAGTAACAAAATTTCTTTTTTTCAAAAACACAAATGATTTAATTTATTCTCAAGAATTGGCTACAACTGCTAACCAAGCAGTTACTAATGGGAGCATGGAGTGGTTTTAAGGTTAAATGTATGCCTCCTTACATCAGATAATTCACTCCTCCAAAATGATTGAGATTTAAGGGGATGATCAAATATTGAGTCGGTGTGCTCAAAATAGTTGATCCATCCCTTTTAAAAAAAGTTATTTTCCAAGTTTCTTTGAAAATACCTTGCATGCAAATAGAACTTCCTATAATTTATAGCAAACTTCATCAGTACATGAAGAGCATATATTTGTGCAGAAATTTACATGACCCTTCTTGCTGTCAAAGCTTAAGTCAACTCTTTATGCAACCTGTAAATTTGGTACGTTATTTTTCATATATTAAAGCGAAATGGCCTGGAGGATAATTTTAGCAAATCTATATAAATAAGAGAGCCAAGTCTTTACCTGCTGTCGCCCACTGAGGTCCAGCTGCTTCCAAAATTGGAAATCTAGACCAAGATCGCGCCAGTACTTGCAAACCAAAGATGCCGAAAGACATCTTTCTTTCAAAGATAAATGAGCAAAGACCTGAAATTAAGAGAAGTTTCTGATCAGATACAATAGAGCCAATATTTACAAGACTAGGTGTCGCTTCAAACATGTGCTCTGCAAGATAATTAATACTTTCATCCAGCAAAGATCAAAACAAATATTTGCTAGATTTATCCATTTTGATAAAAGATTAAAACAAACAAATTGTTTTTACCCTCAGCAGATTACTGTTTACGCGAAATAGACGAAGGGAAACCACTTAAATCTGTCCGTGTTCACTGCAAATTGCATGTGATTCAAACATTGAGATGTAAACAGAGACACATTTAAAACTGCGAGGAAAATAAAAGGAAAAGAAAACTGCGAGGAAAAGAGGGCAACACAGTGGTGAAGCGGTAGAGCTGCTGCCTTACAGCACCAGAGACCCGGGTTCAATCCTGACTATGGGTGCTGATTTTATGGAGTTTGTACGTTCTCCATGTGACCGTGTGGGCTTTCTCTGGGTGCTCCCAACACGCAGCGGCACGGTGGCACAGCGGTAGAGTTGCTGCCTTCAATCAAGTTCAGCGCTGAAGACCCGGGTTCGATCCCGACTACGGGTGCTGTCTGTACGGAGTTTGTACGTTCTCCCCGTGACCTGTTTCGGTTTTCTCCGAGATCTTCGGTTTCCTCCCACACTCCAAAGATGTACAGGTTTGCAGGTTAATTGGCTTGGTGAATGTAAAAAATGTCCCTCGTGGGTGTAGGATGGTGTTAGTGTGCAGGAATCACTGGTCAGCACGGACCCAGTGGGCCGAAGGGCCTGTTTCTCTAAACCAAACTAAATTCAATTTGTGCAAGTTTGTAAGTCAATTGGCTTTGGTAAAAATTGTCCTTGTCTGTTGGATAATGCTAGTGTATTGGGTGATCGCTGCTCGGTGCGGTCTTGGTGGGCCAAAGAGCCTGATTCTGCACTGTATCTCAAATCTAAAGTAGTCTAAAGGATGCAGCCACGTAATTAGTAGGACAGTTGGTTTGTTGGAAGGATCTATTTAATCAGCACTTTCAAATATCGAAATGAATTTAAAGTACAGGTCACCAACAGCCATCTCCTGGGAAGATCAAAAGAAAACCCTGCATGCTCAATAACTGCAAACTAATGCAATTTTCAAAAATTACACTGGAATAGCTGTGTATGGAATAAGTTTTGTTTTTTCATGATAGATCAAATTGGAAAGCGTGAAAATAGAAAGTTAAAATTTTGGACAGAAGTTTTGTTTAAAAGAAATAAACAAATTGAATGGATTCTCAGCTACACCCAGTGGGCAGTTTGTGAAATGACAGTGAAACACGGTTTAAAAAGAGCATTTTCTTTCTAAATACAGATGTAAGGAGTTACTGACAAAAGAGGCAAAAACTAAAGAAATAAATCAATTTTTCAGGCAGCAAGTATACAACTGAGATAAAGTCAATATCCCATCGTATTGCAGTTAAAGTTACATCTTTAAGTTAAATAGTGAGAAAGGAGGGTACATATATTCAGTTCTCCACTTTCAAATCAAGAGTCAAGAGCGTTTAATTGTCACATGTACTAAAACATAACAATGAAATTCTTATTTGCAGCAGCACAACTAGTTTAAAAATACAGCATTCAACAGATAAAATAAAGAAAGAAACCGAATATATTGCAAAACAAAACAAAATCTTCAAAAGAAGTAGAGGCGCTGATGGGCTTTCTTTATGATTGTATCAATGTGCTGAGTCCAGGACAGAACGTCAGAGATATGCATGCCCAGGAATTGTCGTTGTTGACTCTTTGTGTTTTGATTATTATTCATGTGCATGGACAATTGTCCACCATAGACCCATCGATGAAGTCAGGTTTGTGGATCCTCAGCCTTCCTGTTCCGAAGTCAACAATCAGCTCCTTGGCTTTACTGACGTTGAGAGTAAGTTTGTTGTTCTGGCACCATTCAATCAGAAGATCAATCTTCTTCCTATACTCTGACTCATCATAACCTTTTATTCGACCAACAATGGTGGTTTCGTTGGTGAATTTAAGATGGAGTTGGAACTTTGTCTGGTTACATGATCATAGGTACAGTGTCAGGAGAGTAGGGTTTGAGCACACAGCCCTGAGGTGCTCCTGTGCTGGTGGTTATTAAGGAGGAAATGCTGTTGCCAGATGGTACCAATTGTGGTCAGTTGATGAGGAAGTCGAGGATTCCGTTGCAGAAGGATGCACAGAGACCCAGATGCCTGAGCTTGGTAACAAGTTTGGAGGGGATGATGGCATTGAACGCCAACCTGTAATCGATGAACAACAGCCTGACATATGTGTTTTTATTTAACACAATCAGACAATTTCATTTGATACTTCAGTTAAAGGGCAAAATTTACAGAAAGGTTGGAAGCCAATTTTTTGCAACTTCTATTTTCCTGCAGTAAAATCTGAAATTCCTGAAGAGTTATCTACACCAGCAGGAAAATATTAGTTAGCACAATATAAAGACAGCAATTTTAAATACGGACTTAGAGAGTTAAGATGGAAAGTTAGAACGTTAGTTATTTTAAACATGCACATGAATAATAATCAAAACACAAAGAGCTGGAGGAATTCTGCCGGTCAGTCAAATTAACCTGGTGTTCACCTCCACTATTCTCATTCGTTAACTATTCCCATGCTTAGTGACTTTGCTGACTTTCATTCCTTTCAACATTATAAAACATCCCAAGTATCTTCACGGAAGCATTATTAGATAACATTCGACAGAGTCATGTCAGGAGATTAGGCAATCACCAAATATTTTGTTAAAGTGATAAACTTGAAAGAAAGCAACAAAGATTACTTCAGCATTATTCAGATGCTGCAACCAAAGGAGAGGAGGGCATAAGCTGCTAGTGATGGACCAAATAAAATTCATGATGCACATAAGGCCAGAAATGGAAGATTAAAAGATCGAGAAGGAATAAAGAATTAGAGAAGCAGTTGAGAAGAGACCATTTTGAAATTTAATGAAAATTTGCAAGCAGAATTGATACCAGATTATGTCACGGACTATAAGATGATAAAAAGTAGTTGATACTGAACCTAACAAAAGGCATGGAGATTCCCACATAGAGAGAGATTAATAAGAGACCAAACATGATTCTTCTCAACCTACCATGGTCAGCCCCATCTACATCTTTGTAGTCTTCTTACAATGATTTCACATCAGAAAATATCTGAAATAAAGTCCAAATTATTTGGACTTTATTTCTGTCCTAATAAAGCTATGGAATATCATCCCTGAAGTTTTCAGCCTCTCGATCTTAGACAAATTACCTCTGGCAATGTCTTTAATGTATCTGATATAATGTCAATGATTATCCAATTATGTTTCAGTAATTTTTTTCTCTGTTGAAAAGACTAAAGAAAAAGAATGTCAGACTGGATGTAATCATGGCTTTGGATGAATAAAACCACCCTCAACTGCAATGGGAAATCTATCAGAGATCTCATGATGGGAGTTGTGAAAAATAGCATTCACAAAACCAGTCAGCTCTTGTAATTTTGTTTACTTTCTCAATCTGGCTGTAATCACATCATGTATTGCGCAGCTTCTCGGTAGCAAATGCCATTTACTTCCTCAGATCTTCTCACGAGAGGAAATTATGCCACTTTGCATTTAAACCGCATTTCGAATATTGTGTTCAGTTCTAGGCACCATGTTATAGGAAAGGTATTGTCAAGCTTGAAAGGGTTCAGAAAAGATTTACGAGGATGTTGCTTGGACTAGAGGGTACGAGCTATCGGAAGAGGTTGAGTAGGCTGGGTCTCTATTCCACGGAACTTCGGAGGATGAGGGGAGATCTTATAGAGGAAAACAAAATCATGAGAGGAATAGATCAGGTAGATGCACAGTCTCTTGCCCAGAGTAGGGGAATCGAGGACCAGAGGACATAGGTTCAAGGTGAAGGTGAAAAGATTTAATAGGAATCCGAGGGGTAACTTTTTCGCACAAAGGGTGGTGGGTGTATGGAACAAGCTGCCAGAGGAGGTAGTTGAGGCTGGGACTATCCCATCGTTTAAGAAACAGTTGGACACGTGCATGGATAGGACAAGTTTGGTGGGATATGGACCAAGTGCAGGCAGGTGGGACTAGTGTATCTGAGACATTGTTGGCGGCGTGGGCGAGTTGGGCCGAAGGACCTGTTTCCACACTGTATCACTCTATTACTCTAAGTTTAAGAGTTCCACTCATGTATTCTCAAATGCGGAGATCCCGCACAGAAGGCACCTGCTGTGTTACACTAAGAAAATCCAACCTTGGATCTTGTGCCATATTCAATCAGTATTTTGGAGCTACAGCCATCAAACAAAAGTGATGGTAAATTACTTTTTGTTAAAATGATGTGTATAGCTGCAAATTATTTAAATTATTCAAGTTATTCAAGTGTTTTTAAGAATTTTACCTGGCTTAAATTTTTTTAAATGACTAACTATGAATCAAAATTAAAATGTTAACAGCTATTCATTGCTTCTAAAAAGTTATTTAAAATCCCTAATAGGTTTTAGTCATTTTTGCACTCGTGTAACTCAGATGGACAATAATTTAAATGAGGATGTCTTTTTCCTCAAATCCATAATTTTGATTTATATTGGCTGGGGTATCTGGAGAACTCGGTTCTATTTTTTTGAACACTGCCATGATATTACTGATTACTGAAGTAAATTCCCAGCAAGGAGAAGACAAATCTGAAAAAAATCCTTGAAAAAAAATATTTTTTGCATCAAGTGCAATACCAGGGACATGAACATCTGATTTTATGTAGAACATTTAACATGGAAAATAACCCCAACATACTTCCCAATGGCATTATCATATATTTATCACTGTCGCAAGAGGAAATTAGGACAGATTTTGGAAGAGAATTCCAAAGCTTTCAGACTTTGAAGCTGAAGTTATATAAATGGATGAACAAGGAGCTGGAGGAGCACAATAGTAGGTCAGCCATTGGTCAGGAATGATGGAATGGTACAGGTTAGGAATAGCATTAAGAGATAAACGAATATGGTGAAGCTGATGGGCTGAAGTATGCTTATTTCAATGCAGGGAGTATTGTGAGGAAAGCAGCTGAACTTAGAACCTGAATCATAGTTTGCGCTATGATGTTGTGGCAAATGTGAAAACATGGTTGACAGTGGGACATAAATGGCTGCTCAATATTCCGGTGTTTCAATGTTTTTGGCATGATATAGAGGGAAGGAAAAGAGATGGAGGAGTTGCTCTGCTAGAAAAAAAGCAAAATATAGCCGATGTGTGTTAAAACTATATTTCCATTTTAATCTTTGTATGTCTGCAGAGCAAGCCAGATTACAACAAGGAGAGTTTACAATGCACACCTCAGATTGTTTTTAATAAAACTGCATGCAATATCATTCTGCAAGTGTCGTATTATTGGATCAATATTTACATCAAGTAGAGGTTTTCCCCAATAACTTAGAATGAAGTCATGTCTTTGCAACATAAATGAAGCAGATGACCAGAAACAAACATGAAGGTGGTCAATGCATTTAACCTTTTCTTTCACAGAAATCTCGTTTGCTTCAGCTTCTAATAATCCAGATTTGTTTTTTGTACATCCATTAAGTGGCACCATGTTAATCCAAGATACAAGTAGTAACCAACATGGTTAAAATCCTCACCTTTAGAAGTATAGACGAAGGAAGCTGATTAATATTCGGTGGTTCAGATTCCATTCTTACATCTTTAAGATTTTCTGGGGTGATAACTTCACTATCTTCAGATCCCAAAGGGGATAATGGTTGCTGGAGCAAAGAAGAGCAGTCACCCATGTTCCCCTCAAGTCCCAAATTTGTACATTCTGCAGTGGACGTAGGCAAAGTACATACAGACACTGGACACTGTGCTATGTCATTATTTAATCCAGTCTCAGGAACTCTTCCGACTGCAGAACGAGGCAGTTTGCAAGGTGTACAAGCTTGTACGCCAGCACATTTACGCTTGCAAACTGGCATCTCGGAATAGTCTGAACAGACTGTTCTAAACAGAGGGGGTCCAATGAGCTTTGCTGGAACACTGGAAAGTAAACTTTTACCCTGTTCTTCCCAGATACTAAGTTCCTTTGGGGAAAGAAGAAACTTAGCACACTCCTCCGTAGTAGTCAATGCAGTGTATCTTTCTGCTACTTTGGATGCACTTTCAAACTGATCCTCATCAAGGGCAGAAGTATTGTGAACAATGAAGCACAGCATACAAGGTCCACGAAGAAAGCAGTTCTTTCTAACTTTCCGTCTTCTTTTCTTCACGCGTTTACCATTTTTTGAAAGAAAATGGCCCATATAGAAGATTCAAAACGTTTTCCAATATGATCCTTCTGCAAAAAGAAAAAAAAAAGTGTCAAGCATATTTTCACCTGCACAAATCTGTAGAGATCATTCAAATGCACAATTAATTTCAAATTACAACTTTGGAAGCATAACCATAAGTGAAAGAATAGTGTACACTCCTCTACTATGGAGAACAACCTGCCAATTTCATAAAAATCATTCAAATGTTTCTGCCTCAGCCCTAGTATTTATTTATAATTGCAATACTATCATACACTTTCAAAATTCATGCAAGGACAATTACCATTAATTTAACAATTTTCAATGCAGTTAACAACAGGATCAAAACTGCAATTCTATTTTATAAAGATGCACTTAACAGCCATGGCGAATGCTTTTGAAGTACATTTATAAAAATAAAAATGTTTTGCACAGAAGCTGACAACCACAGCACATCCAAAACTTCATAGCTAGTTTTGATTCTAATTCATAGAAAATTGAGTTTTAGGATTAAGTTTCATTAAAACATTGATTCAGACATTTATTGCATGTAATTAAATGGTACAACTTGACATTTATTACAAAATGTAAAAGCTTAACTTTCCACAATACAAAAAGATAATAATTTACTTTACATTATGCAAAGTAGATACAATGCATCTCAATAACCTCTCATAGCTAAGTGCTGCTCCCTCCTCACATCATATGAAAACATATTAGTTTCTATGTATACAATAATGGCACTCAGTAGCATGTCATCACCATCTCTGACAACCCCTCTAGAGTCACTAAAGTCAGACTGCTTGTCTGACATCCAGGAACAGATTAATTAGAATTTTATCTAATCCTGGAAAGGAATCTGAAATAGATCCTTACACCAATCACTAGTATTTCATGGTAGACACAAAATGCCAGAGTAACTCAGTGGGACAGGCAGCACCTCTGGAGAGAAGGAATGGGTGATGTTTCAGATCGTGACTCTTCTTCAGACTGATGTCGGGGGAGTGGGCAGCACAAAGATAAAATGTAGTCGGAGACAGTAAGACTGGAGGGAGAACTGGGAAGGGGGAGGGGATGGAGAGAGAGGGAAAGCAAGGGTTATTTGAAGTTAAAGAAGTCAATGTTCATACCGCTGGGGTGTATGCTACCCAGGCAAAATATGAGGTGTTGTTCTTCCAATTTGCACTGGGCCTCACTCTGACAATGGAGGCCCAGGACAGAAAGGTCAGATTGGGAATGGGAGGGGGAGTTAAAGTGCTGTTAAAGGGAGTTAAAGTGCAGCACAATTCAAATACTACATACACCTCAGATGGACGCAAATGCTGGAGTAACTAAGCGGGTCAGGCAGCATTTCTGGAGAACATGGATAGGTGATGTTTCAGGTCAGCACCTGGTTACGAGGTTCCAGCTTACTCCCCACCTACTACAATCAGTCTGAAGATGGGTCCTGACCCTAAACGCCACCTATTTATGTTCTCCAGAGATGCAGAGTTACTCCAGCATTGTGTCTATCTTTGATACAAACCAGCATCTGCAGTTCCCTTTTATTACAAAATGCACCTCCATGCATTATTTTAAGACAAAATCCATTCTAAAAAGTTTCAACTAATATTTAAACACACCCAACAACTATTGAAGAAATCAGTATCACGAGAAGCTGATATGGAACATAAGACCAAAAGGAACACATCCTCTAGATGTGTCATAAATATACTTTCTCATCTAAACACTGTCATAGAGAGAAATAGCACAGAAATAAATATGTTGCCCCCCCACCCCCACATCCCTACCAACCATCAATCACCCATTTTATACTTATCCAACAATTATTTATTTTCTCCACCCCCAAAATTCTCCTCATATTCTCTTCAACTTTCCGCAGATTCCACCATTCACCACACAATAGAGGCAATTTACAGTGGGCAATTATCCAATGAACTCAAACACCTTTAGGATGCGAGAAGAAAGCCTAGTGGTCACAGGGAGAAAATACAATCTCCACACTAACCCGTGGTCAAGATCGGTCTCGGGCACTTTAAGGCAACGGCTCTACTGACTGTGGCACTGTGCCACCCTGTAAACAATGAGCACAGAAGAGGAAATAAGCTACAGAAAAAACAAGCGGAGAAACAGGTTTGATAGAATTCTCCAAGACCCTCCATAAATTCAAACCCTGTCATAAGAAAGCGAGAAAATATACAAAAATATCTTCAATAGCCTACAGTTCGAGAATTCTTGTTGTCTAAACCAAGAATTTTACAAGAATTAAGCCATATATTATTCACCTTTGCAATGATACATTTTCATATTAATCCACTTTGAGGTCGCTAATGAAAATACACACATCCTGTATCTTAATCAATCCTTCTTGAGAATGTTCAATAGTCAATAGTCAATAGTCGTTTATTTGTTACATACACATAAATGTGTAGTAAAATGAAACATTACCCGCAGTTGAACAATAAGACCAATAAGATTAATCAATAAAAATGCAATAACACATACAATCACAACTAACACCAAACAAAAAGAAACATCCATCACAGTGAGTCTCCTCCAGTCCCCTCCTCACTGTGATGGAAGGCCAGAATGTCTTTTTCTCTTCCCTGCCGTCTTGTCCCGCGGTCAGGCTGTTGGAGTTGCCACGTCGGGGCTCCCGATATTGAAGCCCCCGCTGGGCGGTGAAAAAAAATCCCGCGGCCTATTTCAGGCCGCGCCGGACGGTGAAAGGTCCGCAGCGGGCCGACCCAAGCCCCGCGATTCGGGGCGGGCGAACACGTTGCCTCTGCCGCTGCCGGAGCTCCCGATGTCGGCCCCCATCCAGGGGCCTGCGGGCTTCCGACGTCCACGCGGCCCGCGCCGGAGCCTCCGGAGACGAGTCGCAGCCGCTCCCGCAGCATTCGCAGGCAGCCAGCGCCGCAGGTGGTGAGTCCGGGCCGCGGGCTCTGCGAACCAGAGACCCAGGTGGTCCCAGGTGCATGGCCGGTGGTGGCCGCAGCGGGAACGGAGACACGACACAGAAACAAAGGTCGCGTCTCCGTTCTGGAGAGAGAATGTTACAGTTACAGTTCCCGTTCCCCCCCCCCCCAAAACATAACATACAACACTACATCATATTAAAACTACAATTCAGACAAAAACAACAAAAAACACAAAAGACAGACGGACTGCAGGCAAGCCGCAGCTGCGACGGCAGCGCTGGCTCCTCGTCATTAACACTGTAGCTGTTGCAAATGGCATATCTTAATAGTGTGGATGGTTTGTTATTGATATGAAAAAAATTACCAGATTAATTCTTGCAATGGACAGGTTGTTGTGTGTGAAAAGCCCAGACCTCTATCCATTGGACTTCAGAGGAGCAAGAGGGGACCTAATTAAAACATAACCTCTTTGAGGTTTGTGATAGGAGAAAATATTTCCCTTAGTTGAAGAATTTCGAATTTGGGATCACTGTTAAAATAAAAAAGGTCATTCCATCTAACACAGACGAGGCAAATATTATTTATCTCAGGGAGATAGACAATAGACAATAGACAATAGACAATAGGTGCAGGAGTAGGCCATTCAGCCCTTCGAGCCAGCACCGCCATTCAATGCGATCATGGCTGATCACTCTCAATCAGTACCCCGTTCCTGCCTTCTCCCCATACCCCCTCACTCCGCTATCCTTAAGAGCTCTATCCAGCTCTCTCTTGAAAGCATCCAACGAACTGGCCTCCACTGCCTTCTGAGGCAGAGAATTCCACACCTTCACCACTCTCTGACTGAAAAAGTTCTTCCTCATCTCCGTTCTAAATAATAATAATAATAATAATGCATTACATTTATATAGCGCTTTTCATAAACTCAAAGACGCTTTACAGGGATTTAGAGAACATAGGGAAGTGAATAAATAGATAAATAAATAAGTAAACGAACAGAGAAAGGAGTCAGAAGGTGAGGTGACCTTCAGCGGTTGAAGGCAGTACTGAACAGGTGAGACTTCAGTGATGTTTTGAATGTGGTGAGTATGGAGGAGTCTCTGACGGTTTGGGGTAGTGAGTTCCATAGGGTGGGAGCAGCGATGGAGAAAGCCCTGTCCCCCCCAGGATCTGAGTTTGGTCCGGATGTGGGGGGATAGGAGATTGGCAGCAGCAGAGCGGAGGGTGCAGGTGGGAGTGTGCTTGTGGAGGAGGTCGGTCAGGTAGGATGGGGCCAGGTTATGGAGGGCTTTGTAGGTCATGAGGAGGATTTTGTACTGGATTTTCTGGGGGATGGGGAGCCAGTGGAGTTTGTAAAGGACGGGGGTGATATGGTCACGGATCGGGGTGTGGGTGAGTAGACGGGCAGCGGAGTTTTGAATGTATTGAAGTTTACTGATGATTTTTGAGGGTGCGCCATAGAGGAGGCTGTATGAGGCCTACCCCTTATTCTTAAACTGTGGCCCCTTGTTCTGGACTCCCCCAACATTGGGAACATGTTTCCTGCCTCTAATGTGTCCAATTCCCTAATTATCTTATATGTTTCAATAAGATCCTCCCTCATCCTTCTAAATTCCAGTGTATACAAGCCTAATTGCTCCAGCCTTTCAACATACGACAGTCCCGCCATTCCGGGAATTAACCTAGTGAACCTACGCTGCACGCCCTCAATAGCAAGAATATCCTTCCTCAAATTTGGAGACCAAAACTGCACACAGTACTCCAGGTGCGGTCTCACCAGGGCCCGGTACAACTGTAGAAGGACCTCTTTGCTCCTATACTCAACTCCTCTTGTTACGAAGGCCAACATTCCATTGGCTTTCTTCACTGCCTGCTGTACCTGCATGCTTCCTTTCAGTGACTGATGCACTAGGACACCCAGATCTCGTTGAACATCCCCTCTTCCTAACTTGACACCATTCAGATAATAATCTGCCTTTCTATTCTTACTTCCAAAGTGAATAACCTCACACTTATCTACATTAAACTGCATCTGCCATGTATCCGCCCACTCACACAACCTGTCCAAGTCACCCTGCAGCCTTATTGCATCTTCCTCACAATTCACACTACCCCCCAGCTTAGTATCATCTGCAAATTTGCTGATGGTACTTTTAATCCCTTCATCTAAGTCATCAAAGATATAATCTTTGAAACTCTCATCCTTAAAGGCTGGTGGAAGCAATCTCCTTGAATGTTTCTAAGGGAGAGGTAAATTGATTTTTTGATAATCAAAGGAATCAAAGTTTACAAAGATGGACAAGAATATGGATTTGAGATCTTGATCAAATAGCCAAAATCCTATGGAACAATTGATCAGACTTGATGAGTCAAGCGGCCTATTCCTGTGCCTAGTTGGAATGTTTGTGTATTCGTATGAGAAGTGCACTGCTTCCTCGGCACCATCTCAAATTCACCCATCTGCCACAACTGAAGGTCAAGAGACACACATTTCTTTTCTGTTGCAACCAGATGATTTTCCTTCGTCACTATTAGAAAATACAGCAACCAGCTGCTTGATAAAATCTATTCAACATAACTCAGATCAGGGAAGGAGCCCAACTTACACCCATCTGTAACACTAGAGTATCACACCAACATTGAAGGACAATTGTTATGTTCTAAATTATATTTCATTTTCATAAGAACATAATGACAATTGACATTTATTGACATTTAAATTTCACAACCTTTATTTACAGCTTTTTGAACATATCTAAACATGTAGGAGTATTTCTTGGCTTTATCATATTTTATATTGAAAATGACAGCAATATTCAATCCCAGCCTTACCCACTGGATCCATAATTATCAAATCAAATATGAATTAGTACAATGGCAGTGAATAATTTATCTCTTCCCTCACTGAAGTATCTTTATTTATTTACTTCAGCAAGCATGCATGCATGCATCGCATGCAAACAAGCTCTGCCATCCACTGCCATATCTTGCCAAACCACATAAAAGTCTATCAGACCTCACAGGAGCACAGGAAGAACGGCACATTATTTGTCTGCACTCAGGTCTCTTTCCTCGCCCTTCACTTCCCCACTAACCTAAAGCTTTAACAAGAATTAAATGTTCAAAGACCCATGTGCCACAGACAGAAATATTCATTCAGCTGCTTGATCGTAATGCGAAGATTAATGCTCATATAGTTTACCACAATCCCTAATTATGAACTTCAACTTTACCACATATTCACACTAAATGTTTTGACCTCATCTCATCCACAATATCCACTCAATGCCCAGAGACTCCTTAATCAAATTTTACTTTTCATCCTTCCCAAGGTGGTTGACAGTCTGTCAGACTGAAGGGTCTCGACCCGAAACGTCACCCATTCCTTCTCTCCCGAGATGCTGCCTGACCCGCTGAGTTACTCCAGCATTTTGTGTCTACCCTCAATTTAAACCAGCATCTGCAGTTCTTTTTCCTGACAGTCTGTCACCTTTCCTTTCAAAACCACGATCACTAAACATTATTTAAAACTCACACAATTAAACTTTGATTCTGGTAACTTCTGCCTAATCTCAAGATGCCCTGCTAGAGGTGCTTGAAAGTACTTACATACTAAGATATTGTCATGTGTGCCTATCCCTCCCACAACTCCATTTCAATCCCCCCCTCCCCCAACCCAATTCTGGTTTTAGCCAACCCAGAGCACAAAATTTTTCCATAACCAGAGGCATGGCGAAATGGCTCTTCATTATACTAATGTTAAAAAGGGATAATGATCTTTCGAACTAACCACTCCATTCAACTTCATTACCTTTAACGAAAAATATAATTACAAATATTGGAAATCCAACATTTTTAAAAAATACATGAAATTCCTTGCATGGGAATGCCTGGAGAAAAAGAAGAAATTAACCCCCACCTACGGCAGGTATCACTTGACCTGCTGAAAGTTTTCAGTGCTCTGGTTTTACTTTATAACCTATAGATTTGCTCTTAGACTGTATCCATGTTGACAATATTTACAGGCACGAGATGAGCTTCTGTGTAAAAGGCTACCGGCACTAAGCCATGCCTCCCAGTCCCTTTAGCTTGCAAGATATTTTTCGTAGAACTGAAACACAACTACCCTGCATAAATTACATCTCCAAAATTCTATCATCTAAACTGAATAATAGTCATAGAATTATATAGCATGGAAAGAGGCCCTTTGGCCCTACCTGTCCATGCTGACCAAATATGGGTTTGGCCCATATCCCTTTAATCCGTTTCTATCCATATACCTGTTTAAATTACTTTATATCCATGCCAGCAATAAAACAGCTGAGAACACTGGGTACAGCAATTTTCTTTGGAATTAAAAATCATCCCACTCCAGAACAAGTTGCACCTTTTGCCATGCTGTTTTTCTGGTTACAATGCCAGCATCTACCTGATAAAGTAGGAATGTAGCATCTCAACTACAGTACTGCCAGTGGTGTTTCCTCACCAATAAATCGATCAGTGCAGTCCTGTCTGTTTATGTTTCCGCTCTGGACCTCAGAATCTTGGTCCAAATAGGAAGCAAAGGAATATATTCATAGGTTAAGTAAGAGTGACTGCCCTTGGCAATTAAGGCAGCATTCAACCAAATGTAATTTCAAGAACCCTGGAGAAAACTGAAGTTAATGAACATCAAGGTGAGAAAAAAACTCTGATGCTTGGAGTCATAACTCACACCAAGGAAGAGAAGCTAATTATCTCAAACCCACAACATCACTGCAGGACTTTCTCATCTGGACCTATGGAATCAATCTAGCAACTGGTGAAAGAACAACAATGCACCTTCCATCACAATGTCCGAAGCTGATGACTGCACAATGTTTATTTCCTATTACAATTCCCCAACGCATGAACTAATCTTTGCCTACAAGCAGCAATATCTAGACAACATTAAAGACAAAGATAAGAAGTAACATCCATGTCACATAAGTACCAGGCAATTATCATCTCCAAAAAGAGAAGGTCCACCAACACACTCTGAACATTCAATGGCATTAACATTGTAAGGCACGAGTTAGGGAATACCATGGAATACTCAAGTCAAGTTTATTGTCATATGCACAAGTACAGTGAGGTACAGATACGATGCAAATGTTGCTTGCAGCAACATCACAGGCACACCAGCGAATTTTGTTTTTCATTTTTCTTTCATTTGCCTGGATGAGTCCAGCTCCAATAACTCTCAAGAACCTCAACACAATACAAAACAAAGTATCTCCGTTGCTTGATATCACATTCACAATCCAATTCTCCAATCGCAAACATACTGTGGCCACAGTGTACACCATCAGCAAAATGCACTGTCGTTACTCACTTATGCAACTCAAACTGCTCCTCGTGAATCTTTTATCTCTACCACCAAGGAATAGTACTACCATCTGCTGGTTTCCATCCAATTGGACACCATGCTGTCATGGAGCCATGTGCCCTGTAAACTCATTTGCCGCATCGGGTCTAAATCCTGGAAACTCATCCATAACATGTATAACCGGGTCAATTGCTACTGTTTATCACCTTTGTTAGGGAAAATTAGGAATGGGTGAAAAATACCAGCTTCACAAGTGAAACTCAGAACACGAGATCATGAGTGATCATAAGATCATAAATGGCCCAGCTCTGCCACAGGGGCAGAATTAGGTCATTCGGCCCATCAAGTTTACTCTGCCATTCAATCATGGCTGGTCTACCTCTCCCTCCTAACCCTATTCGCCTTCTCCCCATAACCTATGACCCCCGTACTAATCAAGAATCCATCTATCTATCTCTGCCTTAAATATATCCACTGACTTTTCCTCCACATCCTTCTGCGACAAAGAATTCCAAATTCACCACCAGATCACAAAATAAAATGAATCAAAATGGGGTTTTTTAATAGTTATATTGTAATGTTTTGTGACCTTGGTAAACAAACAGTAAAGATGGCAACTTAAATGTTTTTGCATCCTCCAAACATAAATACTGATTAAGTTGACATTCGAGATGCTGTTGCACACATTTATCAAAATGCAAAATAAATCTGAAATATCATTTCGAATGATTTTTCAGTTTAATGTGAAAATTAATTTCAAAATTAATTATAAATCAGATTTATATGGTGTTTTATCTCGTATGATGCCGCTCAACGATTACTAAAGTGTTTGAACTCTGCCTAATGCTACACAAATGTAATAGAGAAATAGAAATCAATTTAAAAAACATGGATCCCATAAAGACCTCAAAACAAAATTGGTTTTAACTACAATGTTAGAGTTTAAGGTGTTACTAAATAACTGTTTAATATAACTTGTAATTTCCAATGTAAATATTGTCCATCTTTTTAACCAACAGCATTCAAGTGACTAATCCGTGTGAACTGCAAGTATTAGAAATTGCATCCTCGGCCACTAAATTCAGAACCCTCGAAAGTATTTATAATCATACATTTGAGGCCAATAATTTTTTTATAGTTTGCACCTTTCACACTTCGAACAAAATGTTCCTTCGTGTCAGAAAATATTTTAGAATCACTTCGATTATGCATTATAAGGCTTCACAATCAACCTGTTATTTTTGGCTGCCTGTGAGCTGATTGTGATATTTTAAAAATAACAAGCATTGTTATCAATATTTAAACCCTCTAGAATTTCAGTAATCGGATTCACCAGTCCAGAGTCCCATGCTAAGATATCGCCCTCGTCTTCCCCTCACAGAGACAGTGTTAGCAGATATGAAATTTCAGCTGCAACACTGCTGCTAACACTCATTTTAAACAAGGCCGCAGCTGCCCCACTACATGTCTTTGAAACCGCAAATTGCCGTAAAATACGTGCTACCTACCGGTGACTATTCCTCACTAGCTTTCACGCATTTGCAACCTTGTACGGAGAGGTGTCATAATTTCTAATATTAACAACAAAAAAAACTATTGCTAATTTGAGGAAGAATCGGCGAGGATGAACTGCCTGTGAGCTTCCTGCACTGTGGGGCCTACTCCTTCCACTCAGCGCAGCGGCGGCGACGGCGGCCGCAGCAGCCGATTGGTGTCAGTGAGCGCACGTCACTTGGCGGCTAGAGCCGCCCTCTGAGGTCGGTCTGCGCGCCAACGTCGCCACCGCCAGGGCACCTACTCGCCCGACCCTTTCCTGGTGCACCCACTCCCCCGAGGCCTTCCCTGTGCACCCACTCCCCTGACCCCTTCCCTGTGCACCCACTCCCCTGACCCCTTCCCCGTGCATCCACTTCCCCAACCGCTTCCCCGTACTCCCACTTCCTCGACCCCTTTCCCATGAACCTACTACTCAGAGGGCTTCCCTGAGCACACTTTGAAAACACCTCACCCCGTGCTCTGCTGAGTAAGAATGGTCAAATAGTGATTTAATGTTCAGTATTAAGAATATTTGTTTTACTTGTATTACGGTGGTGGGTTTGTTTTGTATAGTTTTATATTGTAAATAATTGATTACATTTATTTTTGGTTTAAAAAAAATGCACTGGCGAGTAAAAACATTTGTTGACGATGTTGTTTAAGTCCAATTTCTTTTCTCTGAAGCAAACTTTCCATGTGATTGAAGTTTTGATAGGACTTCTTCACGTGAGGGCAGCAAGATAATCAAAGGCTGGCAGAGATGATTTTAGAATTAAACCATTTCCCACAGATGAAGAAGGGTCTCGATCCGAAACATCACCTACTTTTTTTTCCCCTCCAGCGATGCTGTCAGATGCGCTGAGTTACTCCAGCTTTTTGTGTCTGTCTTCAATTTAAATCAGCATCTGCAGTTTCACCCTACACACCCACAATTGGTAATGTCGACTGCCGTGCATTCCATTATTTTCAGGAAGATGTGTAATCAAGAATACTTAGTGAGGTGATGCACCCACAAATGCTTTGTGTTCAGACTCACTGTATACAACCGTCCTATTACCCTTCGCAAGTAATGAAGCTGGAGACCAAGTCTAAAGAACAGTCCCGACCCGAAACATCACTCTCCATTCCCTCCAGAGATGCTGCCTGACCCGATGAGTTACTCCAACACATTGTGTTTTGCACAAGCAATTAAACATCGGGAGTTGCTCACAGGAAATTATCAGAATGTACCTTTCTCTAATTTCAGGAAGTTTACAACAAACTTAAACTTGCCACCAAAAATCGATTAGGACTCCATAAATATCCAGGAGTCACCCATCCAAAATGAACGCCAAACCTTTGGAAAACAAAATATACTACAAATGCTGAAAATATAAAATTAAATCTGAAAATGTTGAAAATATTCTGTAGATCAGGCATCATCCATGGAGAGAGAAACAAGAGGTAATCTTTCAGGACATTGGTCTCTGTTTCTATCCTTCTCTCTGGACAGATGCTTGCTGACCAACTGAGCATTTCTAGCATTTCATGTTTTGAATGATTGCTAGACCAAGTGGACCCGTTGGGCCCAATCCTCTCCTGCATTGTTGCAGCACCTGCTCCTCCCCCCCCCATTTCTCTCCCCTTTCTTCTCCCCCCTCTTCTTCTCCCCCCTCTTCTTCTCCCCCCCCCTCTTCTTCTCCCCCCTCTTCTTCTCCCCCCTCTTCTTCTCCCCCGCCTTCTTCTCCCCCCGCCTTCTTCTCCCCCCGCCTTCTTCTCCCCCCGCCTTCTTCTCCCCCCGCCTTCTTCTCCCCCCGCCTTCTTCTCCCCCCGCCTTCTTCTCCCCCGCCTTCTTCTCCCCCGCCTTCTTCTCCCCCCGCCTTCTTCTCCCCCCCCCTTCTTCTCCCCCCCCTTCTTCCCCCTCCCTCTTCCCCCTCCCCACTTCTTCCCCCCTCCCCTCTTCTTCCCCCTCCCCTCTTCTTCCCCCTCCCCTCTTCTTCCCCCCCTTCTTCCCTCCCCCTCTTCCCCCTCCTCTTTCTCCCCCCCTCTTTTCCACCACCCTCTTTTCCACCCCCTCTTCCCCCCCCCTCTTTCCCCCCCACTTTCCCTCCCCTCTTCCTCCTGCTCTCTTCCTCCCCCCCTCTTCCTCCCCCCCTCTTCCTCCCCCCCTCTTCCTTCCCTCCCCGCTTCCTTCCACCTTTCCTGAATCGGGAGGTGTGCGTTTTCACACTTCTATACCTTTTGCCCGATGGGAGAAGAGGGAGTGGCCAGTGTGCGAGGCAGCATGATGTAGAAATGGAGTCAATGGAAGGGAGGTAGGTTTGTATGATGGTCTGGGCTGCGTTCACAATACGCTGCAATTTCTTATGGTCTTTGATGGAGTTGTATCCAAACCAAGCTGTGATGCATCCTGATAAAATGCTTCTGCAGAAGTTTGTGAGAGATGTTGGTGACATGCCGAACTTCCTAAGCCTTTTTAGGAAGTAGAGGCGTTTGTGCGCTTTCTTGGTCGTTACTTCAATATGGGCGGTCCAAGAGAAGTCGTTGGTGATATTTACTCCTAGGAATTTGAAGTATTCAACCATCTCTACTTTGGCGTTGTCAATGTATACTGGGGTATGTGTACCATTTAGCTTCCTGAAGTCGATCACTATCTCCTTTGTCTTGCTGATATCGAGTGAAAGGTTGTGGTCTTGACACCAGGACACAAGGTTCTCAATCTCTTTCCTATTCTCCGACAGTCTATCCAACCTTTCATATCTCATTCCCTCTATTCCTGACAGCATTCTAGTAAGTCTCTTCTGCATCCTCTCCAAAGCCTCCACATCCTTCCTGCATTGGAGTAACCAAAATTGTACACAGAATTTATAATGATATACTGACATGGATTGAGAATTGGTTATCCATCACAAAGCCAAGGAATGAACAGATCTTTCTTGAGTTGGCAGACTATAGCTGTTGGCATTTCACAGAGATTCGTGTAAGATCTTTATCAATTATTTGGTTAAGGATACAAATGTCATATTTCCTGTGTTGCTGATGATATGAAACTCTAGGATTCAAAGCAAGCAGGAGGATATGTAGAAATTTCAATGGGATACAGACAAATTGAATGAGAGGACAAGAACATGCCAGATACATTATAATGTGGAAAAATGTGAAGTTCTATACCTTTGACTTGCAAAATAGAAAAGTAAACTATTTGTTAAATCGTGAGAAATTGGGAAATGGTGATGTTCAATGAGACCCAAGTAACCTTGGGCGTGAGTCACTGAAAGCCAATGCATGGATGCTCCAGGCAATGAGGCAGGCAAATGATACTTTGCCTTATAACAAGAGGGTTAATTTCAGGAATAAGGAAAGTTCCATTGTATCTGTCTTTGGTGACAATTCACCTGGAGTATTGAGTCCAATGTGGGGCCCATTACATACGAAACAATATACTTGTCGTAGAGGGAATCTAAAGAAAATTAATTGGACAGGTTGCAGGAATAGTAGATTTGGAGTAGGAGGAGCGATTAAGTGGACCAGGCCTGTATTCTCTAGTGCTTAGAAAAATGAGAAATCTCATCAACACTTGGAATTTTCTTACATGGTTCATCCAGCTGGATGCTGGTTGTCTAAAATCAGGGGTCATAGTTTCAGACTCTATGGGTGCACCATTTAGGACAGAGATGAAGAAAAGAGTAATCATATAGAAGGTGTAAAACTTTTGAATTCTCTACCCTATGATTTTTAGTCATTGAGTTCACTCAAAAAGGTGTTCAATTGATTTCTGGACATTAATGGAATTACGGGACAGAGGGATATTGCAGGTAAATACCATTGAGGCTTAATGAATGGTGGCATAGGCTCCTGTTTTATTTGGAGAAGAGAAATCTGACAGGAGATTTGATAAGGGTACTTAAATTAATGAGGTGTCTGGGCAGAATATATAGTGCAAGGCTGTTCGCTTTGGTGGAAGAATGAGGGCGAGAGGTTGCAGGTTCAAAGTAGAGTAAAAGAGAAATAAAATTGACATGTTTTTTTACACAGCCTGTGGTTGGAATCTGGAAAGCGCTGCCTCCAGATGTGGGGGAGGAATATTGTGGTCTTCAAGAGGAAATTAGATAAATTTATGGTGAAACATTGTATGGCTACAGAGAGAGGGCCAGTGGGTGGAACTGGAGAGCTGCTCTGAGAACAAGCTGGTGTAGACAACATGTGTTCTCTGTTGTTAACAGTGATTACAATGACTTCATCCTTTTTAAAATTATTCATAAATTCATAGGTTAAAGGATTATTATTCACAGTTTTTAGTTTTACGTGTTATTGCTAAACGTGCCATGTTGTGGCTACCTTGTTTGCTACAATTTTCATTTGTAAAACATTGGTCTGATCATGCTGGATTCTGACCCCTATTGGACTTGCTGAAACTCCCCACCTTCCAATCCTTATCCACCCAGATGCAGAGGACAGAATACTCTGACCCTCTATGCCTAAAACCTATTCCAGAAGGGCTCAGAGATGCAAATTGGTCTAAATAAGTGTACTACCTCAGACTGCCTTGACAGTTGTCAAAGGTTTGTCACTGTCAAAGGTTTATGTACTGAGAGTTAAACATATAAAAACTTTTCATATAGACTAGGTGATTAATAAATCTAATTGTTTTAGATGACCATAAATCATAAAAGCAATTAAACACAAAAATCAAATCAAATAATTTGCACACAATAAGACTCAAAAGTGCTGGAGTAACTTAACAGGTCAACGTTTCGAGTCACGATCCTTCAGAATGATTGTGGTGGCCGGGTGGGAGAAAGCTGGAAGAGAGGAAGGGAAGGACAATGCCGGGCAAGTTTAGTTTAGAGATACAGTGTGGAAACAGGCCCTTTGACCCACCGAGTACATGCCGACCAGCGATTTCCCCCATACACGAGCACTATCCTACACACACTAGGGACAATTTACATTTATACCAAGTTAATTAACCTACAAACCTGTACGTCTTTGGAGTGTGGGAGGAAACCGAAGATCTCGGGGAAAACCCATGCAGGTCATGGAGAGAACGAACAAACTCCATACAGACAGAATCAAACCTGGATCTCTGACACTGTAATGCAGCAGCTCTTCTACTGCACCACTGTGCCGCCCTGTGATGGATGGATACAGGTGAGGGTTTTTTTTTATAGGCAGGAGGTTTGAAAAAGTCCAGGGATGAAAAGACAAAAGGCATGAAATAACTCAAAGAGTTGTGAATTGTGAAGCCAGAGGAAAGAGTGTAAGGGGAGGGGAGAAATGGGTGCAAATCCAGGTGGGACATGGGGAAGATGGAGAAAAAAAGGGGTAGAGGTGTTTGTAGGTTAGTTACCCAAAATTGGATAATTCAATATTCACACCATTAGGTAAGAGAGATTTGAAGGCGTTCGACATCAATGTGGAGTCCTGGGAGAGCCTTGCAGCTGACCGTACGAGGTGGAGAGGTACCCTGAACCAACATCTCAAAACAGGCGAAGAGAAACTGATGAACACAGCGGCAGACAAGCGGGCACGCAGAAAGGAGCGCAGCAACTTCAACAGACCAGAGAACACATACAAATGTGACCTTTGCGACAGAGACTGTCACTTCGCATTGGTCTCCTCAGCCACGAGCGACGCTGCTTTAACCGAGGTGTGGACCAAGCAGCCAACTAGGATGCATCACCCATGGTCAGCCATGACCGAGGGGGGCCTAAGGCCTAAGAAAGTTGTAGAAGAGTATGTTGGATGCTGTCCTCCAGTTTGCTTGTGGCCTCACTCTGACAATAAAGAATTCTTAATTCACACTCTTACCTGCATTTACCTTTTTCCACAGGTACAGCAACTGCTTTCAAATTACTTCGGTCACCACCTGTATCCCAGCAAACCTAGGCGCAAAGCTGAGGGGCAAGATACATGGTTTAATCTGTACTCTGAAACCCTGAAAAGATGGAGTCCTAGAGTGATGGAAGCAGGCCCTTCAGCCCAACTTGCCCACACCGGCCAACATGTTCCAGCTACATGTGTGTCCCACCTGCCCGTGTATGGTCCATATCCCTCCACACCTGTCCTATCCGTGTACCTGTCTAACTGTTTCTTAAATGTTGGGATAGTCCCTACCTTCTCTGGCAGCTTATTCCATACACCCACCACCATTTGTGTGGAAAAAGTCACCCCTCAGATTCCTATTAAATCTTTTCCCCTTCACCTAACCTATGACCTCTGGTCCTCGATTCACCAACTCTGGGCAAGAGACACTGCATATGATATGATAGAACTTTATTTATCCCAGGAGGGAAATTGATCTGCCAACAGTCATAAAAAACACAAAATACACGAACATGCAATTAAAGTGACGAGTGAAAAGGCTTGGGGGATGTGCAAAAATTGAGGAGGCGGGGGGAGGGGAGTCAGTCTCAGTCTACTGCAAGACAGAAGGGGGAGGAGTTGTAAAGTTTGATAGCCACAGGGAAGAAGGATCCCCTGTGACATTCTGTCCTGCATCTCGGTGGGTCCAGTCTGTTGCTGAAGGTACTCCTCAGGTTGACTAGTGTGTCATGGAGGGGGGCGAGCTGTATTGTCCAGGATGCTCTGCAATTTGAGGAGCATCCTCCCCTCCAAGACCACCTCCCATGAATCCAACTCTGCCCCAGGACAGAGCCAGCCTTCCTGATGAGATTGTTGATCCTATTGGCGTCCGCAGCCTTCACCCTGCTGCCCCAGCACATGGCAGGGAAGAAGATGGCACTGGCTACCACCGATTGGTAGAACATCTGCAGCATCTTACTGCAGATGTTGAAGGAGTGGAGCCTTTTTCAAAAAGTACAGCCGGCTCTGTCCCTTCTTCAACAGGGCCTCAGTGTTCCTGGACCAGTCCAGTTTACTGTCCAGGTCCACTCCAAGGCATTTGAACTCCTTGGAAAACTGCACATCCACACCATTGATGGAGACAGGGGACAAGGGTGTTTCTCTCCTAAAGTCCACCACCAACTCCTTAGTCTTGTCTGTGTTGAGCTGCAGGTGTTTCAGCTCACACCACTCAACAAAGTAATTGACTACACCTCTGTATTCAGCTTCCCTCCCTTCACTGATGTAGTCCACAATTGCAGAGTCATCTGAAAACATCTGCTACATTCCCATGCCTTTTGTTTTACTACAGTAACTATTTCCACAATGCTCATTCTGGATTTTTTGAGTTTCTTCACAAATTTGTGTAATTTATAAATTGTAATTCAGCTGAGTATTTACTGTAAAACATTATTTGTGCAGGTAGACTTGTACTTCCTGTTATGAGAAGGATGTTACAGATGTGGAAATATACAGTCTGTGATAATATGGAAATATTGATTGGAAGGTCATCTTGGTTCAAATACGATACCATAGTCATGAACAGTGTAACCTCATACAATTGCTTTGGTGCTGAATGAAATCGGTATCTAATAACTAAATATTTAAGTTGGAGGATGGCCCCATAGCAGAAGCGTCCACGTCGCGGGGCTGGAAACTGGAAGTGTCCTGAGCTAATTCTGCTACCACCATCGTCTACTGTACAAGTGAAGCTCCCACTGATTGTCACCAGAAGCTTGCGCCCTTTTCAAGATGGATGATTATAGTGAGGTAACATTTGAATGATGGACACGAAAGAAGAGAAAAAGTTGAAGGATACACGTGTGTTATACATACACATCAATTTAGAGTGAGTGCAGGGATCAGTGGGGTTGTGGTCTGGAGGATCTGGGTGTCATTTGTGTATATGAGAAAACAGAAGCTGTGTTTGGGATTGAGTCACCAGAAGCAGCATGTGAAAGAGAAACAAGAGAAATGGGAAATCAAACATTCTTGGTTTCAGAAGATAGACACAAAATGCTGGGGTAATTCAGCTGGAGATTGCTCTCCAGCATTTCTGGATAGGAAAGGGTGATGTTTCAGGTTCGAGACCCTTTCAAATTATTTTTGCCTATGAACTAATGATTATTTCCTGTTATCAATCTGAACTAAAAAAAATCAACAGCTTTGTTTAAAATTTCCACTCCTCCCTTAAATTCACAATGTTCTACCATGATTCTTCCCATCCTCGACTCCTTGTTGTCCGTTTTCAGTTTCAAGCTACAAAACAATATTTGCTATAAGATTATTAAGGGGTTGGACATGTTAGAGGCAGGAAACATGTTCCCAATGTTGGGGGAGTCTAGAACCAGGGGCCACAGTTTAAGAATAAGGGGTAGGCCATTTAGAACAGAGATGAGGAAAAACTTTTTGGAGGGCAGTGGAGGCCAATTCTCTGAATACATTCAAGAGAGAGCTAGATAGAGCTCTTAAGGATAGCGGAGTCAGGGGGTATGGGGAGAAAGCAGGAACGGGGTACTGACTGAGAATGATCAGCCATGATCACATTAAATGGCGGTGCTGGCTCAAAGGGCCGAATGGCCTACTCCTGTACCTATTGTCTATTGTCTATAACTCCAGTTAATGATCACACTTTATCTTGAACAAACTTCCTTCTGACCAATTTACCACAAGCCTTCTGTTCTGCTTTATTCCACTCCCATTGCTTCGGGAATAACGAATCCACACTAATATCTGTTGGCTCATTAATGTTGCTGTTTACAAATACAAATAACAAATAACAAATATCAGCAAGCATCTATATTAAAAATGAAATTTCCCAACTGATAAGCATTTTATCAAAGACAACACACAAGATCCTCCCACACTGAAAGTCACACGGGGTGAATTCAAGAGGGGCAGAGAAGCAGTCACGCCGTCTGGAATGTAAGGATCTCCTTAAATGCAGCTGCATCATTGAAGTGAGTTCATAGGGCACCTATCACACAAGGCTTTGAAAGTAGATAGAATCTTCATGAAAATCCTAAATCTCAGTGACAAACATATCAGTTACAAATCTGCAGTGTCAATTCACATCTGGGAAGAGGAAGATAATCCAAGAAACACAGAAGGCCTGTAATTGTGACTAACTTCGAGAAAAGTGTCAAATCCAACCATGGAAATTGCAGAGGGGTCTCTCTGCTGTCTGGCACAATTGCCTTTTCCCAGAGGGCATGAACTGATTCCCAACCCACAGTGTGGATTCCGTCCATCTAGAAAAACAATGGATATGATCTTTTTTGCACACCATAATGCAGGGAGCAGCATCTGGAACTCCATTATCTAAGGATGTAGAACTAATCTACCAACCTGCCATGTTGAGGCCCTTGCACTTTTTTTATCAGTACTTTCTCTGAGGCTATACTCAGCATTCCTGTTATTTTTCTTATTGCACTACATGGCAGTGTGAGCTGCGAGGACGATGCTATGAGGCTGCAGGGTGACTTGAATAGGTTGGGTGAGTGGGCAGAAGCATGGCAGATGCAGTAAAATGTGGATAAATGAGAGGTTATCCACTTTGGTGGGAAGAACAGGAAGGCAGATAAGTATGTGAATGGTGTCAGATTAGAAGGGAAGGTGCAATGAGACCTGGGTGTGCTTGTACATCAGTCACTGAGAGTAAGCATGCAAAAACAGCAGGCAGTGAAGAAAGCTAATGGTATGTTGGCCTTCATTGCGAGAGGATTTGAGTTTAGGAGCAAAGAGGTCCTACTGCAGTTGTAGAGGGCTCTGGTGAGATTGCACCTGGAGTATTGTGTGCAATTTTGGTCTCTTAATTTGAGGAAGGACATTATTGCTATTGAGGCAGTGCAGCGTAGGTTCATCAGGTTAATTCCTGGGATGGCGGGACTGACATATGATGAAAGAATGGGTCGACTGAGTTTGTATTCGCTGGAATTTAAAAGGATGAGAGGGGATCTTATAGAAACATATAAAATTCAGAGAGGATTGGACAGTGTAGATGTAGGAAAAATGTTCCCGATGTTGGAGGAGTCCAGAACCAGGGGTTACAGTTTAAGAATAA
Source organism: Rhinoraja longicauda (assembly GCF_053455715.1). Lineage (NCBI taxonomy): Eukaryota > Metazoa > Chordata > Chondrichthyes > Rajiformes > Arhynchobatidae > Rhinoraja > Rhinoraja longicauda. The sequence continues at coordinate 71,045,825 of NC_135955.1, read as the reverse complement.
GGGGTAGATCATTTAGGACTGAGACGAGGAAAAAACCTTTTCACCCAGAGAGTTGTGAATCTGTGGAATTCTCTGCCACAGAAGGCAGTGGAGGCCAATTCACTGGATGTTTTCAAGAGAGAGTTAGATTTAATTTTTGGGGCTAAGGGAATCAAGGGATATGGGGAAAAAGCTGGAACAGGGTACTGATTTTGGATGATCAGCCATGATCATATTGAATGGCAGTGCTGGCAGAAAGGGCCGAATGACCTACTCCTGCACCTATTTTCTATGTTGTACTTGTGTATGGCTTGATTGCACTCATGTTAGTATGATTTGACAGGTTCACACACAAAACAACGTTTTTTTTATTGTATCTCAGCATACATGACAATAATAAACCAAACCAATAAAGGGAATCTGATAGGTTAATGACTCACAGAAAGAGTAGTTGGCATCTCGAATGAGCAGGATGAGAGGATGTGGTAGAGGAAGAAACGTTTAACAACATTTAAGAGGTATCTGGACAGGTACTCGAATGAGCAGGGCACTGAGGAATGTTGAATTAGTACAGGCAAGAGGGATAAGTAGAGGTAGACATGTTGATTGACAGAGACGCAGTGGACGAAGGGGCCTGGTTTCACACTGTACAACTCGATGATTCCAGATGGAGAGATACTGTTCTCATTGCTGGAGGGTGTAAAATCAAGGTGAAATGCAAAAGAATTGCAAGTGACTTGTGTAAGTGTTTATTATACTGTGGGTGATTTTCTAGTCTTGATCATACAACAGTTAGCAGATTCAAAAGGGAGCTGTATAATTTAAAATGGAAACAAAAATACAGGGTGATGGGTGGAGGATTGGTAATGCGGCCTGTAATGGCAACTTCAGTCTTTTCCAATAAAGTCTCTATTAATTGCCATTACTCCACAGGGAGCCAGACTGTTCTTGATGCAAATCAACAGAGAGATTTCCCCAAAGTATTTTCAGTTTAATTAGTTGTTTATTGAAGTAGTTGTAAAAACAAGAAGATGAACATACCAGTGGCTTTACTTATTTTCCATTCAAGTGATAGCTGTGACTCTGTTCTCCCCATCTGCCCACAGCTCTCGATGCAGGTCTGGTAAGAACTGTATCTCTTCCAAGCTCCCCATGTCTAACTCCTCCCAGTCCCTGTTTCCACAGATATACTACCTGGTTCTGGCTCCTCCCAGTCTGTTATGCCCATATATGTATTCATCTCACGACAGCCCCCAAATGTCCAAAATAATACGGCAAGATATATCTAGACAAAATAATATATGCTAAAGCAGCCAGCACCAACACAAATGGCTCCCACACACCGGCCCCTAATTGTTCTACGTATATAACAAAACAATTACTAATAAACATTAAAAGGAGCTATAAAAAATGTACACATAATTTTTAAAAAAGTATGCACTATATGTTAGCATCTAATCTACTTTTGTGATTCTTCAATCTTAAAGGCCACCAGTCTTTGCTGAACTCGGGTATCAGCTTCCAGGAGAAAACATATCTTTGTTATCGGTCTTTCCAAGATGTTGCTCTTAGTCTGAAGTCGAACTGTGCATACGAGACCTTGTGCATCTGGTATGGTCTCCAATATTCTGCCCATTAACCAGGAGCCTTGTGGAGTAGTGGAATCAGCCAATGTCACCTGTAGCAAAGCCTCTTTTCACTTTTGACCACCATTGTCGTTCTTGGATTAGAGGCAAGTATTCTCGTATCCACCTTTTCCAAAAGAGATCTGCCATATATTGTACCTGTCCCCATCTGGGTCTAATGTATAAATCTTCCTTTACAGAGTCCATGTGGTAGTATTGGCTTGGCTTTCAACAGAAAAAGATGGTTTGGTGTGAGTGCTTCCAGGTCCATTGGACCATCAGAATTCTTGGTAATGGGTCGATCATTTTAAATTGCTTCAACTTCACAAATTAATGTTTGCAATCCTTCATCGCCCAGAATTTGTTGGCTAAGAACAGAGCGCAGCACATTTTGAATCATGCAGATCAATCGTTCCCAAACACCGCCGTGATGGGATCCTGCTGGAGCGTTAAAGTACCTACCACCTTATCTCTTGTTAAAGCATAATATCCTGGATCTTGTCCTGATTCAAGCTATTGAATGCTTCTCCTTCGAGTCAGCTGCAAGAGTGTTGTCTTTACTTTAAGAAGCTAAACTACGGCAGTCTTCAGATTCCTCCATGATGAGAAATAGGTGAACAGAGAGTTTGTGGGGTTCAATGCATCTTTGACAATGACGTTCATTGATGTCTTGCTTGATTTCTGGATCATTAGCAGAGATTGCAGATTCCAAGTGAGGTTTTGGCCATTCTCTGTCTGGCTTATAGAGAAACTTGACCCACCTTTTACAGCTTATGAAGCGGTCTGCTGTTAGTCCTCTAGATGCATCATCTGCAGGATTTTCCTTTGTGCTCACATATCTCCATTGTGATACATCAGTAGCATCCCTAACAAAAGCGATCCTGTTTGCTACAAATGTTTGAAAGCGTTTAGTTTCGTTGTTGATGTACTTAAGCATCGGTCCAGAAGTTGGATTTATCCAGTTGTAGCTGTAATTCTTTGCGCAGCATTGTGTCAACTCTGACAGCTAGGACTGCAGCTGTAAGCTCCATTATGGGAATTATCATTTGTTTTAATGGTGCCACTCTGGATTTTCCCATTATGAATGCAATATGCACCTCTTTGCTTTTGTTTTCCAATCTTAGATATAAAACAGTACCGTAGCCACTTTCACTGGTGTCGGAAAAGTGGTGTAGTAGTGCATATCTGATTTGGCCCAAGCTTGTAGGCTTCATGCACCGGTCCACTTTAAACTCTGCAATCTTGTTGAGATCTGCTAGCCATCCTGTCCATCGCTGAGAGAAGGTTTGGGGTAAGTTTTCATCCCATCCAAGTTTCTCCTTGCAGAGCTCCTGCATAATCAGCTTGGCTGGCAGAGTAAATGGTGCTGCAAATCCTTAAGGGTCATAGTCCTTATAGAGCCAACCACGGATAAAATGCCACGTCTAGTGTATGGTCGTTCCTCTTCAGCAATTGTGAACGTGAAAATATCTGTTTCAACACAGCAGCGCAATCCCAGTGCTCTTTCCATTGGCAGATTGTCTTTGTCCAAGTCCAACTCCTTGATCTCTTTAGTTCAGTTTTCTTGAGGAATGGGTGCCAATACAGCACGGCTGTTGCTGATCCATGTTGACAGCATGAATCCTCACATTTGGCAGATAGCAGTCAGGTCTCTTACCATCTGAACTGCTTCTTGTTCCGAAGGCACGGATTTTAAACAATCACCTACGTAGAAGTTGTTCTTTACCATGTTTGTCACCTCCGCTAGAAAGCAAGCTTTGGTATCTTCAGCAATTATCCTTAATGCAAAGTTTGCACAATTTGGTGATGACACAGCTCCAAAAAGATATACCTTCATCCAATATTCAATATGATCTTGCTGCACATTACCATCGGGCCATCACAGAAATCGCAGATAGTCAATATACTTTTCTGATGAAACATTGCTTTGATTTCAGTCATCAAAGCAACCGGTTCTTGTCTGAATCTGATGAGAACTCCAATGAGTGAGTTGGTAAGGTCTGGACCCTGCAGCAGTTGGCAGTTAAGCGATGTTCCTTTGAAGACTGCACCACAGTCAAAGACCACCCTTAAAGTTGCCTTCTTTGAGAGATACATCCCATGATGAGGGATGTACCAGAGTTCTCCATCACTTCGATTCAGCTGTTCCACCGGTACACTTTCAGCATAACCATTGTCAATCATTTCTGTGAGGAATGTTGTATATTCATCGTAAAATTTCTCATTCTTGCTAAACTTGCGTTTCAGGCTCTGGATGCGCTGCTCAGCAATGCAATGGTTATTTGGCATGCTGACATTTTCTTGCTTGTAAGGTAAGTCTAGACAATAGTGTCCATCTGTCATCCTTGCTGAGCGATTCATAATGTCCAAGAACTTTACTTCTTCTCTGGACATTTCTTCTGTTTCCTTGCTGGTTCTTTCACTGAAGTCATGATTGTATCATTTGACCAGTAGCTCCTCGAGGTTTGCAATGGATATTCGATTGACATCAGCAGCAGGGCAGCCATTTACATCCCTGCTGTCATGGTCTCTTCTCAGGTGACCATAAATGACCCACTCCAGTAGGGTTTTCACAGCATATGGTCCATCCCCTTGGCTGTTGACCAGCTCCAAAGGTTCCAATGCATTTGAAGCACTTGTCCCGATGAGTAGGTCAAAGCCAGTGTCTATTTCAGGAATCTTGATATCCTTCAAGTAACGCCATTGTTTCAGGTCTTCTTGTCTGGGAATGTTTAGCTGAGAAACTGGCATGGTCTTATGTGTGAACAGATCCGATAGTTGATTAAAATCGTCTTTGTCCAGACTGGATATTTCCAAACCTAAGATAAGACGACTGATCACAGGCTTCACTTGGTTCATGGTACGCAAATTTTGGTCCTTGGTCCTGCAATGTTCAGTCTTCTCATCAAACTTTCTGTGCAGAAGATAGATGAACTTCCATGATCCAAAAATGCGTATGTTTGGAACACTGTACTCCCCTTTTGGCTCTTGTACTGGTACAATGGAGAAGATGCAGGTTTCATCACCGGCCCCAATATGCCCACACATTTGAGATGAGAGAACGGTATCACTCGCAATTGGCTTTTCATTCTGTTCTGTATGTTCTGGTTTCTTTTCTTTGTCCTTTTGTTCAATGTGAAGTATTTCAGGATGGTTTTGGTTGCACACATCACAAGCCAAACAACTCTTGCAGTCTTTGCTCATGTGACCTATTTTCAAACATCCAAAATAGACTCCCTTCTCCTTTAAGAAGTCTATCTTTTTTTTGTGCTCCTTCTTCTTGATCTGTGGACACCGCCCTAATGTGTGACCACTTTTGTTACAGAACAAACAAGAACCTTGTGGCTTGGCTGGAGATACGTCTCTTTTTATTCCCATTGATGTCAGGTTTTCTTGAACCTGTGCTTCTACAGGTTTAGCACCTGTTGCAAAACTGTTTCCTCTTAGTTGCTGCCTTTCTCTTGACTTAGCAAAAGTAGAGCTTTCAAACATTTGCAACTGGCTTGGCTTCCTAGATGTCCCCAAAAGGTTTGATCTGATAATATCTTCACTTGTTTCTCTATGAAGGCTACCAGGTCAGGAAATCCAGCTGGACGTCCAAACATTTCCTGTACCTTACATGCCTTATCCCTCCACTTGTCTCTGAGCTTGGAAGGCAGTTTTAGGATGGTCTTCATATAGGAAGCAACATTCATTTCCTCCATATTGGTGAGATGTTCCATTGCATTGTAACAACCTCTAAGGAACAGTGAGAAGGCTTGCAATGCTTTCACATCTTCTGATCTGATCACTGACCAGGCCAATGTCTTATATTCATTACCAAAATGCTCTTTAAGCAGATTCTTTGCCTTTGGATAGCCTTGGGCTGGAGATAAGTGTTGACAGCTGCGGGCTAAGTCTTTTGCTTGACCTCTTGCACATTACTCTAGAAAATGTAAGAGGTCACTGTTATCATTAGTCTTTCTTTCCACTCCTCTCACAAATGCCATGATGAACATTTCAAACTGCAAAGGATCACCATCATAAACAGGAATGTCTCTTGGTGGTAGAGTAGATTTTGTTGAGCCAGAAGAACAGTGATATCATTTTGCCTCTGGATTAGGTTATAGATATCAACTTGGCTTCAATCATATTGTCCAGGGAGGGTAATGCGAACATGCCCCTGCACACCCTTTTGCACATGAGTCCTTGCCCTTTGCTTTTAAAGAGGGTATTGAGTTAGATGGGTTCTATCATGAGCTCTAGCAGATGCTCCCAGAGTTGTTTGTTTTGGTCTAACAACCTGTTCCACCTGATCAGGCAAGTATTCAGCTGCATGTAGCTCTAATTTAGCTGATGTTTCCTTTTGAACAGTTTCTCCTCAAATAAACCTTCATCCCAGATACTCTAGAGCTGCTCCTTGGTCTCATGGCCTCAAGTACGTTAAGTCTTGTATTGGTTGCTGCCAGTTCAGCATTTAGTTCCAATTATTCTTTCTTTCTTCACGGCTGTTCCCATTGTCTCTTCTGTTCTTCCTCCAATTGTTCCGCTCGTGCCTCAATCTCATGTCTGCCTTTCATGGCAGAAACCTGTTCTATGAGAACAGCCTTATCTGCCTGAGCTTTCAAGTGAGCAGAGAGCGTTGAAGGTGCACATGATGAAGAATGAGATTTGTGGCTCAATTTGGGTTTGAAAACATTTGAAACACTATCATCAGGTCCAATGTCATCTGAGTTTACATCACTCTGTTGTGTAGCACTCCCAGCATTGGAATGTGTAGTTTGCTGACTAACCTTAGTGTCTTGTGTAAACCCTATAAAAGCTTCCACTGTTTGGTGAATCCACTAATTTTGCTTTTCGAGGTCATCTTCAGGCAGTGGTAACTTTACCAATGCTTCCTTGATTAATTGAATCAGGTTAGATTGTACTCCATTTACATTTTCACTTGATGCCATGAGCTTAACATAGAAACATAGAAAATAGGTGCAGGTGGAGGCCATTTGGCCCTTTCGAGCCAGCACTGCCATTCATTGCGATCATGGCTGATCATCTACGCTCTTTCATCATTTCCATTAACTTAATAGCTTGTTTATATCTTGAGTTTTTCCTCTTCTGGTGCTTCCCAATGAGTGATTCCAAGCCATTGGCAGTGAGTTTGATCATTCTTTTTTCCTTATCAGAATCTTTTCTAATATTGCCACCTTGTGGCTGAACATCAGATCTAACCACAGACATACTTATACACTATCCCTTTAAAACGTGTGGATGTAAAGTCGTATTCTGCACAAGAATTCAAAACAACTGATATCTTGCAATGCTCAAGGTCACTTCTTTGGTCTCAGCATTCCAATTACAGCAGCCGTTTTCCAATACAACTTCTGATATATTGCTTTTCCAATAAAGCTTAATGCTGTACTCACTTTTCCTGCGCGTTGGCTTTCGAAGTTTCCAATCTCCATTAGTCAGATTAGCGCAGGTTGCGACCCTGTCCAGTCTGTGGGCTTTGGCGTCAGGCTTGTAAAATAAAACAATCCTTGTTCCGTCCAATTAATGCACAAGCTCCAGTCTCACTCAGAGCCAGTTCTTACTTAATGGCTCTTCAGAGGCAATTCTTACTTTTAGTGTAATGGCAACTTCAGTCTTTTCCAATAAAGTCTCTTTTAATTGCCATTGTTCCATAGGGAGCCAGACTATTCTTGACGCAAACCAACAGAGAGATTCAGTTTAATTAGTTGTTTATTGAAGTAGTTGTACAAACAAGAAGATGAACATACCAGTGGCTTTACATATTTCGCTTTCAAGTCATTGCAGTGGCTCTGTTCTCCCCGTTTCCCCTCAGCTCTCGATGCAAGAGCTGGCAAGAATTGTATCTCTTCCAAGCTGCCCGTGTCTAACTCCTCCCAGTCCCTGTATCCATAAATATACTACCTAGTTCTGGCTCCTCCCAGTCCGTTATGCCCATGTATGTATTCATCTCACAACAGCCCCTAAGTATCCAAAATAATACGACAAGATTTATCGAGACAAAATAATATAATATGCTAAAGCAGCCAGCACCAACACAAATGGCTCCTACAGGGCCATTTGGATTATTCTTATATAAGCTGGCACACAATTGAAAGACCGAGTGGCTTTGTATAATTCTGCAATTTTTTATTATATTTCCGCGAATTAATGGGAGTTGTTTGTGATATAAGAAAACTAAATGGCGCAGCTGGTCATAAACTCATCAGGTTTACCATTTACATTGTACAAAGAATTAGTATTTAGCCATGGTGATAGTCACAGTGTAGTTCTCAACATCCCAACATTCTCTCATCAACATCTCGGTGGCTTGCTTCGAATGATTGTGGCTTAGTTCCCTTACCCCCTGCTAAGTCTTTTTCACTTCAAGTTAACTTGCACTTGATTGCACTTGCTTGCTCACTCTATTTTCTCTTCTCTCTTTCATCTCTTTCTCTTTGATCTCACATTGTAATTAACAGTCTCCTTCTTATCCCTTCATTCAGAAATGCATCTTTGTTTTCATGATCACCCCTTTCCTGCATTTTCAGATTGAGCTATCTTTGATTTGGGATTTTGATATCATTATTATTCTTTGTCACAAAATGTCATTGCTCCAGTGGTAAGGTCCTTGAGATATTTAAACCTCCCATCATTCTTAATCTGATCTGCTGCTAGTTTACGGGTTTCAAGTAGTATACTTTATTAACACATTTCTTATAGATTTCATTGGTTTGTTTGTCCCTGGTTTTCCATGTGTTTCAAACTTAATATCATTCCAACTCCTTCCATAGCTGATACCCTGACAAGCATATTTTTAGAAGTTTTTATCTGTTTTGAATTAACTGATCATGATTCTTTGTTTCTTGACCTTTTGCCATGGTAATGTTGCGTTAACATGTATTGTACTTTTTAAACTTGTTCTCTGAGAAACAATTAAATCACTGAGATATATCATAAACATATCTACTTAAGCTTACATATTTAAAACATATTATCTATTTAAGCTACTTCCTTTAGCCTCCTGTTCTGTAAACCTTATGATTCTTGTGACCCTGGGGCTTCCACTAAAGTTGCTTTCTATGATTACATGATACTACACTGCGAACAAAAAAATGGAATTCTGCCTTGCTGAAACTGCCTCAGATTCTTAAATGCTCATTTTCATTCCACGTGATCCTTCACATGTAAAGTGCTCTGTATTAATTATTTTCATCTGAATCCCCTCATCAACCATTGTGTGAAAAATGTTTTCGCACAAAACACAAATTCACAAACCATCTTTCCTAATCCCAAGTTACATGTATCAAAGCAAAGTTCTCTCAAATCTCCAATGCTGCACTAAAACATTGCTGCAGAGTTTACATGCATGAGATTTGTACCCGTAGTGGATTCTTGAGTCTCCCATGCCTCCAGTATTCCCCACTCCCCAACCACAAGTACAAAATTCACGTGACTATTCTAATATATGACTTTGTCATATTCAGTGTATTTCTTGGGACCTCAATGATATTCTTTGCCTTGAGAACATTTCCACATAATCCATTGTGCAGAAAGGAACTGCCGATGTAGGTTTATATCGAAGATAGATATAAAGTGCTGGAGTAACTCAGCAGGTCAGGCAGCATCTCTGCAGAAAAAGGATGGATGATGTTTCGGATCAGAACCTTTCTTCCGACTAGTCAGCCTCTCTAGAGATGCTGCCTGACCCACTGAGCACTTTGTGGTTATCTTCCACATATGCCATTTACAGGAAAAACAGCTGAGACCATTAATTTCTCTTGAACTGGCCTACACTTCTGCCACATCCACTATTTTCAATTATCACTTCTCTGCCTGGAGCTTTTTAAGTCACTTTGGTCTTTGCTCTGGTTTACAGTCCTGCTACTTCCACATACAGCAACACTCCATCTTCACCACGTATCTGATCAGAGTCTGTGGACTAATTAATGTTGGTACTTAGAGGCAAATAATATTGAAATATAGAAATATCAACAAGTATAATTTATTAAAGGCAGCATTTTCCCAACAAAAAAAGAAATGGCTGGTACGATAATGTACCAAAGCCATACTACATTGTGCACACTATTCTTAAACGTACTCTTATGCCACACCAACCTGTGTTTCCCAAATCTACTCTTTTTGCCTTGAAAATCCACCTCCTTAATGTTGATGAAATCAACGATCCCGTCTGCTCCTTTGCTCTCTCGCAGTCACGACAGGGTTCTCTTGCATAATTGAAAAATTCTGTAGATGTTTATCACACATTTACATAATCTGTAATGGGATGCGACCACCAAACGTGTCTTTTATCTTCTTTCAGGCTTTCAAAGAAGCAATTTCCTCCATCGGCGGCACGGTAGCACAGCGGTAGAGTTGCTGCTTTACAGCGAATGCAGCGCCGGAGACTCAGGTTCGATCCTGACTACGGGTGCTGTACTGTAAGGAGTTTGTACGTTCTCCCCGTGACCTGCGTGGGTTTTCTCCGAGATCTTCGGTTTCCTCCCACACTCCAAAGACGTACAGGTATGTAGGTTAATTGGCTGGGTAAGTGTAAAAATTGTCCCTAGTGGGTGTAGGATAGTGTTAATGTGCGGGGATCGCTGGGCGGCACGGACTTGGAGGTCCGAAAAGGCCTGTTTCCGGCTGTATATATATGATATGATATGATATGATATGATCATGACCAAATCCACTACATGTTCAAAAATCTATTCTTCTTTAGTTGCCTTCTTTCCTTTGCAACAGCATGAAATCTGCTAGTTGTTCTTTGACCTCTTCTGTTTCCGTCACATCGATCATTAGTCATATTAACTCCAGCTTTATAGGTTAATATCCGAAATTCATTCTTGCCTCTTTTTGTAATTCTAAAAGAATCTCACTTGCATTCTGTTTTCAGATTGGAAAAAGGATCTAATAACAAAATATTAATTACTGTTCTCTTTTCAAATGTTAACAGTTTCGAGAATATTTCATATTGCTTTTCAGATTGCATTTCATAAATTGTAGAGTCCAATAGCACAGAAACAGACCCTTCAGCCCAACCTCTTCATGTTGACCAGGTTATACAACTGGACTAGTACCATTTGCCTAGGTTTGGCCAGTATCCCTCTAATCCTTTACTATCCATGTATTTGTATAAATGACTTTTAAATGTTACCATTGTACCTGCCCCTACCGTTTCCTATGGCAGTTCGTTCCATTTACACGTGCATGAAGAAATTTCTCCTCAGGTCTCTTATACATCTCTCCCCTCTAAATTTAACTTATGCCCTCTAGTTCTGGTCAGCTCCACCCTGGCAAAAGGCCATGACCATTCTATGGCATTCTTGATTTTGTTTAAGGTCATTCTTTGACCACTTGCGATCCAGAGAAGGAAAGCAGTTGCAAATTTACTCACCATGATTACTATTATTATCCAAATTGTTAATATGGATGGCAAACTATAGTGGACTCAGCACAGATTCCTGCAGCATACCACTGGTCACAGGTTTCCATTGGAAAAACAACCCTCACTACCTTCCTGTTTCCTTCCACAAAGCCTATTATGAATGTAGTCGACCATCTCAACCTGGATCCCATGTGATCACAGGGGCCACAGTTTAAGAATAAGGGGTCGGCTATTTAGAACGGAGATGAGGAAAAACTTTTTCACTCAGAGAGTTGTAAATCTGTGGAATTCTCTGCCTCAGAAGGTAGTGGGGGCCAATTCTCTGGATGCTTTCAAGAGAGAGTTAGATAGAGCTCTTAATGATAGCGGAGTCAGGGGGTATAGGGAGAGGGCAGGAACGGGGTACTGATTGTGGATGATCAGCCATGATCACATTGAATGGCGGTGCTGGCTCGAAGGGCCAAAAGGCCTACTCCTGCTATTGTCTACTGTCTATTGTGATCTAACCTTCTGGACCAGCCTAACACGTGGGACCTTGACAAAGTCCAAATAGACAACATCCACCACCTTGCCCTCCTTAATCCTCTTGGTGACCCTTCCAACAAACTTGTGAGGCACGAAATTGGTGAGACATAATTTCTCATGCACAATGAGCTGCTGACAATACAATACAATACAATACAATACAATATATCTTTATTGTCATTGTACAGGGGTACAATGAGATTGGGAATGCGCCTCCCTTACGATGCAATAATTTAGTTAATTTAAACAACAGCAACCAAACGAAACAAATTGTAACAGTTTTAAGACAGAATAAAGTGCAAGTAGATCTGTGCCGGATCACTGTGTGATGTGACCATCCGGCTCAGCAGGACCGGTTCATAGCACCTATGGCCCTGGGGATGAAGCTGTTCCTGAGTCTGGAGGTGCGGGCGTAGAAGGCCTTGTATCGTCTGCCCGATGGAAGGAGTTCGAACAGACTGTTGCAGGGGTGTGAAGAGTCTTTGTGGATGCTGATGGCTTTTCTGAGGCATTGTGTGTTGTAGATGCCCTCCAAGTCTGGTAGCTGTGTTCCGATAGTCTTCTGAGCTCTATGGACTACCCGCTGAAGAGCTTTCCTTTCTGCCTCTGTGCAGCTGAGGTACCACACAGGGACGCCTTGCGTTAGGATGCTCTCTATAGTGCAGCGGTAGAATGTCGTCAGCAGCTGTTGGGGTAGACCAGACTTTTTCAGTGTTCTTAGGTAGAACAGTCGTTGCTGTGCCTTCTTGACCAGCGCAGCAGTGTTATTGGACCATGTTAGGTCCTCCGAAATGTGAGTGACCAGAAACTTGAAGCTAGACACTCTCTCCACACTGTCCCCGTTGATAGAGATCGGGGCGTATTCCCCGTTATGTGACCTATGGAAGTTGATGATCAGCTCCTTGGTCTTGGTGGTATTTAGGGACAGGTTGTTATCAGAACACCAGTCCGCCAGGTTCTGCACCTCCGCTCTGTATTTTGTTTCATCACCATTGGTTATCAGCCCGATCACCGTTGTGTCGTCTGCAAACTTGACAATGGTGTTGGTGTCGAATGCAGGAACACAGTCGTGTGTGAAGAGGGAGTAGAGCATGGGGCTCAGAACACAGCCCTGTGGTGTGCCGGTACTCAGGGTGATAGTGGAAGACAGGTGCGGGCAGGGCCGTCTTAACGCATGGGCCTGATGGGCACTTGCCCGGGGGCCCACGAGCATAGGGGCCCCATGCTGATCTGTGTATGTTAAGTGACTTGCAATAAATAAATACTACTTTAAAAATGTAGGTTCAATAAGTGCTTTTTTCGCAACATTTTCGGTCACTAAGTGCTTCTCACAGCGATCTGTAAGTGCTTTTCGCAACAATGTAGCACCCTAAGTCCATCGCTAAGTGCTTTTCAGTAAGTGCTTTTCGCCGGCACGACAGGGGGTGGCTGGTAGGGAAAGGGGGGTGGGGGAGAGTAACGGTAGCGGCCCCAGTACACTGCTTTGCCCGGGGGCCCATAATGCTGTAAAAACGGCCCTGGGTGCGGGCCCATTCTCACTGCCTGCGGTCGCTCCAGCAGGAAGTCCAGGATCCAGTCGCATAACGACGAGCTGAGGCCTAGCTGGTGGAGTTTGGCGATGAGCTTGGTGGGGATGACTGTGTTGAAGGCAGAGCTGTAGTCTATGAATAGCATCCTCACGTACGTGCCCTGTCTCTCCAGGTGAGTCAGGACAGTGTCAAGAGCCAGAGAGATGGCGTCCTCTGTGGATCTATTTGCCCTGTATGCAAATTGATGTGGGTCCAGTGAGTCAGGGATGCTGGATTTGATGTGTGAGAGGACCAGCCTTTCAAAGCACTTCATGACTATCCCTTGATCATGCCTTGTCTATCCAAATGCTGACAGATCCTGTCCCTCAGAATCTCCTCCAGTAATGTACCTACCAATGATGTCAGATGCCCCACTTTGTTGTTCCCTGGCTTAGCTTGCAGCCCTTCTTAAGTAAATGGAAAGCACTAGTCTCCCACGAGTTTCCCGGTACCACCTAAACATGACACAAATACTCCTGCCAGGTCCCCACCAATTTCTTCCCTAGTTTCTCACCATGACCAAGGATACACATAGGATCTCTCCTTTAAAAGCTTCCCACTTGGCAGACATCATTTTACCTACAAAAGGTATCTCCCAGTCAATCCCAGCACGTTCCTATATAATATCTTCAAAATTGGCCTTGCTCTCACCGGTCCTATCCTTCCATAAAAAAACTATTAAAAAAACCCAGAAACCATGAAAAGACATTAAAAACTAATAGAATTATGGGCACCGTCCCCAAAGTGTTCCCCAACAGTCATTTGTCCTGCCTCGTTCACTAGGAGGAGGTCCAGTGTTACGCCCTCTCTAATAGGGCTCTCAATATATTGTTTAAGAAAGTTTTCTCAGACAATTTTTTTTTAAATCAACCTCGTTTAAGTCAAATCTACTCTATTATTCATTCTCTTGAATGTCGTTTTATAACAAACTTCAAGTACACCTCCTCCCTCCTCTCCCTTCCTTCCCCTCTCCCCCTCCCTCCCCCTCCATCCTCCCCTCCCCTTCCCCTCTCCCCCCACTCCATCCCCAATCCACCTCATCCTCCCTCTTCCCCCCTCCCTCCCTCCCTCCCTAGGAGATAGATTTAAACTTTAAAATGTGAATAACTTTAAAAATATAACACCGATTTCAATGAAACTTCTTCCATTAGCACCAAAGGCACGACGGTGAGTAAGGTGGGCCTAAAATTGTCATGCTATCGTGTACCGTTTTGGCTGTAGTTCAGGAACAAACAAACAAGAGTTTAAGTATATAGATGTTTATTCACAAAATGCTGGAGTAACTCAGCAGGTCAGGCAGCATCTCGGGAGAGAAGGAATGGGTGACGTTTCGGGTCGAGACCCTACTTCAGACTGATGTCAGGGGGGCGGGACAAAGGAAGGATATAGGTCAAGTCAAGTCAAGTCAATTTATTTGTATAGCACATTTAAAAACAACCCACGTTGACCAAAGTGCTGTACATCTGACCAGGAAAAAAAAGAAACATACAGTGGCAGGCAGCCAAACACAACGGCGCGGCCATCTTGAACAAAATGTTAATTCAATCACCCACAGTCCAACAATAAAAGCACTAAACAGGCACCCAAAATTACCCAACCCCAAAAACCCCCCAAAACACAGTCCAACAATAAAAGCATTAAATAGGCATTCAAATCACACACCCCAAAACCCCCAAAAACACAGTCCAACAATAAAAGCATCAAACAGGCACTCAAACCACCCAACCCCAAAAACACACAAAAAAGAAACATCCATCAAAGAAACATCCATCACAGTGAGTCTCCTCCAGTCCTCTCCTCACTGTGATGGAAGGCCACAATGTCTTTCCCTTCTCCCGCTGTCCTCGCCCGCAGTCAGGTTGTTGTGGTTGCAGGCCGCACCGGACGGTCCACAGCGGGCCAAGCCCAAGGCGCGTCGCGTCGCAGCCACTCCCGCAGCCTCCGAAGACGGCCGGCTCCGCTGATGAAAAGTCCGATCCGGGGCGGGCGAACACGCTGTCGCTGCCGCTGTTGTTGCACGTCGGGGCGGTCGTGGCTCCCGACATTGAAGCCCCCGCCCAGCAGAGAAATATCCCGCGGCCATCCTAGGCCGCGCCGGACGGTGAAATGTCCGCGCCCCAAGCCCCGCGATCCGGGACGGGCGAACCCGCTGCCGCTGCCGGAGCTCCCGATGTCGGCATCCACGCAGCCCGAGCCTAAGGCGAGTCGCAGCCGCTCCCGCAGCCTCCGAAGACGGCCGGCTCCGGTGGTGGTAAGTCCGATCCGCGGGCTCTGCGAACCAGAGCCCTGGAGGCCGACAGCTCCAGGAGTTGGGCCGATGGTAGGCCGCAGCAGGAACGGAGACACGGCCCAGAAAACAAAGGTGGAGACAGGAAGATAGAGGGAAATCTGGGAAGGAGGAGGGGAAGAGAGGGACAGAGGAACTATCTAAAGTTGGAGAAGCCGATGTTCATACCACTAGGCTGCAAACTGCCCAGGCGAAATATGAGGTGCTGTTCCTCCAATTTCCGGTGGGCCTCACTATGGCACTGGAGGAGGCCCATGACAGAAAGGTCAGAATGGGAATGGGAGGGGGAGTTGAAGTGCTCGGCCACCGGGAGATCAGTTTGGTCAATGCGGACCGAGCGCAGGTGTGCAGCGAAGCGATCCCGAGCCTGCGCTTGGTTTAGCCGATGTAAATAAGTTGACATCTAGAGCAGCGGATGCAATAGATGAGGTTGGAGGAGGTGCAGGTGAACCTTTGTCTCACCTGGAAAGACTGTTTGGGTCCTTGGATGGAGTTGAGGGAGGAGGTAAAGGGACAGGTGTTGCATCTCGTGCGGTTGCAGGGGAAAGTGCCCGGGGTTGGGGTGGTTTGGGTAGGAAGGGACGAGTGGACCAGGGAGTTACGGAGGGAACGGTCTCTGCAGAACGCAGAGAGGGGAGGGGATGGGAAGATATGGCCAGTGGTGGGGTCCCGTTGTATGTGACGGAAATGTTGTCGGATGATTTGTTGGATCCGCTGGCTGGTGGGGTGGAAGGTGAGAACGAGGGGGATTCTGTCCTTGTTGCGAGTGGGGGGAGGGGGAGCAAGAGCGGAGCTGTGGGATGTAGAAGAGACCCTAGTGAGAGCCTCATCTATAATGGAGGAGGGGAAGCCCCGTTTCCTGAAGAACGAGGACATCTCTGAAGCCCTAGTGTGAAACACCTCATCCAATTTAATTTAAGAGTCGAGTGAGTCAAGAGAGTGTTTTATTGCCATACTAGACCAATTGGACCCGTTGGGCCCAAACCTCCCCTGCATTTGTGCAGCACCCTCTCCTCCCCCCTCCCCCTCCCCCCTCCCTCCCTCCCCCTCCCTCCCTCCTTCCCCTCCCCCCCACTCCATCCCACACAACCCCCCTTATCCTCCCTCCTCCCCCTCCCTCCCTCCTCCCCCCCCACCCCATTCCCTCCCTTCCTCCCTGCCTCCTCCCACCCTAGGAGATAGATTTAAACTTTAAAATGTGAATAACTTTAAAAATATAACACCGATTTCAATGAAACGTCTTCCATTTGCGCCAAAGGGACTATCGTGTACCATTTTGGCTGTAGTTCAGGAACAAACAAGCAAACAAGAGTTTTAGTAAATAGATAGATGTCCCAAAACAGAATAATGAAATTCTTACTTGCAGCAGCACAACAGATACAAAATACTCTGTAAAACCCATAATAAACAAGAACAAAAAAAGTTCAGTATATATATATTTTTTAAACTAGACAATAATAAAGTCAAAAATAATGTCTATATAATTCAGAACCTATTTGAAGGTTGTAGTGTTTAATAACCTAATGGTTACAGGAAAGAACCTGCTCCTGATCATGAACGTCACAGTTTTAAGGCACCGACACCTTCTTCCCGATGGCAGGAGTGAAATGAGAGAGTGACCTGAGTGGTATGGGTCCCTAATGATACTGACTGCCTTTTTGAGGCAACGACTGTTGTAGATCCCTCCGATGATGGGAGGTCAGTACCCATGATGGACTGGGTAGTGTTCACCACTTTTTGCATTCTTCTTCGTTCCTGGGCATTTCAGTTGCTGGACCATGCCGTGATGCAACCAATATTATCATTGTATACTAGTACATCTACTCAATTGACTTGTATAATTGTGTTCATTATTATTTATGTTTGAATTAATTTATAATTTCTTAACACATTTAAGATGATGTGCCTGATACAACTGTAAGCAAGGTTTTATTAGGTGGAGATGGCGTTTAACAGTACTTGAGTGATATGCCCTACCTGCCTGCACAGAGAGCAGTCCTGAGTTTTTGTATTTCCCAGTGACTGTATACTTTGGAAGCCTTGGGGCATAGATATGCGGATGTGGAATACCATCCTATTTTGCCGGCAATGAGATAGATGTATGCTAAGGGATACACTGTAGCTCCAAAGAACAGGATTAAATAAATAGTCAATATAAAATCAAAGTGAGGAACAACTTAGAGAGAACCCAAATTTCTACTCCAACCATATTGAAGACCCTTGGAATTCTCTATGTAAGCCCACTTTTTCAACTCATTTTCCCACATGAATACCACAATAGAACTTAGCAGGAGTCAGTTGGTAACCAAATGGAAATATGTGGGACAAGTAATGGATTCCTTATTTTGAAATTAACCACAGAACCGCCCTGCTGGCAGGCATCTGAAAGTAGCTACATTAAATATAAGTCTGGCACATGCTCACATTGTAACTTGACATCCCAACCGACTAATTTTGGACCCCTCTATTTCCATTACAAATAACTGTTTGCCTCTCCCTCTCTTCAAGGATTTGCATGATTAAAACTGAAGTGTTAAGAAGAAAATTATTTGAGTGAGAGGTTCAAGAGAATGCTGATGTTGAAATAGTCCATAGTGAATATGAAGACTTTTCAGGCTAGTTTGTTTTACTTGGTTGGTATCCCTCTTCCTTACCGTTAGAAGCTGCCAAATCCAAGCTGTGCCTTGTGATGAAATGACATAGACAACGACAAAAATATTTTTCTATCACCAAAGTGTTCAATCGCTTGTGCCAAGTTAAAATATGTAGCCTTCTTATATCTTATCAAATCCATTTCTCAGTTCTAATCTTACTTTTTAAACTCTACCTATTGAACACTGGAGGTAAATCTGATTCCGTGCCAACCAGTATCTAATTCAATTAATTTTTCTACAAATTCGTGGAGTACCAATCAGTTGTGTAAACTCTACCATTTTCCCTTCTTTCCCAAATGTTCCAGGGTCCACAATTCTTCATCCTCTGCCTGATCTGATGTACTTTTCCAACCACTGATTCAAGGATTGGAAACTCTCCAGAATGCAGTCTCCTGATGCTCAGCAGTTGTTTCCTTTCACTCTCTCCTGAAGTCGTGTCTGGACCTCCTCGCTCTTCCCCAGCTTTTCATATTTTCATTTTCAATTGCTATTGTAACAGCAACTGCCCTGACTTCTCACTCTTCTTGTCCACTCCTAATTGACCCAATCCAAAGACAGAGCACTCCATTCATTTTGCAACAGTCCTAATCTCATCATCACAAACCCATAGACAAGAGAGGTGCTATTGTAGTCTGGCAGACTGACCGCTACTTTGCAGAGGCCAGGCAGCAGCTTGGGTATCACCTCTGGACCCCCCTGGACCATTATCCAACCAACAAACACCAGGCCACTGTATCCCACACTGTCACAGACCTCTACACATCAGGAAATCATTCCCGCACAGCCTTCAACCTGATAGTGACCCAGCCTTGTACTGGCAACTTCTATTTCCAACCCCAAATACACAAAAAGATCAATCCTGGTAGGCTGAAAAAGCTGGAGTAACTCAGCGGGACAGACAGCATCTCTGGAGGGAAGGAATGGGTGACTTTTCAGGTTGATTAGAGTCTGAAGAAGGATTCCAACCCGAAACGTCACCCATTCCTTCTCTCCAGCGATGCTGCCTGTCCCGCTGAGTTACTCCAGCCTTTTGTGTCTATCTTCGGTTTAAACCAGCATCTGCATTTCCTTCCTATACAATCCTGGTAGGCTCATTGTTTCTGCCTGCTCTTGTCCAACTGAACTTATCTCCTCATTCCTTGGTTAGGAGTAGGAAACAGCATTGGAACAGGCCTTTCAGCCCATGTATCAGTGCCGAACATGGTCAAATTAAGCTGAATATAGACAGACAGATGGACATGCTGGAATAACTCAGCAAGTCAAGCAGTATCTCTGGAGAAAAAGGATGGATGACGTTTCGGGTTGGAATCCTTCTTCTGCCTCGAATCTCTTCTTGCACATGATCCTTATCCTTCTATTCCCTGCATATTCGTATGCCTATCTAATGTGACAGTGAAGGTAGATACAAAATCCTGGGGGAACTCAGTGGGACAGGCAGCATCTCTGGAGAGGAGGAATGGGTGACATTTCGGGTCGAGATCCTTCTTCAGACATGTGACAGTGAGGTGGATTGTTTGGACCAGGAAATAGCCTTTGAAAGAAGTTCAAAAGAAAATCTAAAATTGGATACCGCAGCTCTACACAGACATCACAAGCATAGTCCATATTAATGATTAGAAACGGGAAGCTTCACAATCAAAACTGAAGTCAGGTAAGGATATTATCTCGCATCTCTTGTTCGTGTGTTGCATTGAGGCTTTGCTGAATCTATCGGGGAGGCTAGGCACCCAGCAGCAGAGGCACTCAGATCACCCCATTCTTGTTTATGGATAATATCATCAGCTTCTCCTTGGACTTACTGTTGATCTGCAGTCCGATGAGCATGTGCACACAGTTTGAACCAGCCTCTGAGGCCAGAATCAATTGCAGCGAAAGAGAAGTTGTGCTCTTTGACAATGGATCCGACCAATATTTTGTTTGTTTCACTGCCAAGTTCAACTTTCAATAAAGTCCAGAGGAGTCTGAGCGTGCAGGTAGAACTGGTTGGAGTAAATAGCCAAGTTGAAACAAGTTAGAAATGGGGGAGTTTCTCTTTCCTCAATTGCGGGAAAAACCTGGTTTGAACATGCTAGGTAATATCAGTTTCGTTGTACATGACACAAGTATGGTCCAGAGCCAAATCCTTTTTCTGTGGAATATTCCATTTGGTTGTTTTGTGCTGCACCAGGTGTCCCTCAGAGAAAGGTTTCTGCAAAAAAACATCTTTGACCCCAAGTAACCAGGCACTGGACTGCAAGGACTGTTCTCAGACCCACGGGGAAGAAGGAGACTGGAATTTTTTGGATGTTCCTCTTAGCAGCCTATCGGACTCATTTAACAGAATGAATCCCTGCTGGAACACCCGGATAAACATCAAGACCCTGCTTGGCTCATGATGAGAAGAGCCCACTCTTTACATTCTTTATGCACAGCTGGATTTTCAACTCCATCATACATAACCCTTTAAGTGACCATCTACCTCCTTTTTCAGTATGTGTTTGCCAAAAAGGTCATAAAATTCAGAAGTGAAACTCAAATAATTTCTCAGCAGCAGTAAATTAAAGAGTTCAAATGTACTGTATTTTTAACTTTGTTTCTTTGAAGAGTGCCTTGAAATGTAGAATAATGCTTCGTGGCAGCAAATCGGTCGTCGTTTTGTCATCCAGGTGCAATGGAATTCTTTTCATTTTTAACACCAGCATATGGAAATTACAGAAAACTGTCGGGCTCCTGTAAAAATAGTAACAACTGTGTCTGGCTGCCCTTGTACAGGAAAACCTCAGCTCAAAATTTGCATTTAGGAATGAAAATGCATGAGAACTGCATAAAAACTAGCTGACAAACTTGAAAATGTTTTATTATATCTTGCAAACTGAGTATTTTTAGAAATGGGAACAAACACCAAATGTACAGTATTTCATCTGGCATACAAATTTGCAGAGTCGTGCCTAATTTGACCAAAAAAGGCGCAATAGAACGTAGCATTTGTAATTGTCGTCTTTGTAATTAATTGGCATGTGAATACAAGATGATTCAGAATTGCCTGGAGTAGAGCATCCCCCAGTTTGTCCCATTTGTAATTACATTTTCTACTTCTTATAATCCAGCCCAAAAATCATTTGTGCTGGCAATTGTTAGGAGTACAAATTTAAAATAACTGTTTAGTCAATGGACAAATTATTAAAAGATGTTCAAGCAGTTTTGCCTCTTTAACTAATGAGATTTTAGGGAAAAGGAAAAAAAGTTAAAGGAAAGGGGGGGTGGCATGGTGGCGCAGCAATAGTGTTGCTGCCTTTCAGCGCCAGAGACCCGGGTTCGATCCTGACTCTGGGTACTGTTTGTGCAAAGTTTGTACATTCTCCCCATGACCGCTTGGGTTTTCCCTGGGTTCTCCCGTTTCCTCCCACATTCCGAAGAAGTACAGGTTAGTCGGTTAATTGGCCTCAGTAAAGATGTAAATTGTCCCTAGTGTTTAGGGCAGTACTAGTTTGCGGGGATCACTGGTCGGCGTAAACTTGTGGGCCGAAGGGCCTGTTTCCACGCTGAATCTCTCAACTAAATTAAACTGAACTAAACAAATAGAGTGAATTAGAGTCATATTGGATATGGAGAGCAAAATAAAAGGAGATATTGACTGTACCAAGAAACAGACAGTTCAAGAAGATAACATTTTAAATCTTAACAATTCACATTTTAAAAACCTGATTTCCAATTTACCATCTCTCAGATATGCCACAGCGTTGATTTTAGCGTTTTCTAAAATCCTGTTAGAAGCTGGATATCAGGGAAAAAATCGAGCCTTAAGAAGTTCCTAAATAGATTAAATGCCAGTCCTAATATCCTGCAGCATTATATTGATTTACAATTCAAATACAGCAATTACTTCAAACCCATGAGTGGGTTGAGTTTCCACTGATGTCAGCAAAGAAGTGATGCAGATCATAGGGCAGCATATCTCACTCTCATCACAAATTGCTGGGGTATGTACATTGAAATATCAGCGTATGCATTAAATTATTTTCCAGTATACTGTCGAAGAAGTACTGAAGGTACTGTCGTGTTTGAAGGTAGACAAATGTCCAGGGCCTGACCAGATATATCGGAGGACATTGTGGGAAACTAGAGAGGAAATTGCGGGAGCCCTGGTTCAAATTTATTATCGTCCTTAAATACAGGAGAGGTGCCGGAAGACTGGAGGGTGGCAAATGTTGTACCTCTTTTCTAGAAGGGCTGTAGGGAAAATGCTGGGAACTATAGGCCGGTGAGCTTAACATCTGTAGTTGGTAAGTTACTGGAGAGTATTCTGAGGGATAGGATATACAAGCATTTGGATGGGTAAGGGCTGATTAGGGATAGTCAGCATGGTTTTGTACATGGGAGGACGTCTCTCACAAATCTGCTTGTTTTTTTTTGAAGACGTGACCAAAAAGGTTAATGAGGGCAGAGCTGTAAATGCTGTGTACATGGATTTCAGTAAGGTGTTCGACAAGGTTCCGCATGGTAGGCTGCACTGGAAGGTTAGATCGCATGGGTTCCAAGGAGAGATAGCTGAATGGATAGCAAATTCGCTCCATGGAAGGAAGCAGAGGGTAATGGTGGAAGGTTGCTTCTCAGACTGGATGTCTGTGACCAGTAGTGTGCCTCAGGGTTCGGTGCTGGGCCCGTTACTGTTTGTCATCTACATCAATGATTTGGATGAGAACATACAGGGCAAGATTAGCAAGTTTGCTGATGATACAAAAGTTAGTAGTTTTGCAGATAGTAAAGATGGTTGTGAATGATTGCAGGAGGATCTGGATTGATTAGCCAGGTGGACGGAGGAATGGTTGATGGAATTTAATACAGAGAAGTGTGAGGTGTTGCATTTTGGGACATTGAACAAGGGCTGGACCTATGCAGTAAATGGTAGGCCTCTGGGTGGTGTAGAGCAGAATGTTCTAGGAGTACAGGTGCATGGTTCCTTGAAGGTCGAATTGCAGGTAGATAAGGTGGTCAAAAAGGCTTTTGGCACTTTGGCCATCAGTCAGAGTATTGAGTATAGAAGGTGGGAGATCATGTTGCAGTTGTATAAGATGTTGGTGAGACTGCATTTAGAATATTGTGTTCAGTTCTGGGCACCATGTTATAGGAAAGATATTGTCAAGCTTGAAAGGGTTCAGAAAAAAATTACGAGGATATTGCCAGGACTAGAGGGTGTGAGCTACAGGGAGAGGTTGAGTAGACTGGGTCTTTATTCCATGGAGTGCAGGAGGATGAGGGGAGATCTTATAGAGGTATACAAAATCATGAGATGAATAAATCGGATAGATGCATAGAGTCTTTTGCCCAGAGTAGGGGAATCGAGGACCAGAGGACATAGGTTCAAGGTGAGGGGAAAAGATTTAATAGGAATCCGAGGGGTAACTTTTTCACACAAAGGATAGTGAGTGTATGGAACAAGCTGCCAGAGGAGGTAGTTGAGGCTGGGACTATCCCAATGTTTAAGAAAGAGATAGGTACATGGATAGGACAGGCAAGTGGGACTAGTGCAGCTGCGACATTGTTGGCCGGTGTGGGCGAGTTGGGTTGAAGGGCCTGTTTCCACACTGTATCACTCTAGTATACTCTGGGCCAATACAGAGAACAACCTGATGACCCCTGTAAGTCTTGTTTTTTTTTAAACAAACTTCATTATTATTGGTTCTAATGTATGCTTTGAAAATTGGATTATTTAATGGTATGTATTTCCATATGTTTTGAAATTAATTAATTGATGTTAACTACGCAATAAAATTAAATTAAATAATCAATGGAATTACTTAGTCCATCATTGACCTAAATTTGAGCAGAACATTGTAAAAGTATCTGGTATTAATGATAATTTTATTGCTGAATATTCATCAACCTGTTAACTCAGTACCCTGGTTCCAATTAATTTTCTGAATGAGACTACCTAAAGTCAATTATAGTCCAAAAAATATATGTTAATAATAAATTTCAATAGGAATAAATACGCGTGACAAATTACAGCTGAAATTTCAGAGTACAAAATAGTTTTAGTTTGAAGAAGGGTCTCGACCCGAAACGTCACCCATTCCTTCTCTCCTGAGATGCTGCCTGACCCGTTGAGTTACTCCAGCTTTTTGTGATACCTTCGATTTGTACCAGCATCTGCAGTTATTTTCCTACTCAAATAGTTTTGGTTATTTACCCAGCTCCCTCTTGAAAGCCACAATTGAATCAGTGTCCACAACTACCCTCACAGTGTGTTTCAAAGCATAACCAGTTATTTTGTGAATTTTTTTCATCAAACTAAAAGTGACACTTTTGCCAATCACCTTCATTTCATGTCCCCTTGTTCTTGACCCCTCCACCAGTGGAAGATTTTTTTCTCTCTATCCCCTTACAAACCCCTCTCTTGAAAGGAGAAAAATACCACCTGGTAAATCTCTTCTCCACTCTCTCTAAAGTGCCTGTCCAACTTAGGCGATTTTAAGGCGACTGCTGGCGACTAGGCTGTCGCCGAACGTTCGCCGGGGTGTCGCGGGCATGATCGTGAGGAGTCTTCAACGAATCGTAACGGATCTCGGCGCGTCGTGGAAAAATTTACCTGCTAGAAATTTCTCGGCGACAGCTGGCTTGTCGCCAGGTATTGTAACTTATTGCGGGCGCCGTTGCATGCTGTCCCCAATTTACACATACCCAGGTTTGCTAGGTTGTCGCAGAAGCATTTAGAAGCACGTAATATTAAATTAAGAAAAAGGCATTTGAAGATACCAGAAGATAGTTTTAGTTTAACCAATTTATTTACCGTCAGGACATTTGACAGGTAGATTGGAGGCGACAGTTTGACGGTTCGGTAAGCGTGGGAATTTCGCGATGTTTCCGAAGTCGGTGTGCTAGGTGCGAGTTTTCACAAAAAAAAGTTTCTTGTGTCGACCTGACTCGGCATTGTTGTGGTCATTGTCGTAGGGTAAAAGAAAATTTTGGCGATCTGCTACGACTTTGACAGTTGCCGGCAGTCGTCTTAAAAAATTGCGTAACTGGGACATGCCCCTAAAGTTTTTACATATTTTCCAGAGTGACACAGAATTCTCTACTTGTAACTGGATCAGTGTTTATAAAGATAAATCAATGTTTGCAGTTTAGTTTAGTTTGTAGACAATGCCGAGTCAGGTGGATACAAGCTACTTTTTTTGTGAAACTAGCACCTGGCTAAGAGATTTCACCGTCTTCAGAAACATCGCGAAATTCCCACGCTTATCAATGCTTCTCCGGCGTCCTAATTTTCACTGAAATCACTGACAAATCTGTAATTACTTGAGAGTTTTGAAATATAACATCTTGCCCGGGTTACTTGAAAACCAAGCTTCACAGTAACAAGGAATAAACTGGATTGACCTCCAGTTTACTAATAGCAGTATTAAGAAATTTAATTTTAAACGTGGTTAAATGGATTTTTGTGTGAGTGTGGGCATTCTATGAAAATGTACGGGAGATCATATCTGGTTTCTGGGTTGCATATCTGGGTTGGGAGCCTACTTTAAAAGTAATCGCTGATGGCCATAAACATCGCAAAATTCCCTCACTTACATGACCGTCAAACTGTCGCCTCCAATCTACCTGTCAAATGTCCTGACGGTAAATAAATTGGCTAAACACAAGTATTTTATGGTATCTTCAAATGACTTTACTTAATTTAATATTAAGTGCTTCTAAATGCATCTAAGACAACCTAGCAAACCTAGGGACAGCATGCGACAGCGCCCGCAATAAGCAACGATACCTGGCGACAAGTCAGCTGTCGCCGAGAAATTTCATGCCGGTTGATTTCTCAGCGACGCGTCGAGATCCACTACGATTCCTTGAAGACTCCTCACGATCATGCCCGCGACACCCCAGCGAACTGTCGGCGACAGCCTAGTCGCCGGCAGTCGGCTTAAAATCGCCTAAGTGGGGCAGGCCCTTAAGTTTATTGGTCAAGTACGTACACATACAAGTAATGTGCCTTGGAGCTCCGCTCGCAAGTAAAATACAGTAAACAATTAAGAATAAAGCAAAAAACATTAAGACTACAACATTACAGTTTAAACATGTGAGCAAAAAGAGACTACAGACTTTTGGTTATAGAGTAGAGTTACTACTCCCTGAAAAAAACTGTTTTTATGTCTGGCTGTGGCTGCTTTGACAGTCCGGAGTCACCTTCCAGAGGGAAGTGCTTCAAAGAGTTTGTGGCCAGGGTGAGAGGGATCAGAGATGATTTTGCCCACTCGCTTCCTGGCTCTTACAGTGTACAGTTCGTCAATGGGGGAAGGTTGCAGCCAACAACCTTCTCAGCAGATTGAACGATTAGTTGCAGCCTCTGGAAGTCGTGCTTGGTGGTTGAGCCAAACCAGACCATGATGGAGGAGGTGAGGACAGATTCTATGATTACAGTGTAGAATTGGACCATTATTGCCTGTGGCAGATTGTGTTTCCTCAGCTGCCACAGGAAGTACATCCACTGTTGGGACTTTTTGACCGTGGAGTCGATGGTGGCCCCCCATTTAAGGTCCTTGGAGATAATGGTTCCAAGGAACTTGGATGATTCCGCAGATGTGACCGTGGTGTTAACTTATATCAGAGTGATGGCAAGGGCAAAGTATGGAAGAGAGAAGGAACTGCCCAAGATCTAAAGCATACCACCTCATCTGTGAAACACGGTGGAGGGGGTGTTATGGCCTGGGCAGTAGCATAATGAATTCTGAAGTGTATAGACACATCCTATCTGCTCAAGATCAAACAAATGCCTCAAAACTCATTGGCCGGCGGTTTATTTTATAGCAAGTAAATGATCCCAAACATACTGCTGAAGCAACAAAGGAGTTTTTCAAAGCTAAAAAATGGTCAATTCTTGATTGGCCAAGTCAATCACCCAATCTGAAACCAATTGAACATGCTTTTTATATGCTGAAGAGAAAACTGAAGGGGACTAGCCCCCAAAAACAAGCATAAACTAAAGATGGCTGCAATATAGGCCCGGGCAGAGCATCACCAGAGAAGACACCCAGCAACTGGTGATGTCCATGAATCGCAGACTTCAAGCAGTCATTACATGCAAAGGAAATGCAACAAAATATGAAACATGACTACTTTCATTTACATGACATTGCTGTGTCCCAAACATTATGGTGCCCTGAAATGGGGGGACTATGTATAAACACTGCTGTAATTTCTACATGGTGAAACCAAAATGGCCTTTATTAAAATCTGACAATGTACAATTTAACCACATGTAATTTTATCTATTACAAATCTCAAATTGTGGAGTACAGCGGCAAATAAATAAATGATGGGACTTTGTCCCAAACATTATGGAGGGCACTGTATATCAAGACACACTATAATAAAGTTAGTTTTGAAAAGATCTTTATTTTTTGAATGTATTCAATTTTTGAACATATTTTTCTACAATAGCATGTGTACATGCTATGTGTACATGCTATTGCGGAAAGCATTTTATAGGAATGCATCACATATGATAACAGCTCTATCCAAGGCCGCAAGAAATTGCAGTGAAATGTGGATGCAGCCCAGACCATCATACAAACCAACCTCCCATCCATTGACTCCATATACACTTCACGCTGCCTCGATAAGGCCACCAGCATAATCAAAGACGAGTCTCTCCCCGGACACTGCTTTTTCTCCCCTCTCCCATCAGGCAAGAGTTATGGAAGTGTTAAAATGCATACCTCCAATTTCAGAGACAGTTTCTTCCTAGCTGTTATCAGGCAACTGAACTATCCTATCATTAACTAGGGAGCAGTCCTGAGCTACCATCTACTTCATTGGAGACCCTTGGACTATCTTTAATCGGACTTTACTCTTACTCTACCTTATCTTGCACTTAATGTTATTCCCTTTATCCTGTATCTATGCTCTGTTGATGGCTTGATTGCAATCATGTTTAGTATTTTCATTGACTGGATAGGATGCAACAAAAAGCATTTCACTGTTCCTCAGTACACGTGACAATAAAGTAAACTAATAAATGAATTACATGGCAATACTTAACAATATCAAGTATTTATTTTTCAGTACTTTTACTTTTAAAGATGCTACATCAATATATTTCAAGTATCTTGAACACATAAAGTTTGCTAAAACTCTTCACAGGAACATTATCAAACAAAGGTGGACACCAAAGCATATCAGGACAAACATAGTCTAACAGGTTGGTTTTAAAGAGTGTTTTAGAGGAAGGAAAATGTAAAGAAGTTTGGCAGGCAAAATCACAACTACCAGTGCTTGAAATCAGGGGTGCTGATAAGCTCAGAACTAGAGGATGACTGAAGTATTATAGAGATGGGAAACATGAGACTATGGAGAAATTTGAAAATTAGGCAAAATTTTAAAGTTGAAGCATTGTTAAATTGATAGCCAATGTCAACTAACATGCGTAGAGGTTTAGTTTAGTTTACAGCGCGGAAACAGGCCCTTTCGGCCCACCGGGTCTGCGCCGATCAGTGATTCCCGCACATTAACACTATCCTATACCCATTAGGGACAATTTTTACATTTACCAAGCCAATTATCCTATACACCTGTACGTCTTTGGAGTGTGGGAGGAAACCGAAGATCTCAGAGAAAACCCACTCAGGTCAGGGGGAGAACGTACAAACTCTGTACAGACAGCACCCATAGTCGGGATCGAACCCGGGTCTCCGGAGCTATATTCGCTGTAAGGCAGCAACTTTACCGCTGCACCACCGTGCCGCCCCAAATGGATGATCGAACAATGCGTGTTAGGATTAGGGCACTGAAATTTTGGATAACCTCAAATTTACAGAGGGTAGAATAGGGAATGGCGACCACTGGTAAATTCATCAGCTAGAGTGGCAACAAAGACATGGATGAGGTTTTCAGCTGTGACTGAGTTGAGCAATTCTTTTTGCAGGTGTTGTGGAAATGTGGTTGGAAGAACAGGTCATGCAACATCAAGGTTGCAAACAATTTGTTTTATCCTCATGCTGATGATTGGGGAGGGAACTTGTGGTATGGTTGAAAAGCTAAGATCATGAGGAAAGGTTTGGCAGTGAGATGTAGGCGTGCAAACAGACGTATCAATTTCCATGAAATAACAGAGTATCCGGCTATTCCGCTGAAACGTATGATGTCTTTATTCCTCTAACACATGTATGTGGGAAAGTATGGAGTAAAGCCTACGGGGTACAAATTCAATAGGGTGTGAATCCTAGCAACCTCGGTGTGTGAATTGGTGAGTAACTAAGCAATTTCTTTCTGTATTTCCCCTCAATTCAATTTAATTTTGCATTTATAATTTAACTTCAAACTTCACGTAATATATTAGATTTTCTCAATAGTGAACAAGATGCCTGCATTTGGTAGTAAATTACTATGAAATGAGAACTCAAAACTGAATTCAGTAAAATAATTCTTGTCCAGTACTTTACAAACAAGTGCATTTCTGCAACCAGCACCTCAAGGGAGTAGCTATCCTGACTTGTGTCAGGTTCGGTTGTGATAGTGCCATGGAAATGCCTGCGTCAACATTGGGATAGGTCTCGGGCAGCACTGTGGGAGCACCCAGGCCAACATCAGGTCAATGTTAAGGAAGCTGCTGGACTGAAGAAACAACAATGCCATGGAAGAAAGGACATCAACAAGGAAACTGGCAGGCTGAAGGAGGGACACCATCAAGGGAACAGGCAGGCTGGAGGAGAGACAGCACAGAAGGAGCAAGGAGGCTGAAGAAGAGACAGCACAGAGCACGCAGGCAGGCTGAAGGAGGGACAGACTTGAGGGGGCAGGCAGGCTGACTCCTAATTAACTAACATTCATCACAAATTGGCAGCTGTCAACTCTGACATGTGCTGGAAAACCAATTGTTTATTGTGGATAGCAAGTATTATCATAAAGAGCTGAAGCTGTACTTAGTTAGATACGGTGGATGAGGCTGAAAGATGTACTTAAGTATAAAGGATTTTGTGACACAGGAAATCTGAAATCAGAAAATACAGCTTTAACAGATTGCTTATTGAATTTGGACAACATGGGAATTTGGTGCGGAAGAGAAGCAGTGGTCTCTAACTTAAACCTTTAGCATAAACTGGGAAGATAAAAAGAAAAATGTACAAGGATGTAGCAACTATTTTGCCCTTTGAACTTTTGGTAATTTGCCATTTCTTTGAAATAAATTGCACTTCAAAATGTTAATAAATAAAATCAGTTGATAATAATTACGTAAAAGACTATTAAATTATTGTCATGAGTACCAAGATACAGTGGAAAAACTTTGTTTTGCATGAAATCCAGGCAGATCAAACCATCCATGCATGCAATAACATATGTGAGCATAATAGGTAGGTAAAAAAGAGAAAGGAAACTGCAGAATTTTAATGTTTCCGCAGAAAAAGTGCATCTAGAAATAAAAGTGCACGTGTGGTAGATTGTGGATACATTCTCAGCATATGTGAGGTTTGTTCAAGAATCTGATAACAGCAGAGAAGAATAAAGAATATCACAGCATGGGTACAGAACTTTCTGCAGAGGAGAGAAAAAGACCAAGTTGTGTCACATATTGGAATTAAACAGCATCGGAAAGAAGAGGGTTGAGATCCGATAGTCAGAGTTTCAGGAGCTAGGACATTAAAATACAGGATCTTAATAGGATCTTTATAGGATCTCTAAAATGCAGGATTACCTGTGGTCTAATCTCAGCATCATGCATCAACAAAAATGGGAAAAATAAGATTAAAAAGATCAATGCATAGCTTGGTGAACACTATTTGCCAGAACCAAACATAGCGACATTGAGCAACATTATTCTTAACTGAGTTGACGATGAATTGATAAAATGCATGGCTAAGGGCAGGTAGTGTTTTAGATTATGGGAACATTGAGATCAGTTCTGTGGCAGGTGAGAACTGTTCAAAAAGAAGAAGCCACATCCCAAAATAAAACTACAGACAGTGTTCTTGCAAGGAGCATATTTCACTGATTTGATCGAGGAGCATTTAAACTAATTTTACAGGGGAATGGACATGGGGCATGGGGCATGTAGAGGTAGAAAAGAGGAACAAGGAATACTGAGACATCAGAGTATTAGGTAGCACTTAATTAATGAGAAATACAGTAAAAGCTAGAATCTGACCAGCAGGAAAACAAAGACAGTCTCATAAAGCATGTGTTTAAAGGCACAATGCACAACGCATGTTCGATAAAGTTAGTGAACTACAGACTTAAATAACCCTTTGACTTCATGAAACAGCACAAAACATGTGATTGCACAATTAATATTCTTGCATACCAGTTATTCAGAAAATATTAGCAAGAAAAATAAATCAGGGTGGCAGTCCATTAATTATAATAGTGCTGGAGAGAAAGAGCATTCTTGCAAAGTTATGGACTAAATCCATTTAGTTAGTGGTATGAAGCAAGAAGGAAACTATCATTACTGGGCCAGTAAAGACCAATGGGGAAGATCAAATGTGCAGGAAAATGACAGAAAATGCAACAACTGTAGAATATCTTGCCCTGTGGGATCTTCACATCGATTGCACTTAACATCAAGTTAAGTGTAAAATACCAAGAAAGGGGGAAGTTTCTGAAATGAGAACTTACTCTATCAGTTCTTTGTTAATTCAGTGAAGCAGGATATTGCTCAATGTTGCTGCACTTGGTTCTGACAATGTGGTTCTGCATGTGGTCCAAGGGATGCAACTGTCAGCATGAAAATAATTGAATAATTGCATTTTCATATCAAAATGTTTATATTAGTATAATAAACATAAATTTAAAATGGAACTTATCAGCGGAAGGGGGTGCAAAACTAAGATATATGTTTAACCAAGAGGAAGGCTGGTGAAACATACAAAGGAGAAGTAGATGACATCCAATGCTGAAAAAGGCTAAATGTTACATTTTGGTGAGAAGAATGAGAAGAACTGTAGCCACAGCTGAGGCTTCAAATGAATAATTTATAACAGTCTTTTTGATGGAAAGAATGCTCCTGGAATCTGAGCAAAAAAAGGATATAGTTGAGATTCTGGATGGTCTAAAAGTTAAAAAAACAGGAAAAAATAGAACTACGAGCAACATATAAAGTGGATAAATCTACTCGTCCAGTTGAAATGCAACAGGAATATGATTAATAGTTATTTCGATCAAGTGTAAATTGATTAGGAAAGGCCATCTGCTAAAGGCAAATCATGTCTAATTAAGTTGGATGCAATATAAATAGGTTCAAAAAGGCTTTTGATAAAATGACATACAATAGGCTTGTCATCAAAGTTGAAGCTCATGGGATGAAAACGGCAGTAATTGGCACGAATATCAATTATCTATTAATGGAAAATCTAGGAAAAAAAGTTATTTGTCATAGTTGAGAGGACTAGGCAGTCCCTGGGAGTTAGTCATACTTTCACCAATATTCTTAATATATATCAATGATTTAGATGTAGTTTACAGGACACGATTTCCAAAATTTCAGGTCATCCAAAACTTGGTGGCTTAATGAGTTATGAAGAAGATGGTATATAGGAGATATTTAGTCAGGGATAAGAAGGAAGTATATATCAGGTTTAGGCAGCTGGGGTCAAGCAAATGAACAAAGGAGTACAAGAAAAGTAGGATTACTTTGTAGGATTAGGAGGATAAACAGGGGACATGGAATATCCTTGGTAGAAAAGGTAAAGGAGAATCCTAGAAGATTCTCTGAGTAGGGTTTAGTTTAATTTGGCATCATGTTAGGCCGTAGGGCCTGTCCCTGTTCTATGTACTATTGTTTAAGAAGGGAAATAGGAATAATCCAGGAAGTTCTTGGCCGGTGAGCCTCACATCAGCGGTAGGGTAGATGTTGGGAAAGGTTTGGGAGATTTGGGTTGTGGTGGAAGGATGGTATTCTGGTTGGAGGTCTGTGCCCAATGGTGTTCCACAGGATCTGTGCTAGGACCTCAGCTGTTTTTCCCTATATCTATGATTTAGATGAAAATCTAACGATTTATGTTATGGTAATAATAAATTTATGTAAAATTATCTGTAAGTATTTATTCTTCTTGTTGATGTAACTTTCAAGGCATCTTTGCCTTGGAGCGGCACGGTGGCGCAGCGGTAGATTTGCTGTCTTACAGCGAATGCAGCGACGGAGACTCAGGTTCGATCCTGACTACGGGCGCCGTCTGTACAAAGTTTGCACGTTCTCCCCGTGACCTGCGTGGGTTTTCTCCGAGATCTTCGGTTTCCTCCCACACTCCAAAGACGTACTGGTATGTAGGTTAATTGGCTGGGCAAAAGTAAAAATTGTCCCTAGTTGGTGTAGGATTGTGTTAGTGTGCGGGGATCGCTGGGCGGCGTGGACCCGGTGAGTCGAAGGGCCTGTTTCAGCGCTGTATCTCTAAATCTCCCTCAGAAAAATAGCTAAATTTCAACGCCTTTTCTAACTTCTCTCTATTTACAACTTTTTGAGTCTAATGCTTAACATTTCTTACAACAAGACTGCAGAGTCAAAATTTCAAGGAGAAAGTTCACAATTTCAGAGTGGTTGGAGGAAGGGTTTGGTTTGTCCAATTTCCGGCAATTGTTCTACTCAGTTTTGCTATGTCACCTTAAAAGGACTGCCAGAGACTGCCAAATAATTAAACTGCTTCCTCTTGATTACAGCTCATGTATCCCCCTTCAGGTGACTGAATGCATGTAGAGAAGAATGTAATACCTGTTTAAATGGGAGCAGGTGACATGGGGGAAAGGAGAGGAGGGGGGTTAATTTATCAAAATTAACGGCATGTCAGAAGTCTAACACAAGCTCATCAACTTCCACTTTCAACACAAACAAGTCAAGCTGCAATTGGGAAACTCCTATGGGATAGGTAAATGTCAATTAAAGTATATTAATTTCTGATTATGAACAACAGTAACAACAGTTTTGGAAGTTAGCTCAAGGTGCAGGGAACTCTGGCTTCCTGCAGTACCAATAAAACCCAGCAAAGATGATAGTCACAAAGGACTGTCCCTGAGAAGTTGATGGGCAGATCTGGCAATAAATGGCTGAGTCTTATAACTGCTCTCTTAAAAGAGCTTGTAAGCCTTTTAATGCATTGGTAGGGGCAGAAATCTAGAACTAATTTTGAATCTCATTATCACATATTAACTGTGTATTGTGTTTACAGGCAATTAGAATGTTTACATCCCCCAGAGAATCCAGTACAAAATCCTCCTCATGACCTACAAAGCCCTCCATAACCTGGCCCCATCCTACCTGACTGACCTCCTCCACAGGCACACTCCCACCTGCACCCTCTGCTCTGCTGCTGCCAATCTCCTGTCCCCCCCCCATCCGGACCAAACTCAGATCCTGGGGGGACAGGGCTTTCTCCATCGCTGCTCCCACCCTATGGAACTCACTACCCCAAACCGTCAGAGACTCCTCCTCACTCACCACATTCAAAACATCACTGAAGTCTCACCTCTTCAGCACTGCCTTCAACCATTGAAGGTCACCTCACCTTCTGTCTCCTTTCTCTGTTCGTTTACTTATTTATCTATTTATTCACTTCTCTATGTTCTAGAAATCCCTGTAAAGCGTCTTTGAGTGTTTGAAAAGCGCTATATAAATGTAATGCATTATTATTATTATTATTATAATTAATGCTACTGCAAGTGAGGATTTCATTGTTCCATTGTTGGTACATTTGACAATTAAATACCTTTGAATCTTAATTATTTATTCTCAATTTATTTTGTTTCTATCCTATTCAATAAATTATTAATGTAAGGTTTCAAAACAATGAATAAGTAACAACTTATCATTTCACAAATCTGATTGTAGATTTCTTAATTTCCTTCCTAAATTTTGAAAACAATCGCATTTGCAGAAGGTTCTTTTCAATCCTTAAGCTCCAATCATATGAACTATCTGCATCCTTTTATTTTCAGCACCAACCTTCTACATAATCAACAAAATGCAGAGAGAGAATTTTGCCAGGCCTGGGAGCAGACCAACCAAATTCCAAATTGACATGGTTGTTCTTTTGATTATGATTATAGACACAGCATAGAAACAGGGCCTTTGATCCATCAAGTTCATGCTTGTTCTATGTAATCCCACTTTCTCATCCACTCCCTATGCACCAGGGGCAATTTATAGAGCCCAATTAACCTACAAACCTGCATGTCTTAGGAAACCCATGCAGTTACAGGGAGAATGTGCAAACTCCACACCGACAGCACATGAGGTTAGGATCGAACCCGGATGTCTGGCGCTGTGAAGCAACATCTCTTCTAGCAGCACCACTGTCCACCCAGCTCAAATGGTGTCAGGTTCAGTTAACAATTTGGAATCTGATTTGTCAGCTGCCAACCCTAGCAAAATTCTCTCTCTGCATTTTCTGTATGCCACTCTTTTCATTGTACAAAGGACTGCTATCAATTTGGAAGCTGGTGTTGAACCTTCACAACTCCAGAAGGGAAGCTTCTACAGTCCAATCCTTCCTCTGCACTTCCCTCTTCAATGTAACATGTAATACTTTCACTGCAGAGGAAATGCTATCACTTGCAAGATGGTTACATTTTGCTCATGCCTTCAGAAAATTGTTATCTTCCCTGTTAGTTCTCTGAATTTATGTTTACATGGGTGTGTTATTTCAGTGCCATTGCTTTCCCTTTAAATCTTGCACACAAAGCAGTAACGTCAAAGCACATCTACTGGAAGAATTAACATAAACTGTTGTTCAATGGGTTTCAATTAGAGCAAATTCAATTTTTTTTTACTGTTTAGGTTCAATCTGTTGAAGCAGCTCTTCTAGATACAGGAATTCTCACTGCATCCTGTTGTTATCCCAGCCAATATAAAGACCAAGTTCACTTGTCTAAAATTTACTTCTACTGTCACTGGGTGGCGCCAGCAATGCCTGCCTCGCCGACAGTCTGTCCTTTCCTTCCCTGTGTTTTAATTGTGTGTGTTAAAGGTATGTTTTTAGTGTTCTTTAGCTTGTTTTTCCAATCTCTTACCTCGATGGAGATGCGATTTTTTTCCTTATCGTATCTCCTTCCTAACTGTGGCCTAACATCGAGGAGTTGGCAGCCTTTGGTAGAGACCAACTTCTGAGAGCTCCACCATGGTCGCCTGCGGACTTACCATCACGGAGCTCGCGATTCCTTAGCCAGGGGTCGACCTCGGCGCTCCAACCGCGGGTGCTTGCAGACTTAACATCATGGAGCCCGCGGTCCCTGATCGGAGACCGATTTCGGGAACTCCAAGCCGTGGGAGTTTTGACTACCCCAACCCGGGAGTTTTGATCACCCTGACGCGGGAGCTTCGACCACCGGCTGTGGGAGCTTTGATTGCTCCGATGGATGGTTCGACTGCCCCAACCGCGGGAGAATAAAGAGGAAGAAGTGTGGACTTTTTTGCCTTCCATCACAGTGAGGAATGTGGGGAATCCGCTGTGGTGAATGTTTATGTTAACTTTTATGTAGTTGTGCGTCTTGGTGCTGTTTTTTCATATGGCTGTATGGTAATTCGCATATCACTGTACCTTAATTGATACATGTGACAATAAAAGACCTTTGAAACCTTTGAATTTGTTAAAGAACCTATGCCAAAATAATTATTTTTCACTAATATTAATACAAAGTCTAATTTGAAGGATGATTTTGATGGTTTGCAACTATCTTTGAATGACAGATGAAAAATATACTATTCTTATTTCAATCCTTCATTTGTCGCTCACATTCCTGTTTGTTGAGTGGCATTTTCATTCCTTCCTTTCATTTATTTCACTTGTTTTCTATCGAACTTCGTCTTCATATTGCTACTTTGTCAAATTTTCTGATGTTATCTAAGTGAATTGTTTAAAAGAATTTTAATAAAAACGAGATGCAATCCAGTAACACTGAGATATTAGCCTATTGAATGTTTGTGACGAAACAGAAAATAATTAAAGAGTGAACATGCTTTTCTTTTAAGCCTTTACAGAAAATAAATCCAACCAAATGGCAGTGAAAATGCAATATCTTCAACTTGCCTTTGGGTGGTGGTATAATTTATTTCTATCCTGATGAAATCAATACTTAACATTGAAAGGAATGTCTAAATTTATTTGTAATTCTATCGCAGAACTGCAAAATATTGCAATTGCAAATGAGAAGTGATAGAGAGGAAAAGATATCTTAATTCATCATAGAATCATACTACTCAGACCAACGTCTATGCCGACCAAGATGCCTCACCTAAGCAAATCCAATTTTCTGCACTTGGCCGAAAACCATCTAACCATTTCCGATCTATGAACCTGTCCATATGTCTTTCAAATGTTGTTATTGCATGTGGTTCAACTATTTCCTCTGGCAACTCATTCCATGTACCCATCACCCTCTGAGTGAAAACGTTCAATGGTGGTTTTATTGTCACATATGCGAGTGCTAACACAGTGAAATTATTTTTCTTACAGTCCAGTGGAGTAGGAAAACAAAACTGCAGATGCTGGTTTAAATCGAATGTAGACACAAAATGCTGGAGTAACTCAGCGCGTCAAGCAGCATCTCAGGAGAGAAGGAATGGGTGACTTTTCGGGCCGAGAACCCTTCTTCAGACTGAGTCCAGTGGAGTATTGCCATACCCCCGATCCTCGATTAGCAAGTGCACAGAAATAGTCTAACGAGCCCGCATGAAAGAGGCGCGTTGTTTTGCCACCATTTTCAAAGTCTAGGCTCCAGTTCTTATGAGCTATTCCAGGCTGTTGCAAACTTCCAGTCATCTCCTTCCTTGGATGCCGCATCCTTCCTCTTGCATGTCCACTTTTGTTTCCCGTGGGTGCCTCCTGCACCTTATCACAAGGGCGTGGTTCCTTCTCCTCTTCTACCATCCCTGCTCCTCACTCGTTGCCATCGTCACCAGTCTGGACTTCGTGGGACGAGCAGGGGCCGGCTTAGCGAGCTCCACCGTCAAGGCTGGCGTTCCGTCTGATCCAACGAGCTCCTTCTGAAGCTGCGATCTGCCAGGTCCTCTGTTCGGCACGGGGTACCAGCTCGTGGGCTCTCCCTGAAACCGCCCCACCCCAGTCACTCCTTCTCCTTGCTCCTGTCTGGCAGAAGGTACAGAAGCTCGGAGAACAGCTTCTTCCCCTCCGTTATCAGACTTCTGGACCTTCTATAAGCTACGGTACTAATTGTTCACCTCTACCCATTGAGGACATTGGACATTATATTAAAAAGCAGGAACGGAGTGCTGATTTTAGATGATCAGCCATGATCATATTGAATGGCAGTGCTGGATCGAAGGGCCGAATGGCCTACTCCTGCACCTATGTTTCTATCTAAGAAACTGGTGTGCTACAATGCGCTGCAATGCTGTGAACTGTATTCTGCACTCTGCACCTTCCCCTTTGCTCTATCAATTATACTTGAGTTTGAACTGATTGTATCTATGTATGGTAGAACTCACTGTTGAGGTCCTACTCTGGTTTGACTTTTCAAAATGCAACACCTCACACTTATCAGAACTCCAGGAGCCATTCCTCAGCCCACTTGCCCAGCTGATTAAAATCCTGCCATAATTCATGACAACCATCTTCACTGTCTATAATACCATCTATTTCAGTGTCATGTGCAAACTTACTAATCATGCCTTGTGCATTCTCATCCAAATCGTTGATATAGATGACGAACAGCAATGGGCCTAACACCAATCCCCAAGGCACACGATTAGTCACTGGCCTCCAGTACGTCAACCAATCTTCCAGCATCACCCTCCACTTCCTACCATTAATCAAATTCTGTGTCCAGTTATCCTCTTTTTGTATCCTCTTCCTGCATCCCAGACGATGTAATCTTCCATAACAACCTACTATATGAAATCTGATCAAAAGCCTTCCTGAAATCCATATAGATTATGTGTGGGCCCTGCTCTCATTAACCATAGTTCCTCTTCAAATATCACAATCAAATCCGTGACACACGAGCTCCCATGCACAAAACCACGCTGACTTATCCCTAATGAACACCTGTCTTTCCAATTCACGTATATCATATCCCTCAGATTCCTCACCAGTAATTTGCATACCGCAAATGTTAGGCTCACCAGTCTATAGTTCCGTTTTTAAATAGAGGCACAATATCAGCCACCCTTCATTCTTCCAGCACCACACTTGATTCTAACGATGATGCATATCTCAGCCAGAACTCCTGATATTGGACAGTTGCGTTTGCTCAACTTTCTAAGTTTCTTGTGTCCTCGTTAAACATGGTTCCTATTTTATATTCATACAAACATGCGAACTCGGGGCGAGTAATGCGACCCTAGTGGTCGTCCGCTGTCGAACAAATCTTAGTCTAAATTAGATAGACACAAAAAGCTGGCGTAACTCAGCGGAACAGGCAGCGTCTCTGGAGAGAAGGAATGGGTGACGTTTAGGGTCGAGAACCTTCTTCAGACTAACTTAGCATTGTTTGAAGTGTCTTCGCTGTGGTGAAAGGTACTGTTAATTATAAAGTGCATCTGCCCTTTTTGTCTTTAGGTTGTGAAGAACGTCACAGTCTCTCCTTGCTCATTAATATAAATATAACTAGTTGAAAAAAGACTTTGTTGGAAGATTGACTGAAACACAGGAGACGATATGTCCACATTCCAATCTTCTTTAACTGTTTCAATATCACTCATCAGTTTTCTGCAACTTTTAGCAAGATAGCAACCTTTCTTCAACAGTAATCATCTAAATTGTGTTTATCAATTTGTCCATTTGTGTATACTATTGCTTGTTCTTATTACATTTTTTATGATCCTCTCGCTTATTCATCACGGACATAACAGCTTTCTCTTATATATCCAACCCCTTTTCCTTTGTCTATTACAAGTTTTATCCTGACCTCTATCTTTTCTGGATTCACTTTCAAGCTACGCAGTCTCATTGAGGCTTCCTCATAAATCTCATGCCAAACCAATTCTACCGCCACCTTACAAATCTCACAAAGGGTTTGAGAATTGATTGGGTACAAGGGTTGGAGAAATCGTTTCAATATATTATCGGAAAATTTATAAAAGACATTCAACATATTTTGCATCACCTGAAAATATCATCCTCAGCACAGCTAAATACAATAAACAGACATAATCTCTTCAAATCAATCCGAGACCTTGATTCTTGAACCACTTTTACAGACATGTCTGCTGCAGTTAATGACTTCATTATTCTGCCAAGTATTCATTCAAATAGTGAATATTTCTTCTGGATGAACGCTAAATGGTCCCTTTCTCGTGTTTTAATTCCAGTGAGACTTTTATTTTTCCCTAACGCGCATGTTCGACTTATAATTCCTTGTGTGAGCCAAGCCCTCAACGAATGTTGCTGGGAGCGGCAAGCGCTGCTCTGCTGTTTTTGGCATGATATATCTTAAATAGTAACACACCTGACAAAATGCGCACGTTGCGATTACTGACAATGAAGGGGGAGAAATGGCATCTTGGATGAGGGAATACTTCGAGGAAACACGACATCCGAAGCCCGCCGAGCATGCGCGGTGGTGGTTGGGCGCCGACCCAGCGCGTGCGCAGTTGGGGAGGCGAGCGCGCTGGAACTCTGCCCTCGTCTCCCGGCAGCCCCTGTGGGGGACTGCGCCTGCGCGCCGCCCGCGGACCGTTGACCTCGACGAGCGATGGTTAAAAGTTAAAAAAAAGTCGATCGGTTTGAACATTGATCAATGTTTCAGGCGCGGCCTCCCATCCGCGGTTATTCACTCCTCCGGCCGGCGATTTCTCTTGTTGCTGACGAGGTAGGCGAGTCTTGGTTTTGTGTGCAGAGAGCGATGCCATGGGCGAGCCCGGCTAATGAAGCCGAGCCCCCGCAGCTCCAGTTCCAGCTCCCGTCTACCGACCCAGCCCCTGCCCACCACCCCGGGGCTGATGAAGCCGAGCCCCCGTAGCTCCAGCTCCCGTCTACCGACCCAGCCCCAGTCTACCGACCCAGCCCCAGCCCACCACCCCGGGGCTGATGAAGCCAAGCCCCCGCAGCTCCAGCTTCAGCTCCAGTCTACCGATCCAGCCCACTACCCCGGGGCTCCCCCAGCCCGGCTGATGAAGCCGAGCCCCCGCAGCTCCAGCTCCAATCTACCGACCCAGCCTCAACCAACACCGGCCCCCGGGCCGGGGCTGATGAAGCCGAGCCCCCGCAGCCCCAGCCCCACCACCCCGACGCTTCTCCAGCCCTGTGTGCAGCGGGATGTTTGGCTGATATCTCCTGCCCCTTTCCTCGATCCACTCATTGTATTATCCGAAATGAAAACAGGATGTGAAGGAAGTGTCCAGTGTGGGCAGAAGCTATGGGGAAAGAAGCAAAGTTGACGTTTCAGGGCTATGAATGTTCGTGAAAATATCGTCTCTCGTTGTGGAGTACTTCAGTTGCTTTCCACGGCAACGATTCCATGATAACCTCCAGCTTCATGCCTGTTTTAGAGGAATAGTTTCGGTGAGGAGTAAATCCTTGTAGGCTGTGCCCAGAGAGGATTCTCCAGATGTTGGCATCTTGAGCAAAAGAAAAACAAAGCGCTGGAGTCACTCAGCGGGCCAGGCAGCATCTGTGCAGGGAAACAGACTTCATTTGCAGTTCATTTCCCTTCACGTTGTTATCCGTCCAGTCGATCCTGCATTTGAGCAAGTTGGCGAGCGGGCTGAAAATTAAGTAATACTGTTATAGAACATCCTGGCTGTGCATAAAACGTTCTTAACAGTTGTTTAAATTATTTGCTTGCTTATTTTTGTTTTGCCAAAGTAGTTAAGCTAAAAATAAAAGATGATTATCAAATCCTCGCCTTGATCCGAATATAATGTCACAGGTAGATCATCAAAACTGCTTGTCTTTTCGATGTTGTTGACATGATATGGTAACTATTTTTGCTGCTTTTTGAAAAAAATCTCGTTTTTGCCAAGGAAACTTTGGAAGGTCAAATTGACTTGGCCTCAGCTGGCAACAGAGTGGAGTATGTTAACAATGGATTGGGAATACTTTATTTTCATATTTCACATTTCATATTTTTATTTTCAAATAACTACAAATGAATGTTGTTGTAACTGACTTTAAATGCTTTTAATTCCCGCTTTTCGCATCACTGTCTATTGCTGAAAGTAGAAGTAATATGCAAAATTTGAAAAGGAACATAAATTTCAAATGTGCATATTTTTAAGATTACAGACTTTATACTTGCTATCTACTATCAACATTCTCATTTATATTCCAATGCTCATGATTGTTTTGATTGTGCACATCAGGT
The DNA here is from genome assembly GCF_053455715.1 of Rhinoraja longicauda. Taxonomy (NCBI): domain Eukaryota; kingdom Metazoa; phylum Chordata; class Chondrichthyes; order Rajiformes; family Arhynchobatidae; genus Rhinoraja; species Rhinoraja longicauda. The sequence continues at coordinate 71,003,595 of NC_135955.1, read as the reverse complement.
TGTGCTGGTTACCTAGTGCTTTTTGATATCAATTTTTTTTTAACCCTTGTACCCTATTCCAATTCACAAACTAAGCTTGTAGTTCAACTAATAATTGTGTAGGATCTAAAGAATTTGTTGCAATTTCTGCCACTTTGAAATGTAGCTTTACATGGAGTTGCATAGTGGACCCTTCAGCCTGCTAAATCTATGCCGACCTTTATGCCCATCAACACTACACCCATCTGTAGTCTCTTTTTTGCTCTGGTTTATTTTCACCCACATGTTTAGACCATAATGCTGTATCATTATTGTTTTGATGTGTTTATGATTTATTCTTAATTGTTTAACTGTATGTTTGTGTTGTCATTTGTGAGCGGAGCACCAAGGCACATTCCTTGCCTATGCATACTTGGCCAATAAACTTATTCATTCATTCATTCATTCATTCATTTGCTTGCATCAAGTCTGTATCCTTCCAAGACTTGCCTATTTAAATGTCTGTCATAATGCCTCTTAAATTTTATAACTATATCTAATTTCATTACCTCTATTGGCAGTGGGTTCCAGATATCAGCCACTGTGTGTGCGTTGAAATTTTTTTCCCCCTCCAATCCCCTTTAAAATTCCTTCCTCTCATCTTAAACCTATGTCCTCTTGTTTTGGTTATCCCGACCATGAGAAAAATATTTTGACTACTGTATCTATGCCTGTGGTAATCTTGTCAGGTCACTTCTCGGCCCCTTCTGCTATCCAATCTCTCTCCATAATTGACCTACTCTAATCCAGACAAGATCCTGGTGAATCTCCATTGCACTCACTCCAGCACAATACTGTAATACCAAAACAGTGATACAATACCCCAAGTAATGTTTTGTCAAGTTGCAATAAACGTCAAAGTCTATGAAGGCAAGATAAATGTATGTCTTGCTAGGAACGCTGTTGACGTGTGTTGACACTTTGCAGGAACTATGGACTTGGGTCTCTCTGTTCTTCAATATTTGTCAGTGCCCTACCATTTAGTGCATATATTTTATCTTGTGCATCTTTTTGGGGATTAAATTCCATCTCCAAATTTCATAAATTGTTCTTCCCATCTTTCCATTCTTTTGGATTATTTAAAGTTGATCGATAATGACAGGAAGTTGGAGTAACTATTTTTAAAGTAGCAAAGCATTTCAAAGATGTGTGGAATAAATGAAATGCATCGAAAGAATAGACTCACACGATGCTGAGAGCTGAATTTTATGATGAAAGGTCGTTAGAGAAAATTGCAAATCACAATATACTTATCCCTCCCGACTGGGGGAGAGGAAATAAGTTTCAGACAAAAAGCTTGAAGTGAAGAATTCAATAATTTTGTAGGTGTGCACTGTAGCACTAACAAATTTCAAAGTGATGATGAAAGACAATGTAGAAAGATTTTTAAAAATTGCAGGTATTTACTTGTCTCTGTCACTAAGGATCAACAATCATTGGTGTTGAATGACTTAGCATTCCCTTCCACAAATCTTATTGTGCCTACCATTGAATATTCTTTGTAATTTCCATTGATTGAATTTACCCTGTAGAGTGTTGCAGAACAAAGAGATCTGATAGTACAAGTGCGTGATTTCCTGAGTGTAGCTAGTCACGTGAACAGCGTAGCGAAGAAAGCAATGTGTAAGAAGGAACTGCGGATGCTGCTTTAAACTGAAGATAGACACAAAAAGCTGGAGTCATTCAGCGGAACAGGCAGCATCTCTGGAGAGAAGGAATCGTTTCGGGTCGAGACCCTTCTTCAGACTGACTCACTTGCCTTCATTGGGAAAGGTATTGTGATGCAGCTATATAAGTTGTTAGTGAGACTACACTTGAAGTACTGTGTGCAGTCCTGGTTACCCAGCTATAGGAAGAAAGTGATTAAGTTGCAATAGGTGTAGAAGAGATTCACCAGGATTTTACCTTGGCATTCAGTCTGTATCTGGAATGCGCTGCCGGAAGAAGCTAAGGAAATGGATATGATTACAACTTTTAAAAGACATTTGGACAGGTGTATGGATAGGAACGGTTTGGAGGGCAATGGGCCAAACATGGGCAAATGGGACTAGCCCAGTTTACCAACTTGGTCAACAAGGACAGCGTAGCCCAAAGGGGCTGTTTCCATGCTGCATAGGTCTATGAATCTCTGCCATTGTTGAAAATCTTATCGTCATGACCATTTTATTTCTTGAAATAAATATTTTGTGTTTTCTACTTTACCAAGCATTTCAGATTATTGATTACGAAATAGTAATTGTATGTTTTTTAGGAACCATTCCAGATTGGTACTGTGAAATGGTTTCCTAAAGAATTTTTAAACTCTCAGAGTCAGTTTTTTAGTTTGATGACCTTTCATCACCTGAAATGTATATTTGTAATTTTTTTAATTTCAGATCTCTTACAGGCAGTATTTTGTCTTTGGTTTTATAAATCATTCGTGATCTCATTAAATAATTAAAGATGTATTCTGAAATGCACTTTTGCATTGACTTTTTTAAATATTCCAGGATTTAATAATGCAAACCAAACTTTCTTTGCTGAAGTGGAAAGGTAGCAGTTAGTGAGAGACACAGGACACACTTCTTGGCAGCTTGAGAACTCTCTTCATTGGATCTGAAGGATGTAGTGATGAGTGAAGCAGAAATTTGAATTGGAGACATCTAGTTAAAGAGCCAATGTCGGTAAGCAAAGAAATTAGTAAGGAAATATTGATGCAGGTGACATGAACTTTGCAGCCAAGTCTGGTGACTAGAGCATATATACTGATCAAATTGGACACTGACATTTCCCAACTATGTGAGACATAAATCGTGTCTTAGTTTCAAGAATAGGGATACAATCAGTGACACTGGAATTTCATTGAAACATAAAGCTGATGGCTTTGATCATCTCAGTGTTTTAACAGAATTAAATGGTAATTCATGCAAGATTTGAAGGGTCCCGACCAAAAACGTCACCTATCAATGTCCTCTGGAGACGCTGCCTGGCCTGCTGAGTTACTCCAGCACTTTTTTTGTGTATAAACCAGCATCTGCAGTTCCTTGTGTCTCTGGATATTTCCAGAGCCATTTAACATCTGAGATGGAGTCCAAGTAGATGGTGGAAACATTACAGTCGGTGGTTGTCAAAAGCTTGCTCTGTCTTTGGATGATGGTATCAAAGGAAATTTGGATCAGGATGTAGATACTCCTAAAGCTAGATCCTTGCAGGTTTCCAGTGGTAAAGGGCCAGTGGGTATGGAGAGAAGTCCTGCTGCAGATTTGACTATAGGCGAGTAGATGAGAATGACACTTTCAGGGTGATCTGCAAGTCTGGTTACAACAATTGAGGTCATGGGGAAGGATGGTGAACAGGTGGATGTTGGATTTGGTGAGGTGGTAAAACCAGAAAGGAAAAGAAGATTGGAAATAGTCTATGTTTTCAATAACCTGGAGGTTTAGTCAGGATCTCGATTTGTGGGAAACTCTTAGTGTGTTCTTCAAAAAGTATGTATTACTTCAGGTCCATTCTTCACCTCTTGTGTAGAACATAACATTTCTTATTCTGTCATCCGTTGTTGGACCTTGAATATCCTGTCCCATATTCACACCATTGTAAAGACTGATACTGACAATAAATGTAAGTCACTCCCACAACTTGACGACACTTCTTCCCACCCTGCTTCCTGCAAAGACTCGATCCCCTAATCCCAAATCCTCCGTCTATGCCACATCTGCGCCCAAGATGAGGTGTTCCATACCAGGACATCCGAGATGTCCTCATTCTTTAGGGATCGGGGGTTCCCCTCTCCCATCATAGATGAGCCCCTCACTCATGTCTACTCAGAACCCCACAGCTTTGCGCTTGTTCCCCCTCCCCCTAGTCGCAACAAACACAGAGTTCCCCTTGTTCTTACCTTTCACCCCATCAGCCGTCACATACAACACATAATCCTCCAACATTTTTGCCACCTCCAACGGGATCCCAACACTAATCACATCTTCCCATCTCCACTCCTTTCCGCCTTCCGTAGAGACCGTTCCCTCTGCAGCTTCCTGGTTAACTCATCCCTTCCCACCCAAACCACCCCCCCCCCCCCCCAGGTACCTTTCCCTGCAACAACTGTCCCTATACCTCCTCCCTTGACTCTGTCCAAGGACCCCGACGGTCCTCTCAGGTTAGGTAGAGGTTCACTTCCACTTCCTCCAACCTTACCGACTGTATCTGTTGTTCAAGATGTGGACTCTTGTACATCGGTGAGAACAAATGTAGACTGGGCAATCGTTTCGCTGAACACCTTCGCTCAGTCCGCCTGAACCTACCTGATCTCCCGGTTGCTGAACACTTTAATTCTCATTCCCATTCCCACACTGTCCTTTCTGACCTTGGTCCCCTCCATTGTCAGAGTGAGGCTAAATGCAAATTGGAGGAACAGGGTCTCATATTTTGCTTTTGGCAGCTTACATGAATATTGATTTCTCTAACTTCAAGTAACCCTGGAATTCCCTCTCTCACTATCCCTCTCCCGCCCAAGTCGCACCAGTTTCTCGTTTTCACCCAACAAACAGCTAACAATGACCTGTTTCCTTTATCATCGTTACATTTTTGCATATCTTTCATTCATTGTTTTTTATCTCTGTACATCATCGCCTATATCTCACATTTCCCTTTCCTGTGACATTCAGTCTGTAGAAGGGTCTCGACCCGAAACGTCACCCATTCCTTCTCTCCAGAGATGCTGCCTGTCCCGCTGAGTTACTCCAGCTTTTTGTGTCTACTTATAATCTCCTGTTGAACACCTTTGTTATCTCTATCTTTGACTGTTGGCCCAGAGTGCTCAATTTTCTGTATTTTTCAATCGATTCAATCCTGCTCACTCAATCCTGACCCACTGAATTTTGCTTGATCTCATCGTTTCAGGTCCTCTTGGTCGATGGCTCCTTGGCCACAATTCCTTCCAATATAAAATGTTCATCATCCTGTTTCAATCACTTCACTTCCTTGTCACTCTTTATCATTGCAGTTGACCCAACAGCTGAAGATGATTGGGTTGTGGAATTCAAAGAATGGATCTAATTGCTGTGCCATTTAGAAGAATGAGAGGAAATCGCATTGAAAAATTAATTTCTAGGAGAGCTTGAAGTCAGTGCTTTTCTTGTCAGTGCATTGGAGGACTAGGGAGCATAGTCTTAAGGTGTGGATGCAAATGGCCTACTCCTGCACCTATTTTCTATGTTTCTAAAGTAGATAGGGCATAATCTGTTTGATGTTGCTTGTGGTTTAGACTGTTTTCACAGAGGAAATCATCAGTTGCACCAATGTTAAGCATGCTGAAGAGTTGAATTTACTAAAATGTGATTTTTTTGAGACAGATAACTGAGAAAGCTGACAAGTCTGTTTTGCATATGATGGTAATGATAACATGTGGATTAATAGATCAGCGTTAACATGTCTGTATTATTGCTGGTGCATCCGAACCACTTCTGGGGCAGAATGCACTTGTGCAGAATGGACATGTTACAAGAAACGGTAGAGGGAACAATTCGGCAAATGTTAACTTGTGTGATTGGGGTAAGTATAAACTTCATTAAATTCAACTTTTAAGTGTAGTCTACATTCAAATGATGATGCTGACGATTGGTGCAACTGATGGTTTCCTCTGTGAAAACAAAATCTGAAACGCAAGCAGCACTATCAGAGTCTTCCCATTTAAACAACAAACCATTAAAAAATGTCAAATCAACTTTAAATATTATTAAACAGCACTGTTCATTAAAAGTAGCAGTCAATAGAGCACCAGTACATTCTATTAATTTTTGGGTAATGGAGATGAGTGCTTCTGTGGATAATGCAATATTGGCAAGAATAAGGGAAAACTGATGTAAAGGCATCAGATGCTGTACTGAATTCGGTTTGATGGGTTTTTGAAATACACAGTGATATTTATTTGTTTCTTTGAGTTGGTTAGTTTATTTTTTATCTAAAAGTTGTTTGTACCATTCATAGAAATAATTTTTCATTCAAGAACACTAGCAGATCTGGAAATGCAAGAGTGTTTTATTGTCATACTGGACCAAGTGGACCCGTTGGGTCCAAACCTCTCCTACATTGGTGCAGCACCCCCTCCTCCCCTTCACCCCTCACCCCTCCCCATCCCCTTCATCCCTTCCCCCATCCCTCCCCCTCGCCCCCCCATTTCCCATCCCCGCCATCCACTCTCCCCCCTCCCCTACCCTCCTCCCCCTCCACCACTCCCCTCCCCCCTCAGCCCAATCGTGGAGCCGTTGCCGGGCGGGGAGTGCCCGCGGCCATGTGCGGGCAAGGGGGGACAGGGAAAAGGCACTGACCTCGGCCCCGTTTCTCCTGCGGGCCTCTCCTTCATGGAGCCAAAGCATCTCCTGCAGCTCGGCTTCAATCTGTGGCGGGGAATGGTGGCGACGACATGGACCAATTGCCGGGCGGGGAGCATCTCCCGGGGCTTTGGGCGAGAATGGACAGGGAGAAGGCACTGACCTCGGATAGACCGTTGGGTCCAAATCTCTCCTGCATTGGTGCAGCATCCCCTCCTCCCCTTCACCCCTCTCTCCCATCCCTCCCCCTCTCTCACCTCCCCCTCCCCATCCCCCAGACTCTCTCCCCCATCCCCTTCCTCCCTCCCCTCTCCCTCCCTCCCTCCCTCCCGCCCCTCTCCCTCCCTCCCCTCTCCCTCCCTCCCCCCTCCTCCCGGATTGACTTATTGAGGATGTGGTTAACCCTGGAATTGACTTAATATTCATGATAGAGGGTCTATATGTCCTGCAGGTTTTATGAAGAAAGATGCAGAGTAATTGTCTCTCTAGAGACACAAGAGACTGCAAGTAATTGTCTAATTACTCTGTCATTTCCTTAATCCCCGTGGTAAGTTCTCCAGTTTTTGTCTCCAAAGAGCCCGCATTTGCTCTCACTAGTCAGCAACAACAGTATCTTTTTGTTTGATGCCTGTCTAGCTGTCTTGCCTTTCACAATAAATTTATTGGTTTTCCTCTGCTGGGTGCTAAAATGTTCCCAATCCTCAGGGCTACTACTATTTCTTGAAGATTAATAAGCTTATTTTATTTTAATATATAAACATTTACTATTAGATAATCAATAGACACATTTTATGTCTCTTTTACATCCCAGTAATGTAATGCTGAGGCTTAAAAAGGCACTGGTTAGACCGCATTTGGAGTATTGTGGGCCCCATATCTGAGGAAGAATGTACTGGCGTTGGAACGGGTCCAGAGGAGGTTGGAAGGGGACCGACATTCTGCCAGGCAGGTTTGCTAGTGCTGCACGGGGGGGGGAGGGGGAGGGGGGGTTGGAGTCAACAACGTGGAAGCGTATCCATGCAGCTAATGGGAGAGTGTAAGAAAGGTCACGTTTAAACTAACTGGGCAGGGGGATGGGACCCAATGCAAGGAGACAGAGGGCCATAAAAGGAGGACAGAAGCAAAAGGTGGAAGGGCAATAAGAAAAACAAATCTGTAAGTTTTGTACCTTAATGCGAGGAGCATTCGAAATAAGGTGGATGAATTGAATGCGCAGTTAATAGTTAAGTGATATGATTTAGTTGGAATTACGGAGACATGGCTCCAAGGTGACATGGCTCCAGGGTATTCGATATTCAGGAAAGATAGACAAAAAGGAGGAGGTGGGGTGGCATTGCTGGTTAAAGAGGAGATTAATGCAATAGCAAGGAGAGACATTAGCTTGGATGCTGTAGAATCAGTATGGGTAGAACTGCGAAATAGCCAAGGGCAGAAAATGCTTGTTGGAGTTGTATACAGACCACCAAGCAGCAGTCGGGAGGTTGGAGATAGCATCAACCAGGAAATTAGGGATGTGTGTAGCAAAGGTGCAGACGTTATCATTGATTACTTTAATCTACATATAGATTGGGCCAACCAAATTGGTAACAGTCTTGAGGAGGAGGATTTCCTGGAATATATACGGGATGGGTTTTTAAACCAATATGTGGAGGAACAGATCCTAGACTGGGTGTTGTGTAATGAGGAAGGATTAGTTAGCGATATTGTTGTGCAAAGCCCCTTGGGCAACAGTGACCATAATATGGTGGAATTCTGCATTAGGATGGAGAGTGACATGGTTAATTCAGAGATAGGGTCCTGAACTTAAAGAAAGGAGACTTTGAAGGTATGAGACGGGAATTGGCTAGGATAGACTGACAAATTATACTTAAAGGGTTGACAGTGGAGATGCAATGGCAAAGATTTAAAGACTGTGTGGATGAACTCCAGAAATTGTTCATCCCTGTCTGGCGAAAAAATAAAACCATGGCTGACGAGGGAAATTAAGGATAGTGTTAAATCCAAGGAAGAGGCATATAAATTGGCCAGAAGAAGCGGCAAATCAGAGGAGTGGGAGAAATTTAGAAATCAACAGAGGAGGACAAAGGGGTTAATTAAGAGGGGAAAAGGAGCATGAAAGAAAGCTTGCGGGGAATATAAAAACTGACTGTAAAAGTTTCTTTAGGTACGTAAAAAGGAAAAGATTAGCGAAGACGAATGTAAGCCCCTTACAGTCAGAGATGGGTGAATTTATAATGCAAAACAAGGAAATGGCAGAACAGTTAAATAAATACTTTGGTTCTGTCTTCACTAAGGAAGACACAAACAATCTCCTGGAAATACTAGGGACCAAGGATCTAGTGGAAGGAACTGAAGGGACTAATTCCACATTCGTCAGAAAATGGTATTAGGTAATTGTTGGGACTGAAGGCAAATAAATCCCCAGGGCCTGATGGTTTGCATCCCAGAGTACAGGGTACACAAGGAGGTGGCCCTAGGAATCGTGGATGCATTGGTGATCATTTTCCAATGTTCTCGATTCTGGATAAGTTCCCGTGAACTGGAGGGTAGCCAATGTAACCCCACTTTTTAAGAAAGGAATAAGAAGAGGGGAAGATGCTAGAGTCAATTATTTAAAATGTTATTGTAGCGCATTTGGAAAGCAGTGACGGGATCGGTCAAAATCAGCATGGATTTGTGAAGGGGAAATCATGCTTGACTAATCTTTGGAATTTTTTGAGGATGTAACAAGTAGAATAGATAAGGGAGAACCAGTGGATGTGGTGTATCTGGACTTTCAAAAAGCCTTTGACAAAGTCCCACACAAGAGATCAGTGTGCAAAATTAGAGCACATGATATTGGGGGTACGGTATTGACAAGGATAGAGAACTGGTTGGCAGACAGGAAGCAAAGAGTAGGAATTAACGGGTCCTTTTCAGAATGGCAGGCAGTGACTAGTGGGGTGCCGCAAGGCTCGCTGCTGGGACCCCAGTTGTTTACAATATATATTAACGATTTAGACTAGGGAATTAAATATAATATCTCTAAGTTTGCGAATTACACAAAGCTGGGTGGCAGTGTGAGCTGCGATGAGGATGTTATGAGGCTAGGGTGACTTGGACAGGTTGGGTGAGTGGGCAGATACATGGCAGATGCAGTAAAATGTGGATAATTGTGAGGTTATCCACTTTGGTGGCAAGAACAGGAAGGCAGATTATAATGTGAATGGTGTCAGATTTGTAAAAGGGGAGCTGCAACAAGACCTGGGTGTACTTGTGCATCAGTCACTGAAAATAAGCATGCAGGTACAGCAGGCAGTGAAGAAAGCTAATAGCATATTGGCCTTCATTGCAAGAGGTTTTAAGTTTAGGACCCAGGAGGTCCTACTGCAGTTTTACAGGGCCCTGATGAGACCGCACCTGAAGTATTGTGTGCAATTTTGGTCTCCCAATTTGAGGATGGACATTATTGCTATTGAGTGAGTGCAGCGTAGGTTCACCAGGTTAATTCCCGGGATGGCGGGACTGACATATGATGAAAATGGGTCGACTGGGCTTGTATTCGCTGGAATTTAGAAGGATGAGAGGGGATCTTATAGAAACATATAAAATTCTTAGAGGATTGGACAGGGTAGATGCAGGAAAAATGTTCCCGATGTTGGGGGATTCCAGAACCAGGGGTCACAGTTTAAGAATAAGGGGTAGACCATTTTGGACTGAGATGAGGAAAAACCTTTTCACACAGAGGGTTGTGAATCTGTGGAATTCTCAGCCACAGAAAGGCAGTGGAGGCCAATTCACTGGATGTTTTCAAGAGAGAGTTAGATTAGCTCTTGGGGCTAAGGGAATCAAGGGATATGGGGGAAAAAAGCCAGAACGGGGTACTGATTTTGGATGATCAGCCATGATCATATTGAATGGCATTGCTGGCTCGAAGGGCCGAATGCCCTATTTTTCTATGTTTCCGAAAATCCCAGGAATTGGGTTAACAGATAAGCAGCATTTGATGGCATTGGGTCTCTACTCAGTAGAGTTTAGAAGGATGAGAGGGGTTCTCATTGAAACATACCTAATAATGAAAGGCCTGGATAGTGTGGTTGTGGAGAGGATGTTTAGACAAATGGGAGAGTCTTGGACCGGAGGCCACAGCCTCAGAATAAAAGGACATACCTCTAGAAGGGAGATGAGGAGAAATTTCTTTAGTCAGAGGGTGGTGAATCCGTGGAATTCATTGCCACAGAACGCTGTTGAGGCCAAGTCAATGGATATTTTTTAAGGCGGGGATTGACAGATTCTTGATTAGCAAGGGTGTCAGGGATTATGGGGGAAAGACAGAAAATGGGGTTGGGAGGGAAAGATAGATTAGCCATTATTGAATGGCAGAGAAGATTTGATGGCCTAAACGGCCTAATTCTGCTCCTATAATTTATGAACTCCACAGCACATTAACAAAAGATTAGAAGGAAAAATAGAGACACTGGACAGCAGATGCTGGAATCATGAACAACTGCCAGAGAAACTATGCAGGTCAGGTCGCACCTATGGAAGCAAACGGACAGACAGCCTTTTGGGTTGGGATCCATCTTTAGAAAAATAACATTGATGTGTTACCAATGGAATAAACAAACAACTTGTTTTTAGGATTTTGTTCCACAGTACACTGAGAAACATGGGTAAAACAATTTCCTGATGATAATTTTGATGTTTTGCCAATCGGAACATCCAGGGCCTGACTTGTTTCCTTCGATTTTTGCAAATATTTCATTTTTCCAGTAATTTTTGTTAACCAACATCCCACAACTCCCACCTCTCCAGTTGTAAATTGAAGCCATTTTTTTTCCTGGTCGCCATTCTCATTTTACAACTTGATTATCTTTTAACTCTGAACCAGAATTTCGCTGCCTTAGTTACCATCTTAAACATGGAATAGTATTGCATATCAACATGTTCTTCGGGGCACAATGTTTGTCCCGAACGTGATGCCAAGACCGACTCAGATCTGCCTGTTCATAATCTATATCTCTCCATTCGCTCCATATCCATATGCCTCTCCAAGTTTCTTCAATGCCACTAACATAACTGCATCCACCACCACCCTTGGCAGCACGTTCCAGATATTTGCCACCCTTTTTTAAAAGAATAAGCAAACCCTGCACATCTCCTTTAAACTGTGCCCCTCCCACCTTAAAGCTATGTCATCTAGTTTTTGATTCTTCCAACCTGGGGAAAATGTTTCAACTGTCGACACTAACTATGCATTTCATAATCTTACATACTTCTATCACATCTGCCTGCAACCTATGACGTTCTAGAGAAAACAATCCAAGTCTGTCCAACGTCTCCCTGTAGTTAATACCCCCTAATGCAGGTATAATTCTGGTAAACCTCTTCTGCACCCTATCCAAACCCTCCACATCCTTCCTATAATGGACATTCTGTTTACAAGCAATTTTGCATGGAATGGCCTTCAGAGAAGAAAGAAGTGAAGTGGACATTAAGTAATATTGAACAATGGCTGCTCCAAACTGAAATATAAATAGAATTTCATTTTTAAAAAACAATAGCCAAACCACAATTAATTCTAAAGCATTTTGTTATGCAGGTTACACTTTGTTTCTGCAGACAAAAATCAATGTAATAATTCCAAAACATGGTCAGCTGGTTAGCCTAAAACATGGGCTTCAATAAATTAACATTTGTCGGTCATTCTTTATAGATTGCTGAAAGGATGTCTTGCAATAACACGTTATTTTACGCAGCATTATAAATTACATTTAAAAAATGTAGAAAATATGAAGACATAAACAATTTCATTGTTTATAGTAAACCTGTACGATGAGGTAAAGAAGATAAATATAAATATGTTCAAATAAGTCTATTATATTCATAATTTTCCTGTACAAATTCATTATTAATTAATACGGGTGTCGGGGATTATGGGGAGAAGGCAGGAGAATGGTGTTGAACGGGAAAGTTAGATCAGCCTTGATTGAATGGTGTAGTAGACTTGATGGGCCGAATGGCCTTATTCTGCTCCTATCACTTATGAACATGAAATTCAGTTACATATTGAGACACCTTAAAGTACAAGAGAAAAGGTGAAAGGAAGTTTAAAGTAATGAAGAATGTTTTTCAAAACAAAAAGGCGAGGCATGGTAGTGCAATGTTGGTGCTGCTGCCTTATAGCTTCAGTGAGTAGAGTTCAGTTCTGACCTAAATTGCTGCATTCATGGCATCTGGACATTATCAAAATGTGTGGGTTTCCAGTGGGTGACCACTTTCCTCCATAATTCCAAAGATATGCTGTTTGTTTAATTCATTGCTGTTAATAGGTAAGTATCAAAAATAATCAAAGAGGTGTTGATGGGCATGTCAGAATAATGTGAGGTGCAGGAGTTAGTGGGGAAATAAGTAGAGCGAGAATGGGATAGATATAGTTGCTCTGCTGGGAGCTAGCCTGGACCTATTAGATAAAATGGCCTTCTGTCTCATAATAACTGTTAATTGTCCAAAATTCAAACATATTTTGGTAAAGTCTTGTAGCTTAAATTCATCTGTTCAATGTAAGCAAACACCTGTGCTTTTTACAGAGCAACAATAATAACCTTTACTCTTTCTCTTGCTATTCAGGACAGGGAACATGCTTTGATCAGTGGATGCTGACGTCACATTAAACATTGGATATCATCGTGCCTTATTCAACATGGGGTTTGGAAGTGACCTTCAGGATTCTCCTGAAGCTTTGCTAAAACTGCAGGAATCAGAGCTTAAATTAATGGAGACGCTAAAAAAGTTAATGTCTCTAAGAGTTAAAAGTGACAAAGAGTATGCATCCTTATTACAGAACATTTGTCAGCAAGTGGAAAAGCATGAAGCATCCTCGCCAGTGGATTTTGTTAGTAATGTCTCAAAGGTAAATTGATTGTTAACCCACAACCCTATCCTCCCCAAATCCATCAGTGATTTTTAATTAATATCTCTATGAGTTGTCACTCATCTGCCATTTCTTCTGAGACTGTCACATTTTTATTTCTTTACAGTCTTGGGCCTGTGTGGTACATCAAACAGAACAATTGAGCAGAATAATGAAGGCACATGCAGAAGACCTAAATGTGGGACCTTTGTACAGGCTAACCATGATGATCAAAGATAAGCAGCAAGTGAAAAAAAATTATCAGAGTATGCAACAACACCTGGAAGCTGAAATGTGCAAGGTGATTATAAAGTGCAGGCAAGAGTTTGTTCTTGAGTATATATTTGGTCTTTGGTATCACAAAATGCTGGAGTAACTCAGCGGGTCAGGCAGCATCTCTGGAGAGAAGGAATGGGTAATGTTTCGTGTCGAGACCCTTCTTCAGACTCTGGTCTTTGCATTCATTTTATTACATACCAATTGTAAGTTCCAAGTAGGTGCACTTACTACTAATTGAGAGTTGGCCTTCTATTGTGCTGTGCTGTTGAGTGATTTTGGGCAGCATTAGTAGACAAGGCCCTGGAGACCCTATAGCTTTGCGGTAAGACAGCATTACTCTTGCACTTAAATGCTCTTGCAAAAAAAGCAAACATATCGTTTCCATTCCGAATTGTTTGCTGCTCTTGCATGTTGATCTTTGATAATATGTACAAAATTACCGTGTCTATTTAAATGTCAAAATTTCACCGTCATATATTATGATTTTAAAATTATGCTGAAGTGGATGACCTCATAGTTTCACACATTTTGTTTCACCTACCATGTATTTGCCTACTCCCAGTGTCAGTATCATCTTCGAACCTCTTTTTGTCCTTCTCGTACTTGCAATCTCAACTTGTTTTGTGTCGTTATCAAACGTGGAAATATGACAAATGCCGCACTCAGCCAAATTGCTTTTTTTGCATAACTGGGGTCCAGGCCATGTAGTGCCCAGTTTGGATCCTGAATCTTGGTTCCTGTATCCTCACCTAATGTTACTATTTTGGCAGCAGTTCTGTCCTCCTGATCCAAATCATACAAAGCTGGTTGATCTTGATAGCCACTCACAGTTTTGATTTTAAACTTATCAGCAGATCAAACAGCAGTATCTTTCTTTCCATTTCCCTTTCACAAACATGCCTATGGCTTCTCAACTTTGTCTTTGATTTACACTACATTTCCTAATTCATGGTCACTTAACTATAAACTCAGTGATCTGAGACCTACGCCTTTGAAACTTGTAGTTATACATGAGTTACTTAGGAAGGATGTGGTTTCATGTTCTTCCCAATTAATTCAATTGTTGAATATTGAGTTTGCTTGCAGATGAACAATGGTACTTTGCAGACAATGTACAAAACAACATTTCAGTTGTTGTAAAATTAAATGTTTCTGTGTGATCAAGTCAAGTCAAGTTTATTTGTCACATACACATACAAGATGTGTAGTGAAATAATAGGTCACCCATCCACAGTCCAGCAATAGAGCAATAAAAATAAACAATTTCACACACAATCACAACCAACACAAAACAAAACAAAAAGAAACATGCATCACAGTGAGTCTCCTCCAGTCACCTCATCACTGTGAGGGAAGGCCAGAATGTATTTTCTCTTCCCCTGGCGTCTTCTCTCGCGGTCAGGCTGTTGAAGTTGCCATGTTGCAGGCCGCGCCGGACGGTGAAAGGTCCTCAGCGGGCCGACCCAAGCCCCGCAATCCGGGGCAGGCGAAGACGCTGCCGCCGTACGTCGGGGCGGTCGGGGCTCCCGACATTGAAGCCCCCGCCGGGCAGAGAAAAATCCCAGGCCTATTTCTGGCCGCCCCGGACGTTGAAAGGTCCGCGGCGGGCCGACCTAAGCCCCGCGATTCGGTGCGGGCGAAGACGCTGCCGCTGCCGGAGCTCCTGATGTCGGCCCCCACCCAGGGGGCTGCGAGCTTCCGACGTCCACGCGGCCCACGGCCGAAGTCTCCGGAGCTTCCGAAGGCGAGTCGCAGCCGCTCCCGCAGTGCCACCACAGCCTCCGAAGGCAGTCAGCTCCGCATATGGTAAGTCCGGTCCGCGGGCTCTGCGAACCAGAGCCCAGGTGGTCCCAGCTGGAGGCCGCCAGCTCCAGGTGTTTGGCCGATGGTAGGTCGCAGCGGGAAAGGAGACACGACCCAGATAAAAGTCACGTCTCCGTTCAGAAGAGACAATTTTACAGTCCCCTTCCCCCCCCCCCCCCTACATAGTACACAACCACAAAAAACGACATCACATCTAAACACTACAATCAAGACAAAAAAACAACATAATACACAAAAGACAGACGGACTGCAAGTGAGCCGCAGCTGCTAGGGCAGCGCAGGGGAGTAAGCAGCAAATCTTTGTTTGGCAATGTCTATAACAGGTTTATTTTGTTTCATGTCAACCTAATATATATATATATATAGAGAGAGAGAGAGAGAGAGAGAGAGAATGATTGTCATGCAAAATCAGCCAGTCAAATTAATTTTGGCAAGTCGTACGACTTCACAGAGCCAAACATCAAGCTAGTAAGAAATTTGGGGGCAAAACAGTTAATTGGAAATCCAAATGATGGCATAAGTTTTAATAAAAGTATAAATTTAGATTTAGATTTAGAGATACAGCGCGGAAACAGGCCCTTCGGCCCACCGAGTCCGCACCGCCCAGCGATCCCCGCACATTAACATTATCCTACACACACTAGGGACAATTTTTACATTTACCCAGTCAATTAACCTACAAACCTGTATGTCTTTGGAGTGTGTGAGGAAACCGAAGATCTCGGAAAAAACCCATGTAGGTCACGGGGAGAACGTACAAACTCCGTACAGACGGCGCCCATAGTCAGGATGGAACCAGAGTCTCCGACGCTGCATTCGCTGTAAGGCAGCAACTCTACCGCTGCGCCATCGTGCCGCCCTATTTAATCATTGATATTCTTCCCTTTGTTAATGCTTCCTTGCAAACAGTAATTGGGTAACATTGAACATTTTGGTGTATAAAAGATGCAGCTTGACAATCTTTTACATTGTCAGGTAAACACCAATATCAGTCAGACAGAACTAATTTAGTTGTCTATATCCATACATTTTATTGTTCATGAAAGCTTTTTAACTTGAGTATAAAACCTAGTGTTCTTGACATATTTGCGGCGTTTTTGGAGCATTTCTGTACTGTGAATTTGGCATTCAGTGTGGAGTTGATCATTGCTCTCAAATTTGCTGACCAGCCGGAGGGTAAATTCTCATCTCATTCATAGAAAAGATAGATACCGCTTTCTTTTTTTTACTGTTTCTGTGAATATTAACAGTTTGACTTCATGGAAGCATTTATCGTCATCTCAACATTAAGAATATTGCGTATAAATCATGCAACTCTTCATTTTAACATTTTATATTTAGGTGACAAAGACTGAAATAGAAAAGTTGAAGTCTACCTACAGACACTTGGCAAAAGAAGCCATGGCTGCAAAGGAAAAATATAGAGAAGCCCTTTCAAAAGGTATCTTAAATTAAAACTTGAAAATGTGCTGAAAATCCATTTTTGTTTTGATCCTTTTATGATGTTTTGAAAGTGAAAAAAACTTTGAATTTGAACTGTAAAGTACAATTATTTTTTTGGAATTATAAATGTATATGTCAAGCTAAGGCACAGGGTAGTGCAAGTAATTGTCATTGGTTTGAAAACGGTTGCACATACGTCAAATATAGATTATTTCCAGAGGATGCCAAGTAAATGCGTGTGATTTAATGTCATTTAATTTTGAAAGTCAAGAGAGCTTGATATTTGAAAAGTGCAAAGAAGATTGCAACTCTCAAAATAAATATCACATTAACTGACTGCATTAAATTTGACATCATATTGCATTAATCAATAATAAGACTGTGGTGGCATTAGTGCAAATGGTAAATTATTCTTGATCATGCACCTGTTTATATTCCTCAATTATAAATTAGAGGCATCCATAAGCTGCAGTTGCAAATGTAAGTTTGACTTATGGTTACAATGCCAGGAAGAAATAATTGAATCGTTCTATGCCTTGAATTTGATGGGCAAAGAAAGATTGAGGTATTTTTTCCTTGTATTTACTTGAAGACTAGTAACTTGATTCAAAGTTAAGGAAAGTGCACAACACCTTCCCTTATCAGTCACCATTACTGAACAAGACAAAAAGTATTGGCACTCCTCGATACAAGATATTTTAATTTTTAAGATTACTTATTCCAAAACTACTAGGTAAAAATGTATCATTTGGCCCAGAGAGTAAAACAAAGTAGAAGACTACCATAGAGTATCCATTGTGTGTAGGAAAGAACTGCAGATGCTGGTTTAAATCGAAGGTAGACACAAAATGCTGGAGTAACTCAGCGGGACAGGCAGCATTTCTGGAGAGAAGGAATGGGTGACATTTCGGGTCGAGACCCTTCTTCAGTCTGAAATCTGAAGAAGGATGTCAACCTGAAACGTCACCCATTCCTTCTCTCCAAAGATGCTGCCTATCCCGCTGAGTTACTCCAGCATTTTGTGTCTACCATAGTATCCATTATTGGACATGTTGCAACTGAATTATTCCTGAGATTAAATTATGGAACCTTTTATTTTTCCAACCCCCTCCAGTCACCCAAATTTTTAGGTCTTCTGCTTGCTCTGCCGTGTATTATTCTTGGGTAGAATTGTGCTGCTAAAATTAAATTTCTTTCCAATCTATAAATAGTCTAGCTTTTGGAATCTTGACAAAGTAACTGCTGGAGAGCATTTTTTTGAAAAATGCATTTAACACGTGCAGAACTAGTCAGTGTTGAGAGTTGCAGGGAAAATATCAACAAAAATGTTTCTGTCAAAGATAAAAAAGCTTGGAATGTTCGGGAGAAAATGGTGCAAAACTAGGGCAGCTGCTTAGAAAATGTAACATAGAATTTGCTTGCTGAGCAATATAGGAAAAATGGATGTCAGACCAAAGAAGGTGATAACTCTTTATGGCTGAGTTCATTGAATGGTGGGTCAACAGCGAATCAATTCGTCCACATTTTATGATTAGCATTTGCAGATAATTTAAACACTTTTTTTGCTTAATATTTAGTGGCTTTCCCTACCAAATTGCTTGTTAATCATGACTTACAGGACACACTATATAGAGGCCTGAAGGGAATTTGAAATTGACTGAATATAATTACTGTAGATTTTATAAATTTAGTCCATAGACAGTAAATTGAATACCTTGATGTCACTTAGCCTAAGCTTCTGAAGTAAAACATTTGTATAAATACATCTTTCAAGTAATTGGAATTTTCAAATGTGACATGTATGAATTCGTTCCTTAAAAACATTCCAAGTTGTGACCTGTACATAAATAATTAGTTTCAATTCATCGCAATCTCAGACTCTCAGAAATATTTTCTTCTGCTTTGAGTTGCTTCAGGCTAAAATCAGTGATGGCTGCCAGTCTAATTACATCAATATAAATATAGTCCTTTATGTTTTCAAGATTTTACCTTCTGTTTGCAAGACTTTGTGCTTGTTGAGAATACCATAGCAAAGTAACCAAGCCAAAAAAAAAAAAAATGTGTTAGGAACAACTGTAAACATTGCAATGACCTATAAGAATAATTTTTGTTACACAACCTGTGAGGCATGTGAAGTGAAATTTGATGCTGTTACTTAAATAAATTTGTTATGCAACTCTATTCCATGCATACTTGTTATTGTTATAAGTCAACAAGAAATTCTTCAATCCCTAGAATAGGCAGGCAAACCTTGTAGAGTACTTGGTTTGGTTTACCTTTGTTTTTCAGATTGCAAAAAAATCTTTATAGGGCCAAATACAACACACAAGCTGTTTATATGCAAGAAATGGAAGCGGCAATAGGCTACCCTGCATTTCAAGCCTGCTTCGCAGTTCAAATTTCTGGCTGTTTTGACTTTAGCCTCAACTGCGCACCCCACTCTGTTTCCCATAACTCATAACTATCCCAATAGTCCAAAAATTGCCCTTCCTGATAATTTCCTGCTCAGATCTCCACAGCGTAAATTGGCAGTGAACAGGTAGTTACTGTGCAAACACATTAGGTGGTGTCAGAAATGAAAACAATCTGATTAATGTAATTGGAATATTGCTATAAAGATGATGCAGAGCAGAGATTTTCATTTGCAGCCATTTTATACCACATGAAATGTGAGATATTTTCAATGATTTATCAACATTGAAAATATTTTCTTGCACATAATTGGAATCTATGCTAACAAAACTAATTCATGTCACGACTTCCTTTTCTATCAATTTCCGCAGTGTCCTAATTCTGTGAATGTAGGATTCCTTTAAACAGGAATCAATCAATCTCATTATCTAAACTACCCGAAGCAATTGTCAGTGCAATTTACATTTATTACAAATCGCAAAAAACATCTTTTGCGAGAGTACTATTGTAAACCTTCACTTTAGAATAAAGTTTTAAAAAATTGAACGAATAAAACACCAACTTTGTTCCTAAAATCTACAACTTCTGGCCACACGAACATAGAAAATAGATTAGATCAGCAAAGGAACAGGCCCTTCAGCTCACAATGTCTGTGTCGAATATGATTTCATATTGATTTAATCCCTTCTGCCTGCACATCATCCATATCCCCCCATTCATGTGCCTATTTAAAAGCCTTTTACAAGTCACAATTCCATCTGCTTCTACCCCCACCCCTGGCAACACATTCCAGGCACCTGGCACTCTATGTGAAAAAAAAAATATCACTCCGTATATCATTGCTGTCAAGGATCCTGCCATGAACTATATTTTTACTCGCACTTGCTTCATCTGCCATTTCTCCTCTCAGATTTGCAACTGATCTATGTCAGACTGAAGAAGGATCCCGACCCAAAACATCACCCATTCCTTCTCTCCATAGATGCTGCCTGTCCCGCTGAGTTAATCCAGCATTTTGTGTCTATCTTCGGTTTAAGCCAGCATCTGCAGTTCTTTCCTACACATTACCTTGTTCTTACCTTGATTCTGTATGCCCTCTTCACCAAAGCCCGGTGTTAACAGAAGCCTGCACTTTGACCTACCAGCCGCACTTCTAGCTTGGTATGATCTAGATTTGAGGAATTGAGCATGACTTGAGGTTAATGTTTGCAGATTTTTGGGGTATATTTTAGAAAACAATGGAGCTTCTGAAGGTTATACTTTTTGTGTTTTCTGCCCACTATCAGGTAAAGAAACTGAAAAGGCCAAAGACAGATTTGACAAGGCCACTATGAAACTCCATAATCTACACAACCAATATGTCCTGGCGGTGAAGGGCGCCCAGTTACATCAGGAACAATATTATGATAAAGTTCTTCCTCTGCTGCTCGATTCTCTTCAGAAGATGCAAGAGGAAATGATTCTTGCATTGTAAGAAATATTCTAGATAATTCATCTAACAGTTTTATAAAAGACTGCTAATTGATATATTTTTGCGCACTGTAATATTTTGGCAATGTAAATGGCCAAACAATGCATAGATTCTAATTTGGAGGAACGTTTTTTAAAATAAAAAGTTGTTCTTTTTTATGTGCAACATTGGCATGCAATAAGAATTGTTATTGAAAGTTAAAAAAACCTGCAGATGCTGAAAATATAATTGAAATGCTCGATATACTCAGCAGGTCAGGCTGCATCTATGGGAAGAAAATCCAAACTAATGCTTTGAATCGAAGGCCCTTTATCAGAACTGGGAAAGAAACCAAAGTAGCTTGATAAAACATGGAGAGGGTGAGGACGGAGCATGTCTCCCTCTGTGTTTGGCAATTCCTACAAATTGTCAATGTTCTCATACCAACTGCTTCCTTTCACTTATTCAGTAGATAACGCTGTTCATAGCCTATCCTCATGTTTGGCCTATTCAGAGACGTCTCTCTCCCTGCAGTTTAACAAGTTCCTTTGTGTCCTTTGCAGTTCTGACAAAAAGTTGTTACTACACTTGTTAATGGTGAAAATGTATTTCTTTCCAGCCAAAACCTAGTCCCAACTTCTTTATCCCTAAAATTTGTCATTATTATACAATGAAAGAAATTGATTTGATTTTGCACTGAAGTTTGTTCAGGTTTCTGGATGTAAGAGGAAGGAAGATGTGAGAATTAGAGTTGACCTGATGATATTTTAATTTCAGCTTTGATTTACCTGGATTTTCATTTGAGCATTTATTCGTGCCACTCCTGACAAGATATAGATTTGAATTGGAAAAATAATCTGAAATTTCCTGAAGAATTGAATTGTAGTGATGGTGCATATACATTTCCCACTATTGGAATGCAGAATTTCCCAGAAAATATGATATTTGTAAATTATGCTAATTTAAAACTCAATCATATTCCTGTTTCACTTGTGTTTCTCTGCAACGGTTTAAAAAAATTGTTACTTTAGCATGTTGATGAAGGTATAAATGTCGAAGTCTTGGCTAAAAATAACATGCTTGGGATTGGATAATCTTGAATGATAGTTCAGATGTGGTCACATTCCTGCCACCAACGTACGACTGAATTTATAAAACTAGTTTTACTACTAAAAATTTAGATAGGCATAGAAACTAGGAAAACAAAAAATCAGTTTAAATTAGGGTGACTGATTCAGTTGTAGTTTTTTTGGTCAGGATTGGTTTTGCTTGCAACTCCTGAAGAATGTGGTGCTGATATGGGATTTGTTTTGTGAGGGAGAAGACCTTGAGTGTAACGCTACTGGCTACCAGTATTTTGACTAGGCTAATAGACACATGCATATTTGACTTAAGTACCACTTGCCTACACAGGTATAGGGGGGGGGGAGTATTTTTTCTTTTTCTTGTTTTTTGAATTTGACACTTTTAGTTTGATTACATGTTTAAAATGTTGGTCATTCGGCCTACTTAGTCCGATGGAGAAATCCTCAAATCATAATAACCTAGTATTTAATATCTGTCAAATTAGTAAGAAATTTCACAAATTACAGCACAGGTCTGTGGTTAATAGCACTAAAGTCTTTTTAGGAAAATTGACCCAAATAATGACAAATGAAGACAGTATTGACCCAGGAAATAAAGAATATTATTTTATCTAAATAACTATACTTATTCAATGCTTGTAAATATTACTAGGGGCAACAATGTAAAACGTTTATCAGAGCTTGAAAGTGAGTACGGTCACCCCTCAGCCTCCTATGTTCCACTGAGAGCAAACCCAGCCCTCCCATTCTCTCTTCATAACCGTAACCATTCATTCCACGCAACATTCAGGCGAATCACTTCTGTGCTCTCTCTATTATCACATGCCTTCTGTGGTGTGGCAACCAAAACTGTATATAATACTGCAGGAGCAGTCTAACCAATGGTTTGTACAACTGCCATGTTCCTTCCCAGCTCTCAGCCTATGAAGGCAGGCAACCAAATGCCTTTAACACTTCAGGATCTCTTTGTACATCAACAATCCCAGGTCCCAAGTGTTTAGTTGCATGTACAACTAGAATTTGACTTCCAAAACTGCATTACCTCACATTTGTCTGAATTAAATCCATTTTCCCACGCTTCTCTTAACATTCCAGTTGAACTTTGTTCCCCTCTATCCTTCACTATCTACTACTGGACCATAGATAATAAACAATAGGTGCAGGAGTAGGCCGTTCGGCCCGTCGAGCCAGCACCGCCATTCAATGTGATCATGGCTGATCATTCACAATCAGTACTCTGTTCCTGCCTTCTCCCCATACCCCCTGACTCCGCTATCTTTCAGAGCTCTATCTAGCTCTCTCTTGAAAGCATCCAGAGAATTGGCCTCCACTGCCTTCTGAGGCAGAGAATTCCACAGATTTACAACTCTCTGACTGAAAAAGTTTCTCCTCATCTCCGTACTAAATGGCCTACCCTTTATTCGTAAACTGTGGCCCCTGGTTCTGGACTCCCCCAACATTGGGAATATGTTTCCTGCTTCTAACGTGTCCAATCCCTTAATAATCTTATATGATTCAATAAGATCCCCTCTCATCCTTCTAAATTCCAGTGTAGCCCAGTCACTCTAGTCTTTCAACGTACGACAGTCCCGCCGTTCCGGGAATTAACCTAGTGAACCTACGCTGCAATCCCTCATAGCAAAAATGTCCTTCCTCAAATTTGGAGACCAAAACTGCACACAGTACTCCAGGTGTGGTCTCACTAAGGCCCTGTACAACTGCAGAAGGACCTCTTTTCTCCTATACTCAACTCCTCCATACTAACACCATCTTTTTGTGTTACCTGCAAATTCACTAAGCATATTTCTGTGCTCTCATCCAAGTTATTTATATTTTATATAATTACATATAACAAAGTTCCCAGCACAGATCGCTGTTACAGACTTTCAAACAGAAAACCACTTGTTCACCACTATGCCTCCTGTCTCCCTGTCAATTTTGGATCTAGTTTGCCAACAAGGATTCGGATTTCTTGTACCTTAATCTTCTTAAAATTGTTTTATGAAGAACTTTTTCCACCTTTATGTTTTTCATTTCTTAGAATACCGATTGGGATCTAGAATTGCGATGTGGTTTTGGTTAAATTTTCTTCATCAAATCTTTAAAAAATGATGGAGTAGAATTGTGATCAACCAGGCTATTTTATCCTTGATGAAATGGTGTTAAATTTCACACACTTTGTAGCTAGATCGGTTAACTGGAGAGTGATTTGCATCGAGTGGAAAGACTGAGAAGTAGTGAGTTAAGTTACTTTGCTGGAGAATACAACACCACTATCTTGTGTTTGTGTGTTTGGGCCAGATACGTTTCTGGTCAACTGTGAGCCCAGGAATAAGGATTTTGGAGAATTCAACATACAAAATGCATTTTGAATGTTATGATGAAGTGATTAGACCATCTATTTGAGGTGGCGTTGTGTATAAGTTACTTGCTACTTTTCAGTGCAGAGGCTAACTGTTATGCAAGTCTCGATGCTTTGTGATCTGGGAGACCATAAAAAGAACAGATTGCTGCAATTATTAGTGAACGTCCCTGCATTATTCCAAGGTGAAGTTCATTGGTAAAGTCGCTGACGGTGCTGTAGCCAAAGTGACCTGCAGCTGGGACAACCTGTAAATAAGAAAGCCATCTACAATCACTGTAATCTTCCCATTTGATAGATGGAACTTCAAATAGCCTATGGACAGCACAGTGGTGCAGCAAATGGTTGCTACCTTACAATGTCAGAGCCTCTAGTTCGATTCTGACTCGATTTTTTTCCTTTTCTACTTCAGCATGAAGCATTTGACCTAAGGGCACCATGGGCTGTCAGTCGTAACTTGCTTCTGGAATTTAGCTCTTTTGTCCATATATTAGCCAAGGTTGTCAAAGTTATTGTAATGAGCAAAATTAATCTAAGCGGGACCCAAAGTAAAACTTGTTGAACAGGTGATTGGAGAATGTCCTACCTGATAATGCTGTCAATTAACTCTTCTATAATTTTATTGATAATACAATGTATACTATTGCAACTTGTCTAGTTTTATGAGACTATCACAATTTACTATGTACGTACCAGTATTTAAGCCTTATGAGAACATTTGGCTAGAGGCATAGATAGTTTAGGATTGCAAACCTCACACTATTTGAGATTTATGGGCTGAGAAGCTTGTCTCTGTGCTGCACTCTTTTCTGTTTTTATGTTCTACTGTTCTCGGGTTTTGCAGCATTGGACGTGATAGAAGGTGATGGGAAGTAAAAGAGATGGAGGAGTTACATTACAAATCAGGGAGCGTGTCACAGCTGCACTCGGGAGGACGCTCTGGAGGAATCATCCCTGAGGCAATATGGATAGATATAAGTAAGGTGCAATCACTCTGATGGCCATAGGCCAGTGGGAAATAGAGGAACAGATGTATAGACAGATAAAGGAAAGATGTAAAAGTAACAGGGTTGTCTTAATGTGTGATGTTAACTTCCCCAAAATCGACAGCGTCTTCCTTCATGAAAGACGCTTAGATGGGATAGCATTTGTTAGTTGTCTCCAAGAGAGTTTGTTGAAAAGTTTAGTTTAGAGATACAGTGCAGAAACTGGCCCTTTGGCCCACCGTGCCGACCAGTGTTCCCCACACACTAACCTATCCTATACACACTAGGGGCAATTTATACCAAGCCAATTAACTTACAAACCTGTTCTTCTTTGGAGATTGAGAGGAAACCGGAGCACCCAGAGAAAACCCACGCAGGTCACGGGAAGAACGTACAAATTTCGTACAGATAGCACCTGTAGTCAGGATTGAACCCAAGTCTCTGGCGCTGTAAGGCAGCAACTCTACCGCTGCGCCACCATGCCGCCCAATATAGGGATAGCCGAAATGGAAGAGAGACCATACTGGACCTGGTACTGGGAAATGAGACTGGCCAGGCGACTGGTGCTTCAGTGAGAGAGCATCTTGGGAGCAGTGATCAAGAATGCTTGGATTCAGAGGATGTAGGCGAGGTACTAAAACAGGTACTTTGCATCGGAATTCAGCATGGAGAAGGGCTTGGTGGATTGTGAGACCAGTGTGGGCTATACTAATATGCCCAGGCATTTAAAATCAAGTAGGCTGGTGAGCTTTGCATCAGTGATAGAGAAGCCTCTTCAGATTGTTCACCTTGTTGTGGTGAAGAGGCTTGCGCCCCCATGATTCCGAGAGTGATGCCGTCGGAAGCACTAGCTTCTGGTAGGGCCACCCATGGCGGTAAGGTCGAGGATGAGGGTCCAGACTAAGAATGATCCAACGTACAAGACCTCAACGGCAGACCAGGCGGACTAAGTTATCTTGAACGCAACGACTGTGAAGGCGGATGAAGTCTGCAACAAATCTATCAGCTCCAATCGTCTTGGTTCCCTTGCCATTGGAATTAGTTGATTGATTTGTGAAGGATCGTGTGCTTCTTGGAGAGCCACATCAAGTACACGTTAAACAAACACACGCACAGGTGTCTTCGTTCTCTCATCGGAATGTAGACCATCATCCTCAACGTCGAGGGATAGCCATGACGAATAGAGAAGCTATTGGAGAGGATTCTTAAGGATAGAATTTATTTACATTTGAACCAGTAGGGACAGTCTGTTAACATTTTGTGATATTAGACGGACGTAATCAGTGCTTAGATGTTCTTAACGCTATGATTTGTATTATGGCCAACCATTTTGTCTTATTGTGTCACCTGAGAAACACAGGTCAGTGAGATTAATAAGAGGATAGATTATTTAGATGGCTCAGAGATGGCTCTGTACTTTACATTTTATGCTATTTCCTTTCTCAAATGTGTGGCTGGAAATGTTACTGAGGATACAACATTGACTCAACATCATGGAAAGTTGCTGAAATGCAGCCAGTTCATAAGGCAAGACAATTCCCGCACAAAACAGTAATTACCTCATCAAAAATCTCCTCACCAAAAAATTGATCAAAGAAGTTATCAATAGTGCTTTCAGGCAGGACTTGTTCACCAATAACCCAATGCTTGCTTTAGTTTCTGGCTGGATCAATTCGACTTGGAACATGTTAAAACCCAGGTACAAAGTGAAAGTTAAGCTAAATTTCAGTGATTATGGAGAGAGTGATCACTATTGACACCAAAGCAATATTTATTTAATACAGTTGCACCATTAAAAAAAACTAGTAAAAACTGTCAGGAGCAAGTGGAGGGAAAATTCTCGTGGCTGGGATGCATGCTTGTTGATGATGATGGCTCATTATGTTATTCTAAGACCATGTGTCATCAGGGCGCCATCCATGGATGCCAACTCTGTGAAGCTTATTCATGAATGACTTCCCATCAATTGTAAAATCAGAAATGAAGTTGCTGGCTCCAATTGCCACAAATCTGGTAATGCTTGTATGCAGCAAGACCTGGATGTTGTCTGGGTTTCAAATGACAAGTTCCAGATATGGAGTCCAGTGATCAACTTTGCATTCAATAGCACTTCCATGAATGTACAGGCGATGTTGCCATTAGTTCAAGTACATCAACTATGTAGCTAGTGCTATTGGTAGAATAGAACTGTGACTGGGTATTATGTAGCTTGCCTCTCAAAGCCCGTTTATTACTTACAGTGGTGCAGTGGAATAGTCTCCACTTGCCTCGATGTTTATATAACAATTCCACTCAAATGTAAGTAGCACCGTGGAGAAATCAGTCTGATTGAACAATACTTAAACCATTAACTTCAGCACAGGTTGTCCACAGTTTCCAACCTAAGAAATTCTGATGTATCCAGCCTATGCGTATGAACAAGTGTTTGAGAGACAGGCGGGACAGATTTGTCGGCTGCTCTGATGACTTTGCTGACACTAGCTGGAATTTTGCCATGTCAATCCAAGAAGAATATATTCTAGTTACTATGTTGATGTCCATTTTGCGATTATGTAGCTGGAGTCAGCAGGTGTATGTTTTAAAGCCATCAATAATATTGAAAACCTTGCCTGCAATAAAATATTTTAAAAGAATAACATTATTAGCCCAAGATATGCACATGTTATGTTAATATCAGCTTTATTATTAGCAATGGCAAACTGGGATTTGACATGTTTTTCCAGGCTATCTATTCCTATGCCACCTTTGCTGGTATCTTCTGCGTGCAGCTGCATTTCTGACTTGTGAACTGCTTGGGTTATGAACAGTTCTTAGGAATGGATCTTGGGAGGACCTGTATCCCATTTCCATTGTTGGCACCTGAAGGCTGTTACACATATTATAGATGTGCGACACATGTTGTAGAAGGGTTCTTTGGAGCAATTTGGCAAACCAGTGGATGGAAAGGTTTATCATTACCTCCAAATCTCATCCGTTCCTGAATTGAACATTTTGCATGATGAAGGATGGGGTAAAAATCATAGATCTCTCAATATAACAGCCCTGCCACAAGATGATTGTGATAGTAAAGGTATAATTCATTACCTTGACAGCAAACAGCTTCAAATGAAGAAGATGGCAGGACTGTATTTTGAGCAGGCCATTCTTAGTCATCTGTAGTTAGAACTTCCATAAAAGTAAGTTCAAGCATGTTGAAGATTCCTTTTCATTCTAAATTCATTATTGCACCATGTACAAAATGGATCTGACTTTACCCACTGTGAATTGTCTTATGCTCTGAAATGTCAATGGCAAACTATTTAACCTTAACCTAAAGAAGCCCTAAAAGATTATTATAAATTAATCTCTTTTCAACAATTTACAACAGATAACTTCATCTGCTCAAAGATTTCATTTCCCTAATATGAAGCATTTTGCTTACCATTTGTAAAACGTCAGTTGTCTATTTTAAACATATTTAAGGCCAGAGGGTTTGTCACCTAGTTCTTCATCCTGGTTCCTCGCATCTCTAATTTGAATTTAGTTTGCTATGAATGTTGAGCATGCTCATTTGGCAGTGGTTATTGTAGAAAAGGGAGGGAAGATAAATAGAACAAAATGCATCTGTTGCCAGGGCTTTTTGTATGAGGTCAATGGACTACTTCCAAGCAGGCTGAAATGTTAGTCCAAAAGAGAAGACTTTGAATGAGGCCTTTTTATTGTGTTCATTTGATGTAGATGCCGAATTTCCCATTTAAATGTTGTGGGGTTAAACTGCTTCAGAATAGTTTATGCTAACTTTTTCAAATATTCAGTTACTGGAAATTTTCTTCTCCAAATTCATATTCCATGTCAGAACAGATGTTGTTCTTTTGTTGGAAATTACAACTGTACCCAATGTAACAATGAAATGCCAAATGGCATGAATACAGTGCGAGCTCAATGGCCAAATTGCATAATAGCAATACAGTTCCACTAGTTTTAAAAATCCTTGCATGTGGTAGATTTTAATAATTGTCTCTTTCAGATGGATCTGCTTAATTAAATTAGCTCCTGTGCCCCTTAATGGTTTAAGAGACTGAGGCATAAAGTAGTCCAATGGTCCTGGTGCCTCAGGCAAAGCAAGTTCATAATGTAAATTTATTTAATGCATAAATGGCTTGGGAGGTGTATCCACTCAGTAGGAAAATAGTATGGCGAGTCCGAAACTTGTTGGTTGTAGACGAAGTTTATTGCAGCCGCAATACACGAATACAGAGTTAAACAACAAGGTACAGGACAACCAATACAAACTTACTGTCTTCCTTGAAGACTTCGCCGAACTGACTAAAACGGGCGCCAAACGCGCACATGACATCGCTGGCCAATCAGCGATGTCGTTCCCTGGACCAATCCCCATGGTCGCGTTCCCACGTGACCTCGCTGGCCAATCCGAGGGTTCGACGACCTGGACCATTCTCTATGGTCGCTACATGACCCCCCCCAGAACCCGAGGTGCGGAACCTAGCTGGGAGCCGGATTTCGCGACCATAACGAGTACGGAGAGGGACAGCCTGAACCACAGGAGCCGGAGGTTCCGGACTTGGTGGAACAGCCGGAACGAGAGGTTCTGGAGGAACTACCGGCACGGGGGGTCCTGGAGGAACTGCCGAAACTGCCGGAACTGCCGAAACGGGGGGTCCTGGAGGAACTGTCGGAACGGGGGTTTCTGGACTGGGCGGAACTAACGGAGGTCGGCCTCTCCTAGGGGTTTGACCGACCAGGACCCCGAAATCCTGTACGGGGGGCTGGACGTGGCGCTGGACTTTAGCGGTCTGACAGGGCACGCAGGAACGTGCCCACCCCGCTACCTGTTTCCGCAGGCCATGCCAGACAAACCTCGCTGCTACCAAGGCAGAGGTGGAGCGGATGGACGGGTGCGCCAGCCCATGAATGGCATCGAAAACCCGGCGCTGAAGGGAGGGCGGTACTACCGGCCTGGGACGAGGAAGAGAAACATCGCACCAGACTTTCGTGCCCTCCGACCCACAAGCTACCTGGGCCAACTTCAATCCCGAAGTGGTGGACTGGTAAGCCGAAACGGTATCCGCTAGGAGCTGTGCCTCCGCGAGCTCCTGGGGATCCACTTCGCAGTCCACCGCCGAAATAGGGGGAAAAGCAGGTCTAGGCAGGGCGTCAGCAACGGCATTAAGCTTACCCGCGATATGACGGACATCTGTGGTAAATTCGGAGATAGCAGTCAGGTGCCGCTGCTGGCGGGCCGACCATGGGTCAGACAATTTCAAAAAAGCAAATGTTAATGGCTTGTGGTCCGTAAATGCCACAAATGGGCGGCCCTCGAGGAAATACCTGAAATGACAGACAGCTAAATAGAGAGCCAGAAGCTCTCGGTCAAATGCGCTATATTTCAGCTCGGCCGAATTTAGTTGCCGGCTGAAAAACGCTAAAGGCTGGCAACGGCCACCGACCTGCTGCTCCAGAACCCCACCCACCGCCACGTCAGAGGCGTCAACCGTCAGGGCCGTGGGGGCGGAGGGGCTCGGATGGACCAACATGGTGGCGTCTGCCAAGGCTGCCTTAGCTGCCGTAAAAGCCGACTCTGCGGCCGGGGACCACAACAACTCTACCGGATTCCCTGCAAGGCATTGGAAAAGCGGGCGCAGGACTCGCGCCGCTGCCGGAACGAATCTATGGTAGAAATTAACCATGCCTACGAACTCCTGCAGCCCTTTTACTGTGGTGGGCCTGGGAAAAGCCCGGATAGCTTCCACCTTCTCGGGCAAAGGGGCGGCGCCGGCAGGAGTAATTCTGTGCCCTAGAAAATCGAGGGCAGGCAGGCCGAATTGACATTTGGAGGGTTGGATAATGAGCCCGTGGTCTTGGAGCCGCTGGAACACGGTCCGCAAATGGGCCTGGTGTTCCTGCACTGAGGGGCTGGCTACCAGGATGTCGTCTAAATAAATAAACAAAAAGGGTAAACCCCGGCCCACGCGGTCCATCAGTCGCTGGAAAGCCTGTGCCGCGTTCTTTAAACCGAAAGGCATACGCAACCATTCAAACAACCCGAACGGAGTAATAGTTGCAGTTTTTTGTATGTCCTCCGGTCGCACCGGAATCTGATGGTATCCTCGCACCAAATCGATTTTGGAAAACACCACCGCTCCTTCCAGCCCAGATGAAAAGTCCTGTAGGTGCGGTATGGGGTAGCGATCAGCCGTGGTGACAGCATTGAGACGCCGATAATCGCCACATGGCCTCCACCCCCCAGATGCCTTGGAGACCATGTGTAACGGCGAGGCCCACGGGCTGTCAGACTGACGGACAATTCCCATTTCCTCCATCTTCCTGAACTCCGCCCTTGCCACCACCAGTTTGTCTGGCGGTAGTCTCCTGGCCCGAGCGAAAACGGGAGGGCCTTCGGTGCGGATGTGATGGACCACACCGTGCTTAGCCGAAGGTGCGTCAAAACGTTGGACGAGCAGCTCTGGGAACTCTGCCAGAATCGCAGCATACGAGTCGGGGGCCGCGACGACGGCCTGGACAGTAGGGCTGGGCGAGGAGGCGATTGTCGGAGCGACGTGCTCATCTTCGGCAGAGGGTCGGAGGTCGTTACCGCGGACATCAGGAACCAGTGAAAAAGCCCAGAGAAAATCTGCGCCCAGGATCGCTTGTTTGACGTCGGCTATGATGAATGGCCATTCGTACGTGCGGAGGCCTAACACAAGGGACATCTTCCGTGTACCGAAAGTGCGAATTGGGCTGCCATTAACCGCGATGAGGGTGGGACCTGTCTTACCCGATCTGGTTTCGAGGTCGGTCGGCGGCACTATGCTGACGATGGCTCCCGTGTCTACCAAAAATTCTGTGTCCGTGAATCGATCATGGACATAGAGGCGCCGGTTCTGGCCAATCGTAACTGCCCCTATGTACGATCGGCCGAGGCATTTCCCGCGAAGGTACAAGGCAAACGACAGTTGCGGGATTCGTTACCCCATCGTAGGTGATAATAGCACCAGCCGCGCTTGTGCGGATCTTTTTGGCGGGCTTTCGGAGAATTGGCGGGAGACATGGCGCCATCTTGTCGTCGCTGTGGCGTGGCCACCGATGTCGAGACTTTGTTGATTGAACCACTTGCCTTGTTTTTTGCCGCTATGAGCGCGTCCGCTTTCGCTGCATATGCTTCGGGGTCCTTAAAAGAACAATCCGTAAGCAGCAGTCGGACATCCTCGGGAAGTTTCTCGCGGAATGCCTGTTCAAACATCGGGCAATCCGTATGCTCACCGGCTAGCATCATCATTTCGGCCATGAGGACGGAAGGCAGTTGGTCTCCAAGATCCGGTAGGTGCAGAAGTTTTGCCGCACCACCATGCTTATTCAACCCGAAGGTTCGTAGTAATACCTTCTTCATGGCCTCGTATTTGTCTTCCGCAGGTGAATTTACGATGAACCGCATCACGCGCTTGGTTGTGTCCGGCGATAGCGCGCTGACGAGGTAGAAGTACTTCGTGGACTCGTCCGACACCTTCTTTATATGGAATTGAGCCTCGGCGTGGATAAACCAAGCTTGCGGTGCGTACGTCCAAAATAACGGAAGATGAACGCCTGCCGCGCTTGACTCCGGTGTGCCCTGCTCAGCCATCGTCAACGAGGCGTCGGGTTCCTGCTCAGTCGGTGATCGTCCAGATCACGTCGGGGTCACCAATATGGCGAGTCCGAAACTTGTTGGTTGTAGACGAAGTTTATTGCAGCCGCAATACACGAATACAGAGTTAAACAACAAGGTACAGGACAACCAATACAAACTTACTGTCTTCCTTGAAGACTTCGCCGAACTGACTAAAACGGGCGCCAAACGCGCACATGACATCGCTGGCCAATCAGCGATGTCGTTCCCTGGACCAATCCCCATGGTCGCGTTCCCACGTGACCTCGCTGGCCAATCCGAGGGTTCGACGACCTGGACCATTCTCTATGGTCGCTACAATAGCATCATTTAGATTGGAAACAGTACATTCAAATTTCTCCTACAATGGAACAAAGAATACAAAACACCAAAGGTTAAATTCAAAAATTTGATGATCTCCAAGTGAAAGAACCAACACATAAGTAAATCTGGTTTTCTCACTTAGCTGGAGATAACTTGCATTCAGGCAGTACTTTATATGCCTTAATGTTGAAGTTATAAACTAAAATCACTGCTCTGTGATAGTTGTTTGAAAAAGTGCTCATGGTTTATTACTGGTGTGTTAATTAACTAATAATGTTAACAGAAATGCTGAATTCCAATGAAACATTTTAAACATGCGTTAACAGACAGGCAACATATCTGATTAAGGGTAGGTCAGGTTATGTGATACTGAAAGATAGCTCTGTTTGGAATACCCCACCAACTCTTAAAGCTGCAGCAGAGGTTGGCACATTAGTAATTTTGCTCTTCATACATTTCATGGATTCATCCAAATACATCTCATTTTCTGATGCTGGCTACTGATTAACAGTTGGGCATTGTACGATTTTTCCATTTCACTTGTTTTCCCCAGATGGAAGGTTTACCCATGCCTTACTTTAAAAAAACTAGTCATGCTTTGTAACAGGAAGAGTTTCCAATTCTGGAATGGACGGACGACCTGTGATAATAGACACAGAGTAAAGTGACTCTGTGTAGTTTCCTGACATAGATATCCTGCCTTAAACCCAGCTTTGTGATTCTTAAAGAGACTAAACTTTAGAAGCCCAGCCACAATAAAATGGAAATGGTTTTTGCATAGGAATGCATTTTTGCTGCCCGCCTTTACTGGTAGAGTAATGCACAATATAGATTTGTTGTGGTTTGTTGCATTATGTAGTCCAATGATTCTGGTGCCTCGGGTAAAACAAGTTCATTGTTTCACTCAAATGTAAAATTATTTAACGCATCAGTACTATGCATTTGATCAAGACTAATTTTTCCATCTGCCACAAAGGAAAGGTCAAGAAGGGATGAGAAAGATGAGAATGTGTAATCTCAGGTACACATGAGATTGTACCTCATGTGTACTTTTTCTGGAACTCTGACGTATTAACACCCGCCAAGCTTCGCAGAGAGTTCTTCACTCATAGGCTGGTGTGCAAGGCCCCATCGGACGCCAAACATCCTTTGCACCACCTCGCCCAGGATTCACAGCAACTGGGACCTCAATGCCTGTCATCTCATCACCCTTTCTCCCGTCATGCAGCGACCCTCTATGGTTCCGGTTTCAACATACTAGGAGAACAGACGTCGCCACCTCCTCAATTCACTGTCGCACCGAACACCACAGCCCCACCCGGCTCGGACATGCCCCGCAAAGAGTGGGTCGCCCTGAACTGGCTCCGCACGGGGTTCGGCCGGTTCAATGCCAACATGCATCGTTGGGGCTTGCGTCCATCAGCAGCCTGCATGTGTGGAGCAGACCAGCAAACAGCGCAGCACGTCATTTTCAACTGCCCTGTCCTCCATTCCTCACGGCCCTTGACAACAGCACATTGCACTGGCTACAGCGCCTGGAGGGCGTTACATAATTTCTGCTACCTCAAATGCAAGAAGAAGACGTCATATGAAGTTGAGGTACTTCATATGATGTATACATCCCTGGCAAACCATGTTCCCCTGCACTGGCCTCCAAACAATATTCTTTCAGGGTTCCTGTTTCATCAGCACACATCTCAATGCCAAACAAATATAATCTCTCAATTTCACATTTTGGATTTTACTGCTTTGTTCATATCAAAGTTGAACTAGAGTTAAAGAGTCATAACGCATTGAAACAGACCCTTTGGCCCAATTTGTCCTTGTCAAGCAAGATGATAACCAAATGCAACCTATATGTGGTGTGCTTATATGCTTGTTTACTTATTCAAGCACTCTAAGGGGATGTTACCTGTTTTGGGTCATTCTTAGTCACGTCTGTGACCAAAAATGTGAAAAGATGTGGAAGACATCTCTTCTATGATCAGTCACATTTGACCTCTGACCCTAAACAAACATTGACAGCATAACATATAAATTTCACTTGATAAACTTTGACATATATAAGTTATATACACAGTACAAAACAATATACTGTAATGCTTTCAGAATTATAAGAGATGTATTCCACAATTTTTCACATTTTTGGGCAAACACATGACTAAGAATGGCCCTTTTGCAGATGCCGAGGAGATAAAAATCTATCACTTGAACAAAGTCCAAATTTCAAGCATGATATGTAATAGTAATTATCCGAATAAAGTGATAAGAATGCATCTCTGCAGACAGCAAAGTCACAATCTTTTATTTGCTTCCTCACACTTGTTCATAAATTGTTATCTGGATTTAACAGTGGGTTAATCCTTTCTTTATAGGTTTCTTTATAGATTTTACTTCTTGTGTTGACTATTTATCTATAGCTGCTTGAGTTGGACTTTGTTAAAATATCAGGTGGACTTCATAATACATCTTCCAAGTCCTTTAAATCTGTTGATTATTCTCTGGTTTTATGACAATTTGTGCTTAAACGTCATGATATTTTGGGTGTTTTGTGCTATAATTTTGGTACCACACATTTTGTTATGTTAATCCACTTTGTCATTGAGTTGTAAAATCATTGAGTCGTCCAGCATAAAAACAGGCCTTTCAATCTCCATGTCAATCATCAAGTACTAATCCTCTTCACCAACACTTGCTCCAGGCAATTCAAGTGCGTAGGAAGGAACTGCAGATGCTGGTTTACACCGAAGACAGACACAAAATGCTGGAGTAACTCAGTGGGTTAGGCAGCATCTCAGGAGAAAAGGAATAGATGGCTTTTTGGATCGTAACCTTTCTTCAGACTGAGATTCAGGGGAAAGGGAAACTAGAGGTATGAAAAGGTTCAGAACAAATCGGAGCCGGCACCGATAACCAAGGAAAGGTGGAGCCCATAATGGTCCATTGTTGGCTTTGGAAGAGGTGATAACGAAGGGATATATGGATACGAACAAGCAGGACGACTCGATTGTGGGAGGACTAGTTCAAGTGCTTGTCCAGATACTACTTAAGAAGGGTTCCGACTCGAAACGTCACCTATCCATGTTCTCCAGAGATGCTGCCTGACCCGCTGAGCTTGCCTTGCACTTTGTGTCTTCTTTTGTATCTGCATTTCCGTGTTTCTCAATTTTTCCTGCCAGCAGGCCTGTTTGTGTCCTGTTTATATAATGTTATGGTGCAAGGGCATTATATCAGGTTGTTTTAAAATGGGTTTTCAACACAAGGCCGGTCAAATCATCATATATCTGCTAACTTTGAATAACATAAAAATAATAATAAGATGAATAACTATCTCTGGAAATTTAAGTCGTTTTGGAATGTAATGCACTTTATATTACTCATCCAATTAATTTTACTGATAAGAGGCTTGTGCAAAGAACATAATAGTATGGGTAAAAAAAAGGGAGCAGCCATAGGCTATGGTGTCTTTTGAGTTATTTCAAGGTTCGTACATTGTACACAGCTGACCTCGTACCTGAACCGTTTCCTGCACTACTGCAGCATTGCTTGATTCCCTATCGATTTCTGTTTTGAATGACAAACTTCTGAATCTTTACAGCCCCTGGGAACAGAGATTCATCATGAAGACATTTCTTCTCCTCTTAGTTCTAAATTGCCTACTCGGTGTTCTGAGACTATGATCACTCGTCCTAGACTCCTCAGCAAGTTAAAATGATGCCTTGAGGTCTGATAATTCCACATTAAATCCTGTTGAGTCACACAATAATTTCAAATGGGTCTTTTCTGATACTTCAAAACTTTAGAGACTTAGGGGTATTGTTTTCTCAATCTCACTTCTTTGTAAACTCACTATCCCTGAAACCAATTTAGTGAATCTTTATTGCACCCGCTGCTTGTCAAGAATGTCCTTTTTAAGGCAAGAAGATCAAAACTGTACACAGTATTCAAGAGCTGGCAGAACCAAAGACTTGTTCAATTGCGTATGCTATCTTTACTCCTGCAATCAAATCCTCTTGAAACCAAGATCAGCTTACAAAAGTACTCTGTTATATCTTCTACATGTTTTTACCCATTATATTGTATCTGCCATGTTCCTGCCCAGAACTTACTCAGCTTGTGTTTCCTTGAAGTCTCCATCCTACATTTCCATTCCCATCTATCTTTTTACCCTCAGCAGTTTATTATTGTGAGCCAACTTGGAAACATGAACTTTGGTTTCCTTGGCCAAATTATTGATGGGATTGGTTGGCCCCAAACACTGATTCCTCCAGTGCTCCACGAGTCACAGCCTGCCAATCTGAGAGAGATTTGTTTAATTCCACTCTTTGCTTTCCTTCCAATATCAATTTCTCAGTCCAAGTCTGTGTATTAACCCTGACATTTGGACCTCTTGTGTAGTACCTTGTCAAAAGCCTTATTAAAATCAATATACCAACAATGATTGGTTGCCATTTATCGCTTCCATTTGGCAAATGCTCAAAGGATTCCAGTAGTCAAATAATTTTCCATTAATAACTAAAAAAAATTAGTAAAACTCATA
This sequence comes from Rhinoraja longicauda, assembly GCF_053455715.1. Classification (NCBI taxonomy): domain Eukaryota; kingdom Metazoa; phylum Chordata; class Chondrichthyes; order Rajiformes; family Arhynchobatidae; genus Rhinoraja; species Rhinoraja longicauda. Next base: position 70,966,027 of record NC_135955.1, on the reverse strand, counting down.
CATGTGTTCCTGTCAGTAACCTGATGGAGTGGTAATAAATTGTTAATTTTCCAACTTGTTCAGTAGGTGCCTATATAGTAAATGTACTTCAACAGCTTGGTTAAAGACAGAGATGGATCTGGGGTACAGGTGTTCAACATTGGCTTGATGGAACGGTAGCATGAGATATGGCAATTCTGCACAAATATCTGAATAATGGTTTGGGAATTCAAAAACATGGGTGGCTGGTTCTTGTAGTATTTATATGGTTGATTGGTTCAGTTAGGGATCTGGCTAAAAAAATATTTCCCAGAATGTTGATTGTGGATAATTTGAAAATGCTAATAGAAGCAGGGGAATGAAAGTGAGAGGATTGTTCTGCTGGGAAGCCATCACGGATGGCCCCAATTGCCTCCAGTGTCATGATAAGTATGTAAATCTATAAATAATTTTTCCCACTTATTATCAGTCTGAGTTTGAATATTCCTAAGGTTTTTGGTTAGCCTTTTGTCAAGAGCTGTCGAGGGAGTTGGAAGGAGTGGAATATCTTGCAGTAATCCGCACTTTGGGCCCTGATTTTATGAAGCTGCTGATCCAGCCATCTTCTGCACTAATTTCTTTAGTCAGAGGGTGGCGAATCTGTGGAATTCTTTGCCACAGAAGGCTGTGGAAGTCAAGTCAATTGATATTTTTAAGGCAGAGATAGATAGATTCTTGATTAGTATGGGTGTCAGGGGTTATGGGGAGAAGGCAGGAGGACTAGATGGACCGAATGGCTTAATTCTACTCCTATAACTTAATACCTTCCTTTCATATGAGATGTTGCTTTGGCACGGGAAGTATTTTCCTATGACTTGCATTTATTTCAAGTTTATCTTGGCACCTTGCTGTCTACAAGTATTGTTTTAAAGGCAATCTCTCACCACATCTCATCTTTAGATTGATTGCAGTTTGTTGATGACTTGTGGACCAATGACCCAACAACATGTTGTTTATATCAAATATTAGAATAGATATTAAATTAATTTGAAGCCATTTAAGGTGAATTAATGTAAATTACACCCTCTTGTAGACTACTGATGAGACTGCATTTATAAGCATCTCCAGGAAACCTACCTTTGCAATGTAGTGGTTTGTGAAAAGACAAGGATGACGGGAAAATTTAAATTCACCTGAGTTCAAGCTCCCAAGCCATGCAACTGCATAATTCTCTTATTATGTGTTTGAAATTTTGGATGTTAACATATAGGTAGTTCTGCTATAACGCGAGTTTCTATGGCATGAATTGAATATAGTGCGAATGATGATCGGTTATAATGCAATTTCAATCAGGAACTAGAGAGTCTCATAAAAGTTACATTGGAAATTGGTGAGCAGAAAAAAAACTGTCTTTATTTTAAACAGTATAGGTGGGGGAACCCTGTTCCCATGTAACTTCCCCACGGTAATCAGACACCATTGTCTCTTATGATCACAGCTGCTACGTTAATTGCATCTAGTAATTGAAATTACCAAGCGATCACTTGTATTGACACTTGTGCAATATTCTATTAAACAATAGAATAATTGAACTGTAGAACAATAGAATAATAATATTCTATTAAACAATGTAACATACAACCTTTAGTATTTTTAGCTTGCAGTAACAAAAATAAACTTTATTTTTGAAAATCCTGCAGAAAAATAACTTTCAAGTCTGAAACTCTTGCCCCTAACTCTCCTTCCCTCATTGACACAATTGTCTTTATAACACACTTTTGTAATAAATGAGGTTTCTTGGGAACACAACTGTTGCATTATAGCAGAACTACCTGTACTTACTTCAATACTGTCTTCTCTAAGCTTCAGCCGTAAGATCTGGAATATTTAGATGTGGAGGAATTCACACTGACTGAAATGGTAGTACAAGTTTCTTCAAAGAATATGGGTAATTCGAGTTTCACTGTACCTTAATTGGTACACGTGAAAATAAACAGACCTTTGGACCTTTATAAACAGCAAGCTAATCTCCAACAAAGGGGCAGGCAGCAAAGTATTTTTATAGTAAAATTGACCATTTGTGAAATAATGTTGCCCTCACTTTGGTAACTTTGTTTTGTTTTCACTTCCCTCCATAGAAAGGGAATTCTAGAAGAATACGTAAACATAACTAGTCTTGTGACAGAACAGATAGTAAATATCCACAAGGATGTCCTAAATTCTGTTGAACAAATCAACCCCACCTCAGAGTACAGCCACTTCATTGAAAATCACAGGTAATGTATATTCTGCGATCCAGTACTAAAAACATCTTGTTCTAAAAAGCAGAAAATTTGGAAATTTGTCTGTGAAACGAAGCTATATTGAGATAAATGACAAAATGATCACTCTTTATGATCGGAAATGAGGATGTGACATTGTTCTCCATATGTCACCGCTCTGCATAATGTTGGGAAGATTTTATGTTGGTATGAACAAATCTGAAAGGTTGGACTTCCCTGACGTGTTAGACTAGATTGCGCCTAGATGCTGGCTTGAGGAATTGATTCCAAAATCTAGGAATTCTGAGGTGATATAAAAAATGAAAACTCTGGAATTTAAAAAAATAAGAATGGTGTATTTTATATTTTACATTCACATTCAAATACTTAGCAAATAAGTTTGCAAAACACAATGAAAGGTAGTTAACAAATGCCTCCATTTCTTTTCAATGTATGACTTCTCTTGCAGGTCGCAGCCAATTAGGGAGGCATGTGTTGAGTTTGACATTTTATTATTAGAAGAAATGGAAAATGTTCAAACCAATGATATCTTGTGGAACAATTTAACAGCAGAGAGTTTACAGACAACGTAAGTTTCAGATTGTGTTCTTCATAATCTTGCCAATGCTTTGCAATCTCTCAACATTTTAGAAATAAATCATTTGTGCCTTTGATATTTTTTTAGCACCAATTTAGTTAGTACTTACTTTTGTTTCTGAGAAAAGATATAAAAAGCAATCTACTATTCAAATCTAAGCTCATTTTATTTATACAAAATACTTCTACTTCAAGTTTGAAACTGAAAATTGGTGTTAAGAAACTGAAAGGAAGCGTACTGAGCATTGGGTAAAAAAACAAATGTTTTCTTTGTCTGAGATTGAAAATCAATTTTAAAATTCAGGGTGGAAATCAATTTCCAGTGGGGATTTTTGGAGCTTATTTTCCGCCTTGTTCTTTGTGCAACTGTCTTGGATGAATATTAATGTGGATCTTAAATGTGGTAGAATCACATTTGAGCCTCCGTCTGTATCGTACATGTAAACTTCCAGGATGTCTTTCATCCTTCTTTGAGAACAGACTCAATAATTTAAGGTTCTGGAGCCATTTGCACACTGAACACATTTCTCATTGTACGATCAGACTTGCCAAAGATTGGAATCTGAAACTTGAATTATCTATTTTGTTTGGCAATTCTCTGTTGATCTATGGCAATTGTCCACTTGTGTACATTTGTACCACAAGTGTCCATTTTGGTATTCCTGCAAGGTCTAGCTTTTCTATTTCAATTTTGGGTCCATTGCCAGTGAAAATCCTTGCATTATCTTTTTCTCTTTCAATTTACAGGCTAAAAACAACAACTGAAGACTTAATCCAGACTCAACAAACCATTACCAACAAGGAAGAAATCATGACGGAACTTGAGAAAAAAATTGATGAAACCAAAATGGCATGTGAAAAAAAATCTGAGTAAGTAGCAAATACTCAAACACCAAGTTACTATGCATTAGTAGATAGCTTGCCAAATTTATCATATTTTGATAAACTTGGAATTATATTCACTTCTACTAGTTTCCTGTCTCTGGTGTCATCCATCAATCAGAGCAGATAATGTGAGTATGAAGAGGGTGATGTGCTGAAATAATCCATTTGATTAAGAAAGCGAGGGTCTAGCTTTCAGACAATTCACCATATTTATTGATGAGGTGAATTAAGAAGGTTGAAAAACTAAAAGCAGCGATTTATATTCTGGATCTTGTAATTGGGAGACCAATACTCCAGTTGGAGCTATAACTCGTAAAATGTCCTATGTTGTTTTTGTATTACAATACATATTTATTTGTATTATCAATTGAGAACTATGTTGTCATATAAAATAAGTTTTGCAAACTGATCACAGATATCTTTATAAAACTGATGTGCAGATTGCAAGTGTTTTTATTTGTACCTTAGAACGCTTGAGTTTCAGTAAATTAACAAGGCAAAATATGTCATAGATACAAAGATACAAAGAAAAGAGTTGTAGGCCATTCGGCCCTTCGGGTCAGCACCGCCATTTAATCTGATCATGGCTGATCATCCACAATCAGTACCCCGTTCCTGCCTTCTCCCCATATCCCTTGATTCCGCTAGCCCTAAGAGCTCCATCTAACTCACTTTTGAATGCATCCAGTGAGTCGGCTTCCACTGCCTTCCGATGCAGAGAATTCCACAAATTCACAACTCTCTGGGTGAAAATGATTTTTTCATCTCAGTTGTAAATGGCCTACCCCTTATTCTTAAACTGTGGCCCCTGGTTCTGGACTCCCCCAACATCGAGAACATGTTTCCTGCATCTAGCGCGCCCAATCCCTTAATAATTTTACATGTCTTCAGAATAGAAATGGAATCAATCTGAAGTAGGGTCCTGACCCAAAATGTCACTTATCTATGTTCTCCCGGGATACTGCCTGACCCGCTGACTTACACCAGCACTTTGTGTCTTTGTTTGTAAACCAGCGTCTGTAGTTCCTTGTTTCTACAATCTAAAATGACACTCTATTTCTCCACAGATGTTGCCTGATCGGCTGAGTATCCCCCGTGTTTTCTGTTTTCAGAAATTCATGTGCATTAAGATCATAAGTAGTAGGAGTAGAATTAGACCATTCGGCCCATCTGGTCTACTCTGCCATTCAATCATGGCTAATCTCTCTTTCCCTCCGAACCTATTCTCCTGCCTTCTCCCATAACCTCTGACACCCACACCAATCAAGAATCTATCTATCTCTGCCTTAAATATATCCTCTGACTTTGCCTCTACAGCCTTCTTTGGCAAAGAATTCAACAGATTCACTACCCTTTGACTAAATAAATTTCTCCTCATCTTCTTCCTAAAAGAACGTCCTTTAATTGTGAGGCTACGACCTCTGGTTCTAGACTCTCCTACTAGTGGAAATATCCTCTCCACATACACTCTATCCAAGCCTTTCACTGTTCAGTATGTTTCAATGAGGTTCCCCCCCACCCCCCCCTCATTCTTTTAAACTTCAGTGTGTATAGGCCCAGTGCCTTCAAACGCTCATCATATGTTAACCTATTCATTCCTGGGATCATTTTTGAAAAACCTCCTCTGGACCCTCTCCAGGGCCAGCACATCCTTCCTCAGATGTGATGCCCAAAATGGCTCACAATTTTCCAAATGCGGCCTGACCAGCACCTTAGAGCCTCAGCATTACATCCCTGTTTTTGTTTAAAAGCTCTCTCGAAATATATGCTAGCATTGCGTTTGCTTTCTTTACTACCGATTCGACATGCAGATTAACCTTTTTGGGAATCCTGCACCCGCACTCCCAAGTCCCTTTGTACCTCCGATTTCTGGATTTTCTCCCCGTTTAGAAAATAATCTGTGCCTTTATTCCTACTACCAAAATGCACGACTCCGCACTTTGCTACACTATATTCCATCTGACACTTCTCTGCCCACTCTCCCAACCTATTGAAGTTCTTCTGCAGAGTCCCTGCTTTCTCTACACTTCCTGCCCCTCTACCTATTTTTCTATCATCCGCAAACTTGGCAACAAAGCCTTAAATCCCGTCATCAAATCATTAATTTATGACATGAAGAGCAGCGGCCCCAGCACTAAGCCCTACGGAACTTCGCTGTTCACTGGCAGCAAACCAGAAAAGGTCCACTTTATTGCCACTCTGCCTTCTGCCATCCAGCCAACCTGATATCCACTAGTATCTGCCCATTGATATCATGAGCTCTCATCTTCCTTGGTAGCCTCCCATGCACCTTATCAAAGGCTTTCTGAAAATCTAGGTATACAGCATCTACTGACTCTCATTTGTCTGTCCTACTATTTACTTCTTCAAAGAATTCCAGCAAATTTGGCAGGCAAGACCTCCCCTTCACAAAACCATGCTGATTTCGGCCTATTTTATCGGGAACTTCTAAGTACTCCGCAACCTCAATAGTGCAGCGTAGGTTCACTAGGTTAATTCCCGGAATGGCGGGACTGTCGTATGTTGAAAGGCTGGAGCGATTGGGCTTGTATACACTGGAATTTAGAAGGATGAGGGGGGATCTTATTGAAACATATAAGATAATTAGGGGATTGGACACATTAGAGGCAGGAAACATGTTCCCAATGTTGGGGGAGTCCAGAACAAGGGGCCACAGTTTAAGAATAAGGGGTAGGCCATTTAGAACGGAGATGAGGAAGAACTTTTTCAGTCAGAGAGTGGTGAAGGTGTGGAATTCTCTGCCTCAGAAGGCAGTGGAGGCCAGTTCATTGGATGCTATCAAGAGAGAGCTGGATAGAGTTCTTAAGGATAGCGGAGTGAGGGGGTATGAGGAGAAGGCAGGAACGGGGTACTGATTGAGAGTGATCAGCCATGATCGCATTGAATGGCGGTGCTGGCTCGAAGGGCTGAATGGCTTACTCCTGCACCTATTGTCTATTGTCTATTGTCTATAATCTATCTATATAAACATAGCACAAAAAGTAAGGAAATTTGTGTTTGGTAGATTATTTCTTTGTTGTAACAATGCTTCTTGGCAATAAATCTTATACCGTTGGAAAGCCTGTTTATTTCCCTTTTAAATGGTGCAACATTTGTAAGGAACATGCATTTGTGGGATGAGCAGCAGAGCTGAGTATATGGGTTGCGCCCATGAAAAATTTGCCAAATCTTCTCTGCCAATGCCAAACAGCTTATTCTGCTGTTGCTATTGACTCTTGTTTTGAGCTTCTGGTACCCCCAGGTGCTGACAATCAGGTGCCTGATTGGCACCTGATTGGCAGCATCTGTGAGCATGGACCCTGCTACAGTGGTCAGTAGGTGTCTGCTCCAAGAATCGGCATGCCACGTTTGACTGATCTGGATAGGGCCCGTGCAATAGGGCAACTTCAAGCTGGTGTTCCGCAAAACCAAGTTGCGGCATTATTTGGAGTGAGCCCTAGTACAATCTCCAAAGTGAAGGCCAAGTTCCATATAACGGTGGATGTCACAGGCCGCGAAGTGGGCGTCCCAAGAAGACGACACCCGAAGAAGACCGTTTCCTCACCCTGTCAGCACTTAGGAACCGTAGGCTGTCTTCTACAGATTTGCAGTCAAGGTTTGCAGGACGATATGGCCGACGGCTCTCTGCCCAGACAATTCGGAACAGACTGCACGCAGCCGATCTCCGGTCTCATAGGGCTGCCATGACTGCCCTTCACCGTCAGGCCCGTTTGCGCTGGTGTCGGCAACACGTGCACTGGAACCTGAACATGTGGAGGAACGTTATGTTCAGCGATGAGTCCAGATTCTGCCTACGGCAGTTGGATCATAGGGTCAAAGTGTGGAGAAGACGCGGAGAACGCTATGCTGATTGCTGCACTGATAGAGTAACATCTTTTGGTGGACGCAGTGTGATGATGTGGGGTGGCATCTCCCTCACTGGAAAAACGAGGCTTGTCATCATTGGAGGCAATCTCAATGCAGAGATATCGAGATGAGATTCTGCAACCAGTGGCAATCCCATATCTCCACAGTCTGGGACAGAACTCTATCCTCCAAGATGACAATGCTCGCCCCCACAGAGCAGGGTTTCTCAGAGACTACCTCCAGAATTTGGGAGTGGAGAGGATGGAATGGCCTGCCAGCAGTCCTGACCTCAACCCCATTGAACACTTGTGGGATCAGCTTGGGCGTGCTGTTCGTGCCTGAGTGACCAACACAACCACGTTGGCTGACTTGCGACAAATGCTGGTTGAAGAATGGGATGCCATCCCACAACAGTGTGTGACCAGGCTGGTGACCAGCATGAGGAGGAGGTGCCAGGCTGTTGTGGCTGTGTATGGTTCTTCCACACGCTACTGAGGCTCCTGTTTATTAAATGAATAAATTGTTAAATTGCCAATATGTCTTGTTTCTTCAGACTTCAATCATCCAATCCACCAAACAACACCGAACAAGTCAATGGCAGAATAAGCCGTTTGGCATTGGCAGAGAAGATTTGGCAGATTTTTCATGGGCGCAACCCACATACTCAGCTCTGCTGATCATCCCACAAATGCATGTTCCTTACAAATGTGGCGCCATTTAAAAGGGAAATAAACAGGCTTTCCAACGGTATAAGATTTATTGCCAAGAAGCATTGTTACAACAAAGAAATAATCTACCAAACACAAATTTCCTTACTTTTTGTGCTATGTTTATATTACTAAAACTCTCATCTTGTTTGTTTGTGTGTTTGTTCGTTCGTAAATTTATTTATACACGAAATACAGCCAAAATGGTACACGATAGCCGCAACAATTTTAGGCCCACCTTACTCACCATTGGCCTGCGGTTCAAATGGTTATTATATTTTAAAAGTTATTCGCTTTTTAAACTTTAAAAATCACTTTTTAAACTTTAATAAATCCCTTTTGCACTTTCCCTGCCTGTCGCAGTAATACCTCAGTGTTCGGCGTCACAATGGGAACCCAACGGGTCCGAACCTGCGCAGTTGGGGCCCGTTGATCTAATACAGATGCTCCCTAACTTATGATGCTTCAACTTACGATATTTCAACTTGGTGCAAACGACGGGGGGTGGGGGGGGGGGGGGGGGGGAGGGGCGGATAAGGGGGGTTGAGGGGGGATGGAGTGGGTGAATGGGGAGTGGGGGAGGAGAGGGTGCTAGACCAATGCAGGAGAGGTTTTGGCCCATTGGGTACACACTTTTCTAGTAGACTCTAAAATCTTACCAACCACCAAAGTCAGACTAATTGGCCGAAAGTTCCCACTATTCTGCATTGCTCCCTTCTTGTGCAGCGGGGTAATATTGACAATTTTCCAATCATCTGGAAACACTCCTGACTCCAGTGATTCTTGAAATATCACTATCAATGCCTCCACAATCTCCAAAGCCATCTCTTTCAGAACCCCAGGGTGCAGTCCATCTGGTTCAAGTGACTTATCCACCTTCAGCCCTTTCAGCTTCCCAAACACCTTCTCCCTAGTAATAGCCACTCCTCTAACTTGTCAAACTAATTCAGTTGAAGGCAGATTTTCTGAGTAGAGGAAAAGTCCTGCAGTTAAACAAAAAAGAAAATAATATTGCCCTTTTCCAAAAAAAAAGTATTAAATTAATGTTTAATTTATTGAACACGAGATGAATGTATAAATAATTTAATAAATGCCTGATACTGGCATGTTCTCTTGAATTTCAAATCTGAAGGAAAAGTCTTGTGCCACAATGATGATCCAGTGTGTGAAAGAATTTTCAGAAGAGTTTTCTGTCTATTCTTGATTCAGTATCAGAATCTTACTTAAATTACATTTGCTGGACATGCTTTTGACTTAAAAGAAGCAAGGACCCCTCTGTAATCTAAAATAAATAGCCCAGCTATAAAATTAGAAAAGACTTGGAAATGCTATACTAGTCTGATAGAAATATCTGCTTTTAAATCATGTGACAATCTTTGAATTTTACCAATATTTTCCAATGTTGATTGACTTTTTTCATTAGGTCTTGCACAGCAAGTCCCCAAAAAATGCTGTTACAACTGAGCAAATCAAACTACATCTGTGAAGGGAATAAAAAGTATTGCTTTGGGTACATGATGCTTTTTTAGAAACATCTAATTTAGTTTCCTCTTGATACTGTTTCACTTGCTCAACGATTCTGCATTTTTTGTTACAGTTTGTCAGTGGTGTTTTGCTTGGGTTTTGCACAACTCATCCAGTATTTTAAAAACAATTCCATCATCCAACGGATGTTTTCTGCAAATCCTACTAAGTGTTTCGCTGCTATCTTTTGAAATTTCCAGAAAATGGGTTCTGGAAGGTTGGGGGGGGGGGGGGGGGGGGGGGGGGAGGTATGACAAATTAGAGCCTTTTAAATCTGCAATGTTTTTGCTTCCCATTTACCAACAGACTTTCTGGGGTTTCCACAGCTGCTTAACTTCCTAAATTTGTCATTTCATTCACTTGACATAAAGAAGAGTCTGATCTAGTTGTCTGGTATCAGCAGATTGATGTAATTATGTATAGCACATCACTGCAGCGTGTTACAATGCTGATTAGATGATTGCACTCTGTTTTCCTTCCTGGTAAATAACTGACACAAAAAAGGAAAGTTGAAAAAAATAGTTTAATTGTCTAGTATATTTACTACTGTCAAGCTCAAGAGCAACACTGTTAAAATCTTCAGAAAGAGGATTTGTTGAAGTTCTATGAGGAGGATAAAGAGATATTTCAGGGGTGCATAGACACATTAAATGAATGGGTGAGGGCATGGCTGATGGAATATAATGTGCAAAAATTTGAAATCATCCATTTTGACAGCAAAAAAGAAATGTACTATTCTTCAACCATTACCTGTGTTTTGGTCCAATAATGGTTACAGCCTATCTTTCCCACCATACACCTATCAAAATTGCACCAACCTATCTCATTTCATAGATTTTGGCCATCTAAAGAATAGCCTCTACTCAAAAAGCTTATTGGTGGTGAATCAAAATGCCTCTGCAGTTAAACCTACAATATCGTCTCCGTCCCTGGTCTCTAATTAGCTTCTTTCATGTTTATATGTTGTCTGTGTTTTGACTCCTTAAATTTCCACACTGCATGAGCGTAAATTCATGGAATCATACAATATAATGGTAGAATCAGTTTTCAAGGAGGAGGTAATTTGTTCCATTATGTATGGGCCAGCCAATTATTAACATCTTCCACAGGGTGTTAGAAATCCTTCTTCTTCCATTTTCTGCTGAAAGATATCATTAAATCTGCTTTCATCAGTCTTTTGGCCAATGAATCTCAAATCATAATTTCCTGTGTTTAAAAATAGAAATATTTTTGTTTGTGGCAAGTTACCTTGTTATCTGTCTATTACAATTAATTACAGTGCATTCAGAAAGTATTCAGACCCTTTCACTTTTTCCACATTTTGTTACATTACAGCCTTATTTTAAAATGGATTAAATTCTTTTTTTTTTGTCATCAATCTACACACAATACCCCATAATAAAAAAGCGAAAGCAGGTGTTTAGAAATTTTTGCAAAGTAATTAAAAAGAAATAACTTGAATATCACATTTACATAACTATTCAGACCCTTTACTCAGTACTTTGTTGAGATACCTTTGGCCGCGATTATAGCCTCAAGTCTTCTTGGGTAGACGCAACAAGCTTGTCACACCTGTATTTGGGTAATTTCTCCCATTCTTCTCTCAAGCTCAGTCAGGTTGGATGGGGAGCGTCTATGCACAGCTATTTTCAGGTCCCTACAGAGATGTTCGATCGGGTTCAAGTCCGGGCTCTGGCTGGGCCACTCAAGGACATTCACAGACTTGTCACAAAGCCACTCCTGTGTTTCCTTGGCTGTGTGCTTAGGGTCGTTGTCCTGCTGGAAGGTGAACCTCCGCCCCAGTCTGAGGTCCAGAACACTCTCGAGCAGGTTTTCATCAAGGATCTCTCTGTACTTTGCTCCGTTCATCTTTCCCTTGATCTCCCAGTTCCTGCCGCTGAAAAACATCCCCACAGTATGATGCTGCCACCACCATGCTTCACCGTAGGTATGGTATTGGCCAGGTAATCAGCGGTGCCTGGTTTCCTCCAGACAGCTTGGCAGTCAGGCCAGAGAGTTCAATCTTGGTTTCATCAGACCAGAGAATCTTGTTTCTCATGATCTGAGTCCTTTAGGTGCCTTTTGGCAAACTCCAAGCAGACTGTCACGTGCCTTCTGTCTGGCCACTCTACCATAAAGGCCTGATTGGTGAAGTGCTGCAGATATAGTTGTCCTTCTGGAAGGTTCTCCCATCTTCACAGAGGAACTCTGAAGTTCTGTCAGAGTGACTATCGGGTTCTTGGTCACCTCCCTGACCAAAGCCCTTCTCTCCCAATTGCTCAGTTTGGCCGGGCGGCCAGCTCTATGAAGAGTCTTGGTGGTTCCAAAGTTCTTCCATTTAAGAATGACGGAGGCCACTGTGCTCTTCGGGACCTGTAATGCTGCAGAAATTGTTTTGTACCTTTCCCCAGATCTGTGTCTCGACACAATCCTTTCTTGGAGGTCTACGGACAATTCCTTCGTCTTCATGGCTTGGTGTTTGCTCTGACATGCACTGTCAACTGTGGGACCTTGTATAGACAGGTGTGTGCCTTTCCAAATCATGTTCAATCAATTTAATTTGCCACTGGTGGACTCCAATCAAGTTGTAGAAACATCTCAAGGACATTCAATGGAAACAGGATGAACCTAAGTTCAATTTTGAGTGTCATAACAAAGGTCAGAATACTTATGTAAATGTAATATTTCAGTTATTTATTTTTAATTACTTTGCAAAAATTTCTAAACACCTGTTTTCACTTCTTCATTCTGGGGTATTGTGTGTAGATTGATGATTTAAAAAAAAAGAATTTAATGCATTTTAAAATAGGCCTGTAACGTAACAAAATGTGGAAAAAATGATGGGGTCTGAATACTTTCTGAATGCACTGTAACCATTTGCCACAGTTCCACAGTTCCTCTTTATTCACTTGCACCAAACCTTTTCTTTGGAAAGACTGTTCAAGCTACTCTTAGCTTTTTTCATTCAAAGGGCTAATAGGTGTACTTTCTCTGGTTTCTTTATCGAACTGAAATCCCCCAATTGTTTCCCTAACTTTCCTAGTTTTGTCTTGAATGTGGTAATATATTAAAAAAATATATTAACTTTTGTTTATATTGTGATGGGTGTTAATTCTGGGTGAGTTATTTTAAGGAAAGGTTATTGTCATTGCATGCTGTTAGGCTCTTTCTGAAAGTAAATGGTGAACATAACATTTATTCAAAATGTCTTTCCACCAGCATTGTGCTATTGCTGAGTCAGAAGCAGGCATTGGAGGAGCTGAGACAAAATGTCCAGCAGATGAAGTGTACTGAAGTTAAACTCTTTGCACAGAAAAAGTTATTGGATCATACGGTCAAAGAGAATGATGGGAAGGAACCACCTCCAGTGCTGGCCTATGAAGATGATGCAAGATCTATTACTTCACTGGTAGGCTTAAATATATATTACATCCTGCACTGATATTTATTCATGTTTAATAACTGATGCAAAAAATAAGCCAAATGAGAAAATATCATTAGTCTTTTTGTCTGATCTATCAAATGCATTTGGGGGGTAGTATATATCAATACATTTGATTAGGCAGAATAACAAATCCTTACGTTATAAAAGAGTTATAAATGTAAAATGTTACAGATTATAACTTGCAAAAGAAATTTATGGAGAAGTAAAAAACCATGTTAATTCGGTAATATTCAAAGCTACAAATACAAATTAAATTATGACTCGCATTCTGAAGATTTTATACAGCATATTAAATATTCTAATTGAATCTCAGCAGCTAAGTGATGTAGCATTCTGATTATCACCTAGTTGTTAAAATATTTTCGTTTTATTTGAACCAGACGCCTGGCCCTTCATCAAAAATGTAATTCAAAAAGTAATTTCACGCAAACAGCAAAACCTATGAATACTGGAAATTTGAATTAAAATATGAAAACTCTGTACACTTAACAGGTCAAGCTGAGTTAACGTTGCAGATCATTACATTTCCTTCAGAATTGGGAACTTGTTTTAGGTTTCAGAGAATGGGGATGGGTGAGTGTGAAAATGAAGAGAGACACAGTAGCACAAAAAAAATGCAGTGCCAGCTGAGTGAGTACTTGGTTAGTACGTGAAAGATTGGTACTTGCAGTTGATCCATCTGTAGATGATGTAGATATAAGGAATTATATGAGAAAATGAAGATGTGAAATAAAATATTGCAGTCGCCGTAAGTATGAAATGAAAGAGAATGTCATGATATCCAGCAGACCAGATAGCAACTGTGTAATGATGCAAACAGGTTTTGAGGATCCTGATCAAGGATGAAGAAAGAACTCTTCTACCATTAAATTCTGGTGTAGTTAGCCAATTCTTTTTAAGATTCACCCATTTTGAAGTATCACTTTCACACATCTCCAGGTTAGCAGGGCTCATTGAAAAGAGAGAAGCGATGGCCATGTAGGGAAATGTAAAACAGGTGGCCACCTGCCTATCAGATTCCCCAGGCATTACATTTGCTTTGCACACTCCATTTCACGTTCCCTGCGCAGTTCGAATCCTCCCAACTAAGGCAAAATGTAATGAAACAAACAAGTTTAAAGAATTCAAATAATTGATGAAGAAAGAACACTTTAACCGCATAAGATTAAAAATGAAACATTTATTAAAGTGACAATAAAAAGCATGAAAATAATGCTTCTTAAACCCATCAACTGCACGTCAGTTACACCTATTGACGGCTCGGCCTGGATTACCCGAGGCACCATTCTGGCTATCAGCCCAACAACAAGTTCAATGAGCTCGCGTACAGCATGCATTAATACTTTGTCCTTAATCTACAACAGTCAATTATGTTTTCAAGCTATCTTCCTATGTCAAACAAGCAGGCTCAGTTAGGAAAACACTTAGGTGCTTGGAAAAATAATTTTGATTTTTTGGAAGAATTAGTCCTCGTATCATGCAACTACAAGGACATATAGTGGTAAAACAGGCCAGACTTTTATACCCAGAGACATCTGAGTTTAGCTCAGATTAGCCAACTGCAGCACATTGGCACAGCTGATAGAGCTGCTGCCTCACAGCACAAGAGACCCGGGTTCAATCCTGATGTTGGGTGCTGTCTGTATGGAGTTTGTACATTCTCCCTGTGACCATGTGACTTTCCTCCAGGTGCTCTGATTTCCTCCCAAATGCAAAGTCCTGTGGGTATGTAGGTTAATTAACCTCTAAATTGCCCCACATGTGTTGGGAGTGACTTAGGTGGAAAAACAGAGAACGAGTGTGAATGGGTGATCCAGGCTCTATCTGTAAACTAAACTAAAAAGCTCAACTTCTGGTATCATAAAATAACTTTTGTTTTCACTATTATTTCATGTTACTTCCCCATCCTTCTCCTTTCACTGCTTAACAACAGTTTGCTATAAGTTATGGCAATGAAATCATATCCTGTTAATTATGGTCCATTACTCATTTTGTTTGCTGGCTATGATTTGTTTGCTGGCCATGATTTTTGGAGTCTCAACTTAGATACAGAAGAACCCTTTTCATAAATTAAATGGTTAAGTATTATTGTGGTGTTACCTCATCCCTATTCAAACATTTCAATATTTTTTATAAATGACCCTGCACCCAAAATTAATAAAAATTAAGGAAAAAAACCCCAAAATAACAAAAATAATGTTGGAAGCATTGAAATCGGCCATACAGTATGTATGGAACAGATATTGCCTGATATTTCAGATTTCTATCCTTCATCTGAATTGATAGATGATCTTTTATAAACTAACTTTAAAAGGTGAACGAAGAAAACAAAGAATGAAGCACAGATACACACAGACACTGTATATAGGCATCTTTACACTTAATATCAGAGTCACATTATTTGAGAGTATTCTCATGACTTATGATTATATACTGTCTTTCTGATCACTGAAGTTTTATATTAATTGTATTTTTTGTTCTAGACCTTGCACAATAGATGCCTTGCACAATAGTTACATTATTTACAAGACAAAGTTGCAGTTAAGAAAATTGCAATATTATTCAGAGAATTGTCTGTTGCTGCATTAAAAGCAGTTCATAAATTCTGGTTTTTAGTTTACAATTTTCTGTCCAGTTTCTGTTTTGTCTCTTTGTGTAACTTTCTATAAAATTATTTGTATAATTGTTTCAGCCGCAGAAAAGCTATTAAAAAAAAAAGCAGCAACTCCTCAATTTTCTGATGTTGTTAAATCCTCAGCTAGTATAATCCAAGTTTTGCATCAAACAAGAATTACGATTAAATTAAAACTAGAATAAATCTCTGTGACAAAACAATTGTGATTTTTTATTATAACTTTTAGTTAATCATTCTTTGTACTATTTGCTGATTTTTTTGTTGGGGGGAACCCCCCCCCCCTTTTCCTAAAGAATGAGGACATCTCCAATGCCCTTGTATGGAACACCTCATCCTGGGTGCAGATGTGGCGTAGACTGAGGAATTGGGAGTAGGGGATAGAGTTTTTACAGAAAGGAGGGTGGGAAGAAGTGTAGTCAAGATCAGGAAACAGGGCGGGAAGAAGTGTACTCTATCCCCCACTCCCAATTGCTCCATCTGCGCCCAGAATGAGGTGTTCCATACAAGGGCATCGGACATGTCCTCATTCTTTAGGGAACGGGGGTTCCCCTCTTCCATTATAGATGAGGCTCTCACTAGGGTCTCCTCAATATCCCTCAGCTCTTGCTCCCCCTCCCCCTATTCGTAACAAGGACAGAGTCCCCCTTGTCCTCACCGTCCACCCCATCAGCCATCGCATACAACATATTATCCTCCAACATTACCGTCACCTCCAACGGGATCCCACTACTGGCCACATCTTCTCATCTCCACCCCTTCCTGCTTTCCGCAGAGACCGTTCCCTCCGAAAATCCCTGGTCCATTCGTCCCTTCCCACCCAAACCACCCCCTCCCCAGATACTTTCCCCTGCATCCGCAGGAGATGCAACACATGTCCCTTTACCTCCCCCCTCGATTCCATCCAAGGACCCAAACAGTCTTTCCAGGTAAGGCAGAGGTTCACCTGCACCTCCTCCAACCTCATCTACTGTATCCACTGTTCTAGATGTCAACTTCTCTACATCGGCAAGACCAAGCGCAGGCTCGGCGAACGTTTCGCTGAACACCTCTGCTCAATCCGTCTTAATCAACCTGATCTCCCGGTGGCTCAGCACTTCAACTCCCCCTCCCATATCCAATCTGACCTTTCTATCCTGGGCCTCCTTCATTGTCAGAGTGAGGCCCAGCGCAAATTGGAGGAACAGCACCTCATATTTCGCCTGGGTAGTTTACACCCCAGCGGTATGAACATTGACTTCTCTAACTTCAGATAGTCCCTGCTTTCCCTCCCTATCCCCCCTTCCCAGTTCTCCCACTAGTCTTCCTGTCTTCGACTGCATCCTATTTTTGTCCTGGCCCCTCCACTGACATCAGTCTGAAGAAGGGTCTCGACCCGAAACATCACCCATTCCTTCTCTCCAGAAATGCTGCCTGACCCGCTGTGTTACTCCAGCATTTTGTGTTTATCTTTGTTTATTTAGTTCCAATTCCTGATCAACTTGCAGAAATGTTGTGCACTCAAAGTTGAATTTGCCCCTGCGATTTCCTAAATTTTTTTTGCATTTCATTTTATGTACATCAGCTTCTACAGAGAAGGCAGGTACAGGTTACTGAGCTGGATGATCAGCCATGATCATATTGAATGGCGGTGCAGGCTCGAAGGGCCGAATGGCCTACTCCTGCACCTATTTTCTATGTTTCTATGTTTCTACAGACAGTATGTCAATGGCATAGTGTGGGTCCCACTGTTAGTAACATGTAAAAGAACTAAAAGTTTTGGATTGCTTTATTCAGAGAGCAAATATTATCTGGACTCTTAATATTCTTTCTGCTATATTGAAGGAAAAGAACAGTTTCAGTTATTTAAATGTTTAGAAATACGTTGCATTGAATCAACTTTCCAAAAATCAATGGTATGAAGTTTGCATTTTCATTCAAAGCAGAACTGTCAGTCCTGTCCAATCTTACTGTGGGAATGTACCAGCAATTTTTGGCATCTGCTCTCGTATAGTGAAACACAGAAGTGCTGCTGAATGAGAGGATAACAAAAAAAACCCATAGAAATGAAAAATGGTTCCAGCAGAAATGTAAATAGTTAAAACAGAAAAGGAGAGTAGGTGGAAAGTATCAAAGGTAGCAGGGGAATTTTAAGGCTACTACTTTGAAAATAAATTGTGTATGACATAACTTATTTTCAAAACATTAACGATAAAGTTGTTGTTGAAGGTTCTTGTAAGGAAACAAAGAAATATAGATCTGAGTAAACAAAAGTAATTAAGGTGAGAGAAGTCTTGCATGGAGTATAGACACTCGTTTCAACTATTTGAGTCACATGGCAAGTTCATGTGCAGTGACTATTATGTGAGAAAGAGAATGCTTGGTGCTGTTGGATTACAGGGCTGTTTCTGACAATGAAACACAAAATTGTATTTCAGTCAGCTCTATCGTGAAGACCATTTGAATTTCAGTTCTGCATCAGAAATGGGGATGTGTCAGATTTCATCCCTTCTCTAAATAGCTGCCTTTTTTTAGAAATACATAGAATTTAACTGAATCGGTCATTGAGTGTAACAAGGAAAATGGTAAAGGAGGTATCATGGTTGAGTTGATTTGTTTTGATTCTAATCCTTCACATAAACTGCTACTTTTGCTCCATACTAGAAGATTAAAATCCAAGACTGTTTCTAACTACTGAGTCCATTTTTACATTTGTCTCATCTAATAAGCGAGTTCGGTATTCTGACTGAGCATGCGCAGGTCATAGGTCACAGGGCAAAGAATTGTCTCTAGCTCCTCTGTTCCATGTAAACAAATCTTCGTTTTATCCGTTTTTTCCAGTTTTTCATCGTTTCGGTAAGAAAAAAAGGTTATCCACTTTGGCGGCAAAAACAAGGAGGCAGATTATAATCTCAACTGTGTTAGGTTAGGTAAGGGGGAAGTGCAGCGAGACCTGGGTGTCCTTGTACACCAGTCACTGAAAGTTGGCGTGCAGGTACAGCAGGCAGTGAAGAAAGCTAATGGCATGGTTGCCTTCATAACGAGAGGATTTCAGTATCGGAGTAAAGAGGTTCTTCTGCAGTTGTATAGAAACATAGAAACATAGAAACATAGAAAATAGGTGCAGGAGTAGGCCATTCGGCCCTTCGAGCCTGCACCGCCATTCAATATGATCATGGCTGATCATTCAGCTCAGTAGCCTGTACCTGCCTTCTCTCCATACCCCCTGATCCCTTTAGCAAAAAGGGCCACATCTAACTCCCTCTTAAATATAGCCAATGAACTGGCCTCAACTACCTTCTGTGGCAGAGAATTCCGCAGACTCACCACTCTCTGTGTGAAGAAATGTTTTCTCATCTCGGTCCTAAAAGACTTCCCCCTTATCCTTAAGCTGTGACCCCTGGTTCTGGACTCCCCCAACATCGGGGAACAATCTTCCCGCATCTAGCCTCTCCAACCCCTTAAGAATTTTATATGTTTCTATAAGATCCCCGCTCAGTCTTCTAAATTCCAGCGAGTACAAACCCAGTCTATCTAGTCTTTCCTCATATGTAAGTCCCGCCATCCCAGGGATCAATCTGGTGAACCTTCTCTGTACTCCCTCTAAGGCAAGAACGTCTTTCCTCAGGTTAGGAGACCAAAACTGCACACAATACTCCAGGTGCAGTCTCACCAAGGCCCTGTACAACTGCAGCAGAACCTCCCTGCTCCTAAACTCAAATCCTCTTGCTATGAATGCCAACATACCATTCGCTTTCTTCACTGCCTGCTGCACCTGCATGCTTGCTTTCAATGACTGGTGCACCATGACACCCAGGTCACGTTGCATCTCCCCTTCTCCCAATCGGTCACCATTCAGGTAATACTCTGCTTTCCTGTTCTTGCCGCCAAAGTGGATAACCTCACATTTATCCACATTATATTGCATCTGCCATGCATTTGCCCACTCGCCTAATCTATCCAAGTCACTCTGCAGCCTCCTAGCATCCTCCTCGCAGCTAACACTGCCACCCAGCTTCGTGTCATCCGCAAACTTAAGAGATGTTGCATTCAATTCCCTCGTCCAAATCATTAATATACACTGTAAATAACTGGGGTCCCAGCACTGAGCCTTGCGGTACCCCACTAGTCACTGCCTGCCATTCCGAAAAGGACCCGTTTATTCCTACTCTTTGCTTCCTGTCCGCCAACCAATTTTCTATCCACCTCAACACTGAACCCTCAATACCGTGTGCTTTAAGTTTGTACACCAATCTCCTATGTGGGACCTTGTCGAAGGCCTTCTGAAAGTCCAGATATAACACATCGACTGGTTCTCCCTTATCCACTCTACTAGTTACATCCTCGAAAAATTCTATAAGATTCGTCAGACATGATTTGCCTTTGGTAAATCCATGCTGACTTTGTCCGATGATTTCACCACTTTCCAAATGTAATGCTATCACATCTTTAATAACTGACTCTAGCATTTTCCCCACTACCGATGTTAGGCTAACTGGTCTAACATTAGGCAGGAAATATCCACATTAGGCAGGAAATGGTTTTGGGTAGACTGATGGGACTGAAGGCTGATAAACCCCCAGGGCCTGATGGTCTGCATCCCAGGGTACTTAAGGAAGTGGCTCTAGAAATAGTGGAAGCATTGGAGATCATTTTTCAATGTTCTATAGATTCAGGATCAGTTCCTGTGGATTGGAGGATAGCAAATGTTATCCCACTTTTTAAGAAAGGAGGGAGAGAGAAAACGGGTAATTATAGACCAGTTAATCTGATATCAGTGGTGGGGAAGATGCTGGAGTCAATTATAAAAGACGAAATTGCTGAGCATTTGGATAGCGGTAACAGGATCATTCCGAGTCAGCATGGATTTACGAAGGGGAAATCATGCTTGACAAATCTACTGGAATTTTTTGAGGATGTAACTAGGAAAATTGACAGGGGAGAGTCAGTGGATGTGGTGTACCTCGACTTTCAGAAAGCCTTCGACAAGGTCCCACATAGGAGATTAGTGGGCAAAATTAGGGCACATGGTATTGGGGGTAGGGTACTGACATGGATAGAAAATTGGTTGACAGACAGAAAGCAAAGAGTGGGGATAAATGGGTCCCTTTCGGAATGGCAGGCAGTGACCAGTGGGGTACCGCAAGGTTCGGTGCTGGGACCCCAGCTATTTACGATATACATTAATGACTTAGACGAAGGGATTAAAAGTACCATTAGCAAATTTGCAGATGATACTAAGCTGGGGGGTAGTGTGAATTGTGAGGAAAATGCAATAAGGCTGCAGGGTGACTTGGACAGGTTGTGTGAGTGGGCGGATACATGGCAGATGCAGTTTAATGTAGATAAGTGTGAGGTTATTCACTTTGGAAGTAAGAATAGAAAGGCAGATTATTATCTGAATGGTGTCAAGTTAGGAGGAGGAGGAGGAGTTCAACGAGATCTGGGTGTCCCAGTGCATCAGTCAATGAAAGGAAGCATGCAGGTACAGCAGGCAGTGAAGAAAGCCAATGGAATGTTGGCCTTCGTAACAAGAGGAGTTGAGTATAGGAGCAAAGAGGTCCTTCTACAGTTGTACCGGGCCCTTGTGAGACCGCACCTGGAGTACTGTGTGCAGTTTTGGTCTCCAAATTTGAGGAAGGATATTCTTGCTATGGAGGGCGTGCAGCGTAGGTTCACTAGGTTAATTCCCGGAATGGCGGGACTGTCGTATGTTGAAAGGCTGGAGCGATTGGGCTTGTATACACTGGAATTTAGAAGGATGAGGGGGGATCTTATTGAAACATATAAGATAATTAGGGGATTGGACACATTAGAGGCAGGAAACATGTTCCCAATGTTGGGGGAGTCCAGAACAAGGGGCCACAGTTTAAGAATAAGGGGTAGGCCATTTAGAACGGAGATGAGGAAGAACTTTTTCAGTCAGAGTGTGGTGAAGGTGTGGAATTCTCTGCCTCAGAAGGCAGTGGAGGCCAGTTCGTTGGATGCTTTCAAGAGAGAGCTGGATAGAGCTCTTAAGGATAGCGGAGTGAGAGGATATGGGGAGAAGGCAGGAACGGGGTACTGATTGAGAGTGATCAGCCATGATCGCATTGAATGGCGGTGCTGGCTCGAAGGGCTGAATGGCCTACTCCTGCACCTATTGTCTATTGTCTATTGTCTATAATTCCCCGTTTTCTCTCTCCCTCCCTTTTTAAAAAGTGGGATTACATTAGCTACCCTCCAGTCCTCAGGAACTACTCCAGAATCTAAAGAGTTTTGAAAAATTATCACTAATGCATCCACTATTTCTGAGGCTACTTCCTTAAGCACTCTGGGATGCAGCCTATCTGGCCCTGGGGATTTATCTGCCTTTAATCCATTTAATTTACCTAACACCACTTCCCGACTAACCTGGATTTCCCTCAGTTCCTCCATCTCTTTAGACCCCCGGTCCCCCGCTATTTCCGACAGACGGTTTATGTCTTCCTTAGTGAAGACAGAACCAAAGTATTTGTTCAATTGGTCTGCCATCTCCTTGTTCCCTATGATCAATTCACCTGTTTCCGACTGCAAGGGACCTACATTTGCCTTAACTAATCTTTTTCTCTTGACATATCTATAAAACCTGGTAAGACCACTTCTGGAGTATTGTGTACAGTTTTGGTCTCCTAATTTGAGGAAGAACATGCTTGTAATTGAGCCAGTGCAGAGTAGGTTCACGAGATTGATCCCTAGGATGGCGGGACTGTCATATAAGGAAAGGTTGAAAAGACTAGGCTTGTATTCACTGGAGTTTAGAAGGTGAGAGGGGATCTTATAGGAACATATAAAATTATACAAGCTAGATGCAGGAAAAATGTTCCCAATATTGGGCGAGTCCAGAACCAGGGGCCACAGTCTTAGAATAAAAGGGAGGCCATTTAAAACTGAGGTGAGAAGGAACCTTTTCACCCAGAGTTGTGAATTTGTGGAATTCTCTGCCACAGAGGGCAGTGGAGGCCAAATCACTGGATGGATTTAAGAGAGAGTTAGATAGAGCTCTAGGGGCTAGTGGAATCAAGGGATATGGGGAGAAGGCAGGCACGGGTTATTGATTGTGGACGATCAGCCATGATCACAATGAATGGCGGTGCTGGCTTGAAGGGCCGAATGGCCTCCTCCTGCACCTATTTTCTATGTTTCTAAATACTGTTTTCAAAGCTGTTAATTTGGTGTAGATATGGTTAATTAGTAAAAACTACAATGATTCCGTAGGTTTTTTTTGCTTTATGCGGCGAGTTTCCCTCGACTCTCCCTGACTCTTTAACTTGTCCCTGGGCCGTGGAACCGCGGCGGCGGCTGTGGGAACTGGAGGCAGACGTTCGAGGGAAACAGGGCCAGGGAAGAGAGTAGAGGAGCAGTGCAGATCTCACTGGCGCTGGGAGAGAGAGGGGAGGGAGAGAGGGTGGAGAGAGAGGTGGGGGGGGAGTCGGGGGAGAGGGAGCAGCGGGTGAGAGCGGGAGAGCGGGAGCGCGGGGCGGGTGTCAGAGAGGTGAAGGAGCCATCTGCGCCACTCCTCCACTTTCTTCCCTGGCCCCCTCTCCCTCTAACGCAGTGAAATAAGAACAAACACAAATGTTGTAGTTGTTGTTCAGAAGCCCCGGGGTGAGCGGTGGCGGTGAGTTGGGAAGTTTCCTTGAGATTGCCGGTAGCTTCTGCCTCCAGTCCCCGCAGCCGCCGCTGCGGTTCCACGGCCCCGGGACAAGTTATAAAGAGTTGGGGAGAGTTATGGGGAACTCGCCGCATAAAGCAAAAAAAACCTACAGAATCATCGTAGTTTTTACTAATTAACCATATCTACACCAAATTAACAGTTTTGAAAACTATTTTCTTACCTATACGGAGAAAAACTGGGGAAAAACGGATGAAACGAAGATTTATTTACATGGAACAGAGGAGCAAGCGGCAATTCTTTGCCCCCACAACCTATGACCTGCGCATGCTCAGTCGGAATACCGAACTCGCTTATTGGTTTTACATTCCATTCAGTCACAATGAAATCACTGGCGTAATGTTCTCAATTTTAAGTTCTTGGATAGTTCAGATGCATCTGTGACAGATCTGGAAAGACACGAATATCTAAAGAGGAACATTATATACGAACAAAATTTTAAATGAACAGGGTATAATTAGTAGCATCAATTTAGTAGCAGTAGTTTATTGGACAGTTTTGATTCCATTTGCAACATCTTCGCGGATAGTACAGTCCATGATTACATGCAGGTAGACCCACACAACATGAAGGAGAACCACTAATTTGAGTGGCAGAGGTTGAATTTAGAATTGTGGGCATTATATTCTAAGAGTACTGGAGTTCTGCCGAGATCATAAGGAAAATTACTCCTACGCCATTTCTCAAGATCAATGAAGAGTTGCTTTCATTTTAGTTCTGTGGATTCTGTCGTGATTGAGGCCAATGTGATACACGTACAGATTTGGTTTGGCAGGAGATCACTTTGCTGCAATTTGTGTGGATAAGTTGTGAGGGTTGGGATTCCTTTGACTGTTCTCACTGGACTTCTGACAAGTGCACGCAAAGTTATCGGTAACATCCTAAATCCTCCTTCTCCACTTGTAGTAGTCATAAGCTGCAGATTCCCAGGGGGTGGTGGGTGGGAACAGGGCCGGATTAAGCTAGTGCGGGGCCTGTTGCTAGGATCGCCAACTTCCTCACTCCCAAATACGGGACAAGGTGACGTCACCCCCCCACACCTCACGTGACCTCACCCAGCCAGTGGTCACACGCTCCCGCTCCACTAATGGCGGCTGCCCAGGCTGCGATGCGGGTTGCTACGCAACCTCCGTTAGGCAGCGCCTGGGCCTACATTGTCCGGAGGTTAGGGTTGCCACCTGTCCCGTATTGGTTTGTCCCGTACGGGACCATCCTTGTCCCTTATTAGGCCTGGGGGCACTGTAGGCCCAGACAGTGTCGGGAGGAAAAAACTGCAGATGCTGGTTAAAATCTGTGCCTATCTTCCAGAGGTCGGAACATTGTAGGCCTGGACGCTGCCTAGCGGAGGTTGCGTGGCAACCCGCCTCCCGGCCCGGGCGGCCACTATTGGTGGAGCAGGAGCACGTGGCCTCTGTCTGGGTGAGGTCACGTGGGGCCGTGACGTCACCTTGTCCTGTATTTGGGAGTGCTATAGTTGACACCCCTACTGGAGGTAGACACAAAATGCTGGAGTAACTCAGTGGGTCAGGTAGCATCTTGGGAGAGAAGGAATAGGTGATGTTTCGGGTCGAGACCCTTCTGAAGGGTCTCGAGCCGAAACGTCACCCATCTTCTGCTGGACCTCCATGAGGCTGGCGGCGAGGACTTTGCCATGGAAGACGAGGGCGACGAAAGTATCCACAAACTGAAGGAGAAGGTGAAGAAGAGGAAGGGGTGAGGATTTGGCTCCGAGGAAGACGCTCGATCCAGGCTGTGAGAAGACTACGACTCCGTGAAGCAAGACGGTGACGGCCCAGGCCCTGAACGCTCGGTGGAGGGATGGATCCTGTTTGTGACCGGGGTCCACGAGGAAGCCACTGAGGAGGACATCCACAACAAGTACGGTGAGTTCAAGAACCTGCACCTCAACCTGGACCGGCACACCAGCTACCTCAAGGGCTGCGCTCTGGTGGAGTACGGGACCTGGGCTACAAGGAGGCGCAGGCGGCCATGGATGGTTTGTATTGGTCAGAGCTGGCCGGGCAGCTCATCAGCGTGGGGCTTCATCAGGGGGCCCCCTAGGAGCAAGAGGCGGAGTGGCCGCAGGAGAAGCCGGAGCTGGCCAGACCAGAAGCGTCACTGAGCCGGGACGGAGTGTGGAGCGACCGGTGGGACGGAGCGCCGGGGACCAAGAGGTTTCCGCAGATCGCCATGCCCAAACTGAGCGGTGCGTTACAGGGGACGTTTAATCTCAGTCGGGACTGTTGTGGGGCAGAGGAGAAGGTGGCGAGGGAAGGGTGCAAAAACAACTCAGAAATAAAGTATTTTCGTTTTTTTAAAAATCTTCAGTCTGAAGAAGCATTTAGTGCGGGGCCTTTGAAAATGCGGGGCCTGTAGCATAAGCAACTTTTGCTATTAGGTTAATCTGGCACTGGGTGGGAAAACGTATTCAAGGAAGTGTTTAAAAATACTAGCAAATTTTGTCCTCCGTCAACCTGCGTAATATTTTGCCGTTGCAGATTTTGGAATAAAATATTTGGCTTGGGAGTCTGGTGAGAAACATGCAAATGATGTGGCCTCTCCGATGGAGCCAACTGAACATAATTTGGTTTTAGAGATGTTGTCCTGGGAGAGCACACTGGGTAGAGTTGGTTTGCTTATGCTGCAAATGGATTTGGAAGATTTTGCAGACATGGAAACGGTGGTATCAAGCCAGTGCTTTGAGGTGCCTGATGTACGTTTTTCACATCTCCGAAGCATTTTGGATGCTGGGGATTACTGCGGCTTTGTTTATCATGGACTCTGAGCCTGGTTTGGAGTCTTGATCTTCAAACACCCTGGTTCAAAAGCTGTGCTTTAGTTCATTTTGAAAAGAGAAAATGGTTCAATTTTCAGGATCTTGTTTAATCAGGTCACCTGTTCATCAGGTTAGATTCACTTCTCCATGGAGCTTGTTGCTGGAAGGGTGCACCATTGTGGCATGGAAGATTGAAAAAAGTTCACAGACATCTGTGGATTCATTGATTGGGATCATGGCTGGTTTTCATGAAAATAAGATGAAATTAATTTCCGAAGGCATCCTGATTTGAGGAGGATATTCCACTGCTCCTCCCAATTGATAGAGTAAAAGGCTTCAGTTATGGGTGCTTTTGACTACATTTTGCTTGGAGTTGTCACGTGACGAAGAGCACATGAGCCTCTTGATGGATGTATTCACTCTGATTTGGAAAACAACTCTTCAGCCACTGGAAGGAGATGAGAGATGAATCAGGGGTTTTGCAAAAACCTGAGACCAAAAGGAGAATATGAGAAATGCCCACAAGATCAGGCAGTGTCCGGGGAGAAAGAAAAAGCTGACTTTATATAATAGATATGTGATATATAGCAGTTCTGAAAAAAATAGGAAAGGGTAAGTTATTGAAATCTATATTTAGTCCCAAAGGCTTCAAAGTGACTTGAAGAAGGTGAGGTACTGCTCCACCAATTTACATTGGGGTTTGTTAGAACGGTGTAGGAGGCAACAGAAAGAAAGGTCAGAGTGAAACTGATGGAGAATTACAATGCCAGGTAGGAAAGCTCAGGGTTGCTCTTGCAGATGGAGGCGCTCTTGAATAGAGGCATTCTGCCAAGGGATCAACCAATCTGTATTTGACTATCCAGTATACAAGAGACCTCATTGTGAGCAACCAAAGCAAAACACAAGATTGGAAGAAAAGAATTGCAGTGACAACTGAACATATTTTTCTAAATCCCTTCACAGTGGAAAGTGTTGAGATAAAAGAACAGGTGCCTCATCTCCAGGGATTTTATGAGAAAGTGTGATGTGAAGCATAATGGTCAGAAAAATGGAAGAGTGAACTAGCAAGCCGCCATGGGAAGGGTCCCTTCATAATGCTGGAAGGGAAGGAATGGATATGTCTTGGAATCTGCTTGTAAGAAGCAAAAACTGTGAAGGATGATCCATTGAATGTGAAAGTTACTTCAGGATTCAGGATATCTTTATATGTCATCCAAAAAACAAGTCTTTTGGACGAGATTTCATCACCCACAGTCCAACAATAAGAGCAATAAAATAAGCAAATTACACAACCCCAACCAACACAAAACACACAAAAAAAAGAAACATCCATCGCAGTGAGTCTCCTCCAGTCCCCTCCTCACTGTGATGGAAGGCTAGAATGTCTTTTCTCTTCCCCTGCCGTCTTCTCCCGCGGTCAGGCTGTTGAGGTTGCCACATTCCAGACCGCGCCGGACGGTGAAAGGTCCTCAGCGGGCCGACCCAATCCCCGCGATCCGGGGCGGGCGAAGATGCTGCCGCTGCTGCTGCACGTCGGGGCGGTCATGGCTCCCAACATTGAAGCCCCCGCCGAGCAGAGAAAATTCCCGCGGCCTATTTCAGGCCGCGCCGGACGGTGAAATGTCCGCAGCGGGCCGACCCAAGCCCCGCGATCCGGGGCGGGCGAACACGCTGCCGCTGCCGCAGCCGGAGCTCCCGATGTCGGCATCCACGTGGCCTGAGCCGAAGGCAAGTCACAGCCGCTCCCGCAGCCTCCGAAGAAAAAAGTGGAAGGTGATGACCTGGCAAACCCTATTCTTGTGGCCTTTGGGAGAGTGGATGAGACCAAAGGTGCTATTTCAACTAAGAGAAGAACACAACACTCAAAAAACAAAGGTGTCTCAAAAACATTCCAGTGTAAAGACTCTTCAATGAGACAGAGAAACTGGGAAAATAGCTGTGGGAATCAATGGGCTTGCCATGAATGCTGCAGTACTTAAAGCAGTATTAATTGAATCATCTTTGCACCAGAAAATGAATTGTGAGGGAGGCTGAAACAAAGGCCCATGCAAATTTCTGTAGCTATACCTTTCGATCTGGAGGAAATGAGTAGAGTAGGAGGAGTTGCTGTTCAATGTAAGAGTGAGTTCAGCAGTGGAATAAATGTGTTGGTGGAGAGAAACTGACTGCTTGTGTTCAGGGCAGATGAGGAGGGCCCTCAGAGTATCTTGGTTTGGGATTCAGTTATAAAGGGATTGTACATGGTGAAGATGAGCAGATTGGGATGAGAAAATGGAAGCTGTTAAAGAGGTGTGACTCATCAAAGTATCAAGTGAGAAAAACTAGATCAGGGAGGAAAGATGAAGTCAAAGATTCAGCTAGTTCATTGAGGCATGAGTGGGCTGAAACAGTGGGACTGCCTGGGCATTCCTGCATGCACATCCTTGGGGAAGAAGTAGAAGCACACTATGCAGGGTTGTGGGGTTGGGGGAACTCAAAGATTGGATGCTCTGGAGGAAGGATCTCCCAAAAAAAGATAGTGTTTGTCTGGGAGGCAATAGCCTGATTCTCTTTGATGGGGTCACGGATGTATCCAAGAGCTGATGTACAGCCTCTGGAATATTGAGCCTATTTAGACAAACCACAGCAGTTTCAATCTTGTAAGAAATTTTGAACACTATATCTGAGTTTTGAAAACCAAAGAGAGTCTTGTAGCAGTAAATGAGGGAATTGAAAAAAAATGATGTCAATGTTATGGTGGTAGATTGTGATAACAACAGAAAAAAAGCTCAATGTTATGTTGGGCTTTGATTTTGCTGCATTCTGGATATAAGGGCAATGAAATCGAGATCTCTGCTGAGAACTGAGCATCCAGGATTATGAATGAAGGAATGAATGAATAAGTTTATTGGCCAAGTGTGTACACACACAAGGAATGTGCCTTGGTGCTCTGCTCGCAAGTAAAAACACGAACAAACAGTAAACAATTAAGAATAACACATAAAATATTAAAACATTAGGAATACAACATTACAGTTTAAACATGAGAGTGAAATAAACCAGAGCAAAAAGAGACTGCAGACTTTTGGTATTGAGTAGAGCTACTACTCGCGGAAAAAAGCTGTTTTTATGTCTGGCTGCGGCGGCTTTGAAAGTCCAGAGTCGCCTTACAGGGGGAAGCGTTTCAAAGAGTTTGTGGCCAGGATGAGAGGAGTCAGAGATGATCTTGCCCACTCGCTTCCTGGCCCTTGCAGTGTACAGTTCGTCAATGGGGGGGGAAAGTTGCAGCCAAGAGGAGTCATTAGCTGAGAACTTGCTCCTCAACTTCTCAGAGTACCTTTCCTTGGTAGCTCTGATTCCTCTTCTCATCTTGTACTTGGCCTGCCTGTAGAGGTCTGCATCCCCACTCCTGTAGGCCTCATCTTTTGACTGGCAGAGCTGTCTGAGTTCTGCTGTGAACCAGGGCTTGTCGTTGTTGAATCAGATCCGGGTCTTAGTGGGAATGCAACTGTCCTCGCAAAAGCTGACATAGGATGTCACAGTGTCTGTATATTCATCGAGGCTTGCGGTTGCTTCCCTGAACACATTCCAATCAGTGCAGTCAAATCAGGACTGTAGTTTTTCAATGCCCTTGCTTGTCCACCTTTCTGACCACAGGCTTAGCAGATTTTAGTTTCTGCTTGTAGGTCAGAATAAGGTGAACTAAATAATGATCAGAGAGACCCAGAGCCGCGCAGGGAACAGAGCAATATGCGTTCTTGATTGAAGTGTAACAGTGATCAAGTGTTCTCTCCGCTCTGGTGGGGCAGGTAACATGAAGTTTACTTTGGAAGCTCACGACTGCGGTTAGCCTTGTTAAAGTCCCCCAAAACAATGACCTTGGAGTCCGGGAAGTCACTCTCAACCCTCAATAGCTGGTCAGCGAGTTGCGTTTGCGCCACACGTATGCAGGCTTGGGGGGAGATGTGAACTCCAGCAAGAATAAAATAGGTAAATTCCCTCGGAGAATAAAAGGGTTTGCAGTTGATAAAGAAAGATTCTAGATTGGGGGAACAGAAGTTAGATAGTACCGTGATGTTGCTGCACCAGTCCTGATTAATATAGAAGCATATTCCACCTCCTCTTGTTTTTCCCACTCCCTCTGCCTTGCGCACGGTTTGCGAGGATCACAGAAACATGGCAAGGCATGGGACTGAGTGAGATACGTCTGGAACAAAATGAAGGGGGAGAAAGATTTTTTTACATCTGAAAAGAATGCAATATATCATGTGTTGAGGTGCTTAATGTGATAAACAATAAAAATGAGCAATGGATCAGAACAGCTTTGAAATAGAAGTGGGCAATGTTGCTGACAATATTCATGTTGTATTGCTGAGATTGAACCAGCAGATGGCAGCAAATGAATTGGCCCTACTTTAGTTTTATCTGCCCAAGCTGTTTTTCAAAGATTGCATCTTTGGATTCCCCAGAAAAATTGCCAAAAAGAAATTCATATAGAGTCATACAGCGTTAAACCTTTGGTCCAACTTGCCCACACCGACCAATACGTCTCATCCGAAAATCAACCTTCAACCATCACCCTCTGCTACCTTCCATGAGGCCAATTTTCAATCCATTTAGCTATCTCTCCTTGGATCCCATGGGATCTAACCTTCCAGAGCACCCTACTATGCCAAACCTTGTTGAATGCCTTGCTGAGGATGAGATCATCTATCAATATTAAAAATTGGTTGTGTTTAGTTGTGTAATTTACAAAAACTAATTGCTATAGATTGAATTTTAACTGCAGTGTCCAGTGATTATATCTCCATTCTGAAGAAGGGTTGAGACTGAAAAAGGGTCCCAACCCGAAATGTCACCTATCCATGTTACCCCGAGATTGCTGCCTGACCCATTGTTTGCTTACCCTGTATTCTTGCTTCTGGGCTACCCTACCATAAAAAAACAGATTGTTTTATCTATCCCTCCCAACAACTTCTCTAAAACTTAATAGTATTTTTTTCTCTCTCTTTTCCAGTTCTGACAAAGAGTTTTTGATCTGAAATATTAAATCTGTTTCTTTTTTCCATTGATGCTGCCTGACTGCTTAGTGTCCTTTGCATCCATTATGGTACATTACCCCAATCCCATACTGATTTTATTTTAAACATATCTTTCAAGTGTGACTTTGTCAAAAGTCCAAATACGCTAATACAATTAATCTCTTCTCCCCATCCCAAAGATTGCTGGTTGTTGTTAATTGACCACTGTAAATCAGATGGGAGAATTGGGTAACAGATGGATATATAGGGAAATAGTATGATGGGATTACTTGGAGAGCCAGCAGAGAATCAGTGGGATGAACAGTGTAGACTCGGCGACCGTTTTGCCGAACACGTGTTCGGCCTGCCAAAACCTATTGGATCTCCCGGTTGTTAACAATTTTAACTTCTCTTTCCCCATTTCTCCAGGTGCTCGGATTTCCTCTCACATCTCAAACACTTGCCGGTTTGCAGGTTAATGTTCTTGCGAATATTGCCCCTAGGGTGTGGGATAGAACTATTGACGAGTGATCACTGGCCGGCACGTACTCAGTGGGCCGAAGGGCCTGTGTCCACGTTGTATCTCTAAACTAAAGTAAACAATTGTCAAAAGCTGTAAGGTTATCTTGACTGCCATATATGGCCGTGAAATTTAAGTTCATCTTTCGAATGATAGGGAAGGAAAGAAAGGATGAAGTATATCAATAATGATTGAAGATATAACATTGCTGGAGGCAGAGAACTATAAAAGGCAAATAATTAAAAGCAATAAAATAAAGTAAAACAATTCAAACTCACCTATTTCCATGCTTGCTGTGCAAATGAGACTAGTTACAATGAGCAGTTTTATAAAGCAGTTTCTGGATTTAAAAATAATCTAATTGCACAGAATAATAGGGTTTATTGTTTGTAAGTTTGTTGTTTTTCAAACATCTGAATATAGATGATCTGCATGAACTAAATTGGAAAGAGTTGTTTGGAATGCATTTACTTTGGCGTGTTCTTGCTATCCTCAGCTGAAGTGGTTTTGTCGAGTATGATCGTATAAATTAAGCCAAGAGAGGAAATTAAATGAATCGCAACTCAGGCTCATTCTATGCTGTTTTCGGCCATGCCAGCAGAAAACTGGCTACAAATGCATAACCTCTCCACTTCTGAAGCTACAGAAAAGATCTTCCCATTTTTTATCATTGTCTGTGCCTGCTCTTCTGTTTGACAATTTTTCATATTGCCATGTAAATTAGGAGCATGTAGGTACAATTGCCATTCATGGCTGATCTGATGACTTCAACTCCACATTGCTGCCTATCCTTACTAATCTTTCACCCGTTATTAAGAGGATCTCCATCTGCCTTAAAAATATTTGAAGACTCAATTTCCGCTGTCCCTTCAGGAAGGGGAGTTCCAAAGATGTACAACCCTCTAATAGAAAAGAGTTTGCTTCATATTTGTCTTAAAAAGTGACTTCCTATTTTTAAACAGTGACCCCATTTCTGAACACTTCCACAAATGGAAATATTTGCTGCACCATTACCCTGTCAAAAAGCTTCAACATCTTATGTTTCTATCAAGTCATCTCTCATTCCGGTTTGGTTAATGTGTTATCTGATTAAGTCAAACAGTACATGTGTACAATCAAGCCATACAATAGGTAGTTCAAAGAGAAAAATGCTGGAGTTCAGAATATAGTGTTGGTATTATCGAGTTACAGTGACAAAGAAAGAGCAAATAAAAAAATGTCCGCCATGAACTTGGTTGGAAAATGGGGACTTCACCCTTATTTTATGGGTGCAAAGTAGTCTGACAGCAGCAGGAAAGAAGCTGCTCCTGAATCTGGTGTTACCTGGCTTCAAGCTTTTGTATCTCTTGCTTGATGAGAGAGAGGAGAAGTGGGAATGTAAATGGTCCTTTGAAACTCTGGTGTACTTTAGTTAAAACTCTGCTTTAACTATACTCTATCTAGTTATTCCTCTTAAGATAGCCCACTAATTCCAGCTATTAGTCAAGTAATTATCTAACATAACTCCAACACGTTAATATCCTTACTTAAATAAGAAGACCAGTGTCATTCATTGTACTCCGGATGTGGCCTCACCAGTGCTCTACGTAACTAAATCATCAGCTCGTTTGCTTTTATTTTTTCAATAACCTTTACCTTACAAAATGCCTTCTGGAAATACTATCCATAGGAATATTTCCATTTATCCATAGCATACTTTACTACTTCAGAGAATATTTTTAAGAATGATTTCCATTACACAACTACACCTGATTTTCTTATATATTTTGCTCTTTAATAATAATTTCTTACATTTTTCTGCATTTGTTCACAATTCCTGTTAATAGTTTCATAAGTGATCTGAGCTTGAGGCTCAGTTAGAGATTGGTAGATATGACATTGTGGGGAGTGCAGAGACATGGCTGCAGGAGGATCAGGATTGGGAACTGAATATTCAGGGTTATACGTCGTATAGAAAGCACAGGCAGGTGGGCAGAGGAAGTGGGGTGGCGCTGTTGGTGAGGGATAAAAATTCAGTCCCTTGCGAGGGGTGACATAGGGACTGACAATGTAGAATCAGTGTGGATAGAATTGAGGAATTGTAAAGGTAAGAAGACACTAATGGGAGTTATCTACAGGCCTCCAAACTGTAGCCTGGATATAGGGTATAAGTTGCAGCAGAAGTTAAAACTGGCATGCAACAAAGATAATGCCACTGTGGTTATGGGGGATTTCAATATGCAGGTAGACTGGGAAAAGTAGGTTGGGTTTGGACCCCAAGAAAGGGAGTTTATAGAGTACCTCCGAGATGGATTCTGAGAGCAGCTTGTACTGGAGCCGACCAGAGAGAAGGCAATTCTGGATTTTGTGTTGTCCATTGAACCAGATTTAATAAGGGAACTCAAGGTAAAGGAACCGCTTGGAGGTAGTGACCATAATATGATTAGTTTTAATTTGCAATTTGAGAGAGAAGGTTAAATCAGAAGTGTCAGCGTTGCAGTTAAACAAAGTGACTATGAAGGCACGAGAGAGGAGCTGGCCAAGGTCGACTGGAAAAGGATCCTAGCAGGAATGACGGTGGAACAGCAATGGCAGGAATTTCTGAACATAAGCCAGAAGATGCAGGATCATTTCATTCCAAAGAGGAAGGGAATAAAGATTCTAAGGGGAGTAAGAGGCAACCGTGGCTGACAAGAGAAGGTAGGGATGGAATAAAACTAAAAGAAAAGATATACAACAGAGCAAAGAGTAGCGGGAAGCCAGAGGATTGGGAAACTTTCAAAGGACAACAGAAGATAATAAAAAGGCCAATACGGGCCGAAAATATGAAGTACGGGCGTAAGCTCGCCAAGAATATAAAGAAGGATAGTAAAAACTTCTTTAGGTATGTTAAGAGAAAAAGATTAGTAAAGACAAATGTGGGTCCCTTGAAGGCAGAACCGGGTGAAATTATTATGGGATACAAGGAAATGGCAGAAGAGTTGAACAGGTACTTTGGATCTATCTTCACTAAGGAAGACACAAACAATCTCCCAGATGTACTAGGGGACTGAGGATCTAGGGAGACAGAGGAACTGAAAGAAATTTGCATCAGGCGAGAATTAATATTGGGTAGACTGATGGGACTGAAGGCTGATAAATCCCCAGGGCCTGATGGTCTGCATCCCAGGATACTCAACGAGGTGGCTCTAGAAATCGTGGACACGTTGGTGATCATTTTCAAATGTTCAATAGATTCAGGATCAGTTCCTGTGGATTGGAGGGTAGCTAATGTTATCCCACTTTTCAAGAATGGAGCGAGAGAGAAAACGGGGAATTATAGACCAGTTAGGGTGACATTGGTGGTGCGGAAGATGCTGGAGTCAATTGTTAAAGATGTAATAACGGTGCATTTTGGATAGCAATAAAAGGATTGGTCCAAGTCAGCATGGATTTATGAAGGGGAAATCCTGCTTGTCTAATCTTCTGGAATTTTTTGAGGATGTGACAAGTAAAATGGATGAAGGAGAGCCAGTGGATGTAGTATATCTAGACTGTCAGAAAGCCTTTGATAAGGTCCCACACGGGAGGTTGGTGAGCAAAATTAGAGCACATTTTGCTCTAATTGAGAATTAGAGAATTGGTTGGCAGACAGGAAGCAAAGAGTAGGAATAAATGGGTCCTTTTCAGAATGGCAGGCGAGTGGAGTGCCGCAAGGCTTGGCGCTGGGGCCACAACTATTTACAATATATATTATTTCCGTCTCTCCTGAGATGCTGCCTGACCCGCTGAGTTACTCCAACATTTTGTGTCTACCTTAATGATTTGGATGATGAAATTAAAAGTAACAATAGCAAGTTTGCAGATGACACAAAGCTGGGTGGCAGTGTGAACTGTGAAGAGGATGTTAGGAGGTTGCAGGGTGACTTGGACAGGTTGAGTGAGCGGGCAGATGCATGGCAGATGCAGTATAATATAGATAAATGTGAGGTTATCCACTTTGGCGGCAAAACTAGGAGTCAGATTATTATTTCAATGGTGCCAGATTAGGTAAAGGGGAAGTGCAACGAGACATGGTTGTCCTTGTACACCAGTCACTGAAAGTAAGCGTGCAGGTACAGCAGGCACTGAAGAAAGCTAATGGCATGTTGGCCTTCATAACAAGAGGATTTGAGTATAGGAGTAAAGAGGTCCTTCTGCAGTTGTATAGATGCAGATTCTGCAGATGTGAGACCAGTTCTGCAGATGTGAGATCACATCTGGAGTATTGTGTGCAATTTTGGTCTCCTAATTTGAGGAAGGACAGCCTTGCTATTGAGGCAGTGCAGCATAGGTTCACGAGGTTAATCCCCAGGATGGCGGGACTGTCATATGAGGAAAGATTGGAAAGACTGTGCTTGTATTCACTGGAGTTGCATAGAAACATAGAAAATAGGTGCAGGAGAAGGCCATTTGGCCCTTCGAGCCAGCACTACCATTCATTGTGATCATGGCTGATCATTTACATTCTGTAACCTGTGCCTGCCTTCTCCCCATATCCCTTGATTCCACTGGCCCCTAGAGCTCTATCAAACTCTCTTTTAAATTCATCCAGCGAGTTGGCTTCCACTGCCTTCTGTGGCAGAGAATGCCACAAATTCACAACTCTCTGGGTGAAAATGTTTCTTCTCACCTCAGTTGTAAATGGCCTCCCTTTTATTCTTAGACTGTGTCCACTGTTTCTGTACTCCCTCAACATTGGGAACATTTTTCCTGCAACAAGCTTGTCTCGTCCTTTTATAATTCATAGAAATCCTAATTAACTAGAATAATACAGCAGAAAAAAAGACCCATCGGTCTAATGAGACCACACAAACCATTAACACCCATTTACTCTAATCCCATTTTATTGCCCCATGTTGCTATCAAGCAACCTAGTTTCCCCCTGCCCCCAGATTTTACCATTCACCTGCACACCAGAGTTAGTTTACAGTGGTCAATAAAACTACCAACCTGCTCATCTTGAGGATTTGAGAGGAAAACAGAGCACTGGGAAAAAAATTATAGTCACGGGGAGAACATGCAAACTGCATATAGACATAGGTAGGATTGAATTTAGCCCAACCGGCAGCCCCACTGTGCTTCTCTAATTTAATGCAAAATGGTAGTTCAGAAAATGTGATAATGTCTCATGTATTCTTGACCTATATTGAAATATTTAGATTTTAGTATATTAATTGGACGAGAGTTATAGAACATGAAAACAGTCCCTTCGGCTTGACTTGCCCACTTGTTTGGATTGACAAAGATAACGTAATTAAATTTTGATCAGGTTTGATTGTACATGTTTTTAATGAATGTGTGCATTCTGTTTCTTGATTGATTTGTGTTTTTCAGGATAAAGGAAAAGATAAGGTTTCAAAATTTGATTCTATTCGACACTCCATTGCAGGGATGATTCGATCACCGAAGACTTATTTAACTTCGTCCGTAAGTTAACAATATTGTCTTAGACATTATTTGCCATATCATTTTTGCTTTTTTTATCATTAATTTTCAAAACAATTATAAAATCATAAATGTTGCTGGAAAGACTGGAAATCATTCCCCTTATCTAGTTACCCTGAATGTGTGGAGATAGACCATTTTGCATTGCTGCTATTTGTATCTCATTTATAATAATCTGGTACATTTGAGTAATAATTAAGGAAATTAATTAATATTAAAAAACATTGTGACCCAATTACTTTTTCATTTGAAATTGTTCAGTATCAGTTTAAACTTTTCACTGATCTCTCACTTTCTTATTTGCACTTATGCTTATGAAAACTTATTTTTTGTTTAGATTATTATGTTCATTATGTTTCTTACAAACTTGATTGATTTCTTTGAAGAGGCAACAAAGATGATTGATGTGGGTCGAAGGTATCACAAAATGCTGGAGTAACTCAGCAGGTCAGGCAGCATCCAGGAGAGAGGGAATGGGTGACGTTTCGGGTCGAGACAAGGATGGTCTTGAAGCCCTCCGTTTCTTCCTCGACCGTAGAACCAGCCAATCCCCAGTTCAGTCTGAAGAAGGGTCTCGACCCGAAACGTCACCCATTCCCTCTCTCCTAGATGCTGCCTGACCTGCTGAGTTACTCCAGCATTTTGTGATACCTTCGATTTGTACCAGCATCTGCAGTTATTTTCCTACAATGATGTGGGTCGGCCAGATGTTGTTCATATGGTCTGTACTAAGGCATTTCAGAAGGTTACTCATGGTAGGCTGATGCAGAGATTAAGATTTATGGGATCCACGTGCCTTTGTATTCTGGATTCAGAACTGGTTTAAAACCTGAAGAAGATTGGGTATCGATTGAAGAATGTTATTCTGGCTGGAGGTCTGTGACTAATGAAGTTTTGCAGAGATCATTGCTGGGACCTTTGTTTATGATATAAATAAATTATTTGGACAAAAATAGAGATGGGTTGGTTAGTAAGTTTCCAAATGACATAAAAATTGGTGGAGTTGCGAATGGTGAATAGGGCTGTCAAAGGATAGATATGACAAGATATGGATCAGTTGCAAATGTGGGTGGAGAAATGGCAGATTGAGTTTAATCTGGGCAAGTATGAGGTTTTGCACTTTGGGAGATCGAATGTAAGAGGAATATGTACAGTTATTAGCAGGACCCTCCGTAGGATTTATGTACAGAGGGATATTGGGTTCCAATCCCATTCCTCTCTGAAAGTAGCAGTAGAAGTAGATATGGCATGTGGTATGCTTTCTGTGGTCAGGGAGTCATGTTACAGCTTTATAGAACTTTGGAGCATTGTGTGCAGTTCTAGTTGTCCCATTACAGGAAAGATTTGGAGCCCTTGGAGAGGGTGCAGAAGAGATTTACCAGAATACTGTTTTGTCTCCTACTCTACTCTTTCCATACATATGACTGTTTAGCCAGACACAGTTCCAATGCCATCATTAAATTTGCCAACAATACCACCATTGTTCGACATGTAATGGATAATGATGACTCAGAGTACAGGAAGGAGATTAAAAATATGATTGAATGGTGCCAAAGCAACAATTTTGCACTTAACATTTGCAAGACTAAGGAGCTGATTGTTAATTTAAGGAGGGGAAAGCAGGGAACCACAAAGCTGTCTTCATCAACGGGATGGTGGAGGAAAGAGTCACCAGCTTCAGGTACCTCAGCATGCCTATCTCTGAAGATCTGTCCTGGGCCCAGTACATTGATGCAATCACAAAGAAAGCTCATCAATAACTCCACTTCCTCAGAAGGTTGAGAAGATTCATTATGTTGACGAATACTTTAGTGAGCTTCCACAGGCATACTGACCTGTATCATAGTCTGGTTTGGCAACTCAAATGCCCAGGAATGAAGGGGATAACAGAGAATTGGTAGAAATTGCCCGATCCATTATGGGTATTGACCTCCCTGCAATCAAAGGAATATTTTGGAAGTATATCAAAAAGGCAGTCAGTATCATCAAAGAATAACACCATCATGGCCATGTGCTCATTTTGATACAGCCATCGGGTGGAAAGTAAAGGAGCCTGAAAATTGTGATCACAAGATTTAAGAGTAGCTTCTCCCGAGCAATCATTAATTAGGCTTTTGAACACAACACAACATTCATTTCTGACATGGACTGTGTCTTTGGTTACATTCTAGGCTTGGCTTTTGCTCTTATTTGGTTATCTAATATTATGGTTATTAATTTATTGTATTACTGATTATTATATATTTATCTGCATGTTATTGTGTTTACAGGCCTTTTTAAGCTACAGCAAGTAAGAATTTCATTGTTTCATTGCCAGTACATATCGTGAGACAAAGAGTCTGTTTTTGCATTGTCCTGTATCTTCTATGCTCTAAGTATTAAAAGACAGATGACAGAATTCAGCTTATGGACATTTAGTTTACACAGAAGCAGAAAAACATCCTCTCACTGCTAGTGTGTGGTCTTCTTATCTTTGCTGAAGAATTGGAGAGTCTAATATCTGCTGTCGTTATGATAACATTTCCGTTTGTATTTGCCAACATTGAAGAGTATCATAACTTGTGCATTAATCTACATGTGCTGAAACTTTGACGGTTCTGGGGGTTCAATATTGGTTCGCAGCCATTGTGCAGGAATCTTTTCAACCATAATTGAGGGAAATTATTGACATGATTCCACATATTAACAAAATATGTTCACTATAAAATGTGCTGGAAATGTTACTACATTGTGTAAAATTTAATTACTTTCTAAGCCATGATTACTCAATTTCCCTATAAAACTGCTGAACGTTTGTACATGTGGATTCTCATTTCATGCTTTTAAAATGTAATGCATTACAAAATACAAAAATAAGGAATGCAACAAAACTTAGCAGATCACACAGCATCATTGGTGAGAGAAACTGAATTGTGGAGGAGGAGGGATGGAGGGAACAAAAGGAATATTGCCCTCAGAGTGAAGACAAAGAGAATCTCAGGGACACAAGTTTGTGTTGGTGCCATTTGTAATGCTGGAAACTCTGGAGAAAATATAAATGGGAAAAGATGAATGAAAACACAGTAGAGAGAGCGGAAAAATAAAATGCTGTAACTATGAGATGCAAAACACTGGAGTTATTGAAAAATTGGAAAAATATAGAAAATATAACGGAGCTATATATTTTCTGGAAACTGCTGGAATCTTGAACGAAGCAGAAAATGCTTGAGGAACTCAGTGTGTCAGGCAGCATCTGTCAAGGGAATGGACAGACATTTCAGGTCAGGACCCTTCTTCGGATTGATTGGAGTAGGGGAGAGAAAGCTGGAAAAGACTAGTAAGGTTCAGACAAAACCCGGCAAGTGATAAGTGGATACAGATGAACGAGGGGGCGATTGGCATATGGGTGGAGTAAGCGTAAAAAGGCTTGAGGTGAAAAGGAACAAAAGTGTGTCAGCTAAGGAAAGAAGAGGAAGAATGAAATGTAAAACCAGAGGCAGGTAACTGGGTGGAAGGGGGCAGGAGCGAGGAGAAAAGGGAAATGTAGGTCTTGGGATAGGAGATGAGCATACGGAGGAGGGGAAAGGAGAAGATGACTAGCTTGGTTGGGATGGAAAACAGGAGAAAGGGAGGGGGCTGTTAATCAAGAGAGGGAGTCAAAAGTCAAGTATACCTAATTGTCATATGTACCGAAAACAGAAGGATGAAATTCTTACATGCAGCAGCATAACAGGTCTGTAAACATAAACTCATAAATAACAGTTGGCCAA
Source organism: Rhinoraja longicauda (assembly GCF_053455715.1). NCBI lineage: Eukaryota > Metazoa > Chordata > Chondrichthyes > Rajiformes > Arhynchobatidae > Rhinoraja > Rhinoraja longicauda. The sequence goes on along the minus strand of NC_135955.1, from coordinate 70,924,989 downwards.
GTGTGTAGGAAGGAACTGCAGATGCTGTCTGAAGAAGGGTCTCAACACGAAACATCACCCATTCCCTTTCTCCAGAGATGAATCCTGTCTCGCTGAGATACTCCAGCATTTTGTTCTATCTTCGATAACAGTTGGCCCTCGGATTCCTATTGAATCTTTGCCCTCTCAACGTAAACCTATGCCCTACACTCTTGATTCTACTACTCTAGGTAAAAGACTGTGTGCATTCACCTCATGATTTGATACACCTCTATCAGATCGTCCCTCAACTTTCTACTCTCCAAGGAATGAGGTCTTAGCCTGCCCAACCTCTCCCTATAGCTCAGGCCCTCCAGTCCTGGCAACATCCTCGTAAATCTTTGCTGCATTCTTTCCACCTTCACAGCATCTTTTCTGTAGCAGGATGAGCAAAACTGAACACAATACTCTTAAGTGCGGCCTCACAACGTCTTGTACAACTTTAACATAATGTCCCAACTTCTATGCTCCATTCCCTGACTGATGAAGGCCAAAGTGATGTATTTACTTTGTTGATGTAACTTAGTTATTTATTTGCCTTCTATTTTCTGTCCTATTTTAAAGTATTTTCCTTGCAGTTTCTTTAGTTCTAATGCATTGTTAAGAATAGTTTGCACATTTTTTCTCTTTTTAGTTCTTTGATGTGGTGCCTTCCAGTGAGAAACCATTACCTGAGCAAGACTGGTATCATGGAGCTGTTCCTCGGATAGAAGCCCAGGAGCTGCTGAAACAGCAAGGAGATTTTCTGGTCCGAGAAAGCCACGGCAAACCCGGTGAATATGTCCTTTCTGTTTACTCGGAAGGGCAGCGCAGACACTTTATCATCCAGTATACTGACGTAAGTACTTACGGAGGGAAAAAAACAATCTAAAAAAAATGTGTTCATCCACTGATAACCTTTTGTGCAGGTTTAAGATGAAAATGTTAACTTTTCATCTATCTTTGACAGTCCCTCTTGATCAAGGATTACTTGTTCCCATCCTAGTTCTGTGCATTTTGAAAGAGATAAGGGGGCCAATGTGGAATCTGCAGATTCCGGCACTGGTGCTACAAGAGACAGTGTGGGGGTGGGTCATTTGCGAGGTTGAGTGCTCTTACTACTGTAATCACCAGACTTCCAGTGCTTCTAATGAAGGGATTCGGGATCCTCAATGCCCTCCCAAATGTTCCTTTTCCATAAGGAGTGACAGTTTTTCAAGGAAGTTTTGAAAACACCCATGAATTACCCCTTCTCCTCACCTCTCTTTAGCAGCTTTCTCCCTTCTACTCTATCAATTTGCAGATTGGTCCCAACACAAAACATTGTCCGTTTCCCTCCACAGATGCTGCCTGACCTGCTGAGTTTCTCCAGCACTGTTTTTTTTTGCTCTTGAATCATTCCCCCTGTCTCCCGATAATCTCTTGCCATGACTGAAGGTACTGTCGTGTATGAAGGCAGACAAATCTCCAAAGCCTGATCAGATATATCCGAGGACATTGCGGGAAACTAGGGAGGAAAAAGTGGGAGCCCTGGTTGAAATTTATGAGTCGTCCTTAAATACAGGAGAGGTACCGGAAGACTGGAGGATAGCAAATGTGTGCCTCTTTTCAAGAAGGGCTGCAGGGAAAATGCTGGGAACTATAGGCCGGTGAGCTTAACATCTGTAGTTGGAAAGTTACTAGAGAGTATTCTGAGGGATAAGTTTGGATAGGCAAGGCTGATTAGGGATAGTCAGCATGGTTTTTATTTTGGAGGTCGTGTCTCACAAATCTGATTGGATTTATTTGAAGACGTGACCAAAAAGGTTGATGAGAACCGAGCTGTAGACGTGTACATGGATTTCTGTAAGGTGTTCGACAAGGTTCCGCATGTAGGCTGCTCTGGAAGGTTAGATCGCATGGGACCCAAGGAGAGATACAGTAGCTAAATGGATAGCAAATTGGCTCCATGGAAGGAAGCAGAGGGTGATGCTCGAAGGTTGCTTCTCGGCCTGGAGGCCTGTGACTAGTGGTGTGTCTCAGGGTCTGTTTGTCATCTACATCAATGATTTGGATGCGAATATACAGGGCAAGATTGGCAAGTTTGCTGATGACACAAAAGTGAGTGGTTTTGCAGATAGTGAAGATGGTTGTGAAAGATTGCAGCAGGATCTGGATCGATTGGCCAGGTGGGCGGATGTGTGTCTTCATTGAGGGATGGTCTTTGAACTGTAGAAAGTGGTCCAGGTTTCTCATGGTCTCGTCATGGACATATCCTCTGGGAAAATGTTGACAGACAGTCACAGGTTGGTAGAAACCCTTTATTTTAGAGTATAAGGATCATTTGTTCAGGTGCTTTAGTGAATGACTTGTTGTAGGTTTATGCAACAACGGTGCATAAACGCAAATTTTGTTTGCTTAGTGCAGGTAATGTCAGAGATAGAAATAATCTGGTTCCGTAGCAGGGGTGATGTAGGTTGAACAGTGTATACCAAGATTGAGTTTGAGTAGACCTATTGATTAAGATCTTATTTTGCATATCATGTAGCAAATGTAGAATTTCATAATAGTTTGTAACCTGCAGAAAAGTGTGCATTCCCTAATTTAGCATTGTTCATTGAAAAGTCATGTTTGTGATTAATTTTGTAATTAGGATATCGGCTTGGTGCATTGATGAGCATTAATGAAGCTTTGCTTTTCTCATTTCTACTCCTTTTTATCCCGTTTGTCTATTATTAATAAAAAGTAGCCTATCTCAAGTCTTAGAAGGTTCCTATTTCTTTTCTGTATAGTCTGTTTCATGGAGGAAAAATTGTGTAACTTCCTTAGAGTACAAAACTTTGAAGCTTTTTTATTGCATGTAAGTAAATCTCGCTGGAGTTTAGAAGGATGAGTAGGGAACTCATTGAAACTTACCGAATAGTGAAAGGCCTGGATAGAGTGGATGTGGAGAGAATGTTTCCACTAGTGGGAGAGTAGGACCAGAGGCCACAGCCTCAGAATTAAAGTACGTTCCTTTAGGAAGGAGATGAGGAGGAATGTCCTTAGTCAGAGGGTGGTGAATCATATCTGCCTCAAATATTACACCTGGCAATGCATTCCAGGCACTCACCACCCTCTGTGTAAAATAAATCTTGACGTGCACATCTCCTTTAAACATTGCTCCTCTTACCTTAAAACTATGCCCTCTAGTATTTGATTTTTCCATTCTGAGAAAAAGATTCTGACCCTATCTATGCCTCTCATAATTTTGTATACTTCTGTCAGATCACCCTGCAACCTCCAGAGAAAGCAATCCAAGTCCAATACCCCCTAATACAGGCATCATTCTGGTAAATCTCCTCTGCACCCTTTTCCAAAACCTCCACATCCTTCCTGTAATGGGCCGACCAGAACTGCAAACAGATATTATACTAGTGCAGTATTTTACAGTACAGGTGCAAGCAACTCAGCCCAATTCACCTGTGCATTCTTACTAGATAAGCCATTTATTATTTCCTTCTATACTCTCTTGTTATTCATAAGCTGGAATATGTCTTTGGCTCTCTCTGCTCCACTGTGGAGATTCAATTTATTTTAACTCTCCTCTGAAAGATGCTTGTTCCTTCAATTATACTGATGAATCACGTTACCAGATCAATACCTTTGTTAGAGTAAGCCAAACTTTGTAAAATCTGACCGCTCAAGGAAGCTGCAGAAAACTTCAGGAAGGAACTGTATGTTTTTGCAATGCTGCTTATCGAGCTTGAGATACAGGCCTGCTTATTTCTGGCCTTTCAAACTTGCTTCTTATTGTTATTAAAACCCACCCTCCTCTTTTCCAACCCTCAACACCGTTTCCTTATCTGGGGCTTGCTGTAAGAACGCTCAGTACTAAACAAGACACCATCTACCAGCACAGTGGTACAGCATGCAGACCTGTTGCCTCACAGAGCCAGAGACCCAGGTTTGATCCTGATCCCGGGCTCTCTTCGTGTGGAGTTTGGAAGTTCTCCATGTGACCTCATGGGTTTCCTCCCAGTGTTCCGGTTCCTCCCGCATCTAAAAAACATGCGCGTTTGTAGGTTAATTGGTCTCTATAAAATCCCCCCAGTGTGTAAGAAGTGAATGCAAACAGGGGATAACATAGAACTAGTGTGAACAGGTGATTGATGGTTTGCATTGCCTCCATGGGCCAAAGGGTCGGTTTTCATGTTGTATCTTTAAAAGTAAGAGGTAAACATTTTTTATTTTGTATCATTTCATTTTACTTGGCAATCAGCATAAGTGAAAATAGTTGATACAAAAGATAAATTAAAAATATAAAGTGCTAGAAACACTTAGCAGGTCAGGCAACATCTACGGTTAAAGAAACAGAGCTAACATTTCAAGTTGAGGACCTTCATCAGGTCTTTCATTAACGCTGTTTCTCTTTCCACAGATGATGGCTATCTTGTTGAATGTTTCCAGCAATTCCGCTTTTACGTCAATTCCGCTTTGGTCTTGAACCGAAACGTCAGCAGTCCATGTTTTCCAGAGATCCTGCCTGACGTGCAGGGTTACTCCAGCAATTTGTGCCCTTTTGTGTGTTAACCAGCATCTGCAGTTCTTTGTTTCTACTCTTTCTGTTTTTTAATTTTCAGACACTAGATTGCTGGACTGTTGTTATTTGGCTTGCAAAACATTTTCTTAAGCTGGTTAATAAATGTATGTATTTTATTAATTATTTTACACAGAATCAATATCGATTTGAAGGAACTGGATTTCCCACAATACCTCAGCTTATAGAACATCATTACAGCACAAAGCAAGTAATCACAAAAAAATCAGGAGTGGTCCTTTTCAATCCTGTTGTTAAGGTACGTGCCTACAGCAACCAAATGAGATCACATTAATTTATCCATGCTGAAATACATTGATCTGCAACGTTGTTTTCTATCAACAAACAAACTGCTGGAGGAACTCTGTTGGTCAGGCAGCATCTGTGAAGGAAATGGAGAGAAGACCCTTCCTCTGGACTGAGAATGTGGGGAAGAGATGTACAGTATAAATGGAGGGACAAAAGCTGGCATGTGATAGGTGGATCAATGTGAGGAGGGTGGATAGAGTCGGGTGGAATAGAGAGGGTGGGGTAAACAGAAGTTGGGGTGTAATTTTATGAAGATAACCAGTAGTTGCAGAAGATGGAATCTGGGAAAGAAAAATGGAGCATGAGACCAAATAAGGGAGATGGGGTCGACAAATTGGAACATTGGGAACTGTGACCCAGTGGGAGGAGTGTGTCGGTGATGGACAGATGGACTAGGTAGGGAAGAAGCTGGGTTAGAAGGTTTGGCAAAGCAGGGAATGTGAGAGGATTTGAGCAGATGGAAGGAGAGCATTTCATGCTCTGGAGTTGTTCCTCTTGGTTGCATTTGCCTCACCTAGTGGTGGAGGAGACTAAGGATAGACAAATCAGTGTGGGAAAGGGCTGTTTAGGTCGCTGGATGTAAGTGAGGGAGGAGGTGTAGGAACAAGAACAAGTATAGCCACCTGGAGCTGCTGGTTGCTAGCCATTTCAAATCCCCTATGGTTGCAGGGGGAGGGATGAGAGAACCTGAGAGTGTCACGGAGTCACAGAGACTGGTCCCTGCGGAAAGCAGAAAGGGGTTGGAGGGGAGATTGTGAAGTAGAAAGAGGTTGATTGGGGAAATTATGACAGATGGCTAGGATCGGAAGATTGCAATATGATCCCATTACCTGGCACATCTTCTCCTCCACACCGCTTTCTGCTTTGCGCGGGGACCATTCTCCATGAATGCCTGGTCCTCTCATCCCTCCCAACCCATCATTCCCCCTGCAATCATATGAGGTCTGGCAACTGTCCCTAAACCTCCACCCAGAGACCACAACAGGCTTTGCAGATGAGACAGAGATTCACCTGCACCTCCTCCCAACTCATCTGCAGCATGAGGTGCTCTCGATGTGGCCTCTTGTACATCAGTGAGACCAGGCTTAATTCAGTGACTGCTTTGCTGAACAGTTGCACTCAGACCACCATGGCCATCTGGAGTTGCTAGCCATTTCAGTTCCCCTCCCCATTTCAACACCAAGCTGCCTATCTTCAGCCTCCTCCACTACCAGGATGAGATCAAATGCAAACCAGAGGAACAGCACCTCGTATTGTGTCGCTATAGCATACAACCCAATGACATGAACATTGAATTGTCTAACTTCAGGTAATCTACTTCCTCTCTATCCACCTGGATGACTCATACCCTACTTTGCCCTAACACACTCTCCCACCCTGTTTCTTCCCCACCCGTTCCTTTAGAAAGGAGATGAGAAGGAATTTATTTAGTCAGAAAGTGGTGAATCTGTGGAATTCTTTGCCACAAAAGGCTGTGGAGGCCGTCATTGGCTATTTTTAAGGCAGAGATAGATTCTTGATTTGTACGGGTGTGAGGAGTTATGGGGAGAAGGCAGGAGAATGGAGTTAGGAGGGAAAGATAGATCAGCCATGATTGAATGCTGGAGTATACTTGATGGACCGAATGGCCTAATTCTGCTTCTATCACTTATGACCTTATGATCTGCCCACCCTGTCTCCCTTATTCGTCCCACACCCTACCTTCCTTTCCCCATCATTTCCCATCATCTCCCTCCTCCAATTACGAACCAGCATCTATTGTTATTTTCACCCCTCTCTCCTCCCCACTCCATCCACCAAGCCATCCTCCTCCCTGGATTCACTACCACATGGCAGCTCTTGCATCCGCCCCAACTCCTTTATATTGGTTATCACCCCTCCGTTTTTTCTGTCTTGAGGAAGGGTCTTGACCCAAAACGTCAATTGTCCATTTCACTCTACAGATGCTGCCTGACCTGTTGTGTTCCTCCAGGAGTTTGTTGTTTTTTTGCTCCAGATTCCAGCATCTGCAGTCTTTTATAGTTATAGTCTTACAGTGTGGAAACAGGCCCTTCGGCCAACTTGCCCACACTGATCAACATGTCTTGTCTACATTAGTCCCACCTGCCTGTGTTTGGCCCATATCTCTCTAAACCTGTCCTATCCATGTACCTGTCTAAATGTTTCTTAAACATCTTAAAAGTCTTATATGTCAACATTGAATTATTCATTGATTACAAAACAATCAATATTATGCAGCTTTCACTGCCAAATGTTGTAATCCCATCTGCTGTTGAAACAGTTGCTTTGGTCAAATAATTTAGTCTGAAGATAGACACAAAAAGCTGGAGTAACTCAGCGGGACAGGCAGCATCTCTGGAGAGAAGGAATGGGTGACGTTTCGGGTCGAGACCCAAATAATTTTGTCTGTTACTTATAAATAAATATTCAGTAGTATCCCGCACCTAATTCACCTTCACATTTGAAATTACAAATCCAAATGATATGATTTATCTTGTGCTAATAGCTATCAGAAGCGGGCACGCAGAAAGGAGCACAGCAACTTCAACAGACCAGAGTCCACACACAAATGTGACCTGTGCGACAGAGACTGTCACTCCCACATTGGTCTCTTCAGCCACAAGCGACGCTGCTCTAGCCGAGGTGTGGAGCAAGCAGCCAACTAGGATGCATCACCCATGGTCAGCCATGACCAAGGGGGCCTCAGAACAGCTATCAGATAATAGGATCCCTGTGAAATGGAGAATTTCCAATGAAGATCTTTGTGCAGTGACTTATTTTCTGTTACATTATCACTCTTATTTCATGTAGAAAGGCTCTCGAGGCTAGCAATTCCAACTCAACCCTGCTCCCCCCCACCATTGCCACCGCATCAATCCGGGTTTTATGTCAGCTTTTGGGTTAGTCTCTGCATCACTCCAACTCCCAGAGGCATTGACGTTTATTGGTGGTGCGACAATATAATGCATAGGTTTTGCTGAGTGGGGCCTACTGCAGACATTTGCTTTCCACATGACAAGTCGACTTAATAAACTGAGAATAAGAAATGATGGGTCCCTTAAATGTGTATATTTTAATGCTAGGAGCATTGTAAGAAAGGTGGATGAGCTTAGAGCCTGGATTGACATCGGGAAGTATGATGTTGTGGCGATCAGTGAAACATGGTTGCAGGAGGGTTGCGATTGGCAATTAAATATTCCAGGATTTCATTGTTTCAGATGTGATAGAATCGGAGGGGCAAGAGGTGGGGGTGTTGCATTGCTTGTCAGGGAGGATATCACAGCAGTGCTTTGGCAGGACAGACTAGAAGGCTCGATTAAGGAGGCTGTTTGGGTGGAACTCAGAAATGAGAAAGGTTTAGCAACACTTATAGGGGTGTATTATAGACCGCCAAATAGGGAACGAGAATTGGAAGAGCAAATATGTAAGGAGATTGCAGATATTAGTAGTAAGCACAGAGTGGTGATTGTGGGTGATTTCAATTTTCCGTATATAGACTGGGAATCACATTCTGTTAAAGGGCTGGATGGTTTGGAGTTTGTAAAATGTGTGCAGGATAGTTTTTTGCAGCAATACGTAGAGGTGCCTACCAGAGAAGGGGCAGTGTTGGACCTCCTGTTAGGAAATGAGATGGGTCAGGTGACGGAGGTATGTGTTGAGGAGCACTTTGGGTCTAGTGATCATAATGCCATTAGTTTCAATATCATTATGGAGAAGGTCAAATCTGGACCAAGGGTTGAGATTTTGGATTGGAGAAAGGCTAATTTTGAGGAGATGAGAAAGGATTTAAAAGGAGTGAAATGGAAATTGTTGTTTTATGAAAAGGATATAATAGAGAAATGGAGGATATTTAAAGGTGAAATTTTGAGAGTACAGAGTCTTTATGTCCCTGTTCGGTGGAAAGGAAAGAATAATAATTTGAAAGAGCCGTGGTTTTCCAGGGAAATTGGACACTTGGTTCGGAAAAAGAGGGAGATATACAATAAATATAAGTGGCAGGGAGTAAATGAGGTTCTTGAGGAATATAAAGAATGTAAAAGGAATCTTAAAAAGGAAATTAGAAAAGCGAAAAAAAGATATGAGGCTGCTTTGGCAAGTAATGTAAAAGTAAACCCCAAGGGGTTCTACAGATATGTCAATAGCAAAAGGATAGTGAGGGATAAAATTGGTCCATGATGTGCTGAGCCGGAAGAAATGGGGGAGATATTAAACAATTTCTTTTCTTCGGTATTTACCGAGGAGAAGGATATTGAATTATGTGAGGTAAGCGAAACAAGTAGAGTAGTGATGGAAATTAGGATGATTAAAGAAGAGGAGGTACGGACACTTTTGAAGAATATAAAAGTGGATAAGTCTCCAGGTCCTGATAGGATATTCCCTAGGACATTGAGGGAAGTTAGTGCAGAAATAGCAGGGGCTATGACGGAAATATTTCAAACGTCATTAGAAACAGGGATGGTGCCGGAAGATTGGCGCATTGCGCATGTTGTGCCTTTGTTTAAAAAAGGTTCTAAAAGTAAACCTAGCAATTATAGACCTATTAGTTTGACGTCTGTGGTGGGAAAATTAATGGAAAAGATACTTAGGGACAATATATATAATTATTTGGATAATCAAGGCCTGATTAGAAACAGTCAACATGGATTTGTGCCTGGAAGGTCATGTTTGACTAATCTTCTTGAATTTTTTGAAGAGGTTACCAGGGAAATTGATAAGGGCAAGGCTGTGGATGTTGTCTATATGGACTTCAGTAAGGCATTTGACAAGGTTCCACATGGAAGGTTGATTAAGAAGGTTAAATCGTTGGGTATTAATAGTGAGGTTGCAAGATGGATTCAACAATGGCTGAATGGGAGATACCAGAGGGTAACAGTTGACAATTGTATGTCAGGTTGGAGGCCAGTGTCTAGTGGAGTGCCCCAAGGATCTGTGTTGGGTCCACTGTTGTTTGTCATTTACATTAATGATCTGGATGATGGTGTGGCAAATTGGATTGGTAAATATGCAGATGATACTAAGATAGGTGGAGTAGTTGATAGTGAGGTAGATTTTCAAAGTCTACAGAGAGACTTGGGCCTTTTGGAAGGGTGGGCTGAAAGATGGCAGATGGAGTTTAATGCTGATAAGTGTGAGGTGCTGCATTTTGGTAGGACAAATCAAAATAGGACGTACAGGGTAAATGGTAGGGAATTGAGGAATGCAGTGGAACAGAGGGATCTGGGAATAACTGTGCATTGTTCCCTGAAGGTGGAATCTCATGTGGATAGGGTGGTGAAGAAGGCGTTTGGTATGCTTGCCTTTATAAATCAGAGCATCGAGTATAGAAGTTGGGATGTAATGTTGAAATTGTACAGGGCATTGGTGAGGCCGAATCTGGAGTATGGTGTGCAGTTCTGGTCGCCAAATTATAGGAAGGATGTCGACAAAATGGAGAGGGTGCAGAGGAGATTTACTAGAATGTTGCCTGGGTTTCAGCACTTAGGCTACAGAGAGAGGTTGAACAGGTTGGGTCTTTATTCTTTGGAGCGTAGAAGGTTGAGGGGGGACTTGATAGAGGTTTTTAAAATTATGAGAGGGACGGACAGAGTTGACGTGGGTAGGCTTTTCCCTTTGAGAGTGGGGAAGATTCCAACAAGGGGACATAGCTTCAGAATTGAGGGACAAAGGTTTAGGGGTAACATGAGGGGGAACTTCTTTACTCAGAGGGTTGTGGCTGTATGGAATGGGCTTCCGGTGGAAGTGGTGGAGGCTGGCTCGATTTTATTATTTAAGAGTAAATTGGATAGGTATATGGATAGGAGGGGATTGGAGGGTTATGGTCTGAGTGCAGGTAGATGAGACTAGGTCAGGGAGAATGGTCGGCGTGGACTGGTAGGGCCGGACAGGCCTGTTTCCATGCTGTAGTTGTTATATGTTATATGTTAACAGACCCCTGGACTCCCGCAGAGGTATCTATTATATTACAAGACCTTTGCCTGAAATAATCTGGTCATAAAGGTAAGCTAAAACATGCTTTATCCATGAAACCATTGAGAATATCTTTGCCGCTCTCTGGAGCCAAATCACCACCTTTAATCCCTCAAAATTGTCTAATTTTTAATGCTTTCAAATAAACCTGAGGTTCAAAAGCCTTTTGAAACTTGTAAGAATGGAAGGTTAATAGTTTAACATTGAAATGTACTTGCAGTGAATACGATGAATGTGAACGTTTATCTTCGGCGATGTGATCATGATTTTTACAAAAAGAAGGTTGATGCGATTGTTTGAAAAAAAAGTTAAAAACATTTGTGCTGACAGTTGGGTGTGTAAATCAATTTATTCACCATTTCTAATACGCAGTTATTTTCTGTACATTAGAAAAGGACTGGGTAAATGTGTAAACCATAAGTTTAACCAAGCACTGTGTCATTTTAGGAATTGTCCTTTGCTTTCAATGTTGTGGCTGCTCATGGTAGATAACTAGCATTGTTTTTTGTTGATTACTCTGAGCAATTATATGATTGATTTTCTTTAATTGTTCCACCAATGCCACATTTTCTTAATTTAAAATTCAGGAATTACCTTCTCATAAAACTTGAATTATTCACTAAGATGCCTTTGATATGTTTTTTTGTAACATTTGAAATTAAATATGCTTGATGAAAAATATGTAGTTTGTTAAAACATTTTTACTTCGGCACAGGACAAGAAGTGGGTTCTCAATCATGATGATGTCACCCTTGGAGAGTTGCTTGGCAAAGTAAGTGGAAAAAGTGCTTTCATGGATTGATCAGTTAACTTGTTGAAGGAAACATTGCTATATTTTCATAATGTGTTTTCAGAAGATGCTGTTGTTTATTCCTTCATCAGAACCTTAAATACTGTGTTCAGTCTATCGGCACGTCAGCCTATCCACATGAATAAAAGTTTGTTTTTAAATTGTTTAATTCTTTTAATTGAACTCCATTCCCAAACCGAGCTGTGATACAGAGACAGTATGATTTCCATTTGTGCATTTGTAGGATTTGAAAAACTCATTCGATATATGTCAAATTTCCATCATTTCAGGAAGTAGAGACATTGTTACAGTTTAGTTTATTGTCACTTGTACCGAGGTACATTGAAAAACATTTGTTGCGTGGTAACCAGTCAGCAGAAAGACAATACATGGTTAGTGCCTCTGCAGCCTTCTTGGCTGTCTCTTGTTGTGCCTTCTTGGCTGCCACATCATTATGGTTGGTTCACAACAGATCGGTGGCAATATTAACGCCAAGGAACTTGAAGCTCTCATCATTTACACTATGGCACCATTGATGCTGATTTCTGCATATTCTGCACCACACTTCATGAAGACAATAACTACATCCTCATGTTGCTGACTTTGAGCCAGCGGTTGTGGTCCCGTCACCATATTACTAAGTTCTCCACACCAGTCGTTCCTTCTTCACTTCCTGTACTCTGTCTTATCATTATTCATGATCCGGACCAACACAGTGGTGTCATCTGCAAACATGTAGAGTTAGAGCCGAATATGGATGCAGAATCATGAATGTATAGGGAGCATAGTAGGGGACTGAGAACCCTTGCCGGGCACAGGTGTTAAGAATTACTCTGGAGAAGGTGTTGTCACATCCTCACGAATCATGGTCCATGGATCAGAGGTATAAGAATCCAGTGCCTGAGGGAGGTGCTGATTCTTAGTTCCAGGGGTTTGGAGATGAGTTTAGATGGGATTATGGTGATGAAGGCAGAGCTTTAGTCGATAGGAGCCTGACAAAGGAATCCCTATTATCTATGTGTTCCAGAAATGGGTGACGTTCCTCTACTGATGTTCCTCCACTCATCCTCTCTTCAAAGTAGACTTGGAATGCATTGAGCTCATCGGGGAGGGAACCATTGTTGCCTTTGATACTACCCGCCTTCTCTTTAACACAAGATCATAAGTGATAGGAATAGAATTAGGCCTTTCGGTCCATCAAGTTTACTCTGCCATTCAATCATGGCTGATCTATCTCTCCCTCCTAACCCCATTCTCCTGCCTTCTCCCCATAACCTCTGACACATGTACTGCTGGACTATCCATCATGAATCTATCCATCTCTGCCTTAAAAATATCCACTGACGGCCTCCACAGCCTTTTGTGGCAGAATTCCACAGATTCACTACCTTCTGACTAAAGAAATTCCTCCTCCTCTCCTTCCTAAAAGAAAGTCCTTTAATTCTTAGGCTACGACCTCTCGTCCTAGAGTCTCCCACTAGTGGAAACATCCTCTCCACATCAACTCTATTCCAGCCTTTCACCATTCTGTATGTTTCAATTAGGTGTCCGTCCCGTCCCCCCCTCATACTTCTAAACTCCAGTGAATATAGACCCAGTGCCGTTCAACGCTCATCATATGTTCACCTAATCATTCCTGGGTTTATAACCTGTTATAATGTGCAAGCTACATCACAATATACGAGTTTCCTTGTCATTGCCTGGGGACTCCAGCTTGATCCAGAATTCCCACTTGGCATCCTTAATGACGCTTCAAAAGTCATAGATGCATTTCTTGTACCATTCAGGATTGTTTGACTTGCACTCTGCAGAATTGGACTTCACCGAGAGTGAACCATGTGGTTTCATCCATGATTTCTGGTTGGGGAAAACACATATTCTCTTCTTTGGTAATAGTACTTTATACACTTGCCAATGAAGTCTGCGCAGCAGTGCCATATTCAGACTCAAAGCAGTCACAAAGCATTTCATCTGTTTCCTCAGACCAGCACAGCACAACCTTCTGTACCAAATCCTCCCACTTTACTTTCTGCTTGGAGCAAGAAGTAGAAGCAAAGCCAGGTGATCAGATTTACCAAAGTGAGGTCTGAGAATGGAGCGATACGCTTTTTTGATAGTTGTGTAGCAGTGGTTGAGGGTGTTTGGCTCTCTGGCTGGGCTGGAAATATATTCATATTATTTTGGCAGCATGCCTTTCAGGTTGGCTTAATTGAAGTGCCTGCTATTATGAACAAAGCCTTGAGGTACTTTGTTTCAAGGCTATTAGTGATGTGTAGTTCCTCAAATACAAACTTAGCATCAGCGTGAGGTGGGATGGAGATTGCTGTCAGAATACCTGATGAATTCCTGCAGCAGGTACGGACGACACTTCACCATAAGATATTCCACTTCTGGGGACCAGGAGCTAACCAGGGTCGCCACATCCGAGCACCATGCAGAGTTAATTAGAAAGCAGGAGAGTGTGGGAAGGAACTGCAGATTCTGGTTCACACTGAAAGACTCAAAATGCTGGAGTAACACAGGGGAGAAGGAATGGGTGATGTTTCGGGTTGAGACCCTTCTTCAGTCTGAGAGTCAGGGGTGAGGGAGAGAGATATGGAAGGTGTGAAAACACAGATCAAAGGGGGTGCTGATCAAGGAAATGTAGAATGGTACATTGTTCCCTGAGGGGAAGGTGACAACTAGGCATACAATCAGTAAAATTTAATCAGGAGATCAGTGAACCTAGTTGGAGAACTAGTTCCCTTTGATCTGCGTTTGCACACCTCTATGTTTCCCTCTCCCCTGACTCTCTGTCTGAAGAAGGGTCTCGCCCATTCTTTCTCTCCAGAGATGCTGCCTGTCCCGCTGCGTTACTCTAGCATTTTGTGTCTAATTAGAAAGCAGACCCCTCCACTTAAACCCTTGCCTGAGGATGCCATGCAGTCCACCAGTGTAACGAGAGGCCCTTGGGTTGAGTGACACAGTTGGGTGAGGATGTAGTAAGATTTACTATTAGCACTAAATCTTTGATAGACAATTTGTTCCTATCTAAAGCTCTTGTAAACTTTGATAATGGATACTTAATATACCTGTAGAAATCTCCTCTGAGAATTTTAAATGTTAATAAGAAGCATGTAAGAGTCTATTAGACAGGGAAAGCAACAATCAGAAAAAACGTGTTTGCGTTATCATGATGCATTTATTTAATTTGAATGTTTGATTAAGTTGGATGTTATAAATTTCAGGGAAACTTTGGAGAAGTCTTCAAGGGAACATTAAAAGATAAAACGGCTGTAGCTGTAAAAACATGCAAAGAAGACTTGCCGCAGGAGCTAAAAATAAAGTTTTTATCCGAAGCAAGGTAGGTTTTATGTACTTGGGGCACACAGAAACATATATTGCACTTACTTGTTGAAAGTGATTCCTTCCATTCTGTTTATACTGACAAATAATATCAATTGAAATAAGGTAATTGAAATTTCTGTGAGAAGAAAAATAAATGACTTGCTTTCCTTTACCATCATCAAGTTTCACGTGCAAATCATAATCTGCATTGAAAATCTTTTGGTAAATCATACATGTATTCCCATGTGTTTTCTAGTTAGTGATTGCTTCTGTGTCCATGACATACAGTGCCCAAGACCCATCATTTATTTCTTTGCCTCGTACTCCACAATTTGATATTTGTAATTGAAAAAATCACATGTGGTTAAAGTGCACATTGTCAGATTTTATTAAAGGGTATTTTTATACATTTTGATTTCACCATGTAGAAATTACAGCTGTGTTTATACATAGTCCCTCCATTTCAGGGCACCATAATGTTTGGGACACATGGCTTCACAGGTGTTTGTAATTGATCAGGTGTGTTTAAATGCCTCCTTAATGCAGATATAAGAGAGCTCTCAGCACTTAGTCTTTCCTCCAGTCCTTCCATCACCTTTGGAAACTTCTATTGCTGTTTATCAACATGAGGAGCAAAGTTGTGCCAATGAAGGTCAAAGATCCCCTTATGAGACTAAGAAACAAGAATAAAACTGTTCGAGACATCAGCCAAACCCGAGGCTTGCCAAAATCAACTGTTTGGAACATCATTAAGAATAAAGAGAGCACTGGTGAGCTTACTAATCGCAAAGGGACTGGCAGGCCACGGAAGACCTCCACAACTGATGACAGAAGAATTCTCTCTATCATAAAGAAAAATCCCCAAACACCTGTCCGACAGATCAGAAACACTCTTCAGGAGTCTGGTGTGGATTTGTCAATGACCACTGTCCGCAGAAGACTTCATGAACAGAAATACAGAGGCTACACTGCAAGATGCAAACCACTGGTTGGCTGCAAAAATAGGATGGCCAGGTGACAGTTTGCCAAGAAGTACTTAAAAGAGCAACCACAGTTCTGGAAAAAGGTCTTGTGGACAGATGAGATGAAGATGAACTTATATCAGAGTGATGGCAAGAGCAAAGTATGGTGGAGAGAAGGAACTGCCCAAGATCCAAAGCATACCACCTCATTTGTGAAACACGGTGGTGGGGGTGTTAAGGCATGTATGGTTGCTGAAGGTACTGGCTCACTTATCTTCATTGATGATACAACTGCTGATGGTAGTAGCATAATGAATTCTGAAGTGTAGAGACACATCCTATCTGCTCGTTCAAACAAATGCCTCAAAACTCATTGGCCAGTGGTTCATTCTACAGCAAGACAATGATCCCAAACATACTGCTAAAGCAATAAAGGAGTTTTTCAAAGCTAAAAAATGGTCAATTCTTGAGTGGCCAAGTCAATCACCCGAACTAAATCCAATTGAGCATGCTATACTGGAGAAAACTGAAGGAGACTAGCCCCCAAAACAAGCATAAGCTAAAGGTGGCTGCAATACAGGCCTGGCAGAGCATCACCAGAGAAGATACCCAGCAACTGGTGATGTCCATGAACCACAGACTGCAAGCAGTCATTGCGTGCAAAGGATATGCAACTAAATACTAAACATGACTACTTTCATTTACATGACATTTTGTGTCCCAAACATTATGGTACCCTGAAATGGGGGGGACTATATATAAACACTGCTGTCATTTCTACAAGGTGAAACAAAATGTATAAAATGTGTAAAATCTGACAATGTGCTCTTTAACCACGTGTGATTTTTTTCTATTACAAATCTCAAATTGTGGAGTACAGATGCAAATAAATAAATGATGGGTCTATGCCCCAAATATTATGGAGGGCACAGTAAATACATTGCTTTGTTTAATTTAAACAAAGCATTGTTTAAACGTTGATTTTATTTAATTTTTATTTAAAATTAGATAATATATCTCATAAGTTGAAGAGATAGGAGCAGAATTAGGCCATTCGTCCCAACAAGTCTGCTCTGCCAATCAATCATGGCTGATCTCTCTCTCTCCCCATAACCCCTGACACCCATACTAATCAAGAATCTATCTTTGCCGTAAAAATATCCATTGATGGCCTCCACAACCTCCTGTGGAAATGAATTCCACAGATTTACGATCCTCTGACTAATGGAATTCCTCTTCATCTCCTTCCAAAAGTAACATCGTATAATTCTGAGGCTATGGCCTCTGGTCCTAGACTCTGCCACTATTGGAAACATCCTCTCCACATTCATTCTATCCAGTCATTTCACTATTCGGTAAGGTTCAATGAGATCCCCCCCACATCCTTCTTAAGTCCAGCGAGGACAGGCCCAGTGCCCTCAAATGCTCAGCATGTGTTAACCCACTCACTCCACTTCATTGTTTTCAATTTATGGTGTATTAACAGAATGATCTCTTTGATTCTATTAGAAGATGGGTAACATGCAGACTTTCTTCTCTTATTATACGTCACCTTCTTCCAGTTTCCAGTTCTCCAGTGGCCTCACATTAACTTGCAAGATACCCTATGATATGAATCTAACACTACTTCCTAAATGTTGAAAATACTGAAATTACAAAACATTTTATTCATTGCTTCTGGGAAAGAAAGCATTGTTACACCAATGAGCCATTGATGTTTCCAAAAGGAGGTCACATTCAATAGACTCACGTTATCGAGTTGGCTTTGAAAATCACCACCTCAACTGCAAATATGTGAATCTGATACCTTATATTGTGAAAATGTCAGTTTGTAACAATTATTGATTGATATATTTGGCTCAAAATTTTCTTTGGGATATCAGTTTTTGTTATTTAACAAGTTTTCTGTGCATAAATGTTTTAAACAGGATACTAAAACAGTATGATCATCCAAACATTGTCAAACTAATTGGTGTCTGTACCCAGCGGCAGCCCATTTACATTGTTATGGAGCTTATACAAGGTAAGATCCATAGATATTGTCAATGTATTTTCAAAGTGTTCACACAGCAATTTATTTAAAATATTTTCCTTAAATGCAGTGTTTGCAATGTATGTGTTCAATAAAATGTTTGACTTCTATGAGTACTCTTAACACATATTAAAATATATTTTAAAAGTACACTGCAATTATTAAAAATCTATCCATTTGGACCACTGCAGGATAAGGTATCAAACAAAATATTAACGAGCTTTTGCCTTTTAATGTTTTGCAATATCTTCACCTTTCTGGGTTCTTGTCCTTTTGAAATCAATGTACACATTTTTCTTACCTTCCTTTAAGGGCTTTAGATTTAGCAACTATTATTTTAACACGATGACAGTGTCTGCAGACCACCTGAACATTTTTCATTACTCAATACTGAATCAGGCTACCAACAGCATTGGAAAGCATCTGCACATTTTATAAAGAAAGAGCCACTCTTGAAAAATCTAATTGTCTAGAATTTGATGCCTACTATTTAGCTCTCAACTGGCTGCACTGTGTTGAGAGCTGTACTCTGCCTTCCAAATTCAGTCCCATTGACTTCAATGGAACTGAATCTCAGATGCTAAATACAACCATCTGTTGCAACAATGTAGGTTTAGTGACTTTATGATTTAGTGACCACAATGACTATCCAGGCAGAAATTTGCTGCTTTTGTTGTTATATATTCTGGAAAACCTGTGCAATGAACATGAAAATTTAAGATGTTTTGGTGTGAAAAACTGGACAGTATACAATATTGATGTAAAGCAATGATAACCAGTGTTATTGATTTACTATGTTTAGAGTGCCCTTTAGCATTACAGCATTATTGGTAGCGATTTCAGTTCAGAGCATGCATTTCTATTTCTCAGAACTCTTTAAGTTGATAGGACGTCATATATGATTGCATTTTATTTTCTGTATAGGTGGTGATTTCCTTACTTTTTTAAGGAAAAAGAAAGAAGAAATGAAAATGAAACAACTCGTCAAGATGTCTTTGGATGCTGCTGCTGGCATGGCTTATCTTGAAGGGAAAAACTGCATTCACAGGTGAGACATTCTGAATTATGATAGCTTTGTGCCCAGAGGTACCATCGAGTTACTGCTTTTCGCAATCAACCTTCTTAAATCACATTGGTTATCTATAGATAACAGATAGCACACTTCCGTATTAGCAACTTGTATCCATGTGATCTTTGAATCATCCCTGTGTGTTAGCCAACCTAGGTGTGGTTACATTTGCCAGCTAGGAGCCATGATGATTTGTCATTGCATCTGTAACATATACAGGGATAATGACTCTAAAGTACTTTCTTGCTTGGATATTATCTTTTTCTTTTCAAAGTTTTTTCCACCGTTAGCATTTAGGTCATAGCATAACCATTAAACAATGATGTAGAGGCAGTTCCAATTATGCTAGTATATTAAAGAAGCTTGTAAAAAAATTGTCAACATTAATCCTCAGCGAATTGTTAGCATACGAGATGTTGTACTTTGGGAATACATTGCCATCTTGCTTCAGAAGCATAATAACAACATATCCAATCTTCTGATATCACTGAATAAGCAGGTCTCAAGACAAAATTAGTACATTTGATCAGATTTTAGTTATTGGTTCATTTTGTGAGACACTTTAGAATGAAAGTATAAAAGTTAATATAAACTAGATGCATTGCATCTGTGCATAATCCAGTTTATAATCTAATACTCTGTGCTTATTTGTGTTAATGATCGACCTTTTGTCCATAAAGCTGGCTGGACCTGAGCCAGTATTAGCACTATCTCATGCACTTCATTTTCAGAGATACTTATGAACTAATGAAGAGAAAGGCTCATATCAACCGTGATTCCCATACTTTTTAATTGACAGTCTTTTTGACCTAAGCAATCACTTACACTACTTAATACAAAGTCTGAATTAAGGTCTCATTCTCAGTGCTACTTTTGCTTGAGTCACTGCAGAATGGGAGAACATTTAATTTTAAATAAAATAATTCATTTCGTTTAATTCTTAATTACTATTAATTTAATGCAATTTATTTTATTTCTAAACAAACGCAAACCCTTCATATTGTCACATTCAACTGCTTTATCCAATGGTTGGCATGAATTTAATTTGCTGTTCAGCCATTCGATCTAAAGTCAGTCTATTCTGTGGTGCCCAGCCTTTTCTGGGCCAGCATTTCAGTTTCTGCAAAATCTTCAGAGTTATGAAAATTAGACTTTCCTGTCGTCCTAGTGCAAAATAGTCTGTAATCAATGTTCTTCATTAATCAGGAGCTACAAATTAAATTATATTAATAAATGTTGCATATGCATTCCTAACAAAATATAAAGAAACAAAGTTCCATTTGTTTTTGCAGTCGGGTTAGAGTTATTCCTTCAGTGCTAAATTTTGTTCTCTGATACTTCCTTGCGCAATGTGGAGAATATCAATGTTAATATTTTAAATCTTTAGAAGAGTTTTATTAATATGAGAGTTTAAAAATAAACTACACTTTTAAAAGAGTTTAGATTTTTTAATTACGGAATGTTGGCCTTCGTAACAAGAGGAGTTGAGTATAGGAGCAAAGAGGTCCTTCTACAGTTGTACCGGGCCCTGGTGAGACCGCACCTGGAGTACTGTGTGCAGTTTTGGTCTCCAAATTTGAGGAAGGATATTCTTGCTATGGAGGGCGTGCAGCGTAGGTTCACTAGGTTAATTCCCGGAATGGCGGGACTGTCGTATGTTGAAAGGCTGGAGCGATTGGGCTTGTATACACTGGAATTTAGAAGGATGAGGGGGGATCTTATTGAAACATATAAGATAATTAGGGGATTGGACACATTAGAGGCAGGAAACATGTTCCCAATGTTGGGGGAGTCCAGAACAAGGGGCCACAGTTTAAGAATAAGGGGTAGGCCATTTAGAACAGAGATGAGGAAGAACTTTTTCAGTCAGAGAGTGGTGAAGGTGTGGAATTCTCTGCCTCAGAAGGCAGTGGAGGCCAGTTCGTTGGATGCTTTCAAGAGAGAGCTGGATAGAGCTCTTAAGGATAGCGGAGTGAGGGGGTATGGGGAGAAGGCAGGAACGGGGTACTGATTGAGAGTGATCAGCCATGATCGCATTGAATGGCGGTGCTGGCTCGAAGGGCTGAATGGCCTACTCCTGCACCTATTGTCTATTGTCTATTGTCTAAAAGATTCTGGTTCATTCAACAACCACAGGCTGAATGTCAATATTTTAATATTGATCTGCATCCTAATAGCATTATACATTTGAGTCTCAGAAAAAAGTCACCAGCTACAATTAAGTTTGCATTAGTCACCAGCCTAATAATTTATTGTGGTTTATTGAAGACATGAAACAACTTAAAACACACACAATGAATCTGATGTATTATGTATATTGATCATTGATACCTCCTTCTTGGTTTTAAGAGGTATAGCTAGCCTTTCCTGATTCCAGTTGCCTTTATATAGCTTGAACACATCTAAGTGGTATAAACAAGTCACAACTTAGAGCAGCACAACTTGTTTCAAAAATGTTTTTATCGAAACAAAGTAACGACTCACATAATATAAAATAATATGAATACAAAGAATAGCATAAGATATTACGCTACAAATTAATAGTGATTATATGATTTTTAAATGCTATAAACGTTAATGAACTACTTAGCAACATTGTAGTTTTTGTATTTTAACAGTCTTACTAGACCAAGTGGACCCGTTGGGCCGAACCTCTCCTGCATTGGTGCAGCACCCTTTCCTCTCCCCGCCTCCCGCCTCCCCCTCCCTTCCCCCCTTCCCATCCTCCCCACTCCATCCCCCTCAACCCCCCCCTTATCCTCCAACCTCCCCCTCCCTCCCTCCACCCCCTTCCCACCCCCCTTCCTCCCTAGGAAATAGATTTAAACTTTAAAATCTGAATAACTTAAATATAACACCGATTTCAATGAAACTTCTTTCATTAGCACCAAAGGGACGACAGTGAGTAAGGTGGGCCTAAAATTGATGCTCTATCGTGTACCGTTTTGGATGTAGTTCAGGAACAAACAAATGAGAGTTTTAGTATATAGATGCGGTTTTTAATTCTTAACCAAAACTTAAGAAAGCTGGAAGAGAGATGGGGCAGGACAAAGCCTGCCAAGTGGAAGGAGGATACAGGTGAGGGAGGTTTTGTTAGGCAGATAGTTGGACAAAGGTCAGAGATGAAAAGACAAAAGAGGTGAGACAACGTTAGAAGTACAAATTGTGAAGCTAGAGGAAGGAATATAGGTGGAAGGGGAGGGAAGGGAGAAATAGGTGCGAGTCCAGGTGGGACATGGGGGGGGGGGGGGGGCGGGAGAGAATGGTGGTAGGAAAAAAAGAGGGGCAGTTTGTAGGTTAGTTACCTAAAATTGACTCATTCAATGTTCATACCGTTAGGACCGAGTGCAAGTTCGGCAAAACGGTTACCAAGTCTTTGCTTGGTCTTGCCAATGTAAAGAAGGCCTTATCAGGAACTGCAAATACAGTAGGGTGAGGTTAGAGAAGATGCATGTGAACCTCTGTCTCACCTAGAATGACTGCTATGGTCCCTGGATGGATGCGAGGGAGGAGGGATAGGGTTTCGCTAAACACATGCGCTCGGCCCACCAAGGCTGCTTGATCTCCCAGTTGCTAAGCTTTTTAACATCTCCTCCCGTTCCAATACTGAACTTTCTGTCCTGGGCCTCCTTCATTGCCAGAGTGAGACCATGTGCAAACAGCAATGACAGCACCTCATATTCCGCTTAGTTATCTTACAATCTAATGGTATGAGCATTTATTTCTCCAATTTTAAGTAACTAACTGACAAACAGCCCCCTTTTTCCCTTTCCTTTCCCCCATCTTCCCTTTGTCCCACCTGGACTTGCACCCATTTTTTCCCCTTCCACATATTCCTTCCTCTGGCTTCACAATTTGCACCTCTTCTATCCGTATCTCACACCTTTTCTCTTTTCATATTTGGCCTTTGTCCATCCATCTACTATCAAAAACTTCCCTCGCCTGAATCCACCTATCACTCTCCAGATTTTGTCCTGCCCCTTCTATCTTCGAGCTTTCTCCCCAGCCCATTATATTCATTCTGAAGGGACCCGACCGAAATATCACCTATCCATGTTCTCCAGAGATGCTGCCTTTCACACTGTACCCGAACACTTTGTGTCTTTTTTTTTGTAAACCAGTACCTGCAATTCCTCGTGTCTCGATAATTAGTTCCCCTCATTTGTACCAGTTGATCGGACCTGTCCACAATTTCTTTGCAAGTTGCCCAGGCTTGCCGCTAATTGCACAGTTGGTCAACATCATCTCCCCTCCCCTTAATTGTTCTTTCCTATTAACCCAGTTAAACCTGTGTCAACCAATTTCAACACAAAATAGTTATGCTGGACTCATCACCACATAAGGAAATTCTGTAGTGTTACTGCAGACACTTTGTGGAGAAAACATAACATGTTAGTTGTGTCCTTGGGTCAACCTAGTTTGTGAACAAGCAAGATGTTTCTTGCAGTTTTCTCATTTTACAATTTGGGAGATTTTTTTTTTTAAAGATCCTCTGGTCTCCTGACATGCCGGGTAGAATTTGTGGTCAGGTTCAATGAAGGGTTAAATTTACCTTCTTGGAGGTAGCCACAACAGGAAATAATTCATTAGTAGATTTGACGGAAAGCTGAGAAGTGTTCAAAATTGTTGTGTTTTGATAAGAGGAGAAACAAAATAAGAGTTGGTAATCCTTTGAAGACAATTGTCAAAATATTTATGAGGAGATGAGAACAATAATTTTTAATAGATTTGATCTTTTAATTCCATACTTGAGAAAGGGGGCAGGGCATGAGGTATCAGTGGTATCTTTGAAAAAGGTTTAGATATAATCGAGAAAAATGATTTTAAAAGCTGCATGGCCCAAATGTGACATTAATAGACAGCCTTTGAAAAACAAATTGACATTTATGCTATGAGACCGAGATCATTGCTATTAAGTGAAGGAAGTTAGGAATAAATAGTTCACTTGAAATTGTAAACATTTTATCCATCATAGCTCAGATTAGAACATCTATCAAGTCAATTGTCTTGTCTTTTTTTTATTTCCAACAGAGATCTAGCTGCTAGAAACTGTCTTGTGAGTGATGGTAATGTACTGAAAATCAGTGATTTTGGCATGTCGAGACAGGAAGATGATGGAATTTATTCATCATCTGGCTTGAAGCAGATTCCAATCAAGTGGACAGCCCCCGAAGCGTTAAATTATGGTAAAGGCTTTATGTAGTGTGTTTGGAAATGTAAAAGTGCGACTGTGTACAATTCCCACCAAGTTGTAATCAGTTTTGTATTACAGTGCCCTCCATAATGTTTGGGTCAAAGACCCATCATTAATTATTTGCATCTGTACTCCACAATTTGAGATTTGTAATAGGAAAAAAATCACGTGTTAAAGTGCACATTGTCAGATTTTATTAAAGGCCATTTTTATACATTTTGGTTTCACCTTGTACAAATTACAGCTGTGTTTATACATAGTCCCCCCATTTCAGGGCACCATAATGTTTGGGACACATGGCTTCACAGCCATTTGTAATTGCTCAGGTGTGTTTAATTGCTTCCTTAATGCAGGGATAAGAGAGCTCTCAGCACTTAGTCCTTTCTCCAATCTTTCCATCACCTTTGGAAACTTTTATTGCTGTTTATCAACATGAGGATCAAAGTTGTGCCAATAAAAGTCAAAGAAGCCATTATGAGACTGAGAAACAAGAATAAAACTGTTAGAGACATCGGCCAAACCTTAGGCTTACCAAAATCAACTATTTGGAACATCATTAAGAAGAAAGAGAGCACTGGTGAGCTTACTAATCGTAAAGGGACTGACAGGCCAAGAAAGACCTCCACAGCTGATTACAAAAGAATTCTCTCTATAATAACGAAAAATCCACAAACACCTGTCTGACAAATTAGAAACACTCTTCAGGATTCAGGTGTGGATTTGTCAATGACCACTGTCCGCAGAAGACTTCATGAACAGAAATACAGAGGCTACACTGCAAGATGCAAACCACTGGTTAGCTGCAAAAATAGGATGGCCAAGTTACAGTTTACCAAGAAGTACTTAAAAGAACAACCACAGTTCTGGAAAAAAGTCTTGTGGACAGATGAGATGAAGATTAACTTATATCAGAGTGATGGTAAGAGCAAAGTATGGAGGAGAGAGGGAACTGCTCAAGATCCAAAGCATACCATCTCATCTGTGAAACACAGTGGTGGGGTTGTTATGGCCTGGGCATGTATGGCTGCTGAAGGTACTGGCTCATTTATCTTCATTGATGATACAACTGCTGATGGTAGTAGCATAATGAATTCTGAAGTTTGTAGGCACATCTTATCTGCTCAAGTTCAAACAAATGCCTCAAAACTCATTGGCCGGCGGTTCATTCTACAGCAAGACAATGATCCCAAACATACTGCTAAAGCAACAAAGGAGTTTTCCAAAGCTGAATAATGGTCAATTCTTGAGTGGCGAAGTCAATCACCCGATCTGAACCCGATTGAGCATGCCTTTTAAATGCTGAAGAGAAAAGTGAAGGGGACAAACCCCCAAAACAAGCATAAGATAAAGATGGCTGCAATACAGGCCTGGCAGAGCATCACCAGAGAAGACACCCAGCAACTGGTGATGTCCATGAATTGCAGAATTCAAGCAGTCATTGCATGTAAAGGATATGCAACAAAATATTAAACATGATTACTTTCATTTTTACATGACATTGCTGTGTCCCAAACATGGTGCCCTGAAATGGGGGGGGGGGACTATGTATAAACACTGCTGTAATTTCTACATGGTGAAACCAAAATGTATAAAAATGGCCTTTATTAAAATCTGACAACGTGATTTTTTTCTATTACAAATCTCAAATTGTGCAGTACAGAAGCAAATAAATAAATGATGGATCTTTGTCCCAAACATTATGGAGGGCACTGTATTATGGCAAAGGAAGAGTTCATTCAGCCCATGGAGTCTGTGCTGGCTCATTATGGCATAATTCAGTCATTTATTTCCCAATCTCTCTCCCTTTAACCCTGTAAATGATTTTTCCCTCAGGTGCGTCTCCAAATCCCATTTGAAAATTGTGATTGACGGTTTCCTTAGTGCCCTTTGTTTTAGATTGCAATTAATTATTTCCTAAAAAATGTCTTCACCTTTCCCCTTCTGCCCTTTACTTTGAAACTCTATCTCTAGTTCTTGCACCATCTGCAGATGGGAACAGCTTCCCTGTATTTGCCTATTCAGAATCTGCCATGATCTTCTTGCATCATCCCAGTTTCTCCAGTCTATCCTTGTTAATTACTATCCTCATTGCTGGAACCATTCTAGTCCACCCAGACCAGAATGGGATGTAGTAGTGACCAAACATTTTTTAACAATTGAGATTGAGGAAAAGCTTCCTTGCTTTTGTATTCTTTATTTATAAGTCCATGATCCTACCTCCTTTGTCAATTCTTTCAATCAGTCCAACTTGCAAAAATGTATCTACACAAATAACTAGAACATTCCATTGCTGCATACATCTTAGAACCGTATCATTTATTTGAAATTGCCTCTCCTTATTCTATTTTACTTATGTATGTAATTAATTGTCTCCTGCCTATTCTGCAAGATAGACCTTCTTTTGTGAAGCCTTGTAGAATTTTCTTACGTTAGAGTTGTGATATAAATATAGAAACAGTAGAGTTCAGTAGGACAGGAGGATTACATTTAAATTGTCTTGGCAGAAGAAAAGATCAGGTACATAGGGCTGAATTGGTTTATTTTATTCTTAGGCATCTGCTACCTATACTCATGCTGTAATTGATTGAACATGCTATGCAGTGCATCATTCAAAACAAAAAAAATGTAGTTATAAACGTTAATAATATTATGAAGTGACAAGGTTACAAGAGGAATTTCCTTCTATTCCTGTTTATATGAAAATAACGAATAAGTGTTTTTGTTTTGGCCAATCAAATCTCTGTTTATCTCAAAACCTTCCAGCTATCGATCTATAGTAAGCAGATTACTGAAAATAAATCTTGTAAAGTGAGCAAAATACTACTTACATTTACAAGAAATTGTTTGGTTTAAAGATTCAGTTATATATATATATATATAACATGGATATAGGCCTTTCGACCCACTGAGACCACGCCGACCATTGATCATTCATTCACTCCAGTTCTATGTTATCACACTATCTCATCCACTTCCTAAACACTAGGGGGTATTTACAGAGGCCAATTAACCTACAAACCCACACATCTTTGGGATATGGGAGGAAACCGGAGCACCCGAAGGAAACCCATGAAGTCACAGGGAGAACATGCAAACTCCACAAAGACAAAACCCGAGTTTAGGATTGAACCCAAGTCA
Source organism: Rhinoraja longicauda (assembly GCF_053455715.1). Taxonomy (NCBI): domain Eukaryota; kingdom Metazoa; phylum Chordata; class Chondrichthyes; order Rajiformes; family Arhynchobatidae; genus Rhinoraja; species Rhinoraja longicauda. The sequence continues at coordinate 70,897,646 of NC_135955.1, read as the reverse complement.
CCGGCAATATGAGGTAGCAGTTCTGCCAGTGGCACCACTGTGCTGTCTTGTGATTGAGATTTAAATTAGTAAGATAAATTGTGCAGCAGTCTTTGTTTGGCTCATGATACTTCAGACAGATGCAAATATTTGCAACAGCTTGCTTATTTCTATAAATTAGTTCATTTTTAAAAAACAGATTTCTAAGAAATCAACAATGATTAGGTACATGAGTTGTAGAGTCTCAGAGTGGAATTGAATCCTATAGACTGGTTTTGGTCTCTGCTGTTAATAGTCTACATGGTTCAGTTCTCCACTGAGATATGCTAACTCAGCACAGTGATTCAATTATTGATCTTATCTGTAATGGAAGTTTCTATACCTTCTCAAAGTCCAACTTCGATAGCCATTACTGCTCGGGGATGGAATGGAGGTATACCTTATGCACACACCGCACTCTGAGATAACAAAAACAAATCTTCCAAACGCTGTTTCTTGATTAATTGGTCTTTATTAAAGTAGCACAAATCAAAAGAGTAATTCATAACTTTTCGTTCTTATCAATTGTTTCTTCTTCAAACAATACAGTAAAAATCATGTAGTCGTTACCGTGTGGTCCTTGTGAGTGCAGCTGGCGCGAGTGTGACGGTCATGAGTGGCAGTCGTGAGTGTGGTAAAAAACTGTATTCTCTCCATCCTCCGAGACTAAACTGACCCACAATCTCTGTCGCTACGCTAGCCTCCTCCCATGTGGACACTCCCCATTACGTATCAAATCACACCCACAAGCATGCAAAAAAGACAGAAACTAGAAATATTAAACATTAGCCATAATACAATGACAGTAACTAAATTAAGCATAAATGGCTCCTACATTATCAACATCTGGGGTGGTTTAGCTGATCTCAATCGGAGTAACTCAGTTGATATCAGCACCCCAGTTTAAGAACAGAAAACATCGCCCAGGATCACTGTTCTCTGAACCCAGCCCAGTTTGGTTAAAGTCATGAACACGTGTGGATTATGTACTGCAGATACTGGTTTTACAAAAAAGGACACACAGTGCTGGAGTAACACAGCGGGTCAGGCAGCATTTCTGGAGAACATGGATAGACAATAGACAATAGGTACAAGAGTATGCCATTTGGCCCTTCGAGCCAGCACCGCCATTCACCATGATCATGCACAATCAGTGCCCTGTGCCTACCCTCGCCCCACATCCCTTGACTCCGCTATCATTAAGAGCTCTATCTAACTCTCTCTTGAAAGCATCCAGAGATATGGCCTCCACTGCCTTCTGAGGCAGATAATTCCACAGCTTCATAACTCTGAGTGAAAAAGTTTTTCCTCATCTCCGTTCTAAATGGCCTACCCCTTATTCTTAAACTGTGGCCCCTGGTTCAGGACTCCCCCAACATCAGGAACATGTTTCCTGCCTTTAGAGGATCCAATCCCTTAATAATCTTATATGTTTCAATAAGATCCCTTCTCGTCCTTTTAAATTCCAGAGTATACAAGCCCAGTCGCTCCAGTCTTTCAACGTATGACAGTCCTGCCATTCCTGGAATTAACCTCGTGAACCTACGCTGCACTCCCTCAATAGCAAGAATGATCTTCCTCAAGTTTGGAGACCAAAACTGCACACAATATTCCAGGTGTGGTCTCACTAGGGCCCTGTACAACTGCAGAAGGACCTCTTTGCTCCTATACTCAACTCTTCTTGTTATGAAGGTGCACATTCCATTGGCTTTCTTCACTGCCTGCTGTACCTGCATGCTTCCTTTCAGTGACTGATGAACTAGGACACCCAGATCTCGTTGTACTTCCCCTTTTCCTAACTTGACACCATTCAGATAAAAATCTGCCTTCCTGTTCTTACCACCGACGTGGATAACCTCACATTTATCCACATTAAACTGCATCTGCCGTGCATATGCCCACTCACACAACCTGTCCAAGTCACCCTGCAACATAGCATCTTCCTCACAGTTCACACTGCCACCCAGCTTTGTGTCATCTGCAAATTGCTAATGTTACTTTTAATCCCTTCATCCAAGTCATTAATGTATATTGTAAATAGCTGCGGTCCCAGCACCGAGCCTTGACGTTTCAGGTTGGGACCCTGCTTGAGATTGATTGGTCCCGACCCGAAACATCACCAAAGAAACTGCCTGACCCGCTGTGTTACTTTGGCAATTTGTATCTTTTGTTATGGTGCAATGCTAAATTGCTGCAAACCTTCTCCATAATGATGTCCAAAATTGGACATTATTAAAGGGAAGAATTGTATCCAGTAAGAGCTGGCAATTATGAGGGAAAAGATCACCATGCCACATTTCCATCCCTTCTCGAAAAATAAAAGTCATATGCCAATATCTCTAGACCTTTGTAATAAAATCAGGTGTATCTACTTAAAATTATTCAAGTTAAAATAATACAAGCACACTTTCAATGTACAAAATAAATGACGAGACATTTGAAACGCTGTTCTGTTGCAGGACGATACAGTTCAGAGAGTGATGTCTGGAGCTTTGGGATACTCTTATGGGAGACATTTAGCTTGGGCGTATGTCCATATCCTGGAATGACCAATCAACAGGCACGAGAGCAGGTTGAAAAAGGTAAAATTAAGAACATCAACATCAAAACTTTAATAGTGGGGATCAACTCTGCATAAAATCCATGACAAGCAATATATTGAACCAGCCATGTTCCTTCTTTTTATTTTCCTGTAAATTATGTACAATGTAAGTTTAAAAATATATATTTCTTCCCCTTTTTTGGGCTGCTGTAAAATACTTTCCAAGCTCTGAAATCTTATTTATACTTAATCCAATTGGGGTTATGCCATCTCCTCAGGGATCATTCCCCTTCTTATTACTTCCTTGTATCCCTTATCTCTCTCTCAGGTATCCATTGTTACATTTTGCCATTAACCCCCCCCCCCCCCCCCCACACACTCACAATTAATTGGCAACTTACAATGCTTGGCATATCTTTGGAGTATTGAAGGAAACCCATGGTCAGGAAGAGAATGTCCAAATTCTGCCCCTCAGATCCAAAGTGAAGACCGAACCTGTGTCTCTGGAGCCGTAAGGCAATTGCGTTGTCTGTTGCTCCTAGATATGGGAGTGATAAAAGGTGTATATCCTATCATCGATTAAATCTGTGGTCTAAACATTTTGTATGATGTATTACTTAAAACTGAATCGGGCTTAATTAATTTGTTTCATTCAGTCGTTCCTGCAGATGTTAAATATACTTTGAATATTATAAATATTTAGAAATTATGATTGAGTGCTTACAAATGACTCGTACATATATGAAAAAAAACAATCGCCTAGTCTACGTTTAGTCTCACTGATGTAAAGGAAGGCACATTGGAAGCACCAAATGCAGTAGATGAAGTTAAAGGATTGCCGGTGAAACTCTGCCTCTCCTGAAAGGGCTGCTGGGATCCCTGGATGGATGTGGAGGAGGAGGAGGTATAGGGACAGGTTACATCTCCTGTAGTTGATGAGGAGGGGGTGATTTGGGTGGGAATTGAAGAGTGAGCCAAGGAGCAATCTCACCCTGAAAATCCACTTCCCATTCCCATACATGCCTTCCTGTCTAGGGCCTCCATTGCCAGAGTGAGGCCACATGCAAACTGGAGGAATTGCACCTTATATTCTGTTTGGGTAGCTTATAACTCAATAGTATGAGCATTGAATTCTTCAATTTTGGGTAACTAATCTTAAACACCCCCCTCTCCCCGCTCCTCCCCTTCCCTGTGACCCTCCTCGTTGCGCACCCATTTCTCCTTCCACCTATATCCTTTCCTCTGGCTTCCCATTTCATGTCTCTTATCTCTCTTCCTTTCTTATTTTCATCACTGGCCTTTGTCCAACCTTCGACCAAACAAAACCCCCCTCACCTGTATTCACCCATCACTAGCCAGGCCTTTTCCCACCCCAACCTCTCTTCCAACTTTCTCCCCCTTACTATAATCAGTCTGAAGAAGGGTCCAGACTCAAACCATCACTATCCATGTTCTCCAGAGATGCTGACTGACCCACTAACTTACTCCAGCACCTTGTGGCTTTTTTTGTAAATCAGCATCTGCATTTCCTTGTCTCGTGTTGATTTATCCAAGTCCTACATTGCATATTTAGTGCTTCAGACTGGTGATGATACATTATTTAAAGATTTCGTCCCTTAAATTTAGAAAAATTCTGGCTTGATTTGTAGTAAATGAACATCAGTAATACTTTTTTATTCATTCCCTCAAACAGATTCATATCACTCAAAAATAGTTTATGGATAGATATTTCTAAATTAAACATATGCGCAAGTTGCCTCATTTAATTCCCACTTGCTAATTATTGGACAGCCAACATCGCCCCAACACTGCCCTCTATTTCACATGAACAAACGCTCTTTGGAAAGGGGAAGGGTGTCCATCCTGGCATTAAAGATGAAAGAGAGCTGTCCCCGCTCCCCCCCCCCTCCAAAATTGCAATGTTTGCGTTGTCTTTGAAACACTACTAGGAAGTGCCAAAAGCATCGCAAATTTTAAAATATACCTTATAATTTGCTCAGGTTTCAGGATGTCAGCACCGCAGAAGTGTCCAGAGGACGTCTACAGCTTAATGCTGAAATGTTGGGAATACAAACCAGAAAACAGACCAAATTTCAGTGATATACACAAAGAACTCTTGGGTATCAAGAAGGCAATGTAATGGCACAGAGTAAATGCAGACTATAGAAAATTCAGTTTTCAAGAAGTGAAACAAAAAGATCAGGAAATAACAATTTTCCTCCCACATACTGTAATTAAAATTATGTAAACATTTTATATTGCACCAGCATATCTTTTATTCACAGTTTATAATCATTTATTTCATGTTATTCTGGCCTGTAAATAATGGTAAAGTACATTACGGAGAAAGACCTTTGTAATCCATTAAAAATGAGATAATTGCAAAATATTTTCACAATGAACTTCATCTCCTTGTAAAATGTAAGTAAAGCATGGGAGATTTTGATGCATTCGTGTGGATTGCAATCTCTAATGCAATAGAGAGATTTTCTGTGGAACTAAGTACAAGCTGATCTATTTTTAATTGATGTTGTAGAATTTACAACATTCTAACAGGAAAAATATTCCTGGATCAGGATATTTAGACCCACGTTGTTATAAAAAGCACAAAAATAATTTGATTGCTTATCGAAATCAGAGACCCCAGCAAAAGGGCGTTGCAGTAATCTCATGTTGTGATTGATTACCATTGCATATAATTTGTGATGTTCCAGATGATACAAATATTAAGAAAACCCTTCCATGATGTACCTCAGCATCCTGAAATTCTGAACTGTGCGAGGTCCCTATGGCTTCTAAACAAATGTTAAAGTTGTTTTTTCATTTCTTTCAGTTTTGATATCTTTGATCTTACTGCTTACAAATGTACCTTGCAGCCAGCTAAACTTAAAATAGTTGAACATTTGTAAGCAAAACTGGGCATTTGGCCAATCTTTAATAGTGACAATATTGTTTTGCTATCTATGTATCACTGCTGAATGTTAACCTTTTGAGTAACTGCCTTTCCTGTTTTCTAAGAATATGAATTAATGATTGCTAATAATGAATTATTTAAAAGAATTATAGAAAGCTTGCTTTGAGCAATGCAATGTTTCCTAATTTGGAACTGTTCTAAAATAGTCCAAATTAAAACTGCAGTTGTTGACCTCGATAATTATTGGGAGTTGCAAATTATGCAGTGGGTCAACAGTTGTATGTCTGTTGCCTTTTTTTGCGAATTAAAACAAACACCACTCGGCAACAATGTTTTAATGAAAGGATATATAACATTTAATTATTTAAATTGTACTTACCACATTGTTGCAGATGGGACGCATGTTTCGGCTGCTTTAGTTTACACAGATTTCCAAAACCATTATTTGTGGTTAAGGCAGCACTAACTTGCGTATGGCTTAAGACGAGTAAGTTAGCTGGAGATTAATAGAAAAGATCACATCCTGTCCCACCAAAGCTTTATTTCAATATGAATCTTTGCAGCCGTCATAAAGGCATCAGCTCTGGCCATGGATAATAAGGAAGCTGTTATTTTTCAAATCGTAATCCATTTACCGCACATTCATTGCCTGATACAGTTCTTTAAGGGTAATTTCAAATGCAGTTTTCAAAATTTATCTCTTCTTTGCTCTGGCCATATTGAAAACTGCTGTCAAATTTCAGAACTCCTACCACATAGTTCTATAGAATCTATATTTCAGAAAATATTACTGAAATAAAGATTCATTTGTGTAACAATGATAACTTAGCTCCTCTTGGTCCTGTATGCTTCATTAATAATGTGTTGTTTTGCATGATTATTTTGCAAAAGATATTTTGTCCCTTATGGTGTTTGGACATGAGAACAGGATAGTTAGTTACCTGTATCGCTTCTGAAAATCTCACTCACTGAACTATAAAACTGAACTCTGTACTGTCATACAGCCACATACAGAATGCTTTGAAAAGCTGGACTGTAAATCATGGGACCATTTGTGATTCTTCCAAATCTGCCAGTTTAAAATTTCTGTTGTTCTATTTTTCAAATATGTTTACAAGTATAAATTGGTGATGTATCTTTCAGTTTGAATTATGTGTTTCGGCAATATTGGTCTTTGAGAATTTTGGAACTTGTGAAAAATAATGTGATTTACAATTGTTTTAAAACTAAACCGGTCTTGTAAACATCAGTACGATATATAGGAATTTTATGGTTTCAGATTCTGTGGAATTACTGAATAGAATCTAAATAAGCTGTACTATGTATATTTTGAGTACTTTGTGCAGCATTTATTGATTTTTTTTAACATTGTTATTTAACAGCTACTGATATTATTTGAAATTTATTAACTAATCCAATATAAGGGCTTTTGTTTTAAAAAGAGTGAAGTTTACATTTATACCCCAATACTTCCACTTGGTAAATATTTAATTGCCTTCATTGCACTGTTTCCAAGGCAAACTTAGCTTTGCACATGAAAAATTAATGTCATAGAGTGATACAGTGTGGAAACAGGCCCTTCGGCCCAACTTGCCCACACCGGCGAAAAAATGTCCCAGCTACATTAGTCCCACTTGCCTGCGCTTGGTCCATATCCCTCCAAACCTGTCCTATCCATGTACCTGTCTAACTGTTTCTTTAACAATGGGATAGTCCTAGCCTCAACTACCTCCTTTGGCAACTTGTTCCATACACCCACCACCCTATGTGTGGAAAAAGTTACCCCTCGGATTCCTATTAAATCTTTTCCCCTTTACCTTGAACCTATGTCCTCTGGTCCTCAATTCCCCCACTCTGGGCAAGAGACTCTGTGCATCTACCCGATCTATTCCTCTCATGATTTTGTACACCTCTATAAGATCCCCCCCTCATCCTTCTGCGCTCTATGGAATAGAGACCCAGCCTACTCAACCTCTCCCTATAGCTCACACCATCTAGTCCTGGCAACATCCTCGTAAATCTTTTCTGAACCCTTTCAAGCTTGACAATATCCTATAACATGGTGCCCAGAACTGAACACAATATTCTAAATGTGGTCTCACCAATGTCTTATACAACTGCAACATGACCTCCGAATTTCTATACTCAATACTCTGACTGATGAAGGCCAAAGTAACAAAAGCTTTTTTGACCACCTTATCTATCTGCAACTCGATCTTTAAGGAACCATGCACCTGTAGTCCTAGATCCCTCTGCTCTACAACAGTACCCAGAGGCTTACCATTTACTGTGTAGGTCCTGCCCTTGTTCGACGTCCCAAAATGCAACACCTCACACTTTTCTGTATTAAATTCCATCAACCATTCCTCTGCCCACCTAGCCAATCGATCCAGATCCTGGTGCAATGTTTCACAACCATCTTCACTATCTTCAAAACCACTCACTTTTGTATCATCAGCAAACTTGCTAATCTTGCCCTCCATGTTCTCATCCAAATCATTGATGTAGATGACAAACAGTAACAGGCCCAGCACCGAACCCTGAGGCACAACACTAGTCACAGGCCTCCAGTCTGAGAAACAACCTTTCGCCATCACCCTCTGCTTCTTTCCATGGAGCCAATTTGCTCTCCATTCAGTTATTTCTCCTTGGATCCCATGCGATCTAACCTTCCAGAGCAGCCTACCATGCGGAATCTTGTCGAATGCTTTACTGAAGTCCATGTACACAATACCTACAGCTCTGCCCTCATCAACCTTTTTGGTCACGTCTTCAAAAAAATCAATCAGATTTGTGAGACACGGCTTCCCACATACAAAACCATGCTGACTATCCCTAATCAGCCCTTGCCCATCCAAATGCCTGTATAACCTATCCCTCAGAATAGTCCCCAGTATTGTACCAACTACAGATGTTAAGCTTGCCGGCCTATAGTTCCCAGCATTTTCCCTGCAGCCTTTCTTGAAAAGAGGCACAACATTTGCCACCCTCCAGTCTTCCGGCACCTCTCCTGTATTTAAGGACGACTCGTAAATTTCAACCAGGGCTCCTGCAGTTTCCTCTCTAGTTTCCCGCAATGTCCTCCGATATATCTGGTCAGGCCCTGGAGATTTGTCTACCTTCAAACACGACAGTACCTTCAGTACTTCTTCGACAGTAACCCTGACTGCTCGCAAGACACTTCCAGTGACTGCTCCAATTTCCTCCGTCCTACTGTCTTTCTCAGTAAATTCAGAGGAGAAATACTCATTTAGGACCTCGCCAATCTCCTGTGGCTCCACACAGAGGTGACCGCTTTAATTCCTGGGTCCCACTCTCTCTCTAGTTACTCTTTTCCCCCTTATATATTTATAAAATCCTTTTGGGATTGTCCTTAATGCTCCCCGCAGAGCTATCTCCTGGCCCCTTTTTCCCCTTCTGATTTCCTTTTTTAGTTTATTCCTTTGTTCCCAAAACTCCTCCAGGGATGCACTTGATCCCAGCTGCCTATACCTGTCCCATGCATCCTTCTTATTTTTGACTAACGTCTCAATTTCCCTCGTCAGCCAAGCTTCCTTAAGTTTTCCTGCTTTGCCCTTCACTCTAACGGGGACGTACCCATCCTGAGCTTTCGTCAGCACACTTTTAAAAACATCCCACTTGGCCGATGTTCCTTTCCCCTCAAATAACCTGCTCCAGTCAACTTGAGTGACACATTCTCTCATACCCTCAAAGTTGGCCATCCCCAGTTGAGCATTTTAACACGTGGACCCTTTCCATCCCTATCCATAACTATCTTAAAACTAATCGAACTTTGGTCACTGGACCCAAAAGCCTCCTCCACAAACACTTCATTAACTTGCCCTTCCCAATTTCCCAATACTAGATCCAGCGTTGCTCTCTCACATGTGGGGGCCTCTACATATTGCTTAAGAAAACTCTCCTGAACACTTTTGAGGAATTGCACCCCATCTAAACCCTTCACGCTATGATTTTCCCAGTCTATATTGGGAAAGTTAAAATCCCCTACTACAACAACCTTATTTAACCTGCAACTGTCTGCAATCTCCCGGCACATTTGTTCTTCTAATTCCCGTTGACTATTCGGGGGTCTGTAGTACACCCCCAACAAGGTGATCATCCCTCTCTTGTTCCTCAGCCCCACCCATATCGCCTCACTAGACTTGCTTGGCAAATTCCCCAGAAAAGGGGTCAGTGCAGTAAAAAAGTATTTACAGAATTGTCAGTATTTTTAAACAGATGAACTTGGTGCTCAGTGGAGTTTTCTTTTCCTCAAAAATCACTTACAAAATCAATTTTGTAAACAAAGTAATTCTGTTTTGGAAACAGAATCACAGTAAATTCAGTAAATCCCATACTTTGGGGCAAAAGATGTTTTTGTCAGCAATGGTTATGATTGCTGGAAGCAGACTTTGATTTTATGGATTTATGGACAATGTTGTTTGTACTGTGCCCACAAACTCCTAAAGTATGCATTCAACTTCATGAGAAAATGTCATACAATCACATTAAACATCAGTAGCATTTTCTAGACATGAACGAAATAGTATTAAAATAGTACATACCTAAATTAATTGCAGTTAAATTTACATTTAGATGAAAATAAGTGCATAATGAAAGCAAATGTGTGTTTTGAGATTATCGTGGCTTTTTCACCGCCATGAAAAGCTATTTTTCATCACCAACGAGATTAAAATCCTCTGAAAATGTGCCACACTATAGGAGACTTGCAGTAGCAACTGTCCTTTGAAACGAACTCCTAATAGAGATACAAACTGAGGTCTGGTTCAGTCTGTGAAGTCGTATGATTTTAACATTCAATTGGTAAATGCAACCAAAAGAAAAACATTTGGGAGGTGGTATGCATTGTGCAGTCCTCTTATAATATTTTGGTGCCCAGACCTCTGAATATTTTAGTCACGTCCAATTGGTATAAGAATTAATAAACTGGTTTTGCAGCAGTTTGTCAAACATTGAAATCAATTCGGATGAATGGGAGTTAACTATTCTTTCTATGCTGTTCCTATGGATTTTGATAAACCCATAATTTTCACAAACCCATAATAATAAAAACAACTGGGATGCTCAGCATCCATGGAGGAAAATGGTTACCCAAACATTAATTCTGTTACTGTCTCCAAAACTGTTACCTTACCTGCTGAGTAGTCCCTGCATTTCTGTTTTTTCTTCAAATTTCCAGCTATCTTTTTAAAGTTTGAAATGCCCCATCAATTTTTATCTTCTTTATTGCACTCCTTCTAAGAAAAAATGCACACGGCCCAATGCTATAATGTTATTGTGACTATATACAAATGCAGAATGTTTGGTTACTTTTAAAGTCAGTATTTTAAGGTAAAGATCTAACTTGCCTCATGTCCCATTGTTGTGAGCTTTCACACTGCCTTAGCTCAGTAGCTATAACCCTTCACTTTTCTGTGTGCCATATATATTGCCTTTATACTAACCAAATTATATTTTCTGCCATTTCATATAATTGTTGCCAAGAATAATGACAAACAGCAAATCATCTTGTGCTTTTCAAAAGCTCCAATGCAATTTCATTTGGTGCCATAATAAAGACCAGAATTATATATATATTTTTTAAAAATGCACCTTTTCTTTTTATAACATTAAGGTTCTATCTTTGCAAAGAAAGTAAAGCAGACTTTCAACACTGGAACTATGTAATTCATCAAAATATTTAAAACTTTCTGTCAATGTTGCTTTAAAATGAGTCTTATTTTTGAGGATGTATAATATTTCTACCCCAGAACAATTAAATGAAATTTTTGATTTGTCCATTGGGGAGTCACATTCAAAATACCAAACAGAAACTTGCCTTTTGTACCTTTTTTAAACACAGTCCTACGATGTAACATTTATTTATTTTGTACTTTTGTTTTTACAGTGAATTTACAGGGATTTTGAAATGACATGTTATATTCTCTGAATTCTATGCTATTGTGAATTGCGGACGTTCCTGAACTGTTTCTGTGTCATTTTAGACCAAATACCACTAATAAGTCTGTTGATATTTATGTAATCCCTTAATAAACAGAATGGAGACTCTGTATTGATTGTGGGATTTTATTTAAACCAATATTGGAAAATTGCAAAGGACATTAGCCCTGATTCTTGTACATTACTATTTATTTCACACTAGTTCTTCAACTAATCAGTTTTGCCAGTCATTACTGACCTAATGTAAGGGAACGAAAGAGATATTTGTTGATATGCAATTTAGAATTCGGATTGACATGGGTAAGGGACCCAAATAAATAGTAAATATTTATTTACAATTTAATTGTAATATTCTCTTCTACTTAAAAAAATTCTGAAAACAACACTGGCCTCACTCAGCCAATAGAAAATATGACAATTTGCATGTTAAATGGCATTAATGAAAAAGCTAGACTGTTAAATGAGGAAAAAAGGCAAGCCCAATAACGACTGGTTTTCAGAGCTAATCCATCAAGCTGTGGACTTGGTATTACCTGGGTACGTCCAGGACCATTGGGCTTATCTTTACTTAGAAGTGATGCCAATAAAGAGCAAGATCGTGTGAGTACTGCTGTGCTACTCACCTCACCTTCCTTGTTTGAAACGGGGATTACCGATTTCCTCTGTACTTAACGTTTTGAACGGAGAAGGGATTAAAAGCAGAATGGTCAGGTTTGCAATATTGGTTACAAATTGAGCACAGATCACATTCTTAAAGGAAAACTAAATCTTTTGGATTGAATAGAAGAACCAAAATATATTTTTTTAATTCTTTTTACTGCTGGAAGGTTGGAGTTTATGGAACATAGAACACTACAGCACAGGAAAGGATCTCTTGACTCACAATGTCTGCGTCGAACATGATGAACTAATCGCATCTGCTTGAACATGATCCATCGGCTTCCATTTCCATGTGCCGATCCAAAAGCCTCTTAAATGCCACTATCAAAACTGTTGCCACCACCATTCCTGGCAGCAGGTTCCAGGCACACGTCACTCTCCTGCTCACCTTAAGTTTCAAAGAGAACAAATATGCAAGCATTTTTCTGACATGAAAATAGGGCAGTAAAAAGAAAATTTACTTGTGTTGACTGGATAAAATTGGTAATTGAAGGTATGGAAGGTTAAGTACATTCATGAGAACTATAACCTTAATGATAAATCTGGGCACAGTGGTAGAAGTTCCATTCAAAGTCAACGTTGATATTTGTGAATAATGAGAGCATAGATCAATTCAAAACAACAATTTTAAAGGAAAATGATCGTCAGATCAATGAGGACAGTTAAAGACAGATAAAGATCAACCTACAAAGAAGAAAAGGAATCATTCTAAATTCTAGGTCCATATGAGGTGATAATGTTTTAGTCAGATACTAAGAACTCGATACTGCAGTGAGACATACTCTAGGAGAGTAGAAGGTGTGTTTAGTTTAGAGATACAGCGTGGAAACAGGCTCTTCAGCCCACCAAGTCCACGCCGACCAGCGATCCCACGCACTAAATATACCCTATGCACCGGTGACGATTTACAACTTTACCAAGCTAATTAGCTTACAAAGCTCTACAGAAAGTGGGAGGAAACCGGAGCACCCGGGTAAAACTCACAGAGGTCACGGAGAATGTACAAACTACAGACAGGCACCCGCAGTCAGGATCGAACCCGTGTCTCTGGTGCTATAAAGCAGCAACTGGCACTGCGCCACCGTGGCGCCACTGTTCAAGTTAAAAATCTGTCTACGTTAAAAAGGTAATTAGGAGAAAGGAATTTGAAATATTGTAGATCCAAGTTGGACCCAATATTTTTATTACCAAAGTGGAAATAGGTAAAGATGCGGATCAAAAAGAAAACATACATGTGGCAGCAGATGTTTTGATTGCAGTTTTCAAATGAATTATTTGCATAGTTTTTCATGGAAGGCAACAATAGATTGTTAATTTTGTACCATTGTCATAAAAGGAGAAAGAAGGAATAATTTATTACAGTTAACCTGATCTTGACTGTAAATTTAGGATTGACTGTAAATTTGGATTGACTGTAAATTTGATTATTTTTCTTTTAAGGCAATAAGGTAGTCCAAAAGAATAGCTCAGGTAATGAAATCCAAAAGGATAATACGATAATCTAAGGATAATGCTATATTCATGATTTCTTTATGGTACGAAAGGAGGTCATTGACTATGCTGTCTTGCAGAGCATATCTTATTTCCCTATAACTTATTCTCTCTCGCCTTCATAAGTGATAGGAGCAGAATTAGGCCATTTGGCCCATCAAGTCTATCCTGCCATTCAATCATGGCTGATCTATCTCACCCACCCTATTTATTGCCACTCTGCCTTCTGTCATCCAGCCAACCTGCTATCCATGCTAGTATCTGCCCTATGATACCATGGGCTCTCATCTTCCTCAGCAGCCTCGTGTGGCACCTTATCAAAGGCTTTCTGAAAATCTAGGTAAACAACATCCACTGACTCCTTTGTCTGTCCTGCTATTTACCTCTTCAAATAATTTCCACCAGAATTTCTAAGTACTCCGTAACCTCATCCTTTATAATGGACTCTAAAATTGTACCAACCACTGAAGTTGAACTAACTGGCCTATAGTTTCCACAATTCTGCTTTGCTTTCCTATCAATTCCTCCTAATTCTCCTGCATCCTTCCACCCATATTCAGGCAATTTAAGGTAGCCAAATAATCTATCAATAACTCTTTGGCAGCACACAGAGAAAATTGATACGATCATGGAGAATGTACAAACTACACACAGTTAGCATGTTGGGTCAGGATTGAACAGCAGTCCCTGGAGCCATGTAGATCAGCCCTCACAGCTCAAGGCCATCAACATTCCTCGTGGCCCAACCGTTCCCATGTTCACTGAACACCCAATACATTTCTTAACTTTAAAGTTTAAGGGTATTATATTTAATAACAACAGTAATATTTCCCTTTTGCAATCAGCAAACTCACAGAAGTTAAAAAAAATACTATTGAGGGCGTGCAGCGTAGGTTCACTAGGTTAATTCCCGGAATGGCGGGACTGTCGTATGTTGAAAGGCTGGAGCAATTAGGCTTGTATACACTGGAATTTAGAAGGATGAGGGGGGATCTTATTGAAACATATAAGATAATTAGGGGATTGGACACATTAGAGGCAGGAAACATGTTCCCAATGTTGGGGGAGTCCAGAACAAGGGGCCACAGTTTAAGAATAAGGGGTAGGCCATTTAGAACGGAGACGAGGAAGAACTTTTTCAGTCAGAGAGTGGTGAAGGTGTGGAATTCTCTGCCTCAGAAGGCAGTGGAGGCCAGTTCATTGGATGCTTTCAAGAGAGAGCTGGATAGAGCTCTTAAGGATAGCGGAGTGAGGGGGTATGGGGAGAAGGCAGGAACGGGGTACTGATTGAGAGTGATCAGCCATGATCGCATTGAATGGCGGTGCTGGCACGAAGGGCTGAATGGCCTACTCCTGCACCTATTGTCTATTGAACACATTTCGGTAAACAATTGGAGAAAACAAGAGTAGGTACAGGAAAATAGGACTTGAGGATCTGAGCTACAGGGAGAAGTTGGTCAGGCTAGTACATTTTGCCTTGGAGTGCTTAAGACTGAGGGGTGAGGTTATAGAGGTATTTAAAATCATGAATGGAATAGATAGGGTGAATGCATAGAGTATTTTAGCTGGAGTAGAAGAATCAAGAACCAGTGCGCATAGGCTTAAGGTGAGAAAGGAAAGATTTAATAGGAACATGAGGCGTAACATTTTTCCACAGAGAGGGTGCTGGGTATATGGAATGAGCTGCCAAGGGAGGTATTTGAGGCAAGTACCATAGCAACATTTAAAAGACATTCGGACAGGTACATGGATAGGAAGGTTGAGAGGGATATAGGTCAAACGCAGGCAGGTGGTGGGACTGTTGTACTGGGTGACATCTGGGTCAGACCCAGTCAGCATGGGCAGGTTGTGCTGAAGGACCTGATTCCATGCTTTATGAATCTCTCCACCCTTAGGTTCAGGTAGAGTTGAGACACTGGCCAGCAAAGATCCAGAAAATCCCAGACTCAATGGATGACAAAGGAGATACAGAGCAAGATAAAACAAATGGTGTTTATAACATTCAACAGGTTGTAAATACCAATATGGTGAAACAATCGCTACGTCTACGCTAGATCTTGTTGATGTACAGGCGACCATTTCGGGAGCATCGAATGCAGTAGATGAGGTTAGACAAGGTGCACATGAACCTCTGTCTCACCTGGAAGGACTGCTGGGGTCCCTGGATGGAGGTGAGGGAAGAGGTATAGGGAGGGGTGTTACATCTATGGCTACAGGGGAAAGTATTGGTTGAGGGGGTGGTTGGGGTGTGAAGGGATAAGTTCAATGATTCAATTGTCCTTTATTGTCATGTGCACCGGGGTACAGTGACATTTGATTTGTCATACAGTCATACATAAAAAAAAGCAACAAGATACATAACTACATAAAGATTAAACATAGACTTAACAGCCACTACAGCGGCATGTGAGAATACCCAGGGCACACAGCATAAGTGGAGACCCACAGCCATCAGTTCAATGTCCAGGCCCCTCCACACACGCCCCTCCACCATGAAGTGACCAGAGTTGTACCGACCTGTCGGCAGTCCCTGTCCGCCTGAACAATCAGAAAGCCGTCCACACTCGCACTAGACGTCCTCATGGAGCAATGTCCCCGCAAACACTGAGATCACTGCACTCATGGCACTCCCTCCGAGTCCTCACCAGTGCGGGCAGCACATCCATCTTGTTTTATCGGCGACCTCACATTCCCCACTGTGATGGAAGGCAAATAACTTATACCTTCTTTCCTCCTTTTCTCCCGCAGTCGGGGCAATAGAAACATCCACAGTCGGGGCGATCAAAGCCCCCGCATCGGGGCGATCGCAGCTCCCACGATCGAGGTGGTCGAAGCTCCTAAGGTTGGAGCTCCCAAAGTCGATCTCTAACAAAGGGACCACCAGCTCCACGATGTTAAGGCGCCATTGCGGACGGAGATACGATATGGAAAAAGTCGCATCTTCGTCGAGGGAAGAGATTAAAAAGTTTCCCCCAACCCCCCACCACCACATAAAACAAAAAACTAAAGATACACTAAAACATACAAGTAAAAACTAAAGATAAACTAAACAAGTAAAGACTAAAAATAACAAAAGAAGAAAGGGACGAGACAGGCTGTCGGCGAGGCTGCCATATACGGCACCACCCAGTGAACCAAGGAGTTGCAGAGGGAGCGGTCTCTGTGGAAGGCGGAAAAGGGTGGAAATGCTAAGCTTTGACTGGTGATGAGATCACATTGGAGGTGATGGAAATGTCAGGATATGTTGGATCCAGATGCTGGTAGGGTGAAAGGTGAGGACCAGGAGAACTCCATCCTTGGACCATCTGGGGAAGGGGGAGTGAGAGCAGAACTACGGAACACAGAGGAGACACCACGAGGTAAGAAAATACTGCTTTCCAAACTATTAACTAGGTGTATTTATGGTTAATTTGTACAAAACTACGATGATTTTGTAGGTTTTATTGCTTTATGCTTCGGTGAGTGAGCGAGATCGTGACGATTCTCTTGCATTGTAACTTGTGAATGGACTTGCTTACAGGACCCTATTTGAATTAACATATGATTAACTTTGTTATTTATTTTGTTTTATTTGTTACTGGGCAAAGCCATGCGCATTTGTGCAATTTCGGGCTGTGGGAGTAGCACGTATCACGTATCACCTGAATAAGTGGATGCAGAATGTGTGTGACAGCCACAACTGTCAATTTGCGGATAACTGTTTCTGCCCACCTCCCTTCAGGCAGCATTTCGGGAGAGAAGGAATGGGTGACCTTTCGGGTTGAGAAACTTCTTCAGAAGTCTGGAGAATAAGCGAGTTCAGTGTCTCGCTTCTTCAGAAATGGTTTCAGGGAGTGGATTGGGTTTTGCAGTGGAAAACAGCTGCTATTGAATGCTGAAAGGCAAGGGGACAGGAAAATATTGTGATTTTTAGAAGGAAAGCTTGAGGGCATTAGTGCAGGAATGGATCAGACATACTGAAGGGTACTCTCAACCTGACACGAATCCTTGGGGAAAAAAACTCAAGAGACGAACTTGTATTGTTAGAATAATTGTGTCGGAAATATTTAAAAAACTGGGAGAATGAAAAGAGAGCAAGTTAGATTAATATTATCAGTTAGCTGTGGGCGTCAGGGCGCTGTTCCTAAGAACTGTCCATAAATTGATTTTTCCACACATCAGAAACAAACAATTTCAATGAGGGTCGATTAATATTGTTTTGATGTTTAAAAAGGAAGGAAGTAAGGGATTAAACCAATTAATTTTGGTGGCAGGAATATTAATGGAGGTGCAGTATAAACAAACCATTTCTCAGGGCATAGATTGATCAAGGACTGTTACCATGTATTTGTGAAGGAAATATCATATTTGATTAATTTAATTGAATTTTTCAATGTGGTAACAAGGCCAGTGAGTGCAATATCTGATGTAATCTTGTATAGATTTCAGCAACATCCTTTCAAGCTAATCAAAAAAATGAAATCCCATTATTTTCAAGTGAAATTGGATCTAAAATTGACTCAATGCAAAAACAAAGGATAATGGTTGTTGAGTGTTAATGACCGGAGAGCTGTTCCAGTGAGTTTCACAGGATTTGGAACAGTAACATATGGTTAATCTGACATGCCTGGCACTTGAGTGGTGTCAGACTAGCAGAATTTCCACTGTGGTTATTATAATTAATTTGCCAACATTGATCCATCTTGTTTTCAAAGAAGTTGCATGCTGTACGATAATATATTTTCCAATGAATCTTGTGAGTTGAAAGGGAGTACGTTGAACCATTGTTTGTTCCCATGTGGGCAGACAGTAGATTATTGGACTTTTAACATAATTGGTCCCTTGATTAATACGTTAATGATCTGAACTAGGCAGCTTGATATGTAGCTTAAATAATAGAAAATTTACATGTTCTGTTGAAGAGGAAAAATGTCACTTTTTGTCTCATTTCTTTTTCTCTGGCAGCATTTTCAAACATTTAGACTCAAGGCCGTAATGGATTTTCATGGATTTAAAAATGCAGTTCAGGGCAGATCTCCTAATCAGCCCGCACACTAACTGTAGCCCAAATTTAGTACTTCTCATGCAGTATTAAATAGTTGATACAAATTAGATCCTAGGTTAGAAATTATGATTTCTTGTTATTCTGTCACATACAAATATGCCACATAACCAAAGGGAATATTACAAAAAAAAACAATGTTTAAATTGACATTAACTTTCAACGCAATTAATTAAATGATCTGACCTGATTTAATAGTGGATGATCACCATCAGCTGGAAATCTGAGAGCATTTGAAATTTTCTTGAGCACAGAGTAATAGGAGCCTCAATGAGATGAAGAAAGGATCCATAGAAACTGGTTCTATTCAACAAATATCTTGCTATCTATAAGGATAAATGCAGTTATAAAGTTGGCCAGAATAATGGCCATGGCAACTTAGAGGAGACCAGGAAGATGGGGAATGTAATCTTACAGCTGTAGCGAATCATTGTGGATCAGAGATCAGCACTTGTAACAGAATTAAGAGCCTCCTGCAATGGTGTGTCCTAACTCTCTGGTGGCAGATTGAGTAACATCTCAAACTGCCTTGAAAGGATGTTAGGAAGTAGGAAGTGGCCTATTTTAGCACATGGGAATGAGGTTATCTTGAGCTTCCCACTCCTGAAGATGTCAAGAATTAAAATTTAAGACACAAAGTGCTGGAGTAACTCGGTGGGTCAGGCTGCATTTCTGGGAGCATCTGCAGTTCCTTGTTCCAGTAGCTAAGAATTATAATCTACTGGTTATTACCCAAACCATGTGGAGAACAGTACGGGGTTAATGTGGGTGAAGAGTACAGGGTTAATGTGAGTGAAGAGGTAAACAGACAGCTGAATGTGTGAATTAGAGTTCCATTTCAAGGAGCCAGTACTAGAACAGGAACTGTACCATTGATAGACACCACCTAAAGCAAGCTCTCACTAAGACCCTTGTGGAAAGTTTAAATTGTATCGTCAGCATTACCTTTAATTCGTAAAGGGAAAATGAGTAGCCTGAATAATGGATTGAATGATGGCCTACCATTAAAAGTGTTGTCATCAACCCATTCTTCCCTGACCAGATCTGGAGAGCTAAGCTGGCTTATTGCCTCAGCGAACATATAATCAGCGAAACCTCAAAATTGAAAAGGTCATCAGCAAACTAACCCTGAGGGCCTCCAGAATATCCTGAAAGTCTGACAGAACGCAAGGTCAGGATGAAGCTTTGCTTCTTCAAAACTTTATGGCACATCACAGATGTTCAGAGACATTTAAAACTATTTCTTCTCCTCCTCCTACAACAATCAGTCTGAAGGAGGGTCCTGTACAGTGCCTTTTTCTTTAAAACTATTAAGATTGTTTTAAATATACAAAATAAATAATTAAAATATATTATGACACTAAGATAATGTTTTAGATAATTTGTGTTTTCAAAAAGCAGTATTTCTTACCTTTACCCAAGTAAACTAGAACCAGGGACCCCATTCCTTTGCCAGATGGGCCAAGCACTGCTTAACATTTAGTTTCCCAAGCATAAAATAATTTTACTGCACTCGCATACAATTTTATTGCACATACTTTCCATTCTCCAGGTTTAATTATATTTTTCATTTGTTTAACACTTTTTGGGGTTTATTGGCAGATGGAATATAGTGTAGCAATGTGTGGAATCATGTATTTTGGTAGTAGGAATAAAGGCATAGTATAGTGGGTCTGGACGCAGTAGGAATAAGGCAAGACGCCAGGTAAGTGTTAACAGTAATTTAATCCAACAACAGAACTTCCACTCTCACTTCAGTCTCAAACACGAGTTCTCTCCAGCCCCTTTAGGCAAAACCCCGTAGCACTAGTCCCTTCCCCAGCCCTGTCCAACACGTGCCGAGGGGGATGATCCAGGGAATGGCCTAATCCCCGGGTATCGCCAAAGAGTGGGGATAAATGGGTCCCTTTCGGAATGGCAGGCAGTGACCAGTGGGGTACCGCAAGGTTCGGTGCTGGGACCCCAGCTATTTACGATATACATTAATGACTTAGATGAAGGGATTAAAAGCACCATTAGCAAATTTGCAGATGATACTAAGCTGGGGGGTAGTGTGAATTGTGAGGAAGATGCAATAAGGCTGCAGGGTGACTTGGACAGGTTGTGTGAGTGGGCGGATACATGGCAGATGCAGTTTAATGTAGATAAGTGTGAGGTTATTCACTTTGGAAGTAAGAATAGAAAGGCAGATTATTATCTGAATGGTGTCAAGTTAGGAAGAGGGGATGTTCAACGAGATCTGGGTGTCCTAGTGCATCAGTCACTGAAAGGAAGCATGCAGGTACAGCAGGCAGTGAAGAAAGCCAATGGAATGTTGGCCTTCGTAACAAGAGGAGTTGAGTATAGGAGCAAAGAGGTCCTTCTACAGTTGTACCGGGCCCTGGTGAGACCGCACCTGGAGTACTGTGTGCAGTTTTGGTCTCCAAATTTGAGGAAGGATATTCTTGCTATTGAGGGCGTGCAGCGTAGGTTCACTAGGTTAATTCCCGGAATGGCGGGACTGTCGTATGTTGAAAGGCTGGAGCAATTAGGCTTGTATACACTGGAATTAAAGGTCATGCCCAACTTCTACCAACACATCACGTGTGTCACCAGGGGGAAAAGAACTTTGGACCACTGCTACACGCCATTCAGGAAAGGCTACAAGGCCGTTTCTCTCCCTCCTTTTGGGAAATCTGACCATGCTGCCATTTTCCTGCTGCCAGAGTACAAACAACGGATAGTACGGGAAGCGACAGTGACGAGGGACGTAAAGCGGTGGGCTGACCATTCGGAGGCCATGCTTCAGGATGCACTGAGCGAAGTCGACTGGAACATGTTCCAAGAAAGTTCCAGAGACGTAAATGAGTTTGCGGAAGCGGTTACGGACTTCATTGCCACAATAGCCGATACCATCATCTCCACGGTAAGGGTCAGTATCTTCCCTAACCAAAAACCCTGGGTGGACAGGTCTATTCGCGTGGCCTTGAATGCTCGCACCGCTGCTTACAACTCCGGCCTGGCATCCGGCAACATGGACGACTACAAGGGAGAGTCCTACCGACTGCGAAGGGCAGTGAAGGACGCAAAAAAGAGGTACCGGGACAAGATGGAGTCACAGATGGAGCAGCAGGACACCAGGCGCCTTTGGCAGGGGCTACGGACTATAACTAGCTACAGGTCCAGCACCCCCTCAACCGGAAGTGCCGGCTCCTCCTTAGCTGATGACCTGAACTCTTTTTACGCACGGTTTGAGACGGGTAACACCACCAGCTCGCCGTCTAAAAACAGCACCGAAGGGGTGCTGGCTAGCGAGGCTGGAGGGGGATCCACCGCCGGGGATGTGCACACATTCTCGGTGTCCGAGCATGAGGTGAGGTGGGCTCTGACGCGTGTGAACACGAGGAAAGCTGGAGGCCCAGATGGTATATCTGGGCGAGTACTAAAGTCTTGTGCTACTCAGCTTGCTCCAGTGCTCACCACAATATTCAACCTCTCCTTGGCAAAGTCCGTGGTCCCTGCATGCTTCAAAAGATCCATCATTGTACCGGTGCCAAAGAATGCCTCTCCAGTGTGTTTAAATGACTACCGACCGGTGGCCCTCACCTCGGTTGTCATGAAATGCTTTGAGAGGCTAGTCAAGAAGCACATCTGCGCCCTCCTTCCTCGCAACATGGACCCACTACAGTTCGCATAACGTCCGAACAGGTCCACGGATGATGCGGTCTCCCAGGTTCTACACACCGCTCTCTCTCATCTGGACAGCCAGGGGGGCTATGTGAGGATGCTGTTCATTGACTTTAGTTCAGCATTCAACACAATAGTCCCCAGCAGACTGGTTGAGAAGCTGCTGGAACTGGGGCTTAGCACCCCTCTGTGTGCCTGGGTCCTGGACTTTCTCACTGCCAGGCCCCAAGAGGTCAGGATGGGGGAACACACATCTAGCTCCCTCACCATGAACATAGGATCCCCCCAGGGCTGCGTCCTTAGCCCCCTACTGTACTCCCTGTACACACATGACTGTGGGGCCAGGTTCAGCTCAAACTCCATCATCAAGTTTGCTGATGACACTGTGGTGGTGGGCCGGATCTCCAACAATGATGAGAAGGCCTACCGGGAGGAGGTGGCTGATCTGGCACTCTGGTGTCAGGACAATAGCCTCCTCTTGAATGTCACTAAAACAAAGGAGCTGATTGTGGACTTCAGAAGGGCTAAACATCCAAGGACGTACACGCCACTGGAGATAAATGGGTCTATTGTGGATAGGGTGAGCAGTTTCAAATACTTGGGAGTCCGCATCGCAGAGGATCTGACGTGGGCAACGCACATTGCCGCACTGGTGGGTAAGGCTAAGCAGCGCCTTTACCATCTTAGACAACTGAGGAAATTCAGAGTGTCTCAGAGGATCCTTCATTGCTTCTACTCTGGGGCTGTAGAGAGCATCCTGTCCGGCAACATTACAGTCTGGTTTGGGAACAGCTCTGCCCAGGACAGGATAGCCCTGCAGAGAGTAGTGCGTTCGGCAGAACGCACCATGGGAACTACACTCGTCCCCCTGCAGGACCTATACATCAGGAGGTGCAGATCCAGAGCAAGCAAGATCATGAGGGACCCCTGCCACCCCAGTAACGGACTGTTCCAGATGCTACGATCAGGCAAACGCCTCCGCTGTCACGCTGTGAAAACGGAGAGGATGAGACGGAGCTTCTTCCCACAGGCCATCAGGACTGTCAACTTTTATAACCCCAGAGACTAAATTTTTGTCGACAATAATAGTAACTTATTAACTTTATTTATATGCTGTAACTGTAATTCTTTTTGTGCACAACCCGCAGGCATTGCCACTTTCATTTCACTGCACATCGTGTATGTGTATGTGACAAATAAATTTGACTTGACTTGACTTGGATGAGGGGGGATCTTATTGAAACATATAAGATAATTAGGGGATTGGACACATTAGAGGCAGGAAACATGTTCCCAATGTTGGGGGAGTCCAGAACAAGGGGCCACAGTTTAAGAATAAGGGGTAGGCCATTTAGAACGGAGATGAGGAAGAACTTTTTCAGTCAGAGTGGTGAAGGTGTGGAATTCTCTGCCTCAGAAGGCAGTGGAGGCCAGTTCGTTGGATGCTTTCAAGAGAGAGCTGGATAGAGCTCTTAAGGATAGCGGAGTGAGGGGGTATGGGGAGAAGGCAGGAACGGGGTACTGATTGAGAATGATCAGCCATGATCGCATTGAATGGCAGTGCTGGCTCGAAGGGCTGAATGGCCTACTCCTGCACCTATTGTCTATTGTCTATAATACACTATTTTCTAAATGGGGAGTCCAGAAATCGGAGGCGCAAAGGGACTTGGGAGTGCTGGTGCAGGATTCCCAAAAAGTTAATCTGCAAGTCGAATCAGTCGTAAAGAAAGCAAACTCAATGCTAGCATTTGTTTCAAGAGGGGTTGTATACAAAAACAGCAATGAAACGCTGAGGCTCTATAAGGCGCTGGTAAGGTCACATTTGGAGTATTGTGAGCAATTTTGGGCACCATATCTCAGGAAGGATGTGCTGGCTCTGGAAAGGATCCAGAGGAGTTTTACAAGAATGATCCCAGGAATGAGTAGGTTAACCTATGATGAGTGTTTGTCGGCACTAGGCCTGTACTCGCTGGAGTTTAGAAAAAATGATGGGGGACCTCATTGAAACATACAGAATAGGAAAGGCTTGGACAGAATGGATGTGGAGAGAACGTTTCCACTTGTGGGAGAGTCTGGGGTTAGAGGTCATAGAATTAAAGGATGTTCTTTTAGGAAGGAGATGAGGAAAAATGTCTTTAGTCAGTGGGTGGAGAATCTGTGGAATTCTTTGCCACAGAGGATATTTGTCAAGTCAGTGTATATTTTTAAGACAGAGACAAATTTTTGATTAGTAAAATGGGGTTAGGAGGGAGATGGATCAGCTATGATTGAATGTAGACTTGATGGGCCAAATGGCCTAATTCTACTCCTATCACTTATGACCTTATTTTAGACTGTTGTGCTGAATTGACCTGATAATAAAAATGGGTGGTCTAAAAGACTGTGGGTTCATATAAATAAAAATAAAAATTATCAAAATAGCCAGACCAATGTGTCTGTGTCTGGATAGCTAGTTGAGCAGTGAGTTAAGAGAGGGCTGTTCTGGCACACATTTGGAACGACATGTTGTCCTTGGATGGTTAGCTACACTGGTTTACCAGAATGACTGAAGAATCTCGGAATTTGGGGGCACCATAACCAAATTCCCAATTTTACGATATGCAATTGGGAAATACGTTTATACCTTAGAACTCTTCCAAAAGTAACAATTAATGGTAGGCCATTTGTCAATTTAAAACCTAACATTAGAAAACATGTTAACCAAAGTATTAAATGATCTGGGGAAAATGTCACAGGTTAATAACTTTATCACCATGAATGGAGGACAGGTTGAAGGGGCTAAATTATCTCTTCCCACATAGAAAATGTGATTCTTTTGCAATTAAGATACTGCAGATTTCACCCATTATGATTTTCACATGTTTGTATCCTAATTTCCAACATCTCTCCGCTTCTCATCTTTAATGAAAGACATCTATTTGAACGGTATATGAAAGCAAGTTTTTTCATGGTTAAAAACAATCAAAACAGCCATTCTTTGATTTATGAAAAGGATGAGTCCATTCCTTTAGGAAGACAGGCACTTATATCCTGATTGAATGACATTTCTCAAAATACGATGCAATGTGTTGAGACCATGAAACAGGCTGTGAATTGAAAAGGCTGCAAGAAAACATTTTCTTTCTTTCATGAATAAGGTTAATCAAAGGAGCCAATTTACATGAGAAACAAGGAACTGCAGATGCTGGTTTATATCAAAGGTAGACACAAAGTGTTAGGGTAACTCAGCAGAGCAGGCAGTATCTCTGTAGAGAAAGGATAGGTGACATTTTGGGTCAGGACCTTTCATTTGATCCTTCTAAAGGGTCCAGGCCCAAAACATCATCCATCCTTTTTCTTCAGAGATGCTGCCTGACCCACTGTTACTCCAGTATGTTGTGTCTATTTTTGACACCATTTACATGTTTTCTTGAAAAAGATTTTGCAGTCTCGACTGTCCACTAAATGCTGATAAGCTCAGAACACTATCCTTCCTCAACGCTTGCAAATTGATGATACAGGGCCAATTGAAGTTAGGATGCATGGTCATATTCCACACGGAAGGGTCAAATAAAAAGGAAGTGGTGTCAATTGTCATCATTTACATAATGAAGTGGTGGCAATGAAGTTGGAGCTGTTGAGAGCAAATCTTTAAGTTTTGCAGAGAAACTACAGATATGCACACATCTTAAAACATTGCGTTGAATTGTGTCTAGATTCTCAGTTAAACCTATTAACATCCAAACTGAAGTTAGTTACTTAAAAGCTGTAAGATTTAAAAGTATAAACGCTTGAATTATGTCATAAAGGATATTACAAGAAACTGCAAGACTTAGTATAATTAGTGGTATTAGTATTAGTTTATTATTGTAATGTGTGCTGAGTTACATTGAAAAGCCTTTATTTGGTTGCTATCCAGTCAAATCAAATCATACCACACACAAATACAATCGAGCCATACACAAATGCAACAGATAATACAAAGAGAAAAATACCAGAATGCAGAATATATTATAGCATTATAGTTAGAGAAAAGTCCACGGTTCACAATGAGGTAGGTTGGAAGATCGGGACTATGCCCTCGCTTATGGCAAGACTAGTCAGTTGTCTGATCACAGCAGGAAATAAGCTGTTCCTGAATCTGGTGGAATGTGCTTGCAAGCTTTCAGGTTTTTATATCTTCTGCCATTGTGAGAGGGAAGAAGAGGGGATGACCAGAGTGAAAAAGGTCCTTGATTATGCTGACGGCTTTCCTGAGGTAGTGCAAAGTGCACATGGAGTTGATGGTGGAAAGTCTGGTCTCTGCAATGGACTGGGCTACATCCACAACTCTCTGCACTTTCTTGCAGTCTTGGGCAGAGCTGTTCCAAGAGCATGTTGCAATGCAATCCAATAGTACGCTTTCCATGGTATAGGTTGGCATGGCCTGGAGAAATGCTGAGCTTTCCCAGTTTCCTGAGACAGTGAAGGCATTGGTGTGCATTCTTTTGCCGTAGCCTTAATGTGGTTGGTTCAGGACAAATTACCGGTGATATGCACACCAAGGAACTTGAAGCACTCTATCACGCATCGTTGATGCTAATTGGGCCATCTCACTTTCTTAAGTCAATAAACTAGCTTTGGCTTGCTGATATTGAGGGTGTTGTCTTGATAACATGTTAGCATCTAAGCTCTCCATCTCCTTCCTGTACTTCATCTTGTCATTATTTGAGACCCGGCCCACTAAGTTGCTGTCATCTGCAAACTTGTAAATTGGTAGTAATATACATTATATTAGTAGTGTTACTAAGTTTCAACACACCATTAAAAAGGACTCCAAATTATGCTGCTCTTAGTCTTGGCTATCATTACCACAATCTGGATGGGTTCAAGGCCAAACATAACCAATAGGCATCAAGGAAGGCTACCTAGTTACTGGAAATTGTTAAATATTGTTAA
This sequence comes from Rhinoraja longicauda, assembly GCF_053455715.1. Lineage (NCBI taxonomy): Eukaryota > Metazoa > Chordata > Chondrichthyes > Rajiformes > Arhynchobatidae > Rhinoraja > Rhinoraja longicauda. The sequence continues at coordinate 70,870,436 of NC_135955.1, read as the reverse complement.
ACAAGACTTTACAATCTGTAAACATTTGCAAATACATTAAACCCTTGTGATAACAGACCCGGGGGGGGAGGGGGGGGGGGGAATGGTGTTCGTTATTGGGCTAGCCGAATCAAGCAATATAAGGCAGGCACGGGTTATTGATTGTGGATGATCAGCCATGATCACAATGAATGGCAGTGCTGGCTCGAAGAGCCAAATGACCTCCTGCTCCACCTATTTTCTATGTATTTTTTATGTTATTGCTGATTGTCCGCTATAACCGAGTGAGGGTTTATTTCCCCCATTGACATAACTGCCCGGGCTCTGGGTCAGAATCGTGGAGCCCAATCTCCAAGACCCCAATGAGACCTCCCTCACCACACAGAGAGGAGCACCTTGTCCGATGCAGCTGAGGAACAGCAATAACCGCTGCCCCGGCTGATGATTCCATGCAGAAACTGAGAGCAAAACAGCAGGTCTGGGGCATTGGGGCACCCTGTTTTCCTCTGTGAGTTTTCCACAACTAACTGCCTGCCCAGAGTTCAGGGTGAAAGGACATTTAACTTTAACATTAACTCTATTTCTCCTTCCAAATATACTAACCTGCTGAGAGAGTAAAGAGTTCTTTTTCACAGCTAAAATTGTATTTTTATGACTGCATGCTAATAATACTAAAGGCTGTTTATTAACATCACTTAATAGAATTAAGTGTCGATTGGAGGGATAAGTCTGCGATAACAAAAATCAGTTAAACGCACCAGAGCTTTGATCCCAATGTTCGTTTTAAATTCAACAGGATCCTGTTCCCCTGTTTTGCTGAAAAACATCAGGTTCGGTTTATTACACTCCCTTTAAATTCACCAGGGCACTGTTTCCCACACTCCTTTTATCAATGTAACCCCACTTTTTACAAAAGGAGGGAGAGAGAAAACAGGGAATTATAGACCAGTTAGCCTTACATCAGTAATGGGGAAGATGCTTGAGTCGATTGTTAAAGATCTTATAGCAGCGCATTTGGCAAGCAGTGACAGGATCGGTCAAAATCAGCAGGGATTTATGAAGGGGAAATCAGGCTTGACTAATCTTCTGGAATTTTTTGAGGATGTAACAAGTAGAATGGATAAGGGAGAGCCAGTGGATGTGGTTATCTGGACTTTCAAAAAGCCTTTGTCAAGGACCCACACAAGAGATTAGTGTGCATAATTGGAGCACATGGTATTGTGGGTAGAGTATTGACATGGATAGAGAACTGGTTGGCAGACAGGAAGCAAAGAGTAGGAATTAACAGGTCATTTTCAGAATGGCAGGCAGTGACTAGTGGGGTGCCGCAAGGTTCGGTGCTGGGACCCCAGTTATTTACAATATATATTAACGATTTAGACGAGGGAATTAAACATGACATCGCCAAGTTTGCGGATGATACAAAGCTGGGTGGCAGTGTGAGCTGCGATGAGGATGCTTTGAGGCTGCGGGGTGACTTGGATCAGTTGGGTGAGTGCGCAGATGCAGTATAATGTTGATAAATGTGAGGTTATCCACTTTGATGGCAAGAACAGGAAGGCAGATTATTATCCGAATGGTGTCAGATTAGGAAAAGTGGAGGTGCACGAGACCTGGATGTGCTTGTACATCAGTCACTGAAAGTAAGCATGCAGGTACAGCAGACAGTGAAGAAAGCAAATTGCATGTTGGCCTTCATTGTAAGAGACTGAGTTTAGAGCAAGGAGGCCCTACTGCAGTTGTACAGGGCTCTGGTGAGACCGCACCTGGAGTATTGTGTGCAATTTTGGTCTCTTAATTTGAGGAAGGAGATTATTGCTATTGAGGGAGTGCAGTGTAAATTCAGGTTAATCCCCGGGATGGCAGGACTGATATATGATGAAAGAATGGATCGACTGGGTTTGTATTCACTGGAATTTAGAAGGATGAGAGGGGAACTTATGGAAACATATAAAATTCTTAAAGGATCGGACAGGCCAGATGCAGGAAAAATGTTCCCGATATTGGGGAAGTCCAGAACCAGGGGGTCACAGTTTAAGAATAAGGGGTAGGCCATTTAAGACTGAGATGAGGAAAACCTTTTTCACTCAGAGAGTTGTGAATCTGTTGAATTCTCTGCCACAGAAGGCAGTGGAGGCCAATTCACTGGATGTTTTCAAGAGAGTTAGATATAGCTCTTAGAGCTAAAGGAATCAAGGGATATGGGGGAAAAAGCAGGAACGGGATACTGATTTTGGATGATCAGCCATGATCATATTGAATGACGGTGCTTGCTCAAAGGACTCCTGCACCTATTTTTCTGTTTCTATGTATCTAATGTACCAGTCTAGCTTCACCAAAATCCCAAATGTGTTGGATTAATTGAGTTCGAGTTCATAAAGTTGTTTAGCATAGAAACGGGATCTTCAACCCACCACATCTTTGATGATCATCATGCCTTACTATATTAATTCCACTTGCCTGCATTAATTTCATATTCATACACCTTCCTCATTCAGGTATCTGTCTAGAGGCCTCTTAAATGTTGTTACTGTTCCTGCCTGCCACATCCTCTGAAAGTGTATTGCAGACACCAACTAATCTTTGAAAAATGTACCGCTCTGATCACCTGTAAACCTACAGCGTCCAGTTTAACATGCTTTAACACAGGAAATATATTTTATAAATCGCTAAGATCAAGCCTCCGCCTCCTTCACTCCATAAAAAAAGTCCCAGCTTCCCCTTACAGCTAAAGCCCTCCAATCCATTCTTGTGAATCTTTATTACACAGCTTAATCTCGTTTGCTGCCATGTAATGACCAGAACCACATAGACTACTCTATCTGTGGCCTAATCAACAAATTGAACAACAGTACCATACTATCCCAACTACCTACACTCAATTTCTCAACTAATCGAGACAAACATTTCCATGTGCTTTCTTGAACCTTCTGCTGGCTAAGTCATCACTTTTGAGGAACTATGTATTTGTACCCCAAAGTGTTGAACAACAGTTCCTTCGGTCCTATCATTCACCATTTATGTCCTTTCCTAGTGTAACCTCCCAGAGTGCATCACTTTACACTTGTCTGAGTTAAGTTCCATCTGCCATTCCTTTGCCGACTTTCCTGTTGTAATCTTCTTCACTGTCCGTTATGTAACCAATTTTGGTGTCACCTGCAAGCTTACCACCATTGTCATCCAAATCAATAATGAACAGTTATGACAGTTTTGTACTGCTATACAACCACAAATGATTCGCAGACATCACTTGCGAGAGAAAACCTGCTCTCCTTACACAATTTAGAACTCATCAACACTGACCTACATAAAGGTGGTTTGACTCTGAGCTGTTATTTTCAGTGTTTAATTGAGCAACGCAAAAATAAATTTTGTTCTTTCCTTTCAACACCCAAATCCCAACAATGAGAAAAAACATTGAAAGCTTTACCCCATAAATCAAAAACTCAGTATGTTGAATGACACTATTATTTTAATATAAAGCACTTTCATTAGACTGTCACTCTTCTGACATAAAGAAATGACACGTATTGCCCAAAATATCTACACAATTTCCACTATCATACAAATCCTCCTGGCACTAGCTGCGTTTTTAGTAAACACAGTAATATAGATTTATATTAAGAACTGATAAACCTTTTCAAAGCATTATTGACATTTTAACCTATTTATAGCAGGAAACATTCTCAAAAACCTAAAATGAACACCAAAAATTTGTTCGTGATTTTTAAATACTTGATTTTCCATAAGAAAGCAATGAAATGTTAATAAATTAATTATTTTATTTCTAAGTTATCACGAAAACTTCCCTGTATGCAACTAACTCTGATCAGAAATGTAACTATAATTAAACGATACTATATTCAAGCTGGGCATTAAACCTTATTATTGTAGTGGTCTTGCATGCAACATATGGAAGGAAATTAATTCAAAAGACTCTTAATATAAAAATCTATCAAATATTGAATGTTGCTAATAACCAAGTACAAAAATCCATTAAGTGCGTTCTATTTTTAAATGTCGTGGTTATTTCTTTCCAGAATTTCAAATTAGCAATAACATTCAATTTCAAGAGTATGGCAGTGCTTACAGTTATAATGATGCACTTTATTGGAGGAAACAAAACCCAATGCTGTTGTGATATCAGATGACATCTTCATTTACGATCACTGTGTTGGTCACATTGTAAGAAAATAAACAACTTTATCCCATGGAACTAAGACAACTTCCTTACGCTCCATCACCCTATGTAAAGTCAGTGTGTTAAACAAGACAAAAAACTTTAGAATTAAATTAAAAAATAAACGTTCATACAGTTGTGCCGAAAAGCTCTTTGCAAATATGATTATTAGCATCACAATTCATGATTTTTTTCAAAAATGCATATTTAGAATTTCATTTAAAACAAAGCAATCACTTCATAAATCTACCCCCATCAAAATATTTATAAAAAGGTCTAATTTTCTGTCACAAAAGTACAACCATTAATTGAAGTTTTTACATATAATTATAATGCAGAATTAAACACCTCACCAGTAGTATGACAGTTTTGTCAGCCTTTAACAAAATAAGCCTACAAACAAAATCACAAACATATGTTTCATACTTTCTGCTCCTATTAAAATAGTGCAGTTTCCTTTACATTCACTGGGAAGAATCTGGCTTCATCGGATTGTTGGACCATCTCGCGTAGGAGGGGTTCCTGGTTCTGACAAAAATGTAGCAGCAGCAGCAGTAGCAGATTCCAGAAGTGTTGATGTGAGATTGTGACGACAAACAGGGCATGTCCCAGACTGAAAAAAATAATGACGGTAAAGCCAATGCAATTCCATATACTCTACTCCTCTATTCACTCAGTTTCTTGTTAGGATTATTGATTAAGGAACATAAGTAATCTTCTGGAATTTTTTGAGGATGTAACTAGGAAAATTGACAGGGGAGAGCCGGTGAATGTGGTGTACCTCGACTTTCAGAAATTTGCAGATGATACTAAGCTGGGTGGTAGTGTGAACTGTGAGGAAGATACTATGAGGTTGCAGGGTGACTTGGACAGGTTGTGTGAGTGGGCGGATGCATGGCAGATGCAGTTTAATGTGGACGTGTGAGGTTATCCACTTTGGTGGTAAGAATAGGAAGGCAGATTATTATCTGAATGGTGTCAGGTTAGGAAAAGGGAACGTACAACGAGATCTGGGTGTCCTAGTGCATCAGTCACTGAAAGGAAGCATGCAGGTACAGCAGGCAGTGAAGAAAGCCAATGGAATGTTGGCCTTCATAACAAGAGGAGTTGAATATAAGAGCAAAGAGGTCCTTCTGCAGTTTTATAGGGCCCTAGTGAGACCACACCTGGAGTACTGTGTGCAGTTTTGGTTTCCAAATTTGAGGAAGGATATTCTTGCTATTGAGGGCGTGCAGCATAGGTTTATTAGGTTAATTCCCGGAATGGCAGGAAAGACTGGAGCGACTAGGCTTGTATACACTGGAATTTAGAAGGATGAGATGGGATCTTATCGAAATATATAAGATTAATAAGGGGTTGGACACGTTAGAGGCAGGAAACATGTTCCCAATGTTGGGGGAGTCCAGAACCAGGGGCCACAGTTTAAGAGTAAGGGGTAGACCATTTAGAACAGAGATGAGGAAAACTTTTTCAGTCAGAGAGTTGTAAATCTGTGGAATTCTCTGCCTCAGAAGGCAGTGGAGGCCAATTCTCTGAATGCATTCATGAGAGAGTTAAATAGAGTTCTTAAGGATGGCGGAGTCAGGGGGTATGGGGAGAAGGCAGGCACGGGATACTGATTGAGTTATTCACAAAATGCTGGAGTAACTCAGCAGGTCAGGCAGCATCTCGGGAGAAAAGGAATGGGTGACGTTTCGGGTCGAGACCCTTCTTCAGACTGATGTCAGGGGGGCGGGACAAAGGAAGGATATAGGTGGAGACAGGAAGATAGAGGGAGATCTGGGAAGGAGGAGGGGAAGGGAGGGACAGAGGAACTATCTAAAGTTGGAGAAGTCGATGTTCTCAGGACACTGCCCAGGAGAATGATCAGCCATGATCACATTGAATGGTGGTGCTGGCTCGAAGGACTGAATGGCCTACTCCTACACCTATTGTCTATTGTAAATGATAAAAAAAGACAAGTCTTTAGAAATGTAAAATTCTGTCATTTGAAGAGCAGTGGGATTAAGAATTCAGAAATTTCTGCAGCAGATATTAACATGCATGGATGTAAACTGAAACAATCTAGCAAACCGAATGGAGAAAAGCAGTTTACCAACGATGATTTGTTTACTGGCCTTGTATCTGGCAAGCAAGCAAATTTCCTTTTTGGCCTTTGAACACAAATCCCCATATTTTCAAAATGAAGATATTTTCCATCAGTGAGATTATTAAATTTTTTTGTGGATTTTCCAAAAGTGTTGGGATGTATATGATTGTGGACAAATGTAGAAAAATAGGTCATTTTTCGTGAAAGGTAAAAGAGAAATCAAAAGTAGCAAATCCAGACAATTTATGAACTATAAATAAACATTGACAGTATTCAACATGTAGGAAAATAACTGCAGATGCCGGTACAAATCGAAGGTATCACAAAATGCTGGAGTAAGCAGGTCAGGCAGCATCTAGGAGAGAAGGAATGGGTGATGTTTCGGGTCAAGACCCTTCTTCAGACTGATGTCAGGGAGGCGGGACAAAGAAAGGCTATAGGTGGAGACAGGAAGACAGTGGGAGAGCTGGGAAGGGGGAGGGAAAGAGAGGGACAGAGGAACTATCTAAAGTTGGAGAAGTCAATGTTCATACCGCTGGGCTGTAAGCTGCCCAAGTGAAATACGAGGTGCTGTTCCTCCAATTTCCAGTGGGCCTCACTATGGCACTGGAAGGTCAGACTGGGAGTGGGAGGGGGAGTTGAAGTGCTCAGCCACCGGGAGATCAGGTTGGTTAAGGGGGACTGAACGAAGGTGTTGAGCGAAACGATCCAGTTCTCCCACTATCTTCCTGTCTCCACCTATATCCTTACTTTGTCCCGCCCCTCTGACATCAGTCTGAAGAAGGGTCTCGACCCGAAACGTCACCCATTCCTTCTCTCCTAGATGCTGCCTGACCTGCTGAGTTACTCCAGCATTTTGTGATACCTTCGGAGTATTCAACATGATATCTGTAACAAAAATGATTTAAAAAAATGCATTCCTTTAATAATTATTTTGAAGATTTAAAAATCATTATTCTTAAAACACAGTCTTGTCCCATGATTATACTAGAAGGCTCCTTCTCAAATAAATGTTCAGTCAATTTTCCCTTGTTTGGGTCATGTACCCCTTCTTCCATGCGTTTGAACTTTGATGTCAGTCTCACAATACTACTAATTACTCTATTTTCTTGCGAAAACAAAACTACATTGCTAGCTTTTTGGTACACCAACAGAAAATGCTGGAACTAGTTAGACAGTACTAATTTCAGGTCTTCAGCATCCTTAACATTTGTTAATGTTCAATTCATTCCCCTCCATAGATAGAAACCCTCCACTGAGGCACAATCATGCACAAATGGTTTTTTTTTAAATCTTGGGTTTTTTTTAAAAGCATATTAATGAAACGTATAAATGTTGGGAAGTCATGTTGCAGTTGTATAAAACATTGGTTGGGCCATATTTGGAATAAGGTGCACATTTCTGGTTGTGGTATTAGAGAACAGACATAGATGCTTTGTAGAGGATGCAAGAGGTTCTGCTGGACATTGACTGGATTAGAGAGTAGATTTAAGGTGAGAGTGGGAAAGTCTAAAGAAGATTTGCAAGACAAGTGTTTGTTCACTGAGAGTAGTAGGTGCCTCGAGTGGTCTGCCAGGGAATGTTGTGGAGGCAGTTATGACAGCAACCTTTGAGATATTTGGACAGGTACATGAACAGGCAGGGGCTGGAGTAATGTGTTGGCAGATGAGATCAGTTTAAATTTGCATTATGGTTGGCACAAACATTGCCCATTGTGCCAAGAACCCAGTGTTTATTCGCTCTATGTTCTATATTAAAGTTTTATGAAAGGTTGGAGAAACATACCTTCTGTAACCAGAGAGTTACACATGGCCTATGAAACAGATGGTGACATGGTAATTCTGTTACCAAATCTTCTTTCACATATTCACTGCAACAGATAACACAGGATTGCTCCAGGCCTAGAGGTCAAAAGTAAAATATCCATACATTAGAACACAGATCAAAGACAGCAGAACTGAAGAAAGGCTCTACATGAAGTTACTAACACAGGACATGTGTGTTAGCAAGAATATTCTTAAATTTATTTTCACAAGATACAAATACAGGCGATTTCTGCACACAACTGCAATTTGGCATTGATAACTCAATTATACAATCCCACCCATTTTAGAAAGGGGCAAGGCAAGTAATAAATTGTCATACATTTTCAATAAAAATCAAGGATCTGTATTAGATTCAGCCAATAGCAATTTGATAGCATTTCCATTCTCTGCAGCCTCCACCAATATACAAGAATAGGCATACTGCAGTATCTCAAGTATAATGCAAAGCACAGTGCTGTCAAATACTGCCATTGCAACCAAAGCACACAAAAGTAGTCAAAGCATTATAGTTTAGTTTGGTTTATTGTCACGCGTACAATAAACTTTCGTTGCGTGTTAACCAGTCAGCAGAAAGATAATACATGATTACCATCGATCCATTTACAGTGTATAGAAACATAATGGAATAATGTTTAGTGGCTTTTAGCCCCATAAGATTTACACCAATAATGAAGGACAATTCGAGATAACTCGAAGGGTGCCCTTCCCATTATTACTCACACACAACAAATTAAACTATCAACCTTAGCAACCTTATTTTCCAAAGTGCTTCAATAATGAGAGGATAATTATGAGAACAGTTCCTAGACCAGGTCTTCACAATAGAAAAGCAGTTATAGAGTCACAGCATCATACAGCACATGCATGCCCTTCGGCCAAACCAGCACACGCTGACCATGATGCCCCATCTACACTAGTCCCACCTGCTCACATTTGGCCCGTATCCCACTAGCCCTCTCCTATCCACCTGTCCAAATGTCTTTTAAACATTGTTAATAGTATCTGCCTCAATTACCTCCTGTGGCAATTCTTCCATAAACCCACCTTGTGAAAAAGTTGCCCTTGAGGTTCCTATTAAATCTTTCCCCTCTCACCTAAAACTATCATCTTCTGGTTCTTGATTCCCCTACTCTGGTTAAAAGATCCTGTGCATTTACCCTATCTATTCCCCTCATGATTTTTAAACACCTTTATAAGATCAGCCCTCAGCCTCCAGCGATCTAAGGAATAAAGTCATAGCCTGCCCAACCTCTCCCTACAGCTCACGCCCTCGAGGCCTGGCAATATCCTGATACTCTTTCCAGCTGACAATATCCATCCTATAGCAAGGTGATCAAAACTGAACATAATACTCCAAATGCAGCATCACCCACCTCTTGCACAACTGTAACTGTACAACTGTAGTATCACCAGCAACCTGTCCTGGACCAGCCATATTGAACCAATGGGATAAGAAAGCCTCTACTTCTGTACAAGACAGGAACTTCAGCATGTCCCCAACAACTCTCACCAACTTCTACAGATGCGCCGTAGAAAGCATTTTATCAGGATGCATCGCAGCAGGGTTAGGGAACAGCGCTATCCAAGACCGCAAGAAATAGGAGAGAATAGAAATAGGAGAGAATTGTGGACGCAGCCCAGACCATCACACAAACCAACCTCCCTTCCATGTACCCCTTCCACTCTTCATGCTGCCTTGGCAAGGCCACAATCATAAACAAGGATGAGTCTCACCCCAGTCACTCCCTCTTCTCTCCTCTCCCATCAGGCAACAGGTACAAGATGTACCGTGAAAAGTTTTTTTGTTGCAAGCTATCCAGTCAGTGGAAAGACTATACATTACAATCAAGCATTGACAGATACATTAACAGTACCAATACAGGATAAGGGGATAGTACCTCCAGTTTCAGGGACAATTTCTTCCCAGCTGTTATCAGGCAACTGAACCATCCTATTACCAACTAGAGAGCTGTCCTGATTCGCAATCTACCTCATTGGCGACCCTCGAACTATCTTTAATCAGACTTTACCTTGCACTAAACGTTATCCCCTTTATCTTGTATCAGTACTGTCAATGCCACTGTCAATGCTTGATTGTATCATGTATATTCTTTCCACTGAATGGATAGCTTGCAACAACAAAGCTTTTCATTGTACCTCAGTACACATGACAAAAATAAACTAAAGTAAATTTAAACTAAAACTAAACATAACTACCAACATTTTTCTGTAATATATCCTGACTGAAGGCCAATGTCAGTTACGGTTTTGTTTATTGTCACATGTACCGAGGTATAGTGAATAATTTTTGTTGCGTGCAATCCAGTCAGCAGAAAGACAATACATTATTACAATTGAGCCATTTACAGTGTACAGATACATGATAAGGGAATAACGTTTAGTGCAAGGTAAAGCCAGCAAAGTCCTATCAAGGAAAGTCTGAGGATCACCAATAAGGTAGACAGTAGTTCAGGACTGCCCTCTGGTTGTGGTAGGATGATTCAGTTGCCTGATAACAGCTGGGAAGAAACTGTCTCTGAATCTGGAGGTGTGCGTTTTCACACATATATCTTTTGCCTGATGGAAGAGGGGAGAAGAGAGAGTGGCCAGGGTGCGACTCGTCAGTGATTATGTTGCTGGCCTCCGGTCTTCTGACACTTTGCTTTTGTCTAATAATGATCCATTTATCTCAGCCAGGGCACCTGCAATCTATCCTAGGTATCTTCTTTAGCTTCCCAGTATTCTAGGATATATTTGATCAGACCCAGGAGATTTATGACCTTCATATGCCTTGGGACATCCAGCAGCTCCTCAACTGTAATACAGACTGTCCTCAAGAAAGCAGATGCATTGGTGCTACCTCTTGTACCCATGCAGAACTCACTGACTTCATACACTTCACTTCCAATTTCCAATCTTGCCCTTAAATATACTTGGACTATCTCCGACATCTCCCTCCCGTTTCTGGACCTCACCATCTTCATCACAGGAGACAAACTAGGTACTGACATCTACTATAAACCCACTGACTCGCACAGCTATCTGGACTACACTTCTTCCCACCCTGTCTCCTGCAAAAAGTCTATCCCCTACTCCCAATTCCTCCGTCTACACCGCATCTGCGCCCGGGATGAGGTGTTTCACACTAGGGCATCAGAGATGTCCTCATTCTTCAGGAAACGGGGCTTCCCCTCTTCCATTATAGATGAGGCTCTCACTAGGGTCTCTTCTACATCCCGCAGCTCCGCTCTTGCTCCCCCTCCTCCCATTCATAACAAGGACAGAATCCCCCTCGTTCTTGCCTTCCACCCCGGCGTATCCAACAAATCATCCTCCAACATTTCCGTCACCTACAACGGGACCCCACTACTGGCCACATCTTCCCATCCCCTCCCCTTTCCGAGTTCCGCAGAGACCGTTCCCTCCGTAACTCCCTGGTCCACTCGTCCCTTCCTACCCAAACCTCCCCATCCCCGGGCACTTTCCCCTGCAACCGCAGGAGATGCAACACCTGTCCCTTTACCTCCCCCCTCAACTCCATCCAAGGACCCAAAGTCTTTCCAGGTGAGACAGAGGTTCACCAGCACCTCCTCCAACCTCATCTATTGTATCCGCTGCTCTAGATGTCAACTTCTTTACATCGGCGAAACCAAACGCAGGCTCGGCGATCGTTTCGCTCAACACCTTCGCTCAGTCCACCTTAACCAACCTGAATCTCCTGGTGGCTGAGCACTTCAACTCCCCCTCCCAGTCTGACCTTTCTGTCATGGGCCTCCTCCAGTGCCATAGTGAGGCCCACCGGAAATTGGAGAAACAGCACCTCATATTTCACTTGTGCAGTTTGCAGCCCAGCGTTATGAACATTGACCTCCAACTTTAGATAGTTCCTCTGTCCCTCTCTTCCCCCTCCCCCTTCCCAGTTCTCCCTCTAACTTCCTGTCTCCACCTATATCCTTCCTTTGTCCAGCCCCTCTGACATTAGTCTGAAGGGTCTCAACCCGAAACGTCACCCATTCCCTCTCTCCTGAGATGCTGCCTGACCTGCTGAGTTACTCCAGCATTTTGTAAATAAATAACTTCGACTGTCCTCAAGACTTCTCTATTGACAGTCCCAAGTTTCCCAGTCTTCATATAGTATAAGAAAATAACTGCAGATGCTGGTACAAATCGATGTATTCACAAAATGCTGGAGTAACTCAATCCCAGTCTTCATGTCCTTTCCCACAGTAAAAACAGAGGAGAAATACTCATTCAGACCCATCTCCTGCGGTTCCACATAGAGATGACAGCTTTGGTTTCTGAGGGACCCTATTCTCTCCAGTTACCCTCTTTTCCTGCCAGAGCTATCTCCTACCCATTTTTGCCCTTTATATTTCCTTCTTAAGTATGGTCCTTAGTTCCTGAAATACCTCCAGAGATGCTCTTGAACCCAGCTGCTTGTAACCGTCCCATGCCAACTCTTTCTTTCCTTGCAAGTTGTCTTCTAACAAACAAAAGCCTATTGCTACACCACCTTTCAGGTTCAACTAATTCAGTCCCCATGCTCAATGACCCAAGATCATATCAGAATGCGGTTAAAGCATTAAATGATTAAACAAACATACATATATGACCTACCATTATGTTCTTCAGTGATTGGAACTTGTGGTAAGCATTCAATTGTTTCCTTGGGAGCTGGAGGTGGAGCCTGTTCCCCATCTATGGCCAGAGACTCCAGATGTGCCAAAGCAGCCTTCAAACAGATTTTAAACTGGTTACTTCACATATATTTGACCGAATGTCTTAGTTTTGATGAAACCAATGCATTCAATTTGTCAATAAAATCAGTGCAGTGGAACACCAAAAACTGTTTGAGAACATGCCCAAAGAGGCTGAATGAGCACACTCAAGTGGGCTCAACATTTTCCATCTCTGCACCAGAATTCTGAACATCTGCAAAAATTGGAGTAAATTTGGTACATTTGTATGCTTATCAGGCAGGCTAAGAGCAACCCTGCAGGATAAATATTTCAAATAATAGGAAATAAAAGAAAACTCACTTATATAACATTATTTAAATCTTTATCAAATGTTTCCTTGTTCAAATTTCACACTAATCACTTCTGTCCAAATATTAGTTATATTTCAAATATTGATAAGACTCTGCATACGTTGGAAACGGGGATCTTTGACGCATAACCTGAAGCCCCAAGAACAATTATGACCAAATGAAAGAAGGTAGGGTTCTTTGATCAGCACAGAACACAATGGCATAAAGGGTTTCCTTCTCGTAAAAGGTCATATGGATATAAACAAAATAAAATCTATGAATGCTTAAGAGTCTGGAGCATTACATACCCTGACCCAATAAACCACCATTGTAAAATGGCTACTATAAATTATACTCAGCACAAATCCCTAAAATCTGGTCTTACCAAGAATGTGTACAACAATTTTGGCCTTTTAAATCATGTCAGAAACCAGTTTCCCCAGAGATTATGTTAACTCAATTGAAAGTAAACATATCCTCAAAGCAGTGAATGATTTATTGAATTGATCAAAAGATGCAGCATTGAAAGAGGCCCTTCAGCCCACCACGTTCATGCTGACCAATCCGTCATTCACACTCCATCTGTTATCCCACTTTCGCATCCACTCCATACACACCAGGGTCAATTTACAAAGGCCAATTAAATTACAAACCCACACATATTTGGGATGTGGAAGGAAATCGGAGCACTCAGAGGAATCCCATGCAGTCACAGGGAGAATGTGCAAACACCACATACACAGCACAGATAAGGTGCTATTTTCATATTCCAGCATCTAGATTGTAACGGGACCAATAAAATGTTAAGGAATCTCTTTCTATTACTCAAATTTGTCAGGTTACTGATATATGTATTTTTGGAAGAATAAAGAGCAATGCAAGGGAAAGACTAAGCTGCTATCTGTCTTGAGGATGGGTCGCAACCCAAAGCGTCACCAATCCGTGTTCTCCAGAGATGCTGCCTGACCCGCTGTGTTACTCCAGTACTTTGTGTCTATTTTTGTAAACCAGCATCTACAGTTCTGTGTCTCCCATCTTAATGAATGTTTTCAGCAAATATTAATTCTGTAATAAATTATGGAATGTTTTAGGCATACCTTCATTGATTTTCATTCAGCTTTCAATCTACTACACTGGAAGCTATGGAACTAAAAGACTAGTTTTTGTGTTGTAACACTACTACAACACTCAGATTACTTGGTACTGAATTTCTCATCTATGTTTATGTTTCCTCCCAAAGCTCTCAACCATCCCATCGATCTTCCATTGAATTTAGACCACTCTAAAACAAGCGACATTTGTGCTGGAGGAACTCAACCGATCAGGCAGCATCTATGGAGGGAATGGACAGGTGACATTTCAGATCTGAACCCTTCATCAGACTAAGTAGAGTAGAGGGGAGAAAGTTGGAAAAGAGGTGGAACAAAGCATGACAAGTGATAGGTAGATTCAGGTGAAGAAAGTGTGTGATTTGCAGAAGGGTGGAATAAATGACAAAAAGTGAAAAGGAGACAAAAGGATGTCTGGTAAGAAAAGAGGAGTGAAATGTAAAGGGTGGATGGGTCAGCTTTTACAAAGTATGCAATACTCTTCAAACAGGCTGAAAATATACAACTGAAATTCTCAGTATGGCACCCCTTGATTTACAAACAGCTGATTTGTGAATTTGTTATCATGCCACTGATTCTTTAGGCAACACATCCTCAATTTATAAAACTGTTTTTTCTATAACAAAAAGCACACCCGAAGGGTAACCTTTTACACTAAGGGTAGTGGGTATATGGAACGAGCTGCTAGAGGTAGTTGATGTAGGTACTATCATAACATTTAAGAGGTATTTGGACAGGTCCATGGATAGGATAGGTTGAGAGGGATATAGGTCAAGTGCAGGGTGGTGGGACTAGTGTAGATGAGGCAGGTTGGACCGAAGATCATGTTTCCATGCTGTATGACACTATGACTATTTTCAATCCATCATACATTTCAGATTTCCTCCCATTCAGTTATTTCTATGTTCTGGTTGTTGTCCTTTGGATGGTAGCAGGATTTGTCACAATTTATTTCATCCATCCTTCAAATCATACTTAAACCCAGTTTAAAGTAGTCCTGATATTGGTTAGTGCTTAACTGTCGTTGTTGCAAGGACTGTTAAAACAAGTACAACATATGTGGGCTTAAGGGTAGAGGGCAAGGAACACTATACAGAGATTGGATGTAGATGCCAATGAGTACTCTTCCCAAATCCAAGTCCAATGATAAACTCAAATATCATAAGGATGTTACCACAAAGACATGAAAGATGACATTAATACAATTCCATTATTTTAGAAGTGCCTTGTTAATTTGGTGAAACTGGATTTGTTCAATACTTAGAATTAAAAGGGCAAGGACCACATTAATCATTTCTTCTGCTTAAATGTAACGTAATATTACTCCATTAACACGCATCACCATCACTGAGAAAAACATTTTGAATGTAAATGTGACAATGATAAGGCTATTTCCAGGACTCTCATATGCAAAGGCAGAATAAAATATATAATGATAGAATTCTCAAAGTGTAATCATTTAGACATTTATGGGTTTCATAAAATGCATTAAAGGTTTACCACCTCCATTGCTTGAGCCAATCGCTCTTCGAGGGCCATGAATGTAAGGAGCTGTGGATCAACGGATGATATCGCTTGAGCTGCAAGCCCTTCACCAAGTTCATCTAGCAATCTGAAATAAGCAACATGAAATCATTTGCCCAACATTTAAAAATAATATAATTTATATTATTAACTTTGGGGCCTTCATACTTCAAAAATTAAGAGCAAGGTCAATATTTTTTTCCTGCTCTAGAAATTGAAAAATCTTTTCCAGCAAAAGGAAATGTTTTAAAAAAATAATCAAATATTTTGCGAATCACAAGCAGCTGCCAGAAAGAAACAAATTACCTCATTCAAAAGTGTTTCTATAAAACAGAATATCCATCAGTAATTTAACTGTTTTACAATACACATTCAAAATCTGGTCATTTGGGTTTTCTGGAAGCTAACAGTCTTGATTTTTGGTCTGCAGGAATTTAAAACTGCAGAAAGGAAGAAAAACATTAATATACCCATCTAAAACTCTGTAGTGATGTAAATTCTGTAATGTTTCAATTTGTATCACAGTTCAGAAGCATCATCCATTGCAGACAAGAAAATTAAATTTATATCTTTAAGGTTGTGATTAGACCATCTATTTGGTGAACTAGACAAGGGAACATCATGTTCTGATATTCTTGTTCTTGAATATGCAGGTAAAAGTGTTACATGGCTGCTATCTAAAAGGATATCACAGAAAAGTGGCACCGACTGCCATTAGTATCAAACTCTAGCGAGGCAGCTGGAGATGAGATGTGGGAATTTGCACCAGTACTCATTTCCTGTTTTTGTGTAGCACCTGGCGGAATATGCACATACAGAATTTGGGTAGTTCGCAGATAGGTAGTTGACTCTCACCATTTTGTCAGGGAACCATAAAATAGTCTCATAAGCCAATTGCAAATCTGGGTTTGGCCAAGCAATTATACAGGACACAATTAATTTTGGCCTGACAGGTCTACATTGGTTATTTGTGCTTCATGCATGCACGCTTCCAATTTCTTTCCTTTGTACTTAACAAACTGCTCAGTTGGCATTTGGCCATATGAAAAACAACAATGCGGTTTAGCAGTTGGCATACCACTTCTGAATAGCAAAGTTTGAATGCAATCCATTTGCAACTGATCAAAAAATAGCACAAGGAAGAAATGAGAAATCAATAGAAAAGTTCAAAGGCCAAAGTGACTAAATAAACTTCAAGAATATCAAGTAGCTTAAATGGCAATGGAATTATGAGACAACCAATATGAAACTAAGCATTAAAGCAAAGAACCAGTCAAAAATAAACCTGATTTTACAATCATTATAATGGATATCAAATAAGATTTCCATGAAGTCTCAATAACCGATCTATCCCACTGTCAAAAATCTACAAGAAATCAAAGAAATGCACCATCACCGGATCCAGCTTTCTTTGGTTTTACACCGTGTGTCAAAACATTCATTGCCCCTCAGGTTCCTATTAAATCTTTCTCCTCTCACCTTAAACCTATCCCCTCTGACTTGCTGAGTTACTCTAGCATTTTGTGCTGACTACATCCTATCTTTGTCCCGCCCCCTCCCCTGACATCCCGACTACATCCTATCTTTGTCCCGCCCTCTCCTCTGAAGAAGGGTGTTGACCCAAAACGTCACCCATTCCTTCTCTCCTGAGATGCTGCCTGACCCGCTGAGTTACTTCAGTATTTTGCATCTACCTTCGATTTGAACCAGCATCTGGAGTTATTTTCCTACCCTCTGACCTTAATTGTTTATTTCCCTATCCTTGGAAAAAGTCTATGCATTCACCCTATCTATTCCCCTCATGATTTTATACATTTCACCAAGATCACCCTTCTGTCTCCTACGTTCAATGGAATAAAGTCCTAGGCTGCCCAACATCTCCCTATAATTCAGCCCCCATCAGTCACATCTTCCCATCCTCACCCCACCCATTTCTGCAGGTACCACTCTATCTGTGACTCCCAATTTCACTTGTCCCTACCCAACCACCCCATCCTTGGCACTTTCTCCTGCAACCATAGGAGGTGGAACACTTGTCCTTGTAGCCCCCCCTCCCCTCCATCATCCAGGGACCCAAACAACCCTAACCAGGCCAGACAGAGTCACATAAAACCTCCTCCAATCTTGTCTCTTCCCCTCCACCACCACATCACCCAGTTGCATTCACCTCCCCCACCTGGTCTCATCTGCCCATCATCTGGTTCCAACTATCGCCTGCCAGCAACTATCGCCTGCCAGCAACTGTCTCACACCTCCATCTCACCTCTTTCTCCCCTTCTCCTCTGCTATCTCCCCTCTGCATTCTCAGGTTTGATGGAGGCCCTCAACACAAAAGGTTGACTGTTCCTTTACCTCCATAAATTCTGCCTGACCACTGAGCAGTTAGTTTTTAGGTCCAGTTGCTAGTATTCAGTCTCTCTGATAACCTCCTATTTAGGTGGTTCAAAGATACTCTCTGAAAGACTACACCGAACAAATTCTTCCCCATCTAAGACTTTGCCCCATGTAAGTCCTAGTCAATATTGGGGAAGTTAAAGTAGCCCATGACAGCACTCTTACTTTTTCATCTTTCCGTAATTTCTTTACATGTCTGTTTCACTATCTCCCACTGGCTACTGGGGAGTCTAAAGTACAATCCCCATTGATTGATTGTGCCCTTCTTATTTTTGAGCTCTACCCACATTGCTTCAGCAGACTAATCCTCCAGTGTGTCCTATGAGTGTCACCATGACATTCTCAATTAGAAGAGTAACTCCTCCACTTCTTTTATCTCCCTCTCAAACACATTTATAATATCAAAACTCTGAAACATTGGCCTGCCAGTTGTGTTCCTCTCACAACCAAGTCTTGTTAACGACAATGTCATCGGCACTGATCCAGGCTCTAAGTTAATTTGCCTTTACACACTATACTCACTTCATTGAAATAAACACACTTCAGCCCATCAGTTTTACCATAATATTTAACTTCTCCCTGGCTGTCCTTCCAAGATATGGATAGGAAAGGTTTAGAGGGCAATGGGTCGCATGCAACCCAATGAGACTAGCCCAATATGCCAACTTGGTCAGCATATTCAGGGTGAGCCAAATGGCCTGTTTCCATGCGGTACAGCTCTAATGCTCCAAGAGCTTAACTATGTGATGCCAGATTATATGTGAACCTGAAAAAATCTTCACATACACATAACAGCTGCATAAGAAACCAATAAAAAAATATATTTTTAATCACCAACCTCCATTCCATATCCAAGTCTTCACTTATGCTGGAATCATCTTCAAAATTGTTACTATCATTCAGAATTATAAGTCCTGAATGCCCAAGTTGACCTAACCCTTCAGTCTCATCAGTGCTGCTGCTGCTGCTACTACTAGAGCTATTGCTTTCTTCATTAAATGCCACCCAGGGAATCTCTCCTTCCTCCAAAGAGGTTGGTTCTCTGCTGAAATAAAATAAAGTTATAAGAACATAAACAGAAAGAGGAGGCCTTAGAAAGGATAGAACAGTGCCGCACAGGAACAGGCCCTTCAGCCTAATATTAACAGGAATTTTCTTTGTGCCAGATGCCTTTACAACATAAAAAACATAGAAAGTACAGCCTCAGTACACAGTTTATACAAAATCCTCCAAATTCACCAGCAGTATAGATCGATGTAGTCACCCAAGAATGGAGCTGTCTTAAAATAATACTTCTCATCTGCATTTAACTTGGGGAAGATCATGGAAACTAAGGATTTAAGATAAATTAATAGCGATGTCTTGGAATATATCTGCATTACCAAACAGGAGATGCCAGTAGTCTTTTAGCATGTTAAGGTGGATAAATTTCCAGAACCTGATCAAATGTATCTTGAAACTTTAGGAAGCAAGGGAATGAATTATTGGGGCTCTGGCAAAGATATATGCATCATCTTTAGTCACAGGTGAGGTACCAGATGACTGGAGGATGTCTAATGTTGTGCCTTTATTTAGCGGCTGCAAGGTCAAGTAGGGAACTATACGCTGGTAAGCCCAACATCAACTATGGGAATGTTATAGGTGCAGATTCTGAGGAAAAGGATCTTCTAGGACTGAATAAGGATAGTAAGCATGGCTTAGTGCAGGGGAAACCATTACTCACCAATTTGCTTTGGGATTTTTTAAAGAGGCGGCAATGAGGATTGACGAGGGAAAGTAGTAGAGGTTGTCTACATGGACGTTAGCAATGCCTTTTATAAGGTCCCACAGTTGTCTAATACGGAAGGCAAGATCACATGGTAAGATCACATGGCATCCAGGGCATGGTGACAAATTGGATACAAAATTGGAGTGATAGTAGGAATTAGAGGGTGGTAGTGGAGGGTTGCTATTCAGATTGGAGGCCTGTGATCAGTGTTATGCCACAGGGTTTGGTGTTGGGTCCACCGCTGTTTGACAACTCCATTAACAATTTGGATGAGAATGTAGATAAAATGATTACAAAGTTTGCAGATGGCACTAAAATTGGTGGTATTGTGGACAGTGAAGGTTATCCAAGATTACAACAGGAACAAAATGAACTGGTGAAATCAGCCAAGAATGGCAGGTAGAATTTAATTCAGATGAGAGCAAGGTGTTGCATTTTGCTAAGTTAAACTAGGGCAAGATTTACACAGTACATGGAAGGGCCCTGGAGAATGTTGTAGAACAGACACCTAGGGGGTACAGGTACATAGCTCCCTGAAAATGGCAAGTAGATAGACAAGGCAGGAAGGCGGCATTTGACATGCGTTTTTTATTGGTCAGAACATTGGGTACAGGGATTGGGTCCTCATGTTACAACTATACAAATCGTTGATGAGACCGCACTTGGAATATTATGCGGCTTTCTGGTCACCCAGCTACAGGAAGGATGTCATTAAGCTGGGAAGGATGCAGAAAAGATTTATGAGATTGTAACCGGGCATGGAGGGTGTGAATTATAAGGAGAGACTGGATAGGCTGGACTCCCTCCTCAATAACAATCAACACAGGAGCACCTCAAGGCCATGTACTCAGTCCCCTGCTCTACTCCCTCTGCACCCATACTCCTAGACACAGCTCCTATACCATCTTTAAATTTGCCTGTTATACCACTGTTGTTGGACGAATAACGGGTAACAATGAATCAGAGTGCAGGAGATTGAAAATCTGATTGAATGGTGCCAGATCAAACTTGCTCAGCAAGACAAAGAAAATGAGGGGAAAGCCAGGATCCACAAAACTGACTTTATCAAAAGGTACAGTCGTAGAAAGAGTCAACAACTTCAAGATCTTGGGTGTGCATATCTCTGAAGATCTGTTCTGGGCCGAGCACACTGATGCAATCACAAAGAAAGCTCATCATGCCTCTACTCCCATTGGAGAGTGAGGAGACTCAGTACGTCGCCAAATACTCCATTGAACCTCTACAAGTATACTGTAGAGAGCCTACTGACTGGTTGCATCATGCCCTTGTTCAGCAACTCAAACCTGCCAGTAATAAAAGAGATCAGGGACAGTGGTAGACATTGCCCACTCAATCACAGGTCCTGACCTCCCCAGAGGTCTGAAAATCATGACCTCTAGGTTCAAGAACAGCTTCTTGCCAGCAACCATCAGGTTTTTGAACACTGCACAACACTAAACTGAGCAACTTTGAACTTGTGTTGTGTGTCTTTGGTTGCATTACAGACTTCGGATTTTGCACTATTATGGTTACCTAGTATTATGGTTATTAATTCATGTTACTTTTGATTGTTGTACACCATCGCTATGTTATTGCGTTTACGGACAAGTTAAACTGCAGCAAGAAATTTCTTTATTCTATTCTTGGTACCTAAGACAATTAAACGCTCAAGTTTTTTTTCTCACACTAGTGTTCATCTTTCACCTGAATAGTCCCCACATCCAACACATGATTCCACATTTCCATCACCTCCAATATGATCCCATCACCAGTACCCATCCCCACCCCTTTCCACAGAGACTGCTCCCTCCACAACTCCTCGGTTCACTCATCTCTTCCCATCCAAACCACTCCCTCCCCAGGTACTTTACCCTGCAACTGTCAGATGTAACACCTCCTCCCTTGTCTCCATTCTGAGACTCCAGCATACTTTCTAGGCAGAACAGAGGTACACATGCACCACCTCTAACCTCATCTACTGCATCCGGTGTTCCCCGATGTGGCCCCCAGATCTACGAGATAGCGTAGATGCAGCAAGCATTT
This sequence comes from Rhinoraja longicauda, assembly GCF_053455715.1. NCBI lineage: Eukaryota > Metazoa > Chordata > Chondrichthyes > Rajiformes > Arhynchobatidae > Rhinoraja > Rhinoraja longicauda. Next base: position 70,848,495 of record NC_135955.1, on the reverse strand, counting down.
CACCAAACATCTGCTCAGTCCGCCAAGATCTACAAGATCTCCCGGTTGCAAGCCATCTTAACTCCTCCTCCCATACTGACCTTTCTGCCCTGAGCATCCTCCATTGCCAGAGTGAGGACACATGTAAATTGGAAAAACAACACCTCATAAGCTTGGGTAGCTTAAAACCCAATGGTATGAACATTGAATTCTCCAATGTTAGGTAACCACTACATAACCGTCCCTTCCCCCACTCCCTCCTAATTTCCTGTGCCCAACCTGGAAATTACCTGAAACACTTGCACCTGTTTCCCCCCCCCCTCCCCCTCCCCCTACATTCTTTGCTCTAGCTTTCAATTCACAAATGTTCAATCCTTTTGTCTCACATTTTGTCTTTTGATCTCTGGCCTTTATCATCAATCTGCCTATCAAAAAAACCCTCACCTGTATCAACCTACTATGTGCCAGCCTTTGGCCTACCCCACATCCCTTCTAGCTTTCTTCTTCCCCCTCTCCCCTCATCCCACATCCCACAATCAGTCTGAGGAAGGGTCCCGATCCAAAACATCACTTATCCATGCTCTCCAGAGATGCTGCCTATTCCGCCAAGTTACTCCAGCATTTGTGTCTTTTATTTTAGCTCATCTGAACATCTTGGTTCGGTGGAAGGGCTTCTTCCCATGCTGTACAACTCAGACTGTAAATAATAGGCAATCAACATTGAAATCCGTTCCCTGGGGCATTTCATTAGTATCTAATAATACTGAACTTTCTCTGTTTTATGGGCTCACCATTCCCACACACTCAGCACTAAACTCCCTCTGCTAAAATTGCATCCATATCAATATTAAATATGTTATATCTTAAATATCACTAACCACAAGTCCTTGTTCTGGAATCTCCAACAAGGACAAACATCTTCATTGCCTCTGAAGTGCTAACTCTTGGCATGTTTCAATTAGATCACTCATTTCTCTAAATGCTAATTAATATTGACTGTTATAATATTGACAACCTGTAGATTCCCCACTGTATTACTAGTCTCATCACAGGAATCAATCTTGTGAGCCCATAATGCACTCACTTAATGGTAATTATCTATTTTGTTAGCTACGCAGGCCAAAAATGCATACAATACTCTCTAGCTGTGCTCCCACCAACACCTTGTATCATTTTAAGGCAGCAAAATCCAGTCCATTATTCTTTATTACTAATTTTACAAGGGGCTGGTGGCTGAATGCAAAGAATAAGTATTAACTTTCATTTCTGAAAAGGTAGAATTGAAAAGCAGAAAAGTTAAGATAACTGAAGTGTGTTTTACATACCCTACAGTAAAGCAGTGCTGAAAAGATTCTTCATCCAAGCTGCTACTAATGCTGTTTGGTTCAGTTGGCTGTTCTTCGACTCCTGATAAGGTTTCCCAGCTTTCATCACTAGAGTGCATTTTTTCTAAGACAAAATCAGAGGTCCATATTGCTGACCACTCCTCACCACTGCTTAAAGAGCTGCTTCTTTTGGGTGCATATGCAGGGAGGGGACAGAGACAAAGTAGTAAATTAGTGCCTTGAAATATATGTCATATATATATATAGTTCATTTTTAATTTTATTAATAACAAATGCTTGCTTCTTTCACTATGTTATAAATCCATTCAATGGACAATATTACAAAGATTAGCCATCACCATCTGGAAGATACAGGAATGTATTCCAGCAAATTTATTAATGATCAAATGCAGTCATAAATCAGCTAACATTCCTTCAGCAAAACATTAAATCAAATGTTTTTTACCTCTCTTCCCCAATGTTGCAATCATTTTCAAATTCATCCCAGAAGCTGTTTTCTGCTATGGTATTACCAGGATTTTCTTGTTGGTTGGTAGCCTGTTCCTTATGAATGCCTGTAGTTCCTTTGACATTGGATTCAGAATCAGTTTTTGAATCGTTATGGATTTTATCCATGCAATTGCACAAGGCAAAATTTGATCCACAACATTCAATATTACCCGTCATTTCCTTCGTACAATGGCCGTAAAGCTCATCAGGCGAGTGCAGATCCCTTTTGGAATGAGTGTCAGTTCTCTCCTTTCTAACTTTTGGTCTTACTACCATTTCCGAGGAGCTTGGTTGTTCTGTCGTGCAACAGAATATATTTCCTTCAGTTTGAACACTCAATGAGCTCTTATCAAGATTCCTTTCCCTTCTTTCTTTAATTTCCTCCATCTTGACATAGCCGTTATTTTCTTGCACATTTTCTGATGTTGGTGAAGTGTTCTGATGTTCTTTCGATTCACTTTGATGTGCTTTAACGGCAATGTCCATATTGGACAAAGTATCCATTGACACAGAACATGGTGGCTCAATCTGCTGGTTGCTACCATCATGGATTACAGCTGAGAGGTAGGACTGTAGCCCATTAAGATAATCAACACCTTTTTCTAACTCTGAAAGCATTGTGTCCAATCTTTTCTGAAGTTTTCCTTCTTTTTGTAAGGACAAATGAGTAGCTGAATCCTCATCCTCTCCTTCACTGCTTTCTGGTTCATATGAATCCATCTTTACAAGACCAATGCCAGTCTGACTTCTGGAGGTAGTCTCAAAAAAATTACTAGGAATCGACCACTTGGGGGTTTCTGTATTTTGGCTATCTAAATAATTGCCTAATGGTTCTTTAGCACTGGGTAAAACAAATTCATTGGACTCGCATTGAAAAAGTCTTTGATTCAGAGGTGATGACAAAAATCTATTCTCCTTTTGAGGCTCAAAATCCACATCTCTTTTGGGATCCATAGTTTGGTCATATCCAGTGCATTGTGAAAGCAACTCATTTGTTGATAAGATTCCACTGGCAGCTATGAAGGAGGGGAAAAAACACCTTAAATCTCATGTACTTTGAAATAGACTACAAAAAATACAATCTCCATTACATGCAGAGGCAACCTGATTTGTTTTAAATGAATGCTAAAATAATCAGAGAACATATTTTTATCAGTTAGAAAACAATACTGTACAAATGCCCTATATCTCTAGAACGGAACACTAAATTTTCAGGTTTAGGGTTAACTTAAATTTTAAATGACAGATGCCACACCACAAAGATAATAGTTCTGGGTGTTTTCTTGTCTAAGCAGGCAACAAAATGCAATGAATAATTTGTGGGGATGGTGGATGCAAATGGTAAAATTGGGAAAGTACAAATTCAGACCGAAGGTCCAATAGATGGTACACCATCATGCCTCTTTCCACTGTGCATCATCATGTATTTTATCGTGGCCTGCAAGTTGCCATTCCTAGCCATGCCCATTTCTGCACCAATGGTCCAATGTGGTGTGTAGAAAAAATGTTACTTGTCATCTACCTTATTGGTCTTGGATCATCCCAAAATTAGTTTTGGTGGTTTCAAATGGTTCCGAGCTGCCATGGACCATATACAATATAGTTTGCCTTTCAGTTAAAATAGCATGGATACCCGGGAACTGAATTAAATAAAAAGTGCCCTATACACTGCTGCTCAGATATCTCTTGACCCAAATGTTGTTCCTTGTGTTGACTATTTCCAAGCATTTTCCTTTGAATACTGAGAGGTTTGCCACTCATGGTGAAATCAGGCTAAAAAAAATTGAATTTGAGGCTACAATACATTTCGGGACATAGCAGAGATGACTTGCTCTCTATCTGATTATGCTAATATTTACTTGGGAGTACTTCATTTATATACTACATACTTGACATGGGAAGAAGGCACAGAGAAAACTACTATGAATGGTCAAGTGTTCATATGGTTTCAGAGACTTTAAAATGCTAACAAACAAGATAGATTTGGATGAACAAAACTGATCATATTTGGAATTTCAAAAGATTTGCTTAGTTGCCTTACAAATGACAGAAATATAAAATAAGGGCTAATAGGATACAGGAGTAATATTTCATCTTGGAGGAGAGGAAACAGTCTTTGAATAAACACATTTTCAGATTGCCATTTTGGTACCAAAATGGTATTACAAAGAGCACAAATAGGTCCTCAGCAGAATACAATAATTGATAGTAAAACTTGAAAAATCAATAATTCTCACAACTTCGTTGGTGCCAGTTTGCACATCTTCTGGCTGATGAACAGCTGGATATTACTCTTATTTCTATCCCAACACAATTTTAATTCACCTTTGTTTTAGTTTTTAAAAAGTCGGATAAATAAGTACTGATAGTAGTATAATGAAATTTTTAATGAACCATAGAAACATAGAAAATAGGTGCAGGAGGCCATTTGGCCCTTTGAGCCAGCACCGCCATTCATTGTGATCATGGCTGATCATCCACAATCAGCAACCTGTGCCTGCCTTCTCCCGATATCCCCTGATTCCACTAGCCCCTAGAGCTCTAACTCTTAACCTGGCACGGTTAAATGGATCATGGAAACCAGGGCCCTTGTAAACTGGATGCTTCCACATTAAAAGTTTGAATACTTGATCCAAAGCTAATAGAGCCAACCTTTTGTATACAACACTTCTGTATACCATGCAGGTTTACAAATTGCACCACTTTACTCCCACATTCAAAACCATTTGACTCCAACCCATTGAAGATTGCTTATCAACCAGAAATCCATGTTTAAGGTTGTACATGGTAATGAACTTTCATTTGGCTTTGATAAAATGTTAAATTTTAGAGTACTCAAGTGCCACTAGTTATTTCAAATACTCAAATATTTGTCATAACTATTAAATCTGATTATATGGTTAAAAACAATTTAATATTACTGAATGTTATAAATCTTTGGAAGAATTATAGAACATAGAACAGTACAGCACAGGAAAGGGGCCCTTTTGGCCACGATGTTTGTGCCAAACATGCCTAGCAGAACTAATTTTATCTGCCTGCACATGATCCATATCCCTCTATTCCATGTACTTCTATGTACCTATCTAAATGCCTCTTCAAAGTCACCATCATATTTGCCTCCACCGCCTGCATTCCTGGCCCAACCGCCCTGTGTGTAATAAAAACTTGCTCCACACATCTCCATTAAACTTTCCCCCTCTCACCCTGTAGTTATGGCCTCTAGTGTTGGACCTTTCCACCCTGGGGAAAAAGGTAGTGACCGTCTACCCTATCTATGCCTCTCATAGTTTTGTACACTTCTATCAAGTCTCCCCTCAACCCCCGATGCTCCAGTGAAAACAGTCTATCCAACCTCTCCCTGTAGCTGAAAGCCTCTAATCGCATTCTTGTAAACCTCCTCTGCACCCTCTCCAAAGCTTCTACATCTTTCCTGTAATGAGGCAACCAGAATAGCACGCAACACTAAAACGCGTTCTAACCAAAGTCCTATAGATCTTATCCGTAGAATTATGCTTTCTACATTTATGTGATAAGGTTTTTTTTAGCCAACTTCCTCATTCCACTAAATTCACCAATGATGGTTGACTCATCTGCAGCACTGATACCAATGTCCAATTTAACTCTTAGCTTTAAAAAGCAGGAAGGATCTGGATAAAATTAAGTGATGGATTAGCAATAAAGATAAACAGAAGAGATTATTTTCATACATTAATCGACTGGGATGATGTTGGCTGACCTAACAACTGTTAATTAACACAGTCAAGGGAACTGGTAACTACTCCTACATCAACTAAAATGTAAAGTAATTAACATAATTTATGGACACTAACAAAAAAGTGAGAACTTAAAATGATGTCGGATACCAGGGCAAGTTCTGGTCCAGAATGCAAGGAATAAGGTTTCCAGGCATCCACGGATTTTACATTTAATATCCATAACAGCACACTCAAAATTCAGCCAGTAAGGATTTTTAACTGTAAACAGGAATGTGGAGGAGCCGCTGTGATGGATGTTTATGTAAAATTTTTGTGGTTGTGTGTTTTGTTGCGTTTTTGATATGACTGTATGGCAAATCAAATTCCTCCTATGATTTACATACTTGTTTTGTTTTCATACTTGTCTAACAAAATCAATTACAATTATATCAGACCTTAATTACACAACAAACCTCTTTTCTGAAAGTATTCAATACATGGTATAAGTATAAGTACTAAATAATTAGTTAACGAATACCAGTGTATATATTAATATCTGAACTGGAGATAAACAAATTAGAATTTTTAATAAATATTTGCTCTCTCCACTACCAAACAAAAATTAACTTGAATTTTGCTAAAATGGTGAATTGACAGCATTCATTGCTGAACTCTAGCTAATGATTTTAATTTGTGACATCAGAAGTTCACTGCAGGGAATCTTCAGATTTCAACAATAGTTATGTCATCAAGTCAGCAGAGCAGAAAGCAAGCATGGTTGCAAAACCACTAGTTTTTCAACCACCCAACAAATATTTTTAAAGACCAAAATGAAGATTGGGCATGCACAAGATTACATCAGAAGCTAAAATCATTACACAAACATTTTAATTTTAAAAACTATTTTAAATAGTGCAATAATGCGCTTGAATAATTGTTTTTCTAAGGGCTGGAGAGTTAATAATTAAAGCTTAAGTAAAAAAATTAAAACATTATGAACTGAGTATCTTTACATTATTTTTTTTTAAGTGAAAATAGCTCAAACTTTTGCAAAATCACCGATTTTGGATTACTGCCATTGTGGTTGCAACACATTGCACCTAGGTGAAATTTCTACATTTCCATATTTCAATGAGAATATTGTACTTTAAAAGTTGCTGTCAGATTTCCTTCATTAGAACATTGGGCATCAATTCTCAGCCTTTTTTTATCCCTATTAATTTCCTTTTAACTCAAGCAAGTGAAGTTAAGATCTGGCAGTGTGTATGATTCAAATAAAAATCACAGGGGGAAATCCTGAGATGAGAGTGTTGCCCCTCATGAGCAGCCAAATAAATTAGATCGACATTCTTTGATGTTTAAAAGTATGTGGTTAATTTATTCAGACATACATGATCCTTAGGAGACAAGATAGAAATGACTCCACCAGTGGGAGAAACTCAAACAAAAATACATGTTACAAAATTAGGGAGCTCCCATGTATAAATAAGACGCATAGGTATTTCTTCTTCCAGAATGGTGGATCTCTGGAACTCTATATCCAAGAGTGTTGTGCAGGTTAGAACATTGGGGGTATTTAGAGAAAATATGGGTTAATGTTTCCAACAGCAGAGAATTGAGGGCGGTGAGAAGAGGACGTAATGCCCGAGGCATCAGCCATGATCAAATTAAATGGGACAGACTCGAGGAGTCATGAGGTCTACTCTTGCATTTATTTTCTTCTATTTTCATGAAGTTGATAATCACGTTCCTTACCCCATTCCTACACTTTGACAATTGTGGTATACCCGTTAATCATAGGCCTTGTCACTTCTCCCCTCCTGCCTGAAACATATCAGGGCAATTTATACCCAATTTGTCCAGCAAAATAAAACACAAATGAGATGGCTTACATTATATTTTGCTTATACCACAGGAGCCACATTAATCCAAAGTTGTATAAATGAATTACTCCTCTGAAAAAGGTCAAGACATTAGTGAAGCAATTAAAGGGTATACCACAATTCCCAAAGCGCAGGAAGCATACTTAATTAAGTAGCAGGTCTCCTTCAAATTGTTGAAGACCTATTAAGGCAGCATAAACCAGTAAAGTACAGTATCCATCATTTGCGTTGAGGCAATGCTCATGAAAGGTAAGGTTGTTGCCTTGGAGGAATGCGTTGCCTATTTAAAAAATATATTTTAATCTTTTGGAGAATTTGTTAAATTCACGGAAACTTCACTGAACTCCTTTAAAATATCCTGACATCTTTATGGAAAAAAGAATTAGACAAAAACAGTGTTTATTCATTTCACTACAATCACAAAAAAATTGGATGCCATCTTTGTTGCAAGGTAGTTACTACCCATGAAATTTCTCTTTCGCAAGGAAGAGTGACAGTTGGAAAGGAAAGGGAACAAATGTGCAAAACAATATCAGTGCCTTGTTATTTTTTAATAAATTTAGCTTCAATTATTTTCTTCAGGGAATAGAAAAGAAAAATCACATTTGCCAAAACTGTGTATCCTAAACAATTGCTTATCAATCTCATAAAAAATGAATCAGCGATATGAATCAAACACTAAATGGCAGAAAACCTATTTTGATAACTTTTCCATCTAATTTGAGCAAAATAATATTCTAAATGAATGTAGAAATTAACACTATAACGGAAATGGTGAAAATCATAAGTCACTGATTTGACATGCTTGCAAAAGGCAACACCAAATAAGGCAAATAATTTTCCTTTCAGAATAAATTAATTCTATTTGTATTGATGACTCAGAAATTTTGCTTTGTATATATATGCATCATTATAAGATGTGGATAGAATTAAGCTTTAAATCTGATAGCTATGCATTTAAACATTTAAGTGCCTTATTCTTTCACAAACTGTTGAAAGCTGAAATCTACTTAAACCTTCTTAGACAGCACTTATTATATTTGAAACACAACAACACACATAAACCATTATCTTTTGAAACAGTGTTTAGCTCCATTCCTTCCCACTGGTGATCACTGTCTTTTAAATGTTTCCATGGCTTGGCAATAGAGGGTCGAAAGCTAACATAAGCATGCCTTCTCCCATATCTTCTTCCAGTGACAGTCTGATAACCTCCTGCTGGTCTGGGCCAGGCTGCTTTTCCAGAATCTTGACCCATCACTACAAACAAAAAGAAAACAATTAGACTGTACTCCTCATTCAAAATTATATGACACTTCAGTCTCTTTCCTTTGTGACAAAACAACAATGTCTTGCTCAGGTATACTGCAGATTAATAAAGGAAGACACAGAATGGGCATATTTTATATTACAGAAATAAGAAAAGTAAAGGCAACATCTACATCACTGCCTTTCAGGCAACATCTACGTCACTGCCTTTCAGGCAACTGTTCATCCTTACAGAATTCACAAATCACAACCCAAAATTTTGAGATACAGAATAAAATTTGCTCTCACTGAATTTATGTGGAATAAAAGTAAATAAATAAACATCATCTATTTTATTTCAATTTGTGTTTACGGATGCACATGCATATTGATGCATGTTGATATAGTTTTGGGTTGCGGGGGAAAAAATCCAAATGGGAACTGTTTTTAAGGAATACAACACCCCATCCACCATAATGTGAGGGGCACCTACATTATGTACAAATGTACAAATTTGGAACAGAATAGAGAAATAAATGTTGCTTTTACAAGTAGATTAAGAGTAACAAACAAAAAAAAAGGCCAAATGTAATGAGAGGCTTTTAGAAAAAAAAAGTAACAGCAAGTTTACCACATATTCATTACAAATGTATGACCTTTATCATCACTTTATGACCTTTATCGTCACACCAAAAAAAGTGATTTCTTCTTAAAATAATAGGTTATGTCATTTGATCTCTTAATGTGCTATTAGTCACTTAAAATTGAAAATATAGAGCTATGGTGATAATTTTCGACTTCCCATCTGGTTTGCAGACTGGCTGACTGAATTACCCAATTAGATAGACACCTGAATGTCCATTTCAACAGATATTCGCCAATGTCATTCTGATGGCCTCTACAAATGCAATTAAAGCAATCTGGATGAATCAGACATGAACAAACACCATAAATCTCTGCCAATTCTAACTAAAATGTTCATAAGTACTTAATGTTGACATCATCCGAACTCTGTTGACAGATTCAAGTAACTTCACAATTGAAACCAATAAGCCTGTGTTAAATAATACAGGTGACATTTGCAATACAGGCATCATTTCTGAACCTAGAGTTTAATTTTGAAGGAGAGGCGATGGTAAAACTGAAAGTTGAAGGAAAAGAAAGCTTGGGAGTTAGATATACATTAATCTGCGATGATTGCAGATCAAATTGTTTTTCAACATATTTAGAATTCACTGGCTGGACCTCAGATGGAAATTGCAGCAAATTCTAAGAAGTTAACTTTAGAAAGGAGGTACTCGTCTTGCAGAAGGTACAGGGTAGACTTATCAGAATTATGTCAGGACAAAATAATTCAGCTATCTTGAGAAATTGGGTAAAATGAGGTCATTCTCATTTTTAGAGAAAGATAAATTTCATAGGGAGGAGCTTTAAAGCAAAGAAGCAAAAGGATCTAAGGGAGAACTTTTGTTTAGGATATTGACAAGCAATGATGAGAATCCAAATTCACTGCCTGAAAAAGTAGGACAAAACCGAGGCAATCGCAGGAATAGATAATTTGGTTCCTCACAATATGTCATGCACTATACTGTTAACCAAGCTGTACTTGTGTGTTCTAACCCCTTAAATCTTAAGTTTTTTTACAAGCAAAAAATTAAATTAAAGCAGCTTTCAAAATGTATATAAAAAATTGGAGGACTTTTGGGAAAGGCAAGGATATGACTAAATCGACAGTTCTTAAAATGCTTGCACAGAACTAGTCTTCTTTCAGTGCCTCAAGTCACCACATGTAATTTTCTCGCATGGGGTCCTTTTGATTCCTTCCATCTGAAGTACGAGTACTTGCTCAATTACCATTTTTTACAAATTATAAAGTCAACAAATTATTTTCCTTAGCTTTGTTCCCTGGTGTGAACATCAGAAACGGAAGCAGAAGTAGGCCGTTCACTTCCCTGTGTCTGTTCTATCATTCAATAGGATAAGATTGTACTAACTTACTTCAGTCCCAGTAAGTTAGTTTCCATTAAATTACCTCTCATTCTCCCAAACTCAAGAGTACCAACAAGGTCTGCGTAATTATTCCTAACATGAAAACAACATTCCAAGAATCAATTTGATGATTAAACAAGAAACTGTGGATGCTGGTCTTACAGAAGACACAAATTGCTGGAATAACTCAGATCAGGCAGCAATTTGGTGCAAATAACAGGTCTTCAAGTGTCTGAAAACAGCAAGAAAGTAGCTTTTCTTGAATCTTGAAACACATTCTTTCAAGCTTTTGTACATTCTGCCTGATGGCAAAGGGGAGGAGAAAGTGGTTCAAAAGTAGCCCTTGATTTTCTTGGCTGCTTTCCAGAGATAGCATAAAGTGTAGATGGAGTTGGAGGGAGGAAGATTGGTTTGCATGATGAATTGGGCTATACAAGTAATATTTAGATTATTAAATGTTTAGACTTTAAATAAAATTAGACAACATGCTAATACAAGTTTCTTATTGCAGAAAAATGCATAACACGTAGAAATTTTCAGCTGAAATATTCGAACATACAATTCATCTGATATTTCAAGTAATTTTAAAATACTGCATTAACGAGTCAATGCTGGAAGTGATTGCCTAACTCTCATCACGAACTCCAACTCGTTTTGAAAGACCTCATCAACCCCTCTGTAATTTGCTCGTCACATCTTTCTCTCCCTTAATCATTACCTAATGCACTGCCTCTGGGTTTTTTTAAATCACTAATAGCAACATACAAGAGGTGGAGGTCAAGAGAGAGATGGATCAGCTGAAACAGTTTAACAGATGAAGAGAAGTTGCACATCCATGTCCATCTCATTCAAAGCTGAAATAGTAGAAAACAGTTAGCTGCTGTCAGTAAACATTTTTGATACAAGGTGTTAATAACTGAACAATGAGATGGCTCACTACAGCAATTTGAAGACTGACCTTGTCATGTCTGATTCACATCAACCCCAAGGTGCTAAAGCAAGAGGATGACGACAAAGAGTCACCTCGTCCACACTGTCAGCATCAGGAGTATCGTGCCAGGCTTCCAACAAGAAATCACATTTCTGGATATGGCGAGAGCAGATTACCTTGGCTGCTGAACACTTTTGAATGCTCTTTGTTAACCTCTTGATGATGCTGTGGTTGTGACTGTAGGGTTGGGGACAGGTATTTTCCCCAAAGGATGAATTTTGAGGGATATGTGACAGCTGTGACTTGCCAAAATAAACAAGTTCTGCTATTTCCCAACAATTTACAAGGAAAATGATGTCAGGAATATTTTCCTGCCCATAATAGCCAAAATGGCGGCGCTGCCCAAGCAGCTGCGGCTTACCTGCGCTCCGTTTGTCTTTGTGTTTTTTTGTTATTTTTTGTCTCAATTGTAGTGTTTAGATGTGATGTAGTGTTTTTGTGGTTGTGTACTAGGTGTGGGGGGGGGAGCTGTAAAATTGTCTCTTCCGAACGGAGACCCAACCTTTGTTTTCTGGGTCGTTTCTCCGTTCATGCTGTGGCCTACACCTGGAGCTGGCGCCTCCAGCTGGGACCACCTGGGGTTACGGTTCGCAGAGCCCGCGGACCGGACTTACCACCTGCGGAGCTGGCTGTCTTCGAAGGCTGGGGGAGCGGCTGTGACTCCCCTTCGGAAGCTTCGGCGCGGGCCACGTGGACGTTGGAAACTCGCAGGCCCTGCCCTGGGTGGGGACCGACATCGGGAGCTCCGGCAGCGCCTTCGCCCGCCCCGGTTTGTGGGGTTTGGGTCGGCCTGCCGCGGACCTTTCACCGTCCGGCGCGGCCTGAAATAGGCCGTGGGATTTTCTATGCCTGGAACGTGGCAACTACAACAGCCTGACCGCGGGAGAAGACGGCAGGGGAAGAGAAAAGACATTCTGGCCTTCCATCACAGCGAGGAGGTGACTGGAGGAGACTCACTGTGATGGATGTTTCTTTTTTTGTTTTGTGTTGGTTTGTGGTTGTGTGTGTAATTGCTTATTTTATTGCTCTTATTGTTGGACTGTGGGTGACAAAATCTCGTCCAAAAGACTTGGGTTTTTTTGGATGACAATAAAGGTAATTCTGATTCTGATCAAATTACATACAATTGCAAGAGCATTTAAGCCTTTACATTATATTGATAAAGATCTTCAGTAGGTATACCAAATCATTCAGTGTCCTATAACAATGCAGCCATACGGCAACTATTCATTCAGCTTTCCATCTCACCAAGACTTTACAATGATAATTTACAATAAGACTTAATATTCTCATCATAGTGAAAACATTGACAAATTTGTTATTCAGCATTATCAATTGACTGCCTCTAATATTTTACAACACCTGCTCCGTCTTGGATTCATCTCATCAGGTTCAATTACCATTATAACAAGCACTTCTTCCCAATTACAAACCTTACAAATGTTCAAACAGTCCACTTGTGAACACTCAAATACATTAATGGCTATGTCAGAACACTAGAAGATTTTAAGGATATGCAGTGAGGTCAGAATAGCACAACCTTTTTTTGATTAAATAGGGTAGCACAGAAGCACATCTAGCAGAGTACTGCCTCAAAGCACCAGTTATTTGGGTTCAATCCTGACCTTAGCTGCTGTCTGAGTAAAGTTTGCACATTATCCATGTGACTGTGTGGGTATTCTCTGTGTGTTCTGATTTCCTTCGACATCCAACTTAATGCTGTGGCTTGGTAAGTTTAATTGGCCAGTATTAAGTTGCCCCCTAATGTATAGGTGAGTAACAGAATCTTGTGATGAGAATGTAGAGAAAATAAAAAAAATGGGATTAAAGTAGGATTAGTGCAAATAGGTCAATATAGATTCCTTGGGTTGGAGGCCTATTCCCATGCTGTATTTCAAGTGTTTAATTATCATATGCACCAACAACAGAACAATGAAATTCTTACTTGCAGCAGCGTAAAAGTCCTGTAAACACAAAACATATAGATAACATTTTTAAAAATCAATAAATATTAGTTTAAAAAGCTCCAAGTCCTCAGTGCAACCAAGATAGTTCAAACTTCAAAGTTCAGTAAGTATTTAGAAGTGTCAAAGATGGTTGTTGGGGAAAAATCTGTTCTTGAAACTGGAGGTCAGGGTTCTCAGGCTCCTAGGTCCTCTTCCCGATGGTACGAGTGAAATGAAACCATAGTGGTGTGGCTCTTTGATGTTGCTCAGTTATTTTAAGGTAATGCCTCCGATAGACCCCTACGAAGGTGGGGAAGTTCTGTGACGGACTGGGTGCTCACCACCACTTTTTGTAATCTTCATTCCTGGCCATTTGAGTTGCCAAACCAGGCTGTGATGCAACCAGTCAATATGCTCTCTACCATACATATGCAGCAGTTTGAGAATATCTATCGGCATACCAAACCTCCTCAATCTTCCAAGTGTTGTTGCTAATTCGCACTGTTTGTAGTCTGTTGAGGAGGAAGTTAAGGATCCAGTTGCATAGGGATGCAGGACCCAGATAACAAGCTTGGAGGGGATGATAGTGTTTAATGCCAAGCTGGAGCCAATGAGTAACAGCTTGACTTGAGTGTTCTTATTGTTCAAGTGCTCCAGTGCAGAGTGGAGATCCAGTGAGATTACATCCCCTATTGATCTATTGTGGTGGTAGGCAAATTGTAGTGGGCAAACTTCTTCCTAAGAAAGGAGTTGATATGCGCCACAACCAACTTCGCAATGCACTTCACCACCACAGACATTAGTGCCACTGGTTGGTTGTTTTTTGAGGCATGTTGCCTTACTCTTCACGGGCAGCGGTATTATCGATGTATTTTCAAGCAGGTGGAAATCCAAGACATTAGTAACAAGAGACTGAAGATGTACTCGTCCATATATTTCCTTACGAAGTCTGTACCAATCGTGGGTTATTTGTTCAGGTCCATTGCAGTGTCCGAGTGGACCAACTCCAAACAATTTAGAGATAGTTTAGAGATACAGCATTGAAATAGGCCTTTGGCCCAGCAAGTCCATGCCAACCATCAATCAACCATTCAGACCTGTTCGCTGTTACCCCACTTTACACTCCACTCCCTACATATTAGGGATAATTTTATAGGCCAATTAACCTATAATCCTGAACATCTTTCCGAAACAGAACACCCGGAGGAAACACGCACAGTAACTGGCTCGATCAGCACCCAGGGATGTTCAATTGGTGAGTTGTTTCTCTGCCTCCCCTGACCGGTTCTGTGCAGTCTCATTGTTGGAACTGCATTTTGCAGTCATTTCCTATACAGGAAGAAGTAACAGTCAGGTGGTCTGATTTTCCAAAGTGAGATTGAGGGATAGAGCAATATGCATCTTTGATGGTAGAATACCAACAGTCGAGGCTGTGATTCTCTGGTGCTGCAGGACAAGAGAGTTAGATAGAGCTCTAGGGGCTAGTGGAATCAAGGGATATGGGGAGAAGGCAGGCATGGGTTACTGATTGTGGATGATCAGCCATGATCACAATGAATGGCGGTGCTGGCTCGAAGGGCCGAATTGCTTCCTCCTGCACCTATTTTCTATGTTTCTATGACACTTACTAATGGTAGTTAGGAAGTAACTTCTTCCAGCTGGCCTTGTTTAAGTCCATAGCGACGCTGGGAAAGACACCAGCGTACGCCGTCTTGTGTTTGTTGATCACAGCATACTACTCAAATGCTAGATAACTGTCTACTATGGGCAGGATGTGGACTACGGGCATGATGATGGAGGTGAATTCCTTCAGGAATTAGAAGGGATGGCATTTAACAGCTAGATGTTCCAACTGCGGAGAGGAGTTGGTTAAAACTGCTTTGTCTGAGCAGCATGAAAGTTTACCATGAGGCAGACTCCTCTATCCTCCCCTTTCCCGGATGCTGCCAGTTTGGTCAATGTCATAAGGACATAAGGAATAGGAGTAGAATTAAGCCATTCGGCCCATCAAGTCCCATGCCATTCAATCATGGCTGATCTATCTCTCCCTCCTAACCCCATTCTCCTGCCTTCTCCACATAACCTCTGACACCTACACTAATCAAGAATCGATATCTCTGCCTTAAAAATATTCACTGACAGTCCTCTACAGCCTTCTGTGGCAAAGAATTCCACAGATTCATCACCGTCTAATGAAATTTCATCGCCTTCCTAAAAGAACGTCCTTTAATTCTGAGGCTACGACCTCTAGTTCTAGACTCTCCCACTAATGGAAACATCCTCTCCACATCCACTCTCTCCAAGTCCTTCACTATTCTGTATGTTTCAATGAGGTCCCCCCCTCATTCTTCTAAACTCCAGCGAGTACAGGACAAGTGCCGACAAACGCTCAGCATAGGTTAACCTACTCATTCCTGGGATCATTCTTGTAAACGTCCTCTGGACCCTCTCCAGAGCCAGCACATCCTTCCTCAGATATGGTGCCCAACATTCCTCACTTGTAGTGCAAACCTTGGGGATTGTAACATCTAGTCCTACTAATCAACCAAATGCGGCCTTCCCAGCGCCTTATAGAGCCTCAACATTACATCCCTGTTTTTGTATACAAACCCTCTTGAAATAAATGCTAACATTGAGTTTGCTTTCCTTACTACCAATTCGACTTGCAGATTAACTTTTTGGGAATCCTGCACCAGCACTCCCAAGTCCCTTTGCACCTCCAATTTCTGGATTCTCACCCCATTTAGAAAATAGGCTACGCCTTTATTCCTACTACCAAAATACATGATTCCATACTTTGTTGCACTATATTCCATCTGCCACTTCTCTGCCTACTCTCCCAACCTATCCGGCTTTCTGCAGAATCCCTGCTTTCTTTACACTAATGTGATGAATGAAGAAACCTGTTGGCTGGAGAGGGGGGGTGAGCCATGTCTCAGAGTGTGAAAATATTGGGCTACAAAAAGTCATAATTTCTCCAAACTCAAACTCATGGTAGTATAAGAAAATAACTGCAGATGCTGGTACAAATCGATTTATTCACAAAATGCTGGAGTAACTCAGCAGGTCAGGCAGCATCTCAGGAGAGAAGGAATGGGTGACGTTTAACGTCACCCATTCCTTCTCTCCCGAGATGCTGCCTGACCTGCTGAGTTACTCCAGCATTTTGTGAATAAATCTAAAACTCATGGTCTCATTTGTAACCACAGTGATGTGTACAATTACAAACCCAAAATCGCACTTCAATTGGCAGAATCAGACCCTACAAAATAAATCACGTGCAATGCTGTACTCCAAACAAAGGACTATCTCTACTCTTCTGAATTCTTTCCCAATGAGTTTTGAATGTAAAGTCATTGCTCAAATTGTAAGACATTAAGAATGGCTGGAAATGTTGTTATTTGGCATTCTATATGAAATCATAAAATTGAGATCATCCTCATTTTCAAAAACATCTCATATCATTGACTACTGGATCTGCCTCAGGGATCAAATTGTCATGGAGTCATTGCAGATTTTCTGCACAAGCTCTGCAATATGTCACAACGGTACGCCTTTATACCCTTTGCATTAGTTTACTGTTATTGTAAAAAGAAAATATCAGGCTGATAGGGAATCCCAACAAATGCAGGCCGACACCATAATTCGCTGTTATCACACTCCAGAGTAGCCTCGATAACTCCATTTGGCCTTATGACGTGGCATCCCAGATTCACGTATACAATTAGGCTTATTTGTCCTCTACTTTAAAGGGAGGTGCATCACCCAAGAATACAACTTTTTTTTGCAGCACATGATAGCAGAGTATAAATTGATAGTCATCTTCAGTTAGGTAGTGCAGTTCACTAATTAAAATCATGAGCAGAATCTAATTAGCTAAATTCAATGGAATCAATCAGCATGGTGCACAAATGGACCAACAGGTTTAAATTGAACAAATATTTGTGATAAAGGAAACTAACCAGTAAAATCTACTCACCACCAGCTGTGTTTTGATTGCACTGGTTTTTCCCATTAAGCTTGGAATCCCTACAATGTTGCTTCCCCCGCGTCTGATGATTGGCTTCATTTGTGGTTTAGATGCAATTGTTCTCTCAAAATATCTATGAAGAGTTTACGCCCTTGATGGACCAGCTTCAGACTAAGCATCTGAGATCTTTGAGTTTCAGTGCCTTGGCAAAAACAGTACTTGACAGCTGGAGGATGCAGAAGGATCTTGGAATCTGAAAGGGCAGGTTTTGTTTCCAGTTTCTGCACTGCTAACAATACTTTATGGTACCAGATTACTTGTAGAGATTTTTTAAAGTTTCCAGAACACTCCCAAGGCTGATCAATGGAACAAGGCTGCTCTCCATGATAGCAGCACTAACACCTGCAAAGAAGCATGCTTCAGTACCAGGAATCTGTCTGCACATGGTTAGCAGAACTCAAAAGGACTGGGACAGTGCCCTAATAGAACCTGCCCTCAGCCAGGGTATTTCCTTGGCATTGGCATTGTCTTGCACAGAAGAGAAAACTACTTTCACAGTGCAAGTAAGGTTCTCCTCCTCTCCATAGCTTCAGAAGGAATAATGACACGGATTCCTCCATGTTCCTATTCATCTCATAGAACCAAACTGACAGAACAGACACCGCTCCAAACATTTTAGAATGCCTACCAAAGAGCTTTCCTCCTAAATGCCTCATCATGGATCTCATGCGACCCTCGACTCAGCACTACTGACTGGGCTTGACTGCTGTGAACCTGAAGTAGTAGGTCCAAATCCCTTCCTGCCTGATTACAGCCCACGAGTGCGACAAAACAATTCCCTTCAATCCATTTCCTTGATGTGCCAGTATCTGGACTGGTGCTCTGCAGTATTGGGTGCAGTGGAATGCTCTTCCGCAGCAGGTTACACTGCAGGGCTTCCTTTCTTGTCTCAGCCAAGAAACCCTGAAAAGAAAAGAAGTACATAAGATTCCCTTGCTGCGGTGTTCACCAGGAAATATTAAATCTCAGCACCAAGCTTGACTGATAACTGCAAATGAGAACATATGGTCTACTGTGGCTTTAATTTTCCTGCAAGCTCTGATTTAAAAAATATATATACTTTAGAAGGGACCATTAGTCAGTTGCGTCTGAGAACTGAGGCTGAAAATCCATGATTGGTTGCCATATTCTTGCATAAGACAAGGTAGTGTTCAATAAGATATCAAAGAACAACCAAAAATGAGTCTTGCGCTCAGAGTACTGCAAGGCATTTCACAAACATCTTTAATTGTTGATTCCCTACAATATTTGCATGGGAATGATGTCTGATTAGATGTGCAGAAATGGTTGTGTGTCATGAGAACACTTATGTTGGATTACATGTATATAAAGAATGTGCTGATGCAGACCATTGTTCTGTCAACATAAACTACTGGACTGGAAAGGAAGCACTAATGAGGATGATGGAATCCATTTACCTTTAATTCAATCGCGGTATCTGCCTATTCAAGTGCAACTGAGTGACATGCATCATGGCGATTGTTTCCCCTTATTTAAAGCCAATAATGAAAGCACTTTTCTTTGAGTTTGCTTGAAAACAGGCCATCTCGATTACAGGTGCAATCTTTGCAGATCAAAACAGCTGTAGTACTTGAGCAGGTCTGCAATAAGGTGCAATTAAATCATACCCAGCCTTCCCAGTCTACGTTTGATGCCGGCAGAAATCACCTGACCCCGCATTAGCTCCTCCAGAGGAATTGATCTGTTCTCAAGGTTTGTTCCTTTGATCTGATGAGGCAGTCATGTGTTTCTTTGACAACCTTTGCCTGCAACAGAGAATATTTTCAAGGGGTAGTTGAGTAGAAATGGCATGGTGGCCATCTCAGATGATTGCATGGAATAGAAGCAGACTGAGTGTTTGTTAAAGTGTACAGTTAACATCAAGTCCAGAAGCAAACGAGAAAATTGAGTTCAGACTGTGTGAGTAGGAGAGATAGGTTGAATGGGAGAGACAGAGAATGAAAGGGTGGTATAAAATGAAGATGAGAGGAAGAGCAGTGAAGATAAGGAAAAGGAAGTGAGAGAGGGGCAAAGGATGAGATGCAGATCAAGAGGAGCACATGTGCAGCAGGTGGAAGAGGAAGATGGAGATATAGAGAAAGTAGCAGGGATATGGAAAAAGAGGAGAGTAGAAGGGGTAGCATAATACATGTGAGTGAGCACGAGTAAGAGTGGGTGACTTGAAAGCAAAGGTATCAGGATATGTTTGGAGGTAATGGCAAGAACCATAAACATAAAGTCTTAAATTGCCAGGGCTCACCTTGTCAAATCTTATATAATTTTGCAACACCAGCCAGCAGTGCAGAGAATCTTGCTGAAGGCTGCGTCAGCTTTTGGCCAATATTGCCTGCACATAGCAACTGGCGGACCTTTGAGGCCTTCTTGAATAAAGGACTTTGTACGTGGGTGATAAATTCCATCAGCATCTCACAAGTGGCTCTCACCAAAGCTGGAAACATGGCTTCTGTCATCAGGAACAACTGGATTCCGTGTAGACATTAACGGAAGTTTGTAGAATGTAATACGACACTGAACATCTATCCATAGTCCGTCCATTTCAGGGCACCATGTTTGGGACACATGGCTTCACAGCCATTTGTAATTGCTCAGGTATGTGTTTAATTGCCTCCTTAATGCAGGTAAAAGAGAGCTCTCAGTACCTAGTCTTTCCATCATTTTTGGAACCTTTTATTGCTGTTTATCAACATGAGGACCAAAGTTGTGCCAATAAAAGTCAAAGAAGCCATTATGAGACTGAGAAACAAGAATAAAACTGTTAGAGACATCAGCCAAACCTTAGGCTTACCAAAATAAACAGTTTGGAACATCATTAAGAAGAAAGAGAGCACTGGTGATCTTACTAATCACAAAGGGACTGGCAGGCCAAGGAAGACCTCCACAGCTGATGACAGAAGAATTCTCTCTATAAATAAAGAAAAATCCCCAAACACCTATCCCACAGATCAGAAACACTCTTCAGGAGTTAGTTGTGGATTTGTCAATGACCACTGTCCGCAGAAGACTTTATGAACAGAAATACAGAGGCTACACTGCAAGAGCAAACCACTGGTTAGCCGCAAAAATAGGATGGCCAGGCTACAGTTTGCCACGAAGCACTTAAAAGAGCAGCCACAGTTCTGGAAAAAGGTCTTGTGGACAGATGAGACGAAGATTAACTGATATCAGAGATATGGCAAGAGCAAAGTATGAAGGAGCGAAGGAACTGCCCAAGATCAAAGCATACCACCTCATCAGTGAAACATAGTGGTGGGGTGTTATGGCCTGGATATGTATGGCTGCTGAAGGTACTGGCTCACTTATCTTCATTGATGATACAACTGCTGATGGAAGTAGCATAATGAATTCTGAAGTGTATAGACACATCCTATCTGCTCAAGTTCAAACAAATGCCTCAAAACCCATTGGCCAGCGATTAATTCTACAGCAAGACAATGATCCCAAACATACTGCAAAAGCAACAAAGGAGTTTTTCAAAGCTAAAAAAATATTAATTCTTGAGTGGCCAAGTCAATCACCCAATCTGAACCCAATTGAGCATGCCTTTTATATGCTGAAGAGAAAACTGAAGGGCACTAGCCCGCAAAACAAGCATAAGCTAAAGATGGCTGCAATATAGGCCTGGCAGAGCATCACCAGAGAAGACACCCAGCAACTGGTGATGTCCATGAATCGCAGGTACAACATTTAAAAGTCACTCAAACAGGTACATGTAAAGAAAAGATTTGGAGGAATATGGACCAAATGCAGGCAAATGGGTCCTGCTTTGATGTCGCATCTCCGTCAGCATGAACGAGTTGGGTCAAAGGGCCTGTTTCTGTGCTGTATGATTAATGTTTACATTTTTTTTAAACAGTACCAGGGCTTTACCACCAAAAAATAATGCCCACGAATTTCTCAGCTTTGGGTCTTGTGCAATGACTTCCATTTTCAACATTCAGTTTCTGACCAGCTTCAGTTTGCAGCCACTAATGCCTCTCAAAGAACAACAAAGTTCATGGGACAAGATCCATAAATTGATCAATAAGTCAACACTATATTAAAAACTGTTAATCTCTTCCGGGCAACTGGATATAGGTACAAAATTCAGTGCCTATAATAGTCAGAAGATGGAATGAAAAATAACAAGGACTCAAAATGTATGCAGGCCAAAGTTAAAGATCTTCATGAAAAAATATTAAATATGGCTTAATTAAGGCATGCCACAACTGACATAGGCCAATTCTGCAAACTCCCTCAACTTGCTGCCTTATAACGCTACTGAATAATGTGGATTCTGAAAGTAGTCTCTATAAAGTGATGCACAATGTACAAAAATGAAACCTACATTTTCGATTGCCAATATTATTTACAGAAGATTCAAGAGAACCCAAGGCTGTCCACCAGTGCACATGGCTATTTTACAGTCTGCACTTTTAGACTCTGCAGTCGTACAGCACAGAAATAGGCCTTTCTATGCCGACCAAGATGCCCCAACGAAGCTAGTCTCATCCTTTCCTATCCATGTAGCTGTCCAAATCTTTTAAATGTTGTTAAAAAATTTAAAATAATTTTTTTTTTTTAAATGTTGTTAGCATACCTGCCGCAACTACTTCCTCTGGCAGCTCATTCCATATACCCATCATCCTGTGAGAGAAAAAAAGCCCTTCAGGTTCCTATTCAGTCTTTCCCATGTCATCTTAAACCTATGCTCTCACTGTGCCCTTATACATTTCATCACTGTCATCTTCACTTGCTGAAAGGCAAGTCCCTTGGAAAATAATTTTCAGAAACTGATTTCCAAGGATAGGGAAAGTCGTCCGCATTTTCCTGGGTCTCAGCATGGGCTTTAGTTTTCAGTGAGCAGTGCTATATGGTAGGGACAATGAGGTGAAGGTAATTTGTTTATTAAGGATAATTATGTACAATCTATTCCCGTGTACACTTCAATTAATAAGTTAACCAAGACTTGGAGCATAGTCTCTGAATCAGCAAGCGTCACAAGTATGCCACAGATGACGAAGGTTGGTTTTCCATTAGAGCTTGTATGGACAATAGACAATAGGCGCAGGAGTAGGCCATTCGGCCCTTTGAGCCAGCACCGCCATTCAATGTGATCATGGCTGATCATTCACAATCAGTACCCCGTTCCTGCCCTCTCCCCATACTCCGCTATCATTCATAGGTTAAGCGAATCCACTCCCGAGGATATTTGGTGGAAGGTATAAAGCTGCTATGAGATAAACGATGAAGAAATGATACAACATTGCTTCACCACAGTCTACAATGGAATTGGATCTGTAATGGATTTGTTCAGAGTAATGGCTTGCATACCTATTATTGAGCAGAAGATGATAGAAATTTCTGAACGCAGCCAAATTTAAGATTTCTTCATAGCCCCTTTCAATCAACAGGGTCAAAGGCTCCACCCTTGGGGCTTGCTCCCCAGCATCATAGTTCTAATATCAAAAATGTCCACATATGGTGGTCGATGCTGATTGCAGCACTTTTTTTTTAGTTGTTGCAGTATCTATCATCCATCCATGCAGTATAGATGGAATCTATACCGATTAGATCAGTATAGATCAGACAATAAGATCAGACAATATTATACATAAATACAATCAAGTCAAACTGAAGTACTAAGGATAGTGCAAAGTGGAAAATACAGTGTGCAGAAAATATTTCACAGCAGAATATAGCACATCAGCTCCATTGATAAAATCCAATATTTGGAATAAGGTAGAGTTGAATCAGAAGTACCACATCATAAGGAAGGACCATTCAGAAGCCTGATAACAGAAGGTAAGTTGTTCCCAAGTCTGGTGGTACACACTTTCAGGGGAGCAGCTTTTTAAGCACAAACAGCTCGCTGTACCATAATCAGATCAATCCTTTCTGAAAATCATGAACCAGCTGTGAATCGTACCTTAATTCACAGCCAATATCATCTCTGCAAATTCCTCCAAATCTAGTGGGAAGATAAACAAACCAGTTGTAGCATCATCCAAAGGAGACACCAAAAAAACTGCAGGTGATGCAAATCTAACTTAAAAATGGACAGCTTCTAGAATCTTTGTCAGAATGGTTTCATTTGTCAGAAACATTAACTATTTCTTTGCACAAATGCTGACTGACCTGCTGATGTTTCTACCTGATGCCTTTAGAATCCTCCCCCAGGCTACTTTCCTGCAAATCAAGGCTCCAGCCACAGTCAGCTATTAGGCAAACAACATTATTCACATGCCTGATACCAAATTCCTGCAAGAGGTATGTGACTCAGACTCCCTGACATGGGGTCAACCAGGAGGACAGAAGTAAACAATTCAAGGATGTTTGTAAAGCCTTGATAAAAAATGTAAAATCCTCATAGGCATGGGGATCCAAGCCTGTCACTGATCCAAATGGATGAGGAGCAGCAGAATAGCACAGGGAACCAAGTGTCTTTTTGTTGGAAGCCCAGTGAAAATAACAGAATGAGCACACTAGTCTATCCTACCCCCCTGCCTGTACCGTTGACCAACTCTTACCCCCACCTACAGCACAATCCGAAACTCATCAGCCACTGAGGGACTGCCCAGGAAGAAGACAAGAACCAGGATTTTTAGGTGAATACTCACAGAGCAAAGAGAATATGCTAATACATTTTGAATAAATGATTTAAAAAAACAAACTGGCAAATTTTGCATGATTTCCAAATGGCTAATGTCCACATAGGCAAATATCAGCAAGCTCGAACCAAGCCCAAGTGGTTCAAATTACAATAGACTCCAAAATGCTGGAGTAACTCAGCGGTACAAGCAGTATTTCTGGATAGAAGGAATGGGTGACGTTTCGGGTCCCTTCTATCCACAGATACTGCCTGTTCCGCAGAGTTACTCCGGTGTTTAGTGTCTAGCATTGGTGTAAACCAGCATCTGCAGTTTCTTCCTACACATTTGGTTTAAATAACATGTGAGGAACACCATGGTTTGCATTTGAAGTTATAATGACGAGTCACAATTCTGACTCAAACAAATTCTATTAACATTAACAAATTCACTAATTACCTGCAATTCATATCATCTTAAGTGTATTAAATACATTAATACCAACAGATTCTATGTAATATTCCAAATATAGCAATATAACCTCAGTATTTAAAAGCAATTTATATTTTTGGCAATGACCATCAAATGCTACCAAAAACCTCCAACTGTTCCGACATGTTTATTGAACCATTCATAATTACTCCACATTCTTCTGTATAATTTAATGCTAATTCTACATTGCCAATACTTTTCACATCTTACGCACCACCTTGCGAAAATGTTTAATCCATGCAACCGAGAAGGATCAGAAATACATTTTGCAATAAAATGGCAACAGGTTTCAGTTTAACAACTTAATCATTCAGCTAACAGGCGATTTATTTTACACATTGTCTATAAATGATAAAGATAATTGTTTCCTCTGTTTCCGATATTTAGAGCACAAGTACAGCAATGTTGTAGAATAATAACCATGATGGTGAAATAATAACACTACTTTGCATACCAAGAATTTCATCTGGACATGAATTACAAGAGACAAAATAGCATAGAATCAAATTTGCCTTAATGCTATTTATTTCCAAATATTCAAGATTTGTTTAATACTTTTCTTCCAAAATGAAGAAGACATGTCAGGACTGGGAATTTTTCATTATCTGTATTACATCAACTAAACACCAATCTTCTTGACACTCATATAATTCCAACCTTTATTGTATTACTTATTTCAAGAGTGTCCAGAGTATTTAATTGTCATACACACTGTGAACAGAACAATCAAATTACTACTTGCTGCTGCTTTACAAACGCATTAACCCAACATTACAACAATATAATAATACATAAAATAATCAGTTAATTTCAACTTAACACTGGCACATAAGTAATAGATGTTGTTGAATTTGAATCATCACAGCCAGGCAAAAAAAGTATAGATTATTTCCTTTATTTCCTATGTGTACAACTTGGAGATTCATTTTATTTTTCTGTAAAAAGCACCAATAAACAAAAGAAATGGACATTCCCTACTTCACAAAATGTAAAAGCTGTGTCTACACAAAAATATTAGCGGCTGTGTTTCTCCTGGCTGGAGTATCTACAATTAGGGATTAGAGTCTCAAATAAAAGGTCAGCCATTCAGGACCAAGATGAAATTATATATTTTTCACCAATAGGATAGTACATCTTTGCATTTTCTATCCAAGATAACTGTGGAGGCTCAGTCGCTGAATGCATGAAAGAGATTTGTTTTGCTGTTAAAAATATTTAGGTTAGGTTTGTGTAGGAAAATAGAGTTAAGGTAAAAAATCTAATAGAATGGTCGGGCAGCCACAAAGGGATGAGTAGCCTCCTCCTTCTACTTCTTATGTTCTTGGGTTCAAAGCAAAAAACATTCATAAAAACATTAACCTTACACAATTTAAATGTAGATCAAAATTATCAGAAAATGCTGGAGACACTTGGCAGGACAAATCACATCTGTGAGAAGAGAAACAGAGTTCTGTTTCACTTCCCATAGCTGCAGCCTGACTGGCTGAGTTTATCCAGCATTTTCTATTTTAGGTTTCTAGCATCTGTTGTTTCTTTTTATTTTTATCTAAATGGAACTCTTTCTCCTTGAATGTTTTCCTCACAAAAAGACAATCATATTAGGTACAAGCATGACATGTTACAATTGAAGGAGCTATTGCAGTCATGTTGGGCCTCCACGAGTGCAGTCTCCTATAAAGGCTATATGGTATTTCTCTTAAATCTATCCCATTAAAACCACAGAGTAGAAATCGAACTGCAATACTGCCCTTGGAAAGGAACAGGTGTACAATTAAGTAAATTTGGCAGTAGACATAAATGTCGCACCCCATCACAACAAAACATCCCTAAACCGTTTAAATTAAATTATTGAAACTTATTCTCTATTAAGTTGATCGACAGGACAGTCAACCTGCACACACCAAATTATCTCCCCAAGGTATAGCTTACTTTAAAAACTTAATTAACCTCTTAAATACATTTCTTACATTAAATCCGAATTAAATACATTGAGGGGACGCACAAATAGATAGGAATCAAAAGATTCAAAATGCAATAGCCAGAGCAGTGTTCCATCATTCTCTTCATGCGAAATCAAAACAAAGCCAGACATTGCAGGCAAGTTACCACCTGACTTCAAGATTTGTTTTCAAGGACCGAGGCAATGTAACACGAATTTACAATATTTTTGCACATTAACTTTGGCAACAGATCATCATGGCGGCCTTGTTTTATGTTTGTACAATGCCAAGATACCCTTAACGTGCCCCTAACCAGAGTAACCAAAAAGAAAATGAATGTCAACAGAAAAGTTCCCAAAAGCCCGTCAGTTTCCATTTGCCTTTTCGATAATATCCCTATCAACATATCCGGTTCATGGAAAACTCATTTTGATGGAAATCGTGATTGAGACTCGGTGACCATGATCAAATTCAATAACTATCCCAGTATTGCACAAATCTTCATAAAAACACAACTCGGCGCTGGTCGCAAGCTACTCGTGTTCATCTAAAATACCTACAGAAATAGAAGTCGATATTTTTCCGCGGCCCGGGCTTTAGATTGTGCGACACATTCTCTAGGCCCGGACACCGACAGGGTTCCAGAGGCTGAGAGGAGACTGGGGATAAGTCAGATCTCTCGAATCCCAGGCCTGTTACAGTGGCTCATTGTGTAGTTGTTGCGGCTGATTTGGCGATCCTGGAGCAGGCATTCAGCTGTAGTCACAGCGGACAGCCAGTTACTCCCCCTGTCTTGTCCTGTCCTGCCCCCTCTTCACGCACCTCCCGGCAGCGTCACTCCCTCAGCGGGGAAAAAAAACACCGCGCCAGCCCTGCAATAAATAAAACGTCACTGAGGAGGCGCCAGCCAATCAGCGCTTGCACTGCAACCGACACAGAGAGGGTGAAGTAGATGATGATGATGAAATTAATTGGCTGGTGGAGTGAAATCGTTTGGATGCAAAAGGAGGAGGTGGGAAATGGGACACACATGGCCTGAGCAATAAACTAATCTGAAGAAGGGTCGAGACCCAAAACATCACCCATTCCTTCTCTCCAGAGATGCTGTCTGTCCCTCTGAGTTACTCCAGCTTTTTGTGTCTATCTTCGGTTTAAACCAGCATCCGCAGTTCCTTCCTACACAAACTAGTCATAGAATTAGGGCAGGGGGATAACTAATACAGTATAGGGACAGGTCTGAAGAAGGGTTCCGACCCAAAACGTCACCCATCATTTTTCTCCAGAGTTGCTGCCTAACCCGCTGAGTTACTCCAGTACTTTGTGTTTTACCAGGGAAAGGTAAATATAGATTTCAGGAGAAAGTGTCACACACGAGAAGAAAATAGGTTTTTTAAAAATGGGAGGAGGATGGTAGAAGAGAAATGAGAGATGGAGAAAACAAAGATGCAGGGGGAAAAAATTGAAGAATAAACGAGAAGTGGGGCACGAAAGGGAAAGAGGGATCAAGAAGAGAAAGCAACGCAGACAACTATGAGAGGATGTAATCATGAAAAATGATAAGAAGAGATAAACAAAAAGTAGCGAAATGGTGAAATCGAGGCAATGACATGTAGAAAAAGGCCACGGTTGAGACATGATAAACGGAAAATAGAAAGGTACAGAGGCATTTGGAAAAAACATGTGGAGACATAAAATGGAAGAGAGAATGAGGATTGAAATGAAGAGGAAAAGGGAAAGGAGAGAAAAAAAGAATCCGAATGGGGAAATACATCAGAAAAAGTTCAGATGTAGGTGAGATAAAAAGACAACGAAAATCGAGTGGAAAAACTAAATGGAAAACGGCAGAACATGGCGGGCATGTAATAAAATTTGTATTTCCAGAGAATCATAAAGCACAAAAAAGTATTTTGATGTATAAAATATGTCCCTGTGCTGACAAAACAATTATGTCAGCCCCACCCACTCCTTTGCATTTTCCTACAATGAAAATTGGGAAATCAAAGTTGTTATCCAATTCCCTTTTAAAAGCTATCATTGAAACTATTTGTAAGAAAATACCTGCAGATGCTGAAATCTGACATTGAGGCATATAAACGAAACAGAAGAAAACTTAAATGGAATCAGGAATCCATGAACTATCTTAGGCAAGCAGGATTAAAGAGAATCCCAGGATATTTTATACAGATATTATAAACTAGAGGGAGTTAAGGAGAAGGTAGGACCAAGAAGGGAATTTATACCTGGAGCCATAGGAGGTGGATTAGATGCTAAATGAGTAATTCACATTTGTGTTCATCAAGAAAGATATGGAAGTCGGTGCAATCAAGGAGGGGCATGTTAACGATGTGCAATGTCATGCTGATATAAAGAAGGATCTCTTGAAAATATTATGGTGGATAGGTGCTTATCACCTATACCAGGTTGCTGAAAGAGGCAAGAGAAGAGAATGCTGGTCCTTGTGAGAAACTTTTGAATCCTCTTAAGCCATAGACAAGGTTCCAGAGAACTGGAAAATAGATCATTTTATTTCTCTGTTTAAAAAGGACAATAGAGACAGAGAGTTAGTAGATTGGATTCAAACCTGATACTTGTTTCACAACATGGAAACCCGGCTTGGGTTTCAGTCCCTTATTTCATTACTGCGGTAGTCCAAACATGGACAAAATATCTCGTTTCCAAAGGTGAAGTGAGGATGTGCCTTTGATATCATGGCAGCATTTGATCGAATATGGCATCAAGGAGTCCCTGCTAAACAGGAGTCAATGGAAATCAGAAGATAAACTGGTTGGAATCATACCTGGCACAGAAAGGTGACTGTGGTGGTTGGAGGTCAATTATCTCTGCCACGGTCATGCCTCTTTCAATCCCTCTCAATTCCACAAAGTTGTGTATCATTAATAAACTTGGAAATATGACATTTGGTCCCCAGCCAGAATACTGATGTAGATTGTAAATAACGAGGGCACATGTCCAGATCCTAGTCGTACCGCACTTGCCACAGATTGTCAATCAGAGGATTCGTATTTGCATTCTTTGCTTTCAGTCTGTTAAACAATTCTCAATGAATGCTCAATGTTACCTCCAATTTCATGTGGTATGTGTAGTTGATCTTATTGAATGGTTTGCAAAACTTGAAATACCCACAGATTCCCTGCTTTCAATTCTGTGCCATATCCACAAAGAATTCCAACAGATCAGGCAAGCATAACCTTCAACTTACAGACGCATGCCAATTCTGCTAATTGTTATTTTCTAGGTGAGCTGTTACTGCATATTTCATAAGGTCACGTGGTTTCCTTAGCATAATCTCAGTGTGGTTGTGCCCTTCTTCATTTCCTAAATAGTGGAGTTCCATTCACTACCCTTCATTTTGCAGGAAGCATTCCAGAATCTATATTATTTTGAACAATGATAACTAATGCATCATCTATCTCTGAGCCACGTCTTTCAAAACTGTGAGGCATAGACCAATGGATCTTTGAGATTTATTGTCTTTCAGTTACACAAACTTATCCTGTACTTTCTATTTACAAATATCAATTTCCTTCAGTTGCTTATTCTTGCTCTCGTTAATCGCAATGTGACAATGACAAGAAAACCTACATGTTGCTATAAATGCCTGTGGGACAAATATTGACCAGACCATCCTGATTTTTTTCTAGCCGCATAGATTTCACCCTGGTCAAACATATCATCAAAATGATAGCATCCTTTCAATTCAGCATAAAAGGATAATCTCTAGTTATATCGGGATTTAAACCTTCATTCCTCTGATTCAGATGCCAGACAGCTAGCACAACTAACACTAAAGTGGACTTGTGTGCTACTTCTTGAAGTTAGTTGTGAAAATCTGAGAAAAGTTTGCAGCTACCTTTTGAAGATGGACTGCATTGTTTATATTAGATGTTTACACAGAGCTATGAACCTAAACGTTCACTGAACAAAGGTCCTCTCCGAGCCTGTCCCCGCTATACACCATAAATTCTGACAATACAGATCCATGACAAAAAATGGGAAAAAGGAAAAAAAAAGAACAAAAGATATACAACCCTCTTCATGAAGAATTTTCTTATCTCAATGCGAGATTTATTCATTGTTAGCCAATTGATATCAAATTAGCTGAAATAAGCCATTTGCTGTTACTGAATTCTCATCAACAATATTTTGCCCTTTGGATGTTGTTTGTAAGGTCCAACTTTCAGATATCCTGCTTGTTTATATTTGCTGTTTGAATCAGCTAATCAATGCTGACTTGGCTCCATTTAGTGCCCGAGCCAGATATTCTAAAAAGGTGGAATTCGACCTGTGCCTTTAAACAATGTGGCAGTTTCAGAACAAAAGTATACCAAGGAGTGATTGAATTGAAATGTATAAAATTAGGAGTGGGTGAACAGAAAAGGATCACTTCCCTTAGAAAATATAACAAGACAAAGGACAAAAGAAAATATAACAAGACAAAAGGACTGTAGGGATTTTTAAGAAATAAAACAATGAAATAACTTTATGAATGATAAAGGCAATGGAAGCAGAAAACTGAGGTAATGCTGAGACTGTATAAAGGCACTGGTCAGCCTGCATTTGGAATATTGTGTGCAATTGTGGGCACCACATCTGAGGAAGGATGTGCTGGCTCTGGAGAGGGTTCAGAGAAGGTTTACTAGAATGATCCCTGGAATGAGTAGGTTAACATATGATAAGCATTTGACAGTTCAGGGCCTGTACTAGCTGGAGTTTAGAAGAATGAGGGGGAACCTCATTGAAAGATCTAGAATAGTGAAAGACTTGGATAGAGTGGATGAGGAGAGGATGTTTCCACTAGTGGGAGAATCAAGGTCTAGAGATCATAGCCTCAGAATTAAAGGATGTTCTTTTAGGGAGGA
Organism: Rhinoraja longicauda; assembly: GCF_053455715.1. NCBI lineage: Eukaryota > Metazoa > Chordata > Chondrichthyes > Rajiformes > Arhynchobatidae > Rhinoraja > Rhinoraja longicauda. Next base: position 70,816,997 of record NC_135955.1, on the reverse strand, counting down.
GATGAGGAGGAATTCCTTTAGTCAGAAGGTGGTGAATTTGTGGAATTCTTTGCCACAGAAGGCTGTGGTGGCCAAGTCAGTGGATTATATTTAAGGCAGAGATAGATAGATTCTGGATTAGTACAGGAGTCACAGGTTATGGGGAGAAGGCAGGGGAATAGGGTTAGGAGGGAAAGACAGATCAACCATGATTGAATAGCAGAGTAAACTTGATTGGTCAAAAGGTCTAATTCTACTCCTATCACTTATGATCATATGATCTTATGACCCTCGGGGCAATTTACAATTTTACCGAAGCCTATTACCTACAAATTTGTACATTTTTGGAGTGTAGATGGAAAACGAAGTACCCGGAGAAAACCCAAATGGTCACAGGAAGAACATACAAGCTCCATACAGACAGCACCCATAGTCAGGTTCGAACCCGGGTTCCTGGTGCTGTAAGGCAGTAATTCTACCACTGCACCACTGTACTGCCTATGCTTTCGTGCCAGGATAAAGTTTTCAAGAGCTGCAAATGAGCAGCTGGGACACGGGATTAGCCCAAATCACCTTTTTTTATGCCAATGAGGACTGTGCTAAATAACATATTTTTCTGCTGTTAATTTCTATGTTCTATAATATATTTCTGATTCCCAAATGTCCACAATTTTTTAACCTTTATACATTCTGTTTACAAATATGAGTAATCCAGTTTTTGCACGTTAAGTAATGAGTTGCTTATCAAAAACCCAATTTTCCCATTATATATATGTGTTTATATATATATATATATATGTATATGAATGTGTGTCTATATTATACATGCATGTGTATATATATATATATATATATATATATATATTTGTCAGTCAGAGTTTTGGATTTATTTAAAGGAGGAGGAAAACAGGTGCCAATCCCTTACGGAAGTATGATTGGATTCACACTGAAATTGATAGATATATAATAAAACTAGACGGGTGTGGACCCGTTGGGTCCAAATCTCTCCTGCAGGTGCAGCAACCCCCGTTGGGTGCAAACCTCTCCTGTGGGTCCGGAAACCCTCCCCCAACTGATCCAAAACTCTCCTGTGGGCCGTGTGGGCCGTGTGGGCCGTGCAAACCTCTCCTGCGGGCGCGGCAAACCCCGTTGGGTGCAAGCCTCTCCTGCGGACCCGGCAACCCTCCCCCAACTGACGATCCGTGGACCTGTTGCCGGCCGGGGAGTGTCCCCCGGGGCCGTGGGCGAGCAAGGGGGGGATAGGGAAGGGGAGAGGTAAATTAGACCAAGGCACTTAAAGTTTTAAATCTGTAAAACAGTTCATTTTAAAACACACTAAAATGGCTAACCTCTACCATCGCCGAGGCCAGGTTCCAAATCTCGAACACTTCCTCATACCTACCTCTTGACCATGACCCCACAGATGAAAACCAGGCCATCATCTCTCAGACTGTTTCTCATCACTTCTGGCAATCTCACTTCCACAGCCTTCAACCTTATTGTTCCCTAATGTTACACTGCCCGCTTCTATCTCCTTTCCAAAATCCACAAATAGGATTGCCCTGGCAGACCCATTGATTCTTCCTGCACCTGCCCCATAGAGCTCAACTCCAAATAACTGGATTCCATCCTATTCCCTCTTGTCCAGTCCCTTCTGACCTATATCTGGGACACCTCACACACCCTTCAACTCTTCAATAATTTCCAATTGCTAGACCCCCATGCTTCATCTTTACCACGGTAGTTCAGTTCTTTTACACCACCAACCCCCACCAGGAAGGTCTCAAAGCCCTCCGGTTCTTCCTTGAAAAGAGACTCAATCAATTTCCCTCTATTAACACTCTCCTCCACCTGACGGAACTTGTCCTCATCTTCAACAACTTCTCTTTTGACTCCACTCACTTTCATCGAGTTAAAGTTGTAGCCATAAGCGCTCACATGGGCCCCACCTATGTCTGCCTTATTCCTTATTGTTGGTTACATCAACCAATCCTTGTTTCAAACATACACTGGCACCATCCCTCAACTCTTTCTCTGCTACGTCGACAACTGCATCAGGACTCCTTCCTGCACCCCTGCAGAACTCATTGGTTTCATTAACTTTACCACTAATGTCCACAGTGCCCTCAAATTCACTTGGACTATCTCTGGCACCTCTCTTCCTTCTCTTGATCTGTCTGTATTACAGGGGACAGACTATTGACTGACATCAACTACAAACCCACCGACACGTTATCTAGACTATACCTCCCCTCACCCTGACTCTTGCATAAATGCTATCCTCTACTCGTAATTTCTCTGTCTCTGCTACATCTGCTCCCAAGATGACGCTTTCCATTCTAGGATATCCAAGATGTCCTCTTTCTTTAGTAAATATGGTTTCCCCCTCTGATGTCATCGATGGATCCCTCACATGTGTCTACCCTGTGTCCCGTAGTTCTGCTCTCGCTCCCCCTCCCCCTAAATCGAACAAGGTTAGCGTTTTCCTGGTTCTCAACTTTCACCCCATAGCTTCTGCATCCAAAACATTCTTTGAAATTTCAGTCACCTCCAACGTGATCCCATCACCAGTCACATCTTTCCATCCCCACCCCGTTCCACCTTCCGCAAAGAACACTCCCTCAATCAATAGTCAATAGTCGTTTATTTGTTACATACACATAAATGTGTAGTAAAATGAAACATTACCCGCAGTTGAACAATAAGACCAATAAGATTAATCAATAAAAATGCAATAACACATACAATCACAACTAACACCAAACAAAAAGAAACATCCATCACAGTGAGTCTCCTCCAGTCCCTCCTCACTGTGATGGAAGGCCAGAATGTCTTTTTCTCTTCCCTGCCGTCTTGTCCCGCGGTCAGGCTGTTGTAGTTGCCACGTCGGGGCGGTCGGGGCTCCCGACATTGAAGCCCCCGCTGGGCGGTGAAAGGTCAACGGCCTATTTCAGGCCGCGCCGGATGGTGAAAGGTCCGTGGCGGGCCGACCCAAGCCCCGCGATTCGGGGCGGGCGAACACGCTGCCTCTGCCGCTGCCGGAGCTCCCGATGTCGGCCCCCACCCAGGGGTCTGCGGGCTTCCGACGTCCACGCGGCCCGCGCCGGAGCCTCCGGAGACGAGTCGCAGCCGCGCCCGCAGCATTCGCAGGCAGCCAGCGCCGCAGGTGGTGAGTCCGCGCCGCGGGCTCTGCGAACCAGAGCCCCAGGTGGTCCCAGGTGAATGGCCGGTGGTGGCCGCAACGGGAACGGAGACACGATACAGAACAAAGGTCACATCTCCGTTCTGGAGAGAGAATGTTACAGTTCCCGTTCCCTCCCACCCCCCCCCCCCCCCCCCCAACATAACATACAACACTACATCATATTAAACTACAATTCAGACAAAAACAACAAAAAACACAAAAGACAGACGGACTGCAGGCAAGCCGCAGCTCCTTAGTTCATTTATCCCTTCCCACCTAAACCATTCCCTCCACAGTTACTTTCCCCTTCAACCACAGGAGATGTAACACCTATCCCTATACTTCCTCCCTGACCTCCATCCAGGTACCCCAGGAGTCTTTCCAGGTGAGACAGTAGTTCACGTGTACCTCCTCTAACCTCATTTACTGCATTTGATTTTCCTGACGTGGTCTCCTCTATTGGCGAGACAAAGCAAAGACTTGGCAACTGTGTCAACAAATACTTGTGTTCGGTCCCCCCAGACCTACTAGATCTCCATAGTTAACCATTTTAACTACTCTTCCCATTCCCATACTGACCTTTGAACGTTATGAACATTGAATTTTCCAATTTTAAGCAATACAACTCGCAATACAATTATTTTCTCCTCCCCCACGCACTCTTTCTCTTCCGTCCCACCTGAGTCTCCCCTCCCCTTCCTCCTCCCCTTCCAATTACATTCCTTATTCTAGCTGCACAATTTGCAACTTTTCAATCCTTTTGTCTCACACCTTTCGTCTTTTCATCTCTGGTCTTTGTTCAACTATTTGCTTATCATACCCCCCCCCCCCCCCCTCCTCAATTGTATCCAGCTAATACTAGGTTTTGCCCTGTCCCTCCTCTCCCCCAGCTTTCTTATGCCCCACCGCAATCAGTCTGAAGACAGGTCCTGCACAGAAACATCACTCATCCATGTTTTCCAGAGATGCTGCCTGAGCAGCTGTGTTACTGCAGCACGTTATGTCTTTTTTTGTAAACCAGCATCTGCAGTTCCTTGTTTCTACATTTTAAAACTTTTCCCCCTTCACAACAAACCAGAAAAGATGCTTCCCTGTCACAATCTTTCAATGAAATTCTAGCAATGCTAGAGATTGTTTCATATCATAAAAAGGCCATCTGGTAAAGGTCAACAAACTAACTTCTCGGATAAAGTCAAGTATGAAACCAAGTATGCCAATTTTTTGAAAACAGTATTGAAACAAAGACTGTGTACAAGAACTAAAACCTTTATTATTCAGTAAACAAAAATAAATGAATGTGTACATAGAAATTTATTCAAAGGTTTCAATGTTTTCAAAGGTCTCAAAGGTCTTTTATTGTCACGTGTACCAATATGCGAATTATAGTTTATAACCACAGACTAAATACTATTAGCTCAGTATTTCCAGAATTTTCAGTATTTACTTAATATCAGTGTATCTTTTGCTTAAATAATTACTGAAGGCATTTCAAGGAAAGTCACTAAATATTACCAGTACCAGCAAGGAGTCAAACAGGAGAAATTCACTCAAACTGCAATATCCCTTTACCTACAGAATCACCAAACTAATGGTTGAAACAAAATCAATTCAAATCTCCACATTACATCATGGTTATTTCTTGGGCTAACTGCTGCTTTTGAAAAAATAGTTAAGCAATATAGTCCATGAGAATAAAATAAATGACAATTACTTACACCTTTGGCATCTTCAGCTGTAATTGATATAATCATCTCTATTTTAGCTCCGGCTTCTGGTGTCATCATGTATAGCCAAAAAAATAGTGATTGCTGTCTTTTCTCATAATCTCTCCAGGGATTCACGTTGCTCAGACGTGTTTACAAATGTAGCGATTAATCAACAGAGCTTTATTTGTCATTCGGTACCAAGGTACCGAACGAAATTACATAGCAGTCATATACAAAAAAGAACACAAGACACATGACCCCAACACAAACGTCCATCACAGTGACTCCAAACACCCCCTCACTGTGATGGAGGCAACAAAACTTCCACTCTCTTCCCCACGCCCACGGACAGACAGCTCGTCCCCGACCGACCCGCACAGTCCCCGCAAGGGGATGGAAGTCCCCGCGGCCGAGCCGCACCAGGCGCTGAAACGTCCCGTGACCGAGCCGGGCGACGGAAGGCCCCGCGGCCGAGCCGTGCGCAGCTAAGTCGCGCGGCTGAGCCGCGCCGTGCGATGTTAAGGCCAGTGGCCGAGCTGCGCCGTGGGATGTTAGGCCCCGCGGCCAAGTCGCGCCGTGGGATGTTAGGCCCCGCGGCCAAGCCGCACCGGGCGATGTTAAGTCCAGCGGCCGAGCCGCACCAGCGATGAAAAGTCCTGCGCCCGAGCCATGCCGTGCGATGTTAGGCCCCGCGGCCGAGCCGCACCGGGCACTGTTAAGTCCAGCGGCCGAGCCGCACCAGCGATGTTAGGCCCCGCGGCTGAGCCGCGCCGGGCGATGTTAAGTCCAGCGACCGAGCCGCACCGGGCGATGGAAGGCCCCGCGGCCAAGCCGCACCAGGCGATGTTAAGTCCAGCGGCCGAGCCGCACCAGCGATGAAAAGTCCCGCGGCCGAGCGGCACCAGCGATGAAAAGTCCCGCGGCCGAGCCGCACCGGGCGATGTTAGGCCCCGCGGCCGAGCCGCGCCGGGCGATGTTGCGCCCCGCGGCCGAGCCGCACCGGGCACTTAAGTCCAGCGGCCGAGCCGCACCGGACGATGTTAAGTCCAGCGGCCGAGCCGCACCAGACGATGTTAAGTCCAGCGGCCGAGCCGCGCCGGGCGATGGAAGGCCCCGCGGCCGAGCCGCACCGGGCGATGGAAGGCCCCGCGGCCGAGCCGCACCCCGCACCGTGAGGAAGAGACCTAAAAGAGAAAGGTTTCCCCCACCCACACCACCACCCCCCACACATACACAACCAAAAAAAAAAAAAACCATCCCAACACCGACACACAACAAAAAAAAAGGAAAAAAGACGAACAGACTGTTAGCGAGCCGCAGCCGTTAGGCGCCGCCACTTCCCCTCTATACCATCACTGCTAATTCTGAAATGAATCTTTAACTAACTCGTAAATAATATAGACGATGTATGGTTGTTGCAGCAAAACTAGAATATCTAGATTTTGCCACAACTAGGAAGAAAACCAAAAACAAAAGGGTATAAAAGAAACAGACATTGGGAAAGCCTTTTTCTCAACTTTTTGTAAGTTTCATTTTTTTGAAAGATGAGCTTCGGTATTCTTTTATGATTTTGTGTATGTTTAATCTGAAGCGGGAGATGAATGCTGATAAGAATCCCTTGATATCAAGGCCTTACGTCATGGAAATAGGTATGTTCTCACCAGAGTAGACAAATGTATGTTAATTTGGTAAATCAATGGTACTGGCATGATATTTTGGTTATTGGTTTATTATTCTCTTGCACCGAGTGACACTAAAATTATGTTAATGACAAATTGATTCATGCAACCTCATTCTTTTTTGATTGCACCATCTTTATCCAGTTTGTTTGTTTGCTACAGTTCCCGGTCATGTTCGATCAAAACAAAAATGTCCAATGCTGAAGTTGACTACTCTCAAAGCTTTTGGAGTTAAAAGAAGACATAGCAGTTGTCATTTATGCATTGATTTGTAAATCTTATTGACTTCCACACCACGGAGGCACAAAGAACAGCACCAAGCTAGATTCCAACTTCATCCTGTTTCTGTCGGTATGATCTGCTTCTTTGGCATTTCCATTAAGTTGACAGTCTCAAACGCAGTTCAATAAAAAAAGTCCCTCATTAACTCCTGGAGGGAACCTGGTCAATTTTTAATCAATATTACTGTAACATGAGTTAAGAACAAACTTACTGGAAATTGCCTGTAGGTTGCAAAGTTCAAGATTTGTTTTACAATGTTGCAAATGGGAGGAGAAAAGTGAACCCAGAGAAATGGCCTTTTCAAATACCAATGGATGGAGGGGAATGTTAGTCAGTTTCTGATACTGAGTAGCATTTTAAATGTATTTTATCTAAATATATAAGTATACAACTTCAAACCAGATTATATAGATTTTGCACTGCAGTACTAAGTAACAAATAACATAGAACACTACAGTACCTACACAGGAACAGGCCCTTCGGCCCACAATGTCTGTGCCTAACATGCTGCCAACACCATCACATGTGCCTGTACTTAATCCATATTCTCCATTCCATGCAAATCCGTATGCCTTTCCAAGTCCCTTAAATGTCTGTCATATATGCCTCCATCACCACCCCATGCAGTGTTTTCCAGGCCCTCCATGTACAAAATTTGCCCCAAACGTCTCCTTTAAAAGTTGCCCCTCTCACCTTAAAGCTATTCCCTCTAGTATTTGATTTTGCTATCCTGGGAAATAGATTTTGACCATCTATCCTATTTTACCTCTCATAATTTTATATACTTCCATCAGTTCTCTCCTCAACCTCTGTTGCTCCAGAGGAAACAATCCAATTCTGTTGCTAATACCCTTAAATCCAGGCATTGTTGTGGTAAACCTCACCTGTATCCTTTCCAAAGCTCACATATTGTTCCTGTATTGGGGCGACCAGATCTGCATCCAATACTCTGAATAGGGCCTAACCCAAGTCTGATAAAGCTTCATCATGATTTGCTGACTCAATGTTCCGACCAATGAAGGCAACCATATATATTTCTTCTTTACCGCTCTACGTAAGTTGCTACTTTCAGGGAGTTAGGACTTGCACACCAAGATTCCTTGGTGCATCAATGCTGTTAAGGAACTTGCTATTTTACCATTTGCCATTTATATTTGTCCTCCCAAAGTGCAACAACCCACATTTGCTTAGATTAAACTCCATGTGTCATTTTTCTGCCCATTTCTGTAGCTGATCTATATCTTGCTGTGTACTTTGAGAGCCTTCCTGAAAGTCCACAGACTTCAGTGACATACTAAATATCTTCAATTTTCTGAGCAAGTAAATGTGTTGATCAGCTTTCTGTGTGATTGCATTCATGAGCTGGGCCTTACTCAGATCTTCAGAGATATGCACACCCATGAACTTGAAGCTATTGACTCTCTCCAGCACCATCTCATTGAGAATACAGATTCATGGATCAACAATGAGTTCCTTGTTCTTCCTAACCTCAAGAGCAAGGTTGTTGTCCTGGCACCATTCAATCAGATTATTAATATCCCTCAACACTGACTCGTCATTACTGATATTCATCCAAATATGGTGCCATTGTCGACAAATGTAAAGATGGTATTGAAGGTATATCTGGCTACACAGTCATGGATATAGAAAGAGCAGAGCATGGTAGTGAGCACACAGGCTTGAGGTGCTCCTGTGTTGGTGGGCATCAAGGAGGAAGTGTTGTTGTCAATTCATATTATAGAACATCCCAAGAAGATTCACAGGGAAATTAACAAAAAATGATGAAGGAAGGGGAAAATAAGTTGGTAATATGGTTGTCAAGCCAACCTCAACATCAGCAAAATGAAGGACCTAGTTGTTGATTTCAGGAAGAGAGGAAAGTACACACCCAAATCAGTATCAATGACATAAATGTGGAGATGGTCAAGAGCTTCAACTTCGAGGCATTTATAGAGGTATATATATTATCAATTTGTCGTGGACCAATCACATTGAAGCAATGACCAAGAAAACATACCAACATCTCTACTTCCTCAGAAAACTCAGAAAGGAATTCAGCATGTCTCCAACAACTCTTACAACCTCTACAGACACACTGTAGAAAGCATCCTTTCAGGGTGTATCATAGCTTGGTTTAGAGACAGCTCCTCTCAAGACCTTAATAAATTGCAGTTGTGTATGTCGCAGTCATCACACAGACCAGCCTCCACATCACTGACTTTACGCTGCCTCAAGAAAGCAGTTAACATAATCAAGGACCTTTCTCACCCTGGTCATTCCCTTTTCTCCCGTCTCCCATCGGGCAGAAGATACAAAAGCTTGAAAACATGTACCACCAGAGTTAGGTTCTTCCTCACTGTTATGAAACTACTGAATGGTCTTCCTAGAAGGTAGGGTGTAATCCTGATCTTCTAATTTACCTCTTTGTAGACCTTGATCCTTTTCTCTGTAACTAATAACATTGTATTCTGAACTCTGGTATTTATTTTTGCACTGCCTGTTGTACTTGTGTATGGCTTAATTGTACTCATGATTTGACTGGTTAATACACAAACAAAGCTTTTCACTGTATCTCGGTAGAGTTGACAATAAACCAATGCCAATTAGAAACAATGACTGCAAACTTGAAGGATTAGAGTACTGTGTTCAGTTTTGGTCACCCTGTTATAGGAAAGATGTTGTTAAGCTGGAAAGAGTTCAGAGAAGATTTACAAGGATGCCCAGGACTCAAAGGCCTGAGTTATAGGGAGAGGTTGAACAGGCTAAGACTTTACTCCTTGGAGCACAGGAGAATGTGGTGTGATCTTATAGAGGTGTATAAAATCATGATGGGATTAGATATGATAAATGCACAGTCTTTTACCAAGCATAGGGGAACCAAGAACCATAGGTGCAAGGTGAGGGGGGTAAGATTTAATTGGAATCCAAGGGGCAACTTTTTAAAAAACACAATGGGTGGTGGGTGTAGGGAACAAACTGCCAGAGGTAATGGAGACAGGTAATATCACAATGTTTAAAAAAACATTTGGACAAGTACATGTGTAGGATTGGTTTAGAAGGATATGGGCCAAATGCAGGCAGGTGGGACTAGTGTAGATGGGCATGTGGGTTGGAAAGGGCAAGTTGGGCTGAAGGGCCTGTTTCCACAGTCTATGGATGAAATTACAAAGATAATGTAGACAAGACAACAGAGATAGGAAAGACGAGTATTTCAGAAAGCTCTACAGGCGAGACGGATAATTGTTGGATGGAAAAGGGAGAAAAGCGTATAAAAGCGAGGAAAGGTTGTTTAAGACAGAGAGATCATGAGGTTGGAGCAAACTATAGTGATAGGAAGGGCAAAAGTCAGAGTTGGGGAACTGAGAACTGGGAAAAGAAACCAAAGACAACCATACATAAGATTGTAAAATTATTTCTCGTCTTCATAAGGAAACATGGTTGCAAAAGAAATTGAAAAGCAAATGCTGGAAATCTTAAATGCAACCAAGAAATGCTGGAAAGTTCAATAATTCTGGTGGTATCTGTGGGGAGTGGATTTCAGGTTGATAACTTTTCTATAGCTGCAACAATATCTATTTTGTTGCTTGATCTGTCGGGTATTTTCAGCACTTTCTATTTTCATTTATTGTTGTGAATACCCAGAGATCATATGTGGGAAGGGCAATGAACCTGATGGCAAATCTAAAATGTTCGTGATACAGGAGGGCAATTACTTTCTCGTAAAATTCAGCTGCACTGAATTACAGTTTATCCAAAACTGGACGTCAGCCAATTGTAGAAAAATAGGTCTGAAAATGGCAAGCAGATTGAACTATGTCCTCAATAGATAACAGCGCCATATGACACAAAAATGGCGAAGATAATCGCTTCTCCTATACTTGCATGTAATGTATTCTCACAAGTGCTACCGAACCGTAAACCGTTTTAACATGTTCTAGGTAGAAGAATGAAATGCAGATGGGTTTACACTGATTTATGTAGGAAGGAACTGCAGATGCTGGTTTGACTGGTGCTACACTTCTCAAATTAGTTCTCCCCGTCACTCGACGGTTCATTTAAATGGAGTTCCTGTCAGCAACATCGACATGTACTCTATCCGCAGCTGCATGTTTTCCCACCAGCAAAGAAAATCGAAGATAGATTTCTCTAACTTCAAGTAACCCTTGCTCTCTCTCTCCACTCCCCACTCCCCACTCCCCACTCCCCACTCCCCACTCCCCACTCCCCCTTCCTAGTTCTCCGACTAGTGTGACTGTTCTCCTACATTAAATGTTATATCTGCATGCCTCGCCGGCACCTTCTCCTCGTGAGCATTTTCCTTGATACACATCCCCTTTGATGTCTCGTTTTCACACTTCCCTATCTCTGTCCTCCCTTCTCCCCCTGACTCTCAGTCTGAAGAAGGGTCTCGACCCGAGGCGTCACCCATTCTTCCTCTCCAGAGATGCCGCCTGTCCCGCTGAGTTACTCTCGCGTTTTGTGTCCGCCTTCAGCATCTGCAGTTCCTTCCGACACGAGCAAAGAACGTCGGACGGTTGCCTGCCGCGCGCGCGCGCGCACCGCTCCGCTGGAGGCCACGTCAACAGCGCGCGCTACCGTGAGCGCGCGGCGTCGCTCTCGCCAACGGCTACGGCTGACGCGGATGTTTTGCTTTTGAAACAGGTCGTGGCTGGGGGTGATTGGAGCTTTTTGCAGAGCATATTTGCAGCACATACCGTATTCAAAGATGTACTAGAAGATCTAATTGACGTTATCTGACGAGTATTTTTCAAGCCCCCCCTCAAAAAAAAATTGCGACCCAGGTTTGAGGAGCAGCTAAGCTCGGTGGTGAGCTGCAGCCAACACTGCAGATGAGATGGTGAAGGGCGTTGAAACCCTGGGTTCCGAATGGCGGAAGCTGCAGCGTTTGACGTCTCTCCGTGCCTTAGAATCGGCTGAAGGCGTGGAGGTTTTGTGTCGAAATGATATATATGCCCATCTGCAAGGAGACTAAACAATGCTCAAATAAAACTATACATACACAGTCATGCACCCGACGAATACTGTATCGATTTTTTTTGTTGTAAAATAGCGTACAAGTGCGAACGCTTAATGCATCTTTTGGCAAGATATTGTATCCTGCTTAGGTTTGAAAGGGGCCTTCGGTTGATCAGGAAGAAGATTACTTGGGTGAAAGATCATTCTCTCTTGTGGAGTGTAACATAGAACTGTGAGAAAGAAGTCACCCGTTCAACACAGTTCTGCGCGTTCATGTTCATTTACCAAAACAACCAGGAAATGCAATGAACTATTGAGTGATTGGGTAAAGAGCATAGAAACAAACGTGGATATTAGCGATATTAAGATGGTGCTTTCGGAATGACAAGATTGGAACAACAGATTCGTACTTTATGGAAGACTTTATAAAACTAGTTTATGGTTTGGCAATTTTGAATATTAGTGTGGTGAAATTGTTTAAATTTGAAGAGTTGCGCAAGGCTGAGTAAACAAGGAATATGCTAAACAGTAATAACCTGTGATTAACCCGTGTTTACACTGTCTACCTCGACAACGCTTAGGATTGGGAAGTACGGGTTGTTCCTCATCTGGTGGAACAGCATTTCGAAAATAAGGCAAGTTGTTCAACTCCATTGCTTGGACTCTATCTTTTCAACGAAATTGTATTTCACTGGAATATATGTTGAAACTGATACCATTGACCTACGACAAGCGAAGAAGATTTTGGCAACAGTTTTATCTCGTGACTTTTTAATGGGAAGACGTGTTTGGAAAACGATTTGGGATTTCCGCACAGTTCTGCCACTAAATGCATGTGACAGGAAAACGTCTAATTTTCGTGTTTGCCATTTAGTCTAATGTTTCATTTCAAGACGCTTTTCGAAGGAACTTTTTCCACTTTTCGGAACATTCAAAACAATAATGCAAATATCACCAGTGCGTTTATGTTTTTAACAGTGTAAGCACACTTGGTAAAAATGAAACTCAGCAGGCAATTCACTATATTTGGAAGTGCCATATTCTGCGTGGTGATCTTTTCCTTGTACTTAATGCTGGACCATGTTCAGTTCGATCAGCCAAAGAATGTCAGGAAAGAAATGACATTTCCCAAGGTAAGCGTTGTTGGATTTGTCGCGGGTTTTCACTGTGATCTAAGACTGCGACAGGTCGCGGCATACATTCACCCTTTAAGTTGATTCGAACCGATCTCGCATGGCATTGCTCAGGAATAGAAATTCAAACGACTTTCATTAACTATGTGGTCACTGCTCTCAATGTTAACCATTTTTGTACGTTTCCAACTCCAACGATTTAAAGAAAGGGAAGGGGAGGTGACATTTTTCCCAGTCTACATAATATTTCTATTTTGCTGATGGATGAAAAACAAAAATGCCTAAATGCTTTTCTTTCTGAATGAAATGAACACTTACTTTGTGGGACTTGTAAACTTAGTTTAAAGACAAAAACAAACCCCTGATGGAACTCAGCAGATCAGGCAGCATTTGTGAAGGGAGCGAAGAATGTCATATGTACCGGCAACGGAACAATGAAATTTGTATTTGCAGCAACATAACAAGCCTGTAATCACAATACTCATATATAACATGATAAAAATAAATAAAAATAAATAAATTAATAGCCAACCAACCAGTATGTTCACTACCGTACACCTGTAGTAGTTCAAGAGAGCATTCGTCAACATACCGACTCTTCTAAGGAAGTAGAGGTATTTATGGGCTTTATGATTGCATCAATGTCCTAGGCCCATGCAGAACTTCAGAGATGTGCATGCATAAGAACTTAGAGTTATTGACTCCCTCCACCATTGATAATAATAATAATAATAATTAAAAAAAACCTTTATTGTCGTTGCAACAGGTACAACGAAATTAAAAATAGCAATCCTGACAGTGCGTAACACGAAAAGTAAAACATATATGCAATAAATGCAAAACAAATAAATACTAATGTATTAAATACAAAAGTTTTAACAGTGTGACCTAGTGCAGAAAGTAGTGTTCAGTTCTCGTATGGCCCTGGGGTAAAAATTGTTCTTGAGTCTGTTTGTTCAGATTTGATCAACCTGAAACGTCGACCCAAGGGCAGAAGAACAAACAGACGGTGGCCAGGGTGGGATGGGTCTTTTAATATTTTGCCTGCTCTGCTGAGGCAGCGTAGGCTGAACAGGTGCTCCAGGGAGGGCAGTGAGCAGCCGATGATCTTCTGGGCCGTCGTGATGACCCTCTGAAGGGCCTTCCTGTCCTTTTCTGAGCAGCTGGCATACCATGTGGTTATACAGTATGCCAGCGCACTCTCGATGGAGCAGCGATAGAAGGACATCATGAGCTTCTCCTGCAGGTTGGTCTTCCTGAGGATCCTCAGGAAGTGGAGTCTCTGCTGTGCCTTCTTCACTGTGGTAATGGTGTTGGTAGACCAGGTAAGATCCTCTGCGATGTGCGTACCCAGGAACCTGAAAGCGGGTACCCTTTCCACACAGACCCCATTGATGTAGAGTGGGTCGTGTTCTGCACTGGTTTTCCTGTAGTCTATTATAAGTTCCTTTGTTTTGGAGGAGTTCAGGACAAGATTGTTCACTGAACACCATGCTGCCAGCCTTTGGATTTCATCCCTGTAGGTTGTCTCATCTCCTCCTGAGATGAGTCCAACCACACTTGTGTCATCCGCGAACTTGATGATGGTGTTGGTGGGATGGGTGGGGGCGCAGTCGTGAGTGTAGAGGGAGTAAAGGATGGGGCTCAACACACAGCCCTGTGGTGAGCCGGTGCTCAGTGTAATGGTGGAGGAGAGGTGAGGGCCTATTTTGACGGTCTGGGGGCGGTTGGTCAGGAAGTCCTTGATCCATTGGCAGATGGTTTGGGAAAATCCAAGGTCAGAAAGTTTGGTGACCAGTCTGCTCGGGATGACTGTGTTAAAGGCAGAGCTGAAGTCTAGGAAAAGCATCCTCACATAGCTCCCCTGGTGATCAAGGTGGGTCAGTGCAGTGTGAAGAGCAGTGGCGATGGCATCCCCTGTAGACCTATTTGCTCTGTAGGCAAACTGGTATGGGTCGAAGGTGGGTGGGAGGCTGGTTTTGATGTGCTGCAGGACCAGCCTCTCGAAGCACTTTGTGATGACCGGTGTGAGTGCTACCGGACGGTAGTCGTTAAGGCCGCTGATGGCAGACTTTTAAGGCAGTGGGATGATTGTGGCGGACTTCAGGCAGGGAGGAATGGTGGATTTTGAAAGGGACAGGTTGAAGATTTTTGTGAAGACCTCAGATAATTGGTCTGCACATTCCTTCAGCACTCTTCCCGTCACACCATCGGGGCCTGCAGCTTTCCTGGGATTCACTGCTCTGAGCACGCGCTTAACATCATTCTCCTGCACAGTGAAGATGTGGCTGTCAGGTGCTGGAGAGGGTGTTATGTCTGCCACTGCAGCTTTCACCTCGAAACGAGCAAAGAAACAGTTAAGTTCCTCTGCCAGCGAGGTGTCGCCGTCGGCAGTCGAGCGGTTGCTGGTCTTGTAGTTGGTGATGTGCTGGATGCCTTGCCACACCCGCCGTAGGTCATTGTTGGTAAAGTGGTCCTCAATCTTCCTCTTGTAGGACGCTTTGGCATCCTTGATGCCTCTCTTCAGGTTGGTTCTAGCAGCACTGTATAGAGCTCTATCACTAGACCTGAAGGCGGTATTACGGTCCTTGAGGAGAGACCTGACATCCTTTGTCATCCAGGGCTTCTGATTTGGATACAACCGGATGCGTTTGTCGACGGTGACATTGTCAACACAGTTTTGAATGTAGCAGAGTACAGTTGATGTGTACTCCTCGAAGTCCTGATCCTCAAAAATATCCCAGTTGGTCCTTTCGAAGCAATCCTGCAGCTGCGAGGAAGCTCCTTCAGGCCATGTCATAACAATCTTTATGGTGGCTGGAGCTTTCCTCCTGAGTGGGGTGTATGCTGGAGTTAAGAATATGGACAGGTGATCTGACTGTCCTAGGTGTGGTAGTGGTGCTGACGTGAAACCCTTCTTAATGTTTGAATAAACCTTGTCTAGTGTGTTTTTTCCCCTGGTAGTACATCTTATGTGTTGTTCAAATTTCGGGAGAACTGTCTTTAGGTCTGCATGGTTGAAGTCCCCGGCTATGATGTGGGCTGCTTCTGGATATGTGCTCTGTTGTGAGTTTATTGCACCGAGCAGGTAGCCTAAAGCTGTGCTAGCGTTAGCATTCGGTGGGATGTAGACTGCTGTTACTATAACCACTGTAAATTCACGAGGAAGGTAAAAAGGCCTGCATTTAACTGTCAGGAACTCCAGATCAGGAGAACAATGGCTATCCATGATTTTGGTGTTACTGCACCAGTTGTTGTGTACGTAAATGCATAACCCCCCCCCCCCCCTTGCTCTTACCGGAGTCGATGTTTCTATCCCAGCGAAACGCTGTTCGCCCGGCTAGCTCAATGGCTCCGTCTGGGATAAGTGGATGAAGCCATGTCTCTGTTACTAAGAGAATACAACAGTCCTCGACGAGTTTGTTTGCTGATATTTGTCGTTTTAATTCGTCCATTTTGTTGATGATGGATCTGGCGTTGGTGAGAAACATGCTTGGTAGCGGTGGTTTGTGTGGCTGTCTCTTTAGCTTGGCAAGTATACCGGACCGGCATCCTCGCTTTTGCTTCCTGTCTCTCCTCCGCCTGCGACGCCTGTTTGCGCCAACAACTATCCACGGAGAGCCCGGTGTCCTGGCTATCTCCTCCGGTATATTTCGTGGGTGTAGAAATTCGCTCGTAAGGTCCCGATTGCACTGGAATCCTATGATCAGAAGATCCTTGCAGTTGTAAGTAGGATTTGCATGACTAAAATTGACTAACAGACATAACACACATAACACACATAAAAAGCACCGAAAGGGAGAGCTGTGAGCCGCTGCGTCTGTGCGCGCCGCCATTTGGCTATAATCGGGACCTGTTGATGACGACATGTTTATAGATCCTCAGCTTCCCTCTTCTAAAGTCAATCAATTTTTTGGTCTTGCTGACGATGAGAGCAAGGTTATTGTTCTGGCACCATTTAATCAGATTATCAATCCTCCTCTTCTCCTCCGAACCAATATTACGGAACTGGCCAGTTCTGATATAAACAAATAAAGCAAGCTCTCAGAAGTTGTTGAATTCAATGTTGAGTCCAGAAGGTTTCAGTATTTCCAGAGATGGTAATTTTTGTGTTCCTGATGATTAAATTGGGCCTTGCAGGAGGTCACCGAAGGACAGGTCAGAGTAGGAGACAGGTGGAGTCTGCTCCGCTATTCGATCATGGCTGATCTATTTAGCCAATAGATCCCAATCACTTGCCTTCTCAACATAATGTTTATCATTCTTACCAAAAAGAACCTATAAATTTCCTCCTTAAAAATACCCAATGACTTGGCATCCACTGTGTCTGTGGCAATGAATTCCACAGATCCACCACTCTCTTGCTAAAGAAATTTCTCCTCATCTCCATTCTGAAGGTACGTCCTATTATTCTGAGATTGTGGCCTCTGGTCGTAGATTCTCCCACTACTGGAAACATTCTCTCCACATGCACTCTATCTGGGCCTTTCATTATTCGGTAGGTTTCAATGAGATTCCCCTTCATCCTGCTGAACCGAGCGAATCCAGGTCCTGAGTCATTAAACGCTCCCCATTCATTAACCCAATCATCCCCAGAATCATTCTCATAAACCTCCTCTGGACCCTCTCCAGGACCCTCCCCAACACCAGCACATCTTTCCTCAGATATGGGGCCCAAAATTGCTCACAATATTCCAAATGTGGCCTCACCAGTGCCTTATAAAGCCTCAACATTACATGCTTCCTTTTATATTCTAGTCCTCTAGAAATGAATGCTAATATTGCATTTGTCTTCCTTACTACTGACTCAACCTGCAAACCTTCACCTACCTTCGCATCATCTGCAAAGTTACCCACAAAACCTGTCCTATCACCCTGTGAAAGGAAGGATGCCACTAAGTTGGAAAGAGTGTAGAGAAGATTCATGAGGATATTGTCAGGACTTGAGGGCTTGTGCTTTAGGAAAGGGTTGGACAGGCTAGAGCTTTATTCCTTGGAGTGCAGAAGGTTGAGGGGTGATCTCATAGAGGTGTATAAAATCCTAAGGGGAATAGTTCGGGTACATGCACACTTTTTCCCAGGGTAGGGGAATCAATTAGGAGTCACAGTTTAAGAATAAGGGGTAGGCTATTTAGGACTGGGATGAGGAAAACTTCACCCAGAGAGATGCGAGTCTGTGGAATTCACTGCCACAGGAGGCAGTTGAGCCTAATTTACTGGATGTTTTCAAGAGAGAGTTAGATTTAGCTCTTAGGGCTAAAGGAATCAAAGGATATGGGGAAAACACAGGAATGGGCTACTGATTTTAGATGATCATATTGAATGGTCACCCATTCCTTCTTGAAGAAGGGTCTTGACCCGAAATGTCACCCATTCCTTCTGAAGAATGGGCTACTGATTTTAGATGATCATATTGAATGGTCACCCATTCCTTCTTGAAGAAGGGTCTCGACCCGAAACGTCACCCATTCCTTCTCTCCTGAGATGCTGCCTGACCTGTTGAGTTACTCCAGCATTTTGTGAAATAAATATTGGCTTGAAGGGCCAATTGGCCTACTCTGGCACTTATTTTTCTATGTTTCTAAGAGCCAAAGGGTATAGATTTAAAGTGAGAGGGAAACATTTTAAAAGAAACACGAGAGGCATTTTTTTCATTCAGAGGATGGAGGGTGTATCGAAGCTGCCAGAGAATGTAGTTGAGACAGGGGGTATGATAACAAGTTTCACCAGTCATTTGGACTGGTACATGGATAAGAAATGATTGGAGGGATATGGGCCAGGCATGGCAAATGGGACTAGCTTGGATGAGGTATCTCGGTTGGTATGGGCAAGGTGGGCCGAGGGCTTGTTTTCATACTGCATGGCTCTGTGACTTGGTTTTTATCTCAATTGTATAAATTGATACTTTCCACCGTTACAATATGAAGGATTTGCTGGATGGCTGTCTTTTCATTTTATTTGTTGCAGGGGCAACTTTCAATTTTGCATGAAAAGATTGATCACCTGGAACATCTATTAGCTGAAAACAACGAAATAATTTCAAATATCAGGGACTCGGTTATTAATTTGAGTAAATCTGTGAAAGATGGTCAAGGAGGTATTGAAGGCTCAAACTCAAGTCAAAGATTGGGCTCGGAATTCGTTGGCGCACCTTTAATTATTTCCATTGAAACAGAAGATTGCCAGTTTGCTTCAAAGGTTTACACAGAAGCATCAAACATACAAGTAAGTGGATTGTGGAACAAGAAATTAAATATTTGAATTGCTTCCGAGCCAAATAAGTATCTGCCTTAACTAGCTGCAAAATAATTCTGTCTAATGTGAACCCAGCAAGCTGATTAGGTAAAGGAAAAACATTCAAGGATTTTATTGATACCGAATTTCATCATTTTAATGTTTGTCTTTCAAGGAAAGCCTTTGTAGGAAAAATGTGTGGGCATTGCAAAAAATAAAATCAAACAGAATTTGAGGTCATAATATAATGTCATTAGTATCTAATGCTAAATAAATTATTTTACAGAAATGGCTTGAAAACTTTTGAAGTCAGGGAAATATATCTTTCCTTTGAAGTGGAGGAAATATCATATGCTGGTTTAATAGTATAACCTGAGAAAAGCTTTGTGTCTAAAACGTGTCTGCAGCTAATACCATGCTGTTTTGACAAAGGAACTTCAAAGTATTACAAAAGCTGTTCAATGTGTCATTGGGGTCCTTGTAAATTTTAGAACCATGGTCTTTCCAAATAGGATGAATAAAAGAGTATAAGAAAATAACTGCAGATGCTGGTACAAATCGATTTATTCACAAAATGCTGGAGTAACTCAGCAGGTCAGGCAGCATCTCGGGAGAGAAGGAATGGGTGACGTTTCGGGTCGAGAAGAAGGGTCTCGACCCGAAACGTCACCCATTCCTTCTCTCCCGAGATGCTGCCTGACCTAGGATGAATAAACGTTGGCACTTGATTTGCCGAAATTTATATTTTACCAATTATGTTTTGGTCCAAATAAAAAAAAGTCTTTGTACTGATGACCATGAAACAAATGAATTGTTAAAAATATATTCAGTTCACTAATGTCCTTCAGGGGAGGAAATTTGTCAGCCCTACCTGATCTAGCCTATAGATGACAACCCACAGCAAAGATGTTGACACATCTTCCCCATGAATTGTATTTTCACCATTTCAATTCTATTGTCTATGTATCTATGGTCAGATGATAAAATAGGACAGATCACAATATCAACCAACACACTGAAAGGAGATATGATAAAATCGCTCCCAATCTAGTTGATCCAGCAAAGTTCTCCTTAAGTAATTGAGTCATGTTGAATGGGCACACAGCCTTCAGTGCACTAAGTCTCTGCGACCACTGAGCACCCATCTATTGCAATTCTATTTTATTATCCCCACATTCCCATCAATTCTCCTGCATCTCTCCTTCCCCACTAGGCTGATTTGCAATGGGCAATTGACCTACCAGCCCATATATCTCAGAGAACCCAGAAGAATCCACATGGTCATTGGAAGAATGTGTAAATTTGTGTTTATGTTCACTAATTGTGCAATGTTTAATTCTATTTGCAACTCTTTAGAAAATGAAGTCCATGTCTGCATGCACCAAGACCAAGACAAATTTCAGGCATGTGCCAATAAGTGGCAAGTACCATTCATGCTACTAAAATGACAGGCAAAGACCATGATCATTTAGTGAGAATTGATGCACTTACTTTGATCTCTAAGCATTGTTTACTCACTATCAACTGGAAGTCATCGTTGACAAAACCCTACCTAAACCAGTCCGATAAGCATTGTGTTGACAAGAATGGCTATCCTGTTGCAAGTGACTCATCTCTTGACACGCAAAGCCTTTTGGCTAAGTTCAAGTCAGAAGCATTAAGAAGCACTTTCACTTCGCTGGTGAAGTGTAGTTCATACAACATTAAATCAATAAGCTTATGCAGTCTCACAAATCCACAACCTCTACCTTAAAGAAGGCATCTAACAAATGTGAATACACTGCCTGCCAGTTCCCCTCCAAAATCTATACCTTATTGATTTAGAAATATATCGCCAATCCTTCACTGTTGTGGTATTGCAATTTCCTGCCCAACAACAGTGTAGAATTACCTTTACCTGAAGGACACCAACGGTTCAAAAATGATGCTCAGGGTTATTTATATAGGAAGAGCAATAATTGTTTGCCTTGCAAAAATAACCATATTTTGAAACTAAATAGGAAAACATAGCAAGTTGCCCCATTGTCTCAAAGTTGTTGGTCAATTTCTGATTAAAAGTCAAGTTGAACATCTTGAACATACATTTTTTTCATTTTATTAAATAATTCTCTATTTTATAATCCAGTGCTTTGTTGGAAAAATAACATATTAGTTCTTATTAAACCTTTTGTGCTAAAAAGACGATATTTTAAATCAGAACCACACATTAGCTAGCATCTATGAAAAGAGAAGGGTGGGTTAACTTGCTCAGTTCTGAAGGGTCTCTGACCTGTAATATTAACTCTGTTTCTCATTCTACTGACTTTGCGTGATCCACTGATTGTTTCCAACATTATCTACTTTTGTTTCAGATTTCTAGCATCTGCAGATCCTTTAATTTATTAGAATAAAATTTACTCTGGTTATGACATGTCATCATGGTTTTCTGCACTTTATTTTTCTATATTCAGCATAAGAAAGCTACTTTGATCTCCGCATAGCAATTTACTGAATGTGTGCTTATATTTTGAAGAGTGATGCAAATTTCTTTATTGTTTTTATCAGCTGTAGTCATTGTGAAATAATATGTAGATTTTAGTTTGTACAAGATCTGCTTTCTAAAATGAAATGTCATTTTGTCATACAGAATCCTGAAACTACAACTGCAGCAGGGATGTACAGTGAAATGCCTTTGCTAATCAGCTTTTAATTATTTCTTATCTCTTATAGATGTTGGATATCTATAAACTTTTACCTTTTGACAACCCAGATGGTGGAGTTTGGAAACAGGGCTTTGACATCACATACAATGAACATGAGTGGGATGATGACCCATTGCAGATATTTGTTGTGCCCCATTCGCACAATGATCCTGGTGAGGAATGGGGACATGCAGTACAATTCTAGAACATGCATTTCACCAAGTTAATTATCAGTCATTTAATTTTTAATTTGTGTTAGATTCTCAAGAGAAAAGATTGAGTGGTGAAGGCTAGCTTAATATATGCAGGTTATTATGCTACTGCTTCAGACTTCTGGGGTGTAGTACAATATTGCTTTTTGTTATTAAAGCTTTTGACAATTTTTATGATTTCTTACAGGACAATACTTTTTTCTAATCTAACTTAATATTTAAAAAACATGAATGTCATCAATCAGGACAGAGGTCCAGGACAGAGGTAGGGTATCCATCAATTAGAATTATTTTAGAACAAAATTACCTATTCTTAGAAGCTTATTGGATTTCTTCAGTCAGTTATTAAACTAATGGTTTCCAGTAGATTTTCAGAATATGGCATGTAATATGATAAAGTTCAAGGTCTTTGAATAAATGTTAAACTTTCAATTTGATTAACAATAAATGTAGCATCAGAATACCTTTAGTATAGTTAGCACCAGTCAAGTGGAATGCATTGTTCTGGATGGTATTAAGTTTCTTGAGTGTTGTTGGAGTTGCACAGGCAAGTGAGGGGTATTTTATCAGATTTATGACGTGTCTTGTACATGGATAAATGGTATTGGAATGTTTGGAGGCGAGTCACATATCACAAGCAAGCAGAATGTATTTAAACATCTCTAAAGTGATCACTTATAGATGGGGTCAGACAAGTAGTCACTCGCTAGAGAATACCCAACCTCTGTCCTGGTCTTCTGGCAACAGATTTATGTGACTGGTTTCAGAAGAATTTCTTGGTAATAATGACCCCCAATGTGTTGTTGGTGGAGGACTAGAGGATGATAATCCCAATGGATGTCAAGGTTAGACCCTCTTTTGTTGGTAATGGTCGCTGTCACATTTGTGCATTATGCTGGCATGAAATGCTTCTTTTTCTAAACAGATATGAATGGCATTGAACATTGTGAAATCATCTGCGAGATCACCATGTCTAATCTTATGATATACGAAAAAGTAATTAATGACATAGCTGAAGATGGTTAGGCCAACGGAATTGTCCCCAGGAGCTACTGCAGTCATGTACAGTGGTTTGTATGTTTGCCTTCAACAAATGCCACCATCGTCTTTTGTATGACTCCAATCACTGAAATATCTTCCCAATGATGCACAGAGGTTTCAGATTTATTTCAGCACCTTGATGACATATTTGGTGACTGCCTTGATATCAATTGTAATCACTCTCATCTCACTGACCATCAACACAGATGCACTTCAGGGCTGCATACTCAGCCCCTTGCTCTATCTCCAATGCCATTTACAAATTTGCCAACAACATCACTATTGTTGACTAAATCATGAGCGGTGATGAA
Source organism: Rhinoraja longicauda (assembly GCF_053455715.1). NCBI lineage: Eukaryota > Metazoa > Chordata > Chondrichthyes > Rajiformes > Arhynchobatidae > Rhinoraja > Rhinoraja longicauda. The sequence continues at coordinate 70,793,578 of NC_135955.1, read as the reverse complement.
TACAGGAATGAGATGGAACACGTGGTTGAGTGGTGTCACGACAACAACTCAATGTCAACAAAACGAAGGACAAAAAAGAGGAAGTCGGGAAACCATATGCCAATTTACATTGGTAGGTCAGTCGTGGAGTGAGTTAACAACTACAAATTCTTGTTAATATCTTGGATGACCTGTCCTGGCCCAGCATGTAAATGTATGCACGAAGAAGGCCTCTTTTTTATGGTTCAGCATGTTCCAGACGTCTGCAGATGCACTGTAGAAAGTATCCTGACTGGTCGCATCATGGCCTGGTACAACAATTCCAATACACAGGAATGCAAGAATGTGCAGAGATGTTAACTTGCATCTCCTCTGATGTTCCTTAATGATTGCACATATTTCAATGTTTTTCAAATATTTTAACTTCAAGGCAAACCTAGTCTGTTTATTTCTCTTCTCATAGAACAAACATGCCGTCCTAAAAATCAATCTACTGAACTCTTGTTGCACTCCCTATATACCCATTTTTTAGGTAAGAAACCCAGACTTCTGCATAATATTTAGATGCAGTCCTGCCAGGGTTCTTATATTTTGAAAAAAAAATCTTTACTCTAATACTCAAATACCGTTGAAATAAAGACCAGCACATTGTTTGCCTTCCTAATTGTTTGTTGCGCCTGCATGTTAACTTTTACTGATGCGTGTAGAAGGAAATTCAGATCCCTCTACACACTAAGAATAGAGTTTCCTTTACCTCACCTTCCACCCTACCATGTCCAGCAGATCACTCTCCATAATCTCTGCTACCTACAACATGATGTATTTATCAGACAAATCTTCTACTTCCTTCTTCTGTCGGCTTTCTAAAGGGTCTAAACCCTCCATGGCTCTTTTGCTCTTCCATTCTGACTAATGCTCACTCCCATTTTTGTGTTAGTATCCCATGCTGCAGGGATGCAACTTGTATCCCTTCTCTTCCCATCATACATGCATTCCTTCCATGAAAAGCAATGATTTGCTTGTATTGATTTCTAGGGAGTGCTGCAAGGGTGCACCACATTGATTCCTGGGTTAGCATATTTCTCCTACGAGGAGAAAATAAACAATGCTCACAATCTGGTTTCCTCTGCAGTGGAGAAATTAAAGATAGTTTGGATGAACATTTTGTAAAACATTCTTCTTCAGTCTTCAAGGGTGACTTTGAGCTTCCAGTCAATTTCATTCTCCACCCTTTGTTCTTTGTCTTTCATCTCTTATACTGCTTCAGTGATGCCCAATGTAGGTCCTAGCAATAACATCTCATCTTCTGAATGGGCATGGTAAGCTTTTTGGGCTAAGTATTGGATTCAGTAATTTCAGAAAATCAGTCTTCACTTTGTTTCAGAACTAACCAATTCTGACAGAGTATCATCCACCTGTGACATTAATTCTCTTCCTCATCAATATCACAGCGAACATCATTGCATTTCTGACTCATCACAGAAAATATATTGTGAATTAGTAGACTGGGAGTGTACTTTTATTCGAATGATATAATTCAGTTATGTTTTGAGTGGATCTGTTAATCAATTCTAGTTCAAGACAACTCTAAATGACACAATAACACAAACCTTTGATTTCTTTTAAAAAGTGATATGAATTGAAGAAAAGGTTATCCCACGTGGATGAATTCAGTTACTTTCTAGATGCAATAATATTGAAAACAACAAATGAAAAAGGTTTCTAAGAAATTTGCACAAACATATTGATTTCCTGTTAATTTTATGTTTACAAAAGATTGTCAAATTTGAAAGAGAAACATCAATTGATTCAGAAGCCATGGGTAAATGTCTGGTCAAAAATGTAGGCATGGAACAATTTCGAGCAAGTTTTCAAAGTAAAAACATTTGCCAGAGTAAAATATGTGATTCTGGCATCCATCTATATGTGGGAGACGATGGTGCGGCTTGGCGTTGTCCTACTTGGAGAGGGGGATTTTTCAGTGTCCTCTCCATTTGATTTGGCCGCTGAGCCTGGGCAGGTAAATGGGAATGCAAACTTGTCCAGCATCTGCATTCCCCTCTCGACCTAATAGGCTGATTCCAGTGGAACGGCGTGGCTGCTACATCTGGGGCCTACTCGGTTGCAGGAAGGCGGACGCACGAGGGATCAGCCGACCATCTCTAGGGACTTCAGCTCCAGTGCCTTTGGCTCTCCTGAGCCTTACCCACAAGGCAGCGGGTGCTATTTAATCCATAATTGGGACCTGGTTGATGGACGTCAGGACATGTCCACACGCCGGTGGGTCTGCACGTTGCACCTCTGGGGGCCAGAGTTCCTCCGAGATCCTCGCACAGTTTAGCCTGTGACTAAAGGTGGCCCCAGTTAATATGTGATGCCACGAGGAGGTACTATGAGAGTTTTGATGATGCAGAGGTTATGTACTGGCAGAAGGAGGCTTACGCACTCGGCTCCCTTTTTCACAAAATTTGCTAGCCAGCGGCATCTGGTTTTATACCAGGGCACTAGACACATGCAACACCCTGTGGCTCGCGCCACCAACACATGAGATTAAGAGCATAAAAACAAAAGAGCAAAACAATTATTTGAGAAAACAAGTATTTTGTCAGTATGTTGGTAAAAGAAGAATTGTTATGCATGAGGTCATATAGCCAAAAAGAAAGAAGATTGTTATTTGCGGGGATGGGCACCAGATGATTGTAGCCACGTATTACATACATTGACTTCTTTGCTTCGCCCATCATGGCAGCAAATGTGCTTTAAATATACCTTACTAAATTATTGTAAAGTGCCTGAAAGGCCTTGGTCATTGAGGCTCTGAAGGTATTGTAGAAATTCAATTTCAATATACTCTCAGCCGTCCAGCAACCAAATGGTAAAGGGATTGCTCGTTACATGATTATGCCAGTTGCACTGAAATTGCTCAACAAAATATTGTGTATAAGACATGAGTATTCTGTGCATGTGCCTTAAAAAACTAGAACTATGTCATCTACAGAGCCTTTTAAATCAGTGTTTTACACTGCAATTCTATATTTTAAGGCTAAACAGTATTAATATAAAATACAGCAAAAATAAATCAAATGAAAGATTGTATTCACCAACATTTGAAATGCCAAATCTTTCATGAAGATGTTGCTGCTATCCAACTATAACTGTTGCTCTTGGATATAAATGGCAATAAAATGTCTTTACATACTTGTTTTGCATAACACCTGAAATAAAATTCAATATTTGAGTTTATTTCCATAAAACAAATCTTATGTAGGCTATGCATAGACCTTTACGCATGTTGTTAGAAATATTTGCAGACTGCATGACAATGACCTATAGTAAAGTGCCTGAAAGGCCTTGGTCATTGAGACCACCGGATGGTGGCATCAGCGATGGCAGCCTCGCCAACAGCCTGTCTGTCTTTTTGTCTTTTTTGTTATTTTTAGTGTGTTTTAAAAGTATGTGTTAATGTTCTCTGGTTTGTTTTATGTGGGGGAGGGGGTTGGGGGAAACATTTTTCAATCTCGTAACTTGCCGGAGATGTGGTTTTTTTTTTTTGATCGCATCTCCGGTTGCTCTGCGGCCTAACATCAAGGAGCTGGCGGCCTTGCTCGAGACAAACTTTGAACCCCACCGCGGGGCCGTGGACTTAACAATCTGTTGCCTTGCCTTGCCTGGGATCGACTCTCCAACGGCGGCCTGCGGATTTCAACATCGAGGAGCTCACAGTCTCGGGTAGAGACTGATGTCGGGAAGCTCCAAAGTTGCAGAAGGTTCGACTAGCCCCGGCCCGGGGTCTGATCGCCCAGGGTGGGGGAGCTGAGATCCCCCCTGATGCGGTAGCTTGATCACCCAGATGCGGGGAGCTCGACCGTCAGTTGCTGGTGCCAAGATCGCCTCGACAACGGAAGGTTTGAGTGCCCCGACCACGGGAGAACAAAGAAGGGAAGAAGATTGAACTTTTTTGCTTTCCATCACAGTGAGGAATGTGGAGGAGTCACCGTGGTGGATGTTCATGTTAAAAATTTATTTGGGTGTCTTGTTGCTCTTTATTGGTATGATTGTATGGGAAATCAAATTCCTCGTATGTTGCAAAACATACATGGCTAATAAAATAGTATTATGATTATTATTCACGAATACCAGATGTTTAAGATGCAGTATAATGTGGATAAATGCGAGGTTATCCACTTTGGTGGCAAGGACAGGAAGGCAGATTATTATCTGAATGGTGTCAGATTAGGAAAAGGGGAGGTAGAACGAGACCTGGGTGTGCTTGTACATCAGTCACTGAAAGTAAGCATGCAGGTACAGCAGGCAGTGAAGAAAGCTAATGGCATATTGGCCTTCATTACAAGAGGATTTGAGTTTATGAGCAAGGAGGTCCTACTGCAGTTGTACAGGGCCCTGGTGAGACCGCACCTCCTAATTTGAGGAAGGAAATTATTGCTATTGAGGGAGTGCAGCGTAAATTCACCAGGTTAATTGCTGGGATGACGGGACTGACATATGATGAAAGAATAGGTCGACTAGGCTTGTATTCACTGGAATTTAGAAGGATGAGAGGGAATCTTATAGAAACATATAAAATTCTTAAAGGATTGGACAAGCTAGATGCAGAAAAAATGTTCCTGATGTTGGGCGAGTCTAGAACCAGGGGCACAGTTTAAGAATAAGGGGTAGACCATTTAGGACTGAGATGAGGAGAAACTTTTTCATCCAGAGAGTTGTGAATCTGTGGAATTCTCTGCCACAGAAGGCAGTGGAGACCAATTCACTGGATGTTTTCAAGAGTTAGATTTAGCTCTTTGGGCTAAAGGAATCAAGGGATATGGGGAAAAGGTAGGGACAAGTACTGATTTTAGATGATCAGCCATGATCATATTGAATGGCGGTGGTGGCTCGAACGGCCGAATGGCCTACTCCTGCTATTTTTCTATGTTTCTACGTTTGCTGTATTTGTTTCAAACAGTTACAAATACATCGTAACTAGAAAAATGTATGTCAATTACTGCTTCAGACGAGTTAGTGGAGATTGTGCCCAACCATGAATGGTGGGAAAGGGCTGAAGGGAAATACCCTAATTCCTCTTTGCCCTTGACCAGTTTGATTTGACTGTCTTGTCCGAAGTCAGTTTCGACTTCCAAACCCAGAGATATTCCTACAGTGGATATTGGATGTGAAGTAGCTACATTTTGAGTCAACCACCTCATTAATGCCTTTAAAATAGTGATTTGCCTCTTTGGAGTGCATTTGCACCCATTCCACCTCATCTATTTACTAAAACTCTAATTTGTTTGTTTCTGAACTACAGCCAAAACGGTACACGATAGCGTGACAATTTTAGGCCCATCTTACTCACCGTCCTCCCTTTGGTGCTAATGCAAGTCGTTTCATTGAAATCGATGTTATATTTTTAAAGTCATTCACATTTTAAAGTTTAAATCTATCTCCTCTCCTAGGGGGGGAGGGGGTTGGGAGGGAGCGGGGAGGAGGATGTTGTGGGGGGGAGGGGGGAGGAGGGAGGGGGGATGGAGGGAGAGGGATGGGGGGAGAGGGGAGGAGGAGAGGAGGAGAGAGGGAGAGGGGAGGGGGGGAGGAGAGGGTGCTGCACCAATGCAGGAGAGGTTTGGGCCCACTTGGTCTAGTCTTCTTTAAAACTGGAAGCAGGTTTGCATTTTTAATCTCTCCCTCTATCCTGGAGGATGGAGTTAAAATTATTACCCTGTTAGAGCTTTGCATATGTAAATATCTATTGCGAAAACCTAGATGTGCAGTAAAATGAGATTATAGTTAAATGAGATAATATGCTTTTGATAGAGCACAAGAAATGATGTTACATGTGCAATAAGGCATAAAACTGTCACTAATGTGAATCCATTTGTAAAATTCATAAACTGCTAAATATAAGAGTAGATATCTAAACTCTTAGAATGTTGATTAGAACTTTAAAATATTTTTATTTTTATTTATATTGTAAAAAATTATTTTTAGGTTGGCTGAAAACATTTGATGATTATTACAGAGATCAGACTCAGCATATTCTGAACAACATGGTAATTAAGCTACAAGGAGATGTTCGTAGGAAGTTTATTTGGTCTGAGATTTCGTACTTCTCAAAATGGTGGAATAACATTGACGGACAGAAGAAAGATGCTGTGAAAAGGTTTGCAGCTATCAAAAAATACATTGAATTCTATAATGTGGTTAAAGGAAATGAAAAATGTTAAGAGTTTCCCCGTTTACTGATATCAAAACATTTCACATTTCATAATTTTCACCCTCCACCAGTTTATATTAGTTTCCATCCATTATATACGGACAACCAATTATCAAACATATGAGCTCAAGCTAACACAGTATTTGCCATGTCAATAAGGACATTGGATGAAAATTATTCTGGCCTACAGGTTGATCTATTTTCATAATCTTAATTCTACTTTAAACAATATGTTCATTTCTTTAATATTTATAGATTTTATTATTAAAATTACTTGGTTCTGATAGTAGTCATCATCTATCAGTATCATATGCTTTATTGCTCTGGTTATTGTTGAGCATCTTACTGGAAATATATTTATTCAGGCATGCAAACATTTCAACTCATGATTTATGCCCATTTAACCCCATGGAAAAGGTGAATGAAATTATGTGCAGTTTTTTGCAGAATACAAAGTTCCTGGTGGGCTCTCGTGGCAATGGGTAGTTAAGAAACAGATCTGATCTGGTTGGCAGTGACACCCAGGAAATCAAATTTTCACAGTGTAGGCATCACTGACAAGGCCAGCATTTATTCCTCATTCCTTATTGCCCAATATTGAGCTGCTTATTAATCCATTTTGAGGATGAAAGAGGGTATTTAAAAGTAAACCATGTTGGTGAGCCTGGAGTTAGGATTGGGATGGTGAAATTCCTCTCTGAAGGCTGTAATAATGAGCTAAATGGCTTCGTAACAAGATGGGAGTTTTGTGGTCGCCATTAACAATGATTAGTTTTATTAAATAATTTCATATTTACTGGAATTGAATTCCACAGCTACCATGATAAAATTTAAACTCAGGATTTGTATTAGTTTATTATTGTCATCTGTAACAAGATACTATGAAAACCTTTGTTTGCACACTATCCAGTAAAATCAAATAACACTATACATGAGTACAATTAAGCCGTACACAAGTACATCAGGTAGTTTAAGAGAATACTAGAGTGCAGAATATTGTTACAGTATTCTAGCAATAAAGTGACTGAAAAAAGTGCACGGTCATAATGAGGTTGGAAGATCAGGTCTACATGTAGTTCCACCAGATTCTCTAAATCCGTTAAAGTGCATTTCTTCCCCTCTCTTCACACTGCTACAGTCATTTCTCATCGTGCAGTGCAAAGGCTTTTAGGGCCGTTTCAAAAAGACACATTCGCAAATTAGATGCAATTATTTGTGAGACAGCGTCAATTCATTTGCTGGAGCAGGGAAATTTGTGCCTTTGCACAACTGAACACAATAATCCCATTTATTGGGAGCTGTTCTGGAATATTTTGATCATACTGACACTTTTGAAAGTTAAATGAATGTGCGTTGCAATGTTATTTTAGCATTAGTTTACATTTAGTTTACATTTAAAAATGAATATTTAATTTATGTGAGAACAGAAATCATTGTTAAAAAGTTTAAGTGTGAAGTCAATTCTGAGGGCAAGACCACACACATCTCTAACTTATAGTGAATTCATTCTGTCTTGAATAGTGAAAGAAATCCTGACTTGCACTAATAGGGAAACTAAATTAAATATTTGCAAGCAGTTCATTTTGCAGCTGTCATCAGACATGGTGAAATGATTTACAAATTTTGGTGTATGCAACTTTGCTTATTTCAACCTCTAGTTTACTTCACACATTCCATAAATGATTAGAATAAATGGGTTGCACTCAGTTTATTTTGTGTATGGCCACAGAAGTTTGGAATTCCAGTTAGTAGATATGGTTAATGCTTTTAGAAGTTCAATTAGTCCTGTATTTATAAGTTGAAGCTGTAATTTTAATGTTTCAACCTCTGAAAATATGTATGTTCTTTACATTATTTAACTTACAAGTAGTTAATATATTTCCTTTGTCTGATTAAAGGCGAAATTAAATTACATTCTCTACCTATTTTTCAAAAGAAAACTGAAAATACTAGAAAATGCAACCATTATCAAACCTTGTAGTGCAGTAAGCAGGTCACCATTCTGATAAAAACTCAACAAGGAAGTTAACTATTTATTTTCCTCATTTTCAACCTAACTTTGAGCATTTTCTGTTTTATTACTAATTTCCAGCATCAGCAGTATGTTGCTTTTAGATTTTGTTTTCTTTTCACATTGTCAAAAAGAATTAGATTTCTTAATCCTTCACCCAGTTGTTTTCTAAACAATGACTATTAAAGAATCATTGAAACTTAACATTTTGCTATCTTGACATGACATTTTTAAATTTGATGCTTATTTTCTTTTCTAGACTATATGAACAGGGTCAGTTTGAAATAACAACAGGAGGCTGGGTCATGACTGATGAGGCCAGTACACATTACTATGCAATGATTGACCAGCTGATTGAAGGACATCAGTGGCTTGAAAGGAACCTAGGTGGGAATCGTTCAAACATTATTTTTGCTTCTTCTCTTTCAAATTACTAACCTCTTTCACCACTCCTTAATACAATATTAATCTGGTGTGGAGTTTGATTATTTGTTTTGAACAAATTATCTATTAAACCTGTTGTTTTATTTGTTGGGTATATATGATGTTCAACATCAATGAAACCATAAATAATATAATTATCTTAATTCTTGTGCGAAGTTCATTTGTGTTTTATTTTACAATTAAAATATTTTAATTAAAATAACTCAAGTGGAACTTAATTAAGAATAGAAAAGTTAAGATAAGTTATTTATATATTTGGAAAAGGGTCTGAAGAAGGGTCTCGACCTGAAACGTCACCCATTCCTTCTCTCCCGAGATGCTGCCTGACCTGCTGAGTTACTCCAGCATTTTGTGAATAAATACCTTCGATTTGTACCAGCATCTGCAGTTATTTTTTTACACTATATATTTGGAAACGTCTTCCCAATGTTTTAGCCGCCTTCTCCACCTTAATATGCGTTTCTCTCTAGTTTCTTAACCAATCATCTTTCAAATCCTCTTGGAGCTAATGTTTAAATTGTTAACTCTCCTTGGATTCTGCCCCATTACTTTTTAGAACTGCTACTATCATCAAACCTTGTAGCACAGTAAGCGGCTGTATACCTCAGTCAACAATGGAGCTACTTGGATTGCTCTTCCTTTCCATCTCTTAGTGACTGTCCTTGTACATAATGGCTCTTTTCAGGTTGTTCACACAAATTGTTGGATGTGATGGAAGTTGCTGTGTTTTCTCTTTGTTTGGCTACATGGTTGTCCCCAGCGCAGAAACATCTCTATATTAACAGCCACAACTCAGGGGGAGACAACAGCTTCCATCATATCCTACAGGAAGTGGTGGGAAAGACCACAAATTCCAGCAGTCTGTTAACAGATGGAGCACCCACTGCTGATGCACAACAGTGGCTGACATCTCAGTGCTGAGCGGCTACAATAGACAATAGACAATAGGTGCAGGAGAAGGCCATTCGGCCCTTCGAGCCAGCACCACCATTCAATGTGATCATGGCTGATCATTCTCAATCAGTAACCCGTTCCTGCCTTATAGACAATAGACAATAGGTGCAGGAGGAGACCATTCGGCCCTTCGAGCCAGCACCGCCATTCAATGTGATCATGGCTGATCATTCTCAATCGGTACCCTGTTCCTGCCTTCTCCCCATACCCCCTGACTCCGCTATCCTTATCTAGCTCTCTCTTGAATGCATTCAGAGAATTGGCCTCCACTGCCTTCTGAGACAGAGAATTCCACAGATTTACAACTCTCTGACTGAAAAAGATTTTCCTCATCTCTGTTCTAAATGGCCTACCCCTTATTCTTAAACTGTGGCCCCTGGTTCTGGATTCCCCCAACATTGGGAACATGTTTCCTGCCTCTAACATGTCCAACCCCTTAATAATCTTATATGTTTCGATAGGATCCCCTCTAATCCTTCTAAATTCCAGTGTATACAAGCCTAGTCGCTCCAGTCTTTCAACATATGACAGACCCGCCATTCTGGGAATTAACCAAGTAAACCTACGCTGCACGCCCTCAATAGCAAGAATATCCTTCCTCAAATTTGGAGACCAAAACTGCACACAGTACTCCAGGTGTGGTCTCACTAGGGCCCTGTACAACTGCAGAAGGACCAATTTGCTCCTGTACTCAACTCCTCTTGTTATGGCCAACATTCCATTGGCTTTCTTCACTGCCTGTTGTACCTGCATGCTTCCTTTCAGTGCCTGATGCACTAGGACCCCCAGATCTCGTTGTACGTCCCCTTTTCCTAACTTGACACCATTCAGATAATAATCTGCCTTCCTATTCTTACCACCAAAGTGGATAACCTCACACTTATCCACATTAAACCGCATCTGCTATGCATCTGCCCACTCACACAACCTGTCCAAGTCACCCTGCAACCTCATAGCATCTTCCTCACAGTTCACACTACCACCCAGCTTTGTATCATCTGCAAATTTGCTAATGGTACTTTTAATCCCTTCATCCAAGTCATTAATGTATATTGTAAATAGCTGCGGTCCCAGCACCGAGACTTGTGGTACCCTACTAGTCACTGCCTGCCATTCTGAAAGGGACCCATTTGTCCCCATTCTTTGCTTTCTGACTGTCAACCAATTTTCAACCCATGTCCGTACCCTATCCCCAATACCATGTGCTCTAATTTTGCCCACTAATCTCCTATGTGGGACCTTGTCGAAGGCTTTCTGAAAGTCGAGGTACACCACATCCACCGGCTTTCCCCTGTCAATTTTCCTAGTTACATCCTCAAAAAATTCCAGAAGATTAGTCAAGCATGATTTCCCCTTCGTAAATCCATGCTGACTCGGAATGATCCTGTTACTGCTATCCAAATGCTCCGCAATTTCGTCTATTATAATTGATTCCAGCATCTTCCCCACCACTGATGTCAGACTAACTGGCCTATAATTTCCCGTTTTCTCTCCCCCTCCTTTCTTAAAAAGTGAGATAACATTAGCTACCCTCCAATCCACAGGAGCTGATCCTGAATCTATGGAACATTGGAAAATAATTACCAATGCGTCCACTATTTCTAGAGCCACCTCCTTAAGTACCCTGGGATGCAGACCATCAGGCCCTGGGGATTTATCAGCCTTCAGTCCCATCAGTCTACCCAACACCATTTCCTGCCAAATGTGGATTTCCTTCAGTTCCTCCGTCACCCTAGGATCTCTGGCCACTAGAACATCTGGGAGATTGTTTGTATCTTCCTTAATGAAGACAGATCCAAAGTACCGGTTCAACTCGTCTGCCATGTCCTTGTCCCCCATAATAAATTCCCCTGCTTCTGTCTTCAAGGGACCCACATTTGCCTTGACTATTTTTTTCCTCTTTACATACCTAAAAAAGCTTTTACTATCCTCTTTTATATTATTGGCTAGCTTACGCTCGTACCTCATCTTTTCTCCCCGTATTGCCTTTTTAGTTATCTTCTGTTGCTCTTTAAAAGAGTCCCAATCCTCTGGCTTCCCACTCTTCTTTGCTATGTTATACTTCTTCTCTTTTATTTTTATGCTGTCCTTGACTTCCCTTGTCAGCCACGGGTGCCTCTTACTCCCCTTAGAATCTTTCCTCCTCTTTGGGATAAATTGATCCTGCAACTTCTGCATTATTCCCAGGAATACCTGCCATTGCTGTTCCACCGTCTTCCCTGCTAGGGCCTCCTTCCAGTCAAATCTGGTCAGCTCTTGCCTCATGCCTCTGTAATCCCCTTTGCTATACTGCAATACTGACACTTCCGATTTTCCCTTCTCCCTCTCAATTTGTAGAGTAAAACTTATCATATTGTGATCACTGCCTCCTAATGGCTCTTTTACCTCGAGTCCCCTTATCAGATCAGGTTTATTACACAACACTAAATCCAGAATTGCCTTCTCCCTGGTAGGCTCCAGTACAAGCTGTTCTAAGAATCCATCTCGGAGGCACTCCACAAACTCTTTCCTGGGGTCCATTACCAACCTGATTTTCCCAGTCTACCTGCATGTTGAAATCTCCCATAACCACCATAGCATTACATTTGCGACATGCCAATTTTAGCTCTTGATTCAACTTGCACCCTATATTGAGGCTACTGTTTGGGGGCCTGTAGATAACTCCCATTAGGGTCTTTTTACCCTTACAATTCCTCATTTCTAACCATACTGATTCTACATCTCCTGATCAACTCCAGTTGATCAGGCAGTGATCACAATATGATAAGTTTTACTCTACAAATTGAGAGGGAAAAGGGAAGATTCTCACTGATCTCCTGATTACTGCTCGCTCAACATCAGCCCTTACAGCCTCTCCACATTGAGACATGGTTGATCCATTGTTGGATTGACTGTGGGTTTCCCGCACAGCGACATAAAGCAGCACAAGGGGCTTAAGTTAATGCCAAGATCCAAGTACAAGAGTAAGTAGTGCATTTCTGTATGTGTTGACTTTTGGCACTGATTGTATTTGTGCTCTCATTCCCGGGAATGCATCCTAGGTGCTAAGAGCAGATAGTAAATGCTCTGGCAAGAAAAATGGGTCCTTCTTTTTCGCTTGACTAAACCTCTTCAACATCATTTGTTTCAAATAAAGTAACCACTGCCTAATCACTCTCTCTTCATAACTTTAAATATCCAATTTTCTGATAATATTCTCATAAATCTTCAAGCCTTCTCCATAACTGTCATATCTTTTCTGTGGCACAATGAATAGAACTATGTACCCAGTAGTCTAGCTGTAGCCTCACTAGTGTTTTCTCACCTGGTAGGGTTTCCTTGTACTTGTATTATAATTGCCATTAAGGCAAATGTTCTGTATGCATTCTAATGTATTTTGAATTTTCTTTGCAATGTTATAATAGATAGGGAACTTCTGCTTTTGAACCATTCCTTTCTAAAAGCTATTCTTGGTGAATCCCTATTCAATTCAATAGCCAGGGTAACTATATTTGGGCTTTGGGATTAAATATGGTTAACAACATCAGTAAATAGATCGGTTGAAGGAAATAATTTTGTAATTGGCATCAGTTTTCTTATTGTATTAATATTACACCTCAGGTGTTTTACTTCATTATATGGAAATGTTCACTTATACAACAGCAATGTAATCAAAAATAAGCCCATCCATAATACTGTTTGCCAAGCAGATATCATGAGATTATTTATTGCTGATGTTTCATCTACCTGGCTGCTTTGGCTACTTCAGCTTCCTTTCACTATTGTTTGGTTTATATCCCTTCTAACTCAGAACTGAGTCCTCCATCTTGGAATACCACTTCATTATTAAGTTTTTAAGAAACCTGTGCTTTGCTGTTGAAGACTCTTCAGCAGGAAAGACTTGAAAAAAGTTAGTTGCAGAGAAGATAGTGTGATGTTTGGATAGGGCAAAGGATGAGACAAGAGATTCCCTCGGGATTAGCACTCTGGTCAAATGCATTTACATGGACAGTTTGAGTATGATTTTACTCGTTTGTCTAGGTAATGTGTTGCTAATTTAAAAGGTGTGAACAGAGGAACATAAGAAAATAGGAGCATGTATAGATCACTCGACCCCTCGATCCTGATCCACCATTTACTAAACAGTAGGACCATGTCTGTTCTGTCCCAGGCTTTCCTGTCTCTTCTGTTCTGGGTTGTCTTTAAACCCCCCCCCCCCTCCATCCTCCTGCGCCGTGACAGAGCCTACACACCCCTCGGGTTGAGAATTCCAGATATTCGCCACTCTCTCTGCGAGAAGATGCTCAGAGAAGCTAATGGAAAGAGAAACATTGAGCAATATCACAGATGGCTGGGCAGTTCTGATACATTTGGAGAAAGCAAATGATCTAAAGTTAGAGAATGTGATTTTGAGTTCAGAAGGCTGCAGTATGCCCAAATAAAAGATCTGGTGTTATTCATCAAGATTGCATGGACCTTATTGTTACAGTACAGGAGGCTACAGACGGATAGGTCAGAGTGGGAATATGAAGGAAAATTAAGTGTCAGGCAACAAAATTACTGTGATCACCTCTGTGGACAGCATTAAGATACTCCACATAATGAACACCCAGTCTATGCTGGCATTCTCCTATGCAATTTCCACCAGCTCCAATAAGATTTCACCACCATGTTCTCCTCCCCTTTAAGCATTTTGAAAGGATCACCCAATCATGATTCTTTAGTTCCTTCTTCCATCCCAATCTACCACTTCCACTTTTCACCACATTGCTGTGCAATCACTAGAGATACAACACTTGTCCTTTGATATTTTCACATCTTGAAACCTAACAGTGGAAGGTTCCTGACAAAATATTTATTAACTTGTATTTCGAATATAGTCATAAATTTATAGAGTTATATAGCACAGAAGTTTATCTTGTTCATCACGTTCAAGTTGAGGTTTTTGGCTTGTCCCAAATTTCTGCCCAACCTTCATCAATCCTCTTGTTGACCTCTTCCAAAAAGCTCTTATCAGATTTGTGAGATGCAATTTCCCATGCACAAAGCCATGCTAACTATCCCTAATCAGTTTGTGCCTATCCACATGCTGAGCGATCCTTCCCTGAGAATCCCTTTCAAACTAGTTTCCTTCTCTGACGTCAGGCTGACCAGCCTGTAATTCTCATGCTTGTCCTTGCTGCCCTTCTTTAATAATGGTACAACATTAGCCACCCACCATTGCAGAGCCAAGAAGAACACCTCACATTCCACTTGGGTAACAATCCAACCAAAAGTTGAATTCTCCAATTTTAGATAACAACCCAAGTCTATCTCCCTTTTCTCACCACTCTTTCCTGTGCCGCACATACCAGATGTGCAGAGAGATTTGGATATTCAAGTGCATAATTCATGGACCTTTCCAGATTCAGAATCACAAACCCATTTAGTCGTTCTGTACATTTGTGCTTGAAAGAAGGAGCTTTTTGTAGAACTTGTTTCTGATAATGTTGATTTTTGTTTTTTAAACACTTTCATATAAAATTGTAAACCTTTTTCTCTCTAATGCTACCAGGGTAATATTTTATATAATTTGCTTTTGTTCATTTCAACAGGAGTAAAACCAAGGTCAGGATGGGCAATTGATCCATTTGGCCACACATCTACCATGGCATATCTGTTAAAACAGACTGGTATTTCCCACATGCTAATTCAGAGAGTTCACTATTCTGTCAAGAAATATTTTGCAGCTCAAAAGAACCTGGAATTCTACTGGCGTCAGAACTGGGGTAGGTGAAATTGGTATAATTTATCTAAAAGCATTCCAATTGATAGTGTAATGCTGAGTGCACAATTGTATTGTTTAATTGTTTTTAGTACCATTGTAATAGTTGTCATTATCAGTGTAAATTTAAGCACCAATTATTTTGGTGCAAGAACTCATTGTTCAGAACCAGAAGAGATCAATATATATTGATCTTGAGGCTCCTCAAGTCCTGTGCAGACCAGCTGTGCGGATAGTGGAGCATGTCTTCAATCTGAGCCTGAAACTGGGGAGAGTTCCACAGCTGTGGAAAACATCTTGCGTGGTACCGGTACCAAAGACGCCGCACCCGAAGGAACTCAACAGCTACAGGCCAGTGGCACTGACATCACACCTGATGAAGACACTGGAGCCTCTGGTCCTCGCCCATCTCCGCCCCCTGGTGAGACCATCAATGGATCCGCTGCAGTTCGCCTACCAGACTCGCATCGGGGTGGAGGAAGCCATCATCTACCTACGGAACAGAGCACTTTCACACCTGGAGAAGCCGGATAGCACTGTGAGAATCATGTTTTTTGACTTCTCCAGTGCATTCAACACCATCCAGCCGGGGCTTCTGGGGGGCAAGCTGGAGCGCACAGGAGTGGATCACCACCTCACATCCTGGATTCTGGACTACCTCACCAACCGACCACAGTATGTGAGGACAAAGGACCTGGTCTCGGACATGGTGTTCTGCAGCACTGGGGTTCCGCAGGGAACAGTGCTAGCTCCATTCTTGCTCACCCTGTACACTGCAGACTTAAGGCACAGCTCTGCAAACTCCTATCTACAGAAGTTCTCTGACGACTCTGGCATCGTTGGCCTCATCACAGGCGACGATGACAGGGCGTACAGAGAACTGATCAAGGAGTTTGTGGACTGGTGCCAACGGAACCACCTCCGGATCAACGCGGGGAAAACTAGGGAGATGGTGGTAGATTTCCGCAGGCGCAGCCAGGTCCCCCCGACACCGGTGAACTTCCAGGGAATGGACATTGAGAGGATGGATTCTTATAAGTACCTGGGTGTCTACCTCAATAATAAATTGGACTGGACCGAAAACATCAATGCGCTATACAGAAAGGACCAGAGCAGACTTTATCTGCTAAGGAGACTCAGGTCCTTTGGAGTGCAGGGGGCACTCCTAAGGACCTTCTACAACACGGTGGTTGCATCAGCCATTTTCTATGGAGTGGTCTGCTGGAGCAGCAGCATCTCAGCGGCGGAAGGGAAGAGACTCGACAAGCTGGTCAGGAAGGCCAGCTCTGTCCTGGGTTGCCTCCTCGACTCAGTGCAGGTGGTGGGGGAGAGCAGGATTCAAGATTCAAGATTCAAGATAGCTTTATTTGTCATCCAATATTGGACGAAATTCAGTCACCCACAGGCCAACAATAAAAGCATTAAATAGGCATTAAAATTACACAACCCCAAAAACACACAAAAAAAGAAACATCCATCAAAGAAACATCCATCACAGTGAGTCTCCTCCAGTCCTCTCCTCACTGTGATGGAAGGCCACAATGTCTTTCCCTTCTCCTGCTGTCTTCTCCCGCGGTCAGGTTGTTGTGGTTGCAGGCCGCGCCGGACGGTCCGCAGCGGGCCAAGCCCAAGGCGAGTCGCAGCCGCTCCCGCAGCCTCCGAAGGCGGCCGGCTCCGCCGATGATAAGTCTGATCCGGGGCGGGCGAACACGCTGCCGCTGTTGCTGTTGCTGCACGTCGGGGCGGTCGTGGCTCCCGACATTGAAGCCCCCGCCCAGCAGAGAAATATCCCGCGGCATATTTTAGGCCGCGCCGGACGGTGAAAGTTAACATCTCTGCTGGACAACGACTCCCACCCCATGCAGGACACTTTCACTGCACTGAGTAGCTCCTTCAGTGACAGACTCCTTCACCCCAAGTGCGTGAAGGAGAGATATAGGAGGTCCTTCTTTCCCGCTGCTGTGAGACTGCACAACCAGCACTGCTCCCAGCAGACGAGTCAACAATAACAGCTAAGAACACACGGAAACTGATGACAATTTATGTATCTTTTATTTATAATTAATGATTTCTTGCTCTCTTGCTATCCAGAGAGTAGTGTTGAACTGCGATCTACCTCTTTGATGACCCTCGGACTATCCTTGATCGGACTTTGCTGGTTTTACCTTGCACTAAACGTTATTCCCTTGTCATGTATCTATACACTGTAAATGGAAGAATAACACAAAAAGCTGGAGTAACGCAACGGGACAGGCAGCATCTCTGGAGAGAAGGAATGGGTGATGTTTTGGGTTGAGAACCTTCAGACCAGGTCTTTCGGGTCTCATCCAGAAACGGCACCCATTCCTTCTCTCCAGAGAAGCTGCCTGTCCCGCTGAGTTACTTCAGCTTTTTGTGTCTGTCTTCAGTTTAAACCAGCATCTGCAGTTCCTTCCAACACATATAGACTGTAAATGGATCGATTCTAATCATGTATTGTCTTTCTGCTGACTGGTTAACTCGCAACAAAAGCTTTTCACTGTGCACTGTACACATGACAATAAACTAAACTGAACTAAGATATTCACCAGATTTCTGTGTTGTAAAACAGATTGTCAGACACCACACTGGAATGGACATTGGTCGTTGCAGGCAACCTCAGGACAAAAACATCTGTCCCATGATGTAATATATGTCAAAAGCAATTGCACAGTTGAGCTTCGGTGTGTTGCTGTCCAAGTTGCACGCTAGTTACTAATTACTGCATCCTTGTCTTTGAAAATAAAGTATGGCAAGTATGATGCTTTCAGCAACAGGGAGAACAGAGGTAGACAACTCTGAGAAAAGAATCTACACACATGTTGTTGTAGAGTACGAAGAAGGGAATGGTGTCGTTTTAAAAAAGTAATTGGTAATAGGAAAACAACCTGGAGCTTATCTTTGGACATCAAAGCGATCTGCAGTAGTGACTGACTGAAGGAGGATTTATTTCTGAATGTAATGAAATTTTACTATAAATGAATACAGTGTGGCGAGTCTGGTAGCGGATGGATGTTGCAGACAAAGTTTATTGCATGGGCAAAAACTCCGTGACAATCGCAACACTCAAAACTGTAGACAACCAACAAAACGTCTTACCTAGACGGAGTTCAACACTAGACTGCTTGTCCCTCCCGCGCTGGCACACCTGGTGACATCGCTAGCCAATCCGAGGGTTCGAACTCTCCCAGCCAATCCCTATGTCCCTACAACAGCACCTTATAGATGTCAAATTTTGATGTACCACATGCTTTATCCCATTTTACACCATCACAGTGCCACACACACAATGTGGATGTTTGTAGTTTTTAATTTTTTAATGATCCCCAACATAATCAATTCTGCTATGCTGTATGAAACCTGTTTTCTGGCCAACATCCACATTCCACTTAATTTACATTGTACCTTCCAGAGTCATGCTGGCACAGTTAAGATAGCCAGACAATTCAAACTAACTGTAATCCAGTGGGTGTTGAAATGTGTCAAGGTAAACTGCCCTGCTCATAAACCACAAACTCTTAACAGGCCTCTCCTCTCTTTCTATGTTTTATCAATCATAAACATGTTTACTCTCAATTGATGAAATATTATTCCTTTAAATCATTAAATTAATATGTTAACTTTGTGTCTTCTCACATTCCCTGTTCTTATTGTAATTTCAGATTCGAGTGGCAGCACTGACATCCTTTGTCACATGATGCCATTTTATAGTTACGATGTTCCTCATACTTGTGGGCCTGATCCTAAAATTTGCTGTCAATTTGATTTCAAACGTCTTCCCGGAGGCAAAATTAGTTGTCCTTGGGGAATACCTCCAGTTGAAATACATGATGGCAATGTTGAAGAAAGGTAACATCCAAAAATCTTCAATTAAATTCAAAAATCAGTTCAGGAGTTATCGAAAGTGCATTTATATGTATCATTTTGATTTCATTGAGAAATGAGAAACAGAAATGTGTTCCTTGTGTAGAAGTGGAATTTGGTTGTGGGAAATATACTTTGTACCTGAGATATTTTGAAATAATTACTGGAGCAACTGTTTCTGATGGGTAAATGGATCAATCGAGGTACTTGGAGATTTTTTCTTATAAAAGGAGAATTCAGCAAGAAATTTAAAAAATATGGCTAACAATTGGCTTTACATACATGAATATGTTTTACATTTTTGATAAAGTACATGCACTAATAAACCTTCGACAGCCCACCTTTGACACCACAATCTCTCCTCCATGACTGATGGCAACTCCTAATATTGCTGTTGTACTTAACAAACAATCTACAACTCACGCATGGTCACACATACCCCCACTGAATTCCTGCCATAAGCTCATAGTAACCTTTGAGGCAAGGGAATGAAGATGGTTCTGCTAGAGAGAGGGCAGCATTCAACCTCTTGGATAAGAATGTCGGAAATAAATAAATGGCTGAAGTGTCAGTGGGGGAGCACTTTGGAGTCAGTGACCACAATTCTACTAGTTTTAAAGTAGTTATAGAAAATAATAGGACTGGTCCACAAGTTAAAACCCTAAATTGGGGCAAGACTGAAAAATATACCATTAGCCTAAACTTGCAACTGTTAATTGGGAGAGCCTGTTAGTCATGTGCTAGGTTTTAAAATGTGAGATAGGAAGAGTTCAGGCCTAAAGTATAAGGGCTAGGCTGGTAGGATTAGAGAACTGGGCTAAATGAGGGATATTGAGACTCTGATCGGAAAAAGCAGGTTTTGGTTGGAAGACAATAGACAATAGACAATAGGTGCAGGAGGAGGCCATTCGGCCCTTCGAGCCATTCAATACCATTCAATGTGATCATGGCTGATCATTCTCAATTAGTACCCTGTTCCTGCCTTCTCCCCATACCCCCTGACTCCGCTATCCTTACGAGCTCTATCTAGCTCTCTCTTGAATGCATTCAGAGAATTGGCCTCCACTGCCATCTGAAGCAGAGAATTCCACAGATTGGAAGGGATGAACAAACCAAGGAGTTTCCAGAGAGAGTGGTTTCTCTCCACAAGAAAAGCAGAAAGGGGTAGGGACGGAAGATGTAACTGGTGGTGGGATCATGTTGAACTGAATATGAACAGGTAGAACAGCACTTTATCTTAACATAGAAACATAGAAAAGAGTGCAGGAGTAGGCCATTCGGTTCTTCGAGCCAGCACCGCCATTCAATATGATCATGGCTGATCATCCAAAATCAGTACCCCGTTCCTGCTTTCTCCCCATATATACCTATATTCTACTTGGGTAGTTCACAACCTAATGATATGAACGTTGAATTCTCCTATTTTAGGTAACTACCAATCCCCCTCTTCCCCCCTGCTCCACAGTGCCCCACCTAGATTTGCACCTATTTCTTCATTTATCCCCTTACCCCCCCACCCCTCTCCACCTACATTATTTCCTCTAGCTTAACAATTCACAACTCTTCAACCCCTTTGCCTCGCACCGTCTGTCTTTTCATGTCTGGCCTTTATCCAACCATGTTGCCTATCAAAAACCACAGTAATAAGTATCCACCTGTTACTTACCAGGCTATACAATTCCAACTCTATTCAATAACTCTTTTTTACCTGCCTCATCACTAATCTCCCTCCTTCCCCTTTTGCCTCTGACTGTTTCCCCTAGCCTGCTTCTCTGCATTGTCTCTGTCTCTCTTTCTCCCCGTCCTTCTTCGCATCTCCCCCTTTCTGTTCTATTTCTCATCACTCTCTGTTTCCCATTTCTCTCTTGCTCTTTCTACTTTCCCATTTCTCTCTTTCTCGAATGTCCTATCTCTCTCTTTCTCTCTATTTCTGTTTCTCTCTCTATCGACCATCTTGTGTCTCATCTGACCTTCCTATCTCTCCCTCTCTCACTTTCCCTCTCATCTTTTTCTCTCCCTCTTCTCTCCTATCCTCTCTTTCCATTGTCTCACTTTCTGACTTCTCCCTCAAACCTTTTCTACATTGTGGTACTTTTCCATGTGAAAATTAGTCTAGTAATAGCTAAGATAGACACAAAATGCTGGAGTCACTCAGTGGGACAGGCAGCATCTCTGGAGAGAAGGAATGGGTGACGTTATGGGTCGAGACCCTTCTTCAGGTTCAGCTGCTCTGAACTGTAAAATAAATGTATTGCAGCCTACAAGATATTAACACAAGTTACTTCATCCTTTTTATTTTTGCTGTCAAATCTACATATAATACCATTGTTTTTTTTGACTGATCATCAAATATTTTTTTTAAGAGCCAAACTCCTCTTAGATCAATATAGAAAAAAGTCCAAACTTTTCCGTACAAAAGTGGTCTTGGCTCCACTGGGAGATGATTTTCGATATGATCAATTGTCAGAATGGGATCAACAATTTCAAAATTATCAGAAGCTGTTTGATTATATGAACTCCCACCCAGAGCTCCATGTGCAGGTATGTCATCATAAATAAATATTAACTCCATTTGTGTAATTTGTTGTAAGACTATGATTACAGTTACTGTTAGCTTAGTAAACAAATATGTGCTTAAGTAGAATGTCAAACAATGTTTTTAAAAAATCAGAATACAGCTTAGAGAGGTAAACGTTAATTCAAATGCTGCATAACATACTGAGTATTTACAGAATTTTCTGTTTTTATTTCAGACTTACAGAACCTTCAGTTCTTTGCTTACTGTGACAAAGATCTTAATTTCAGTAGTTCCCTGAAGGATTCTGTTGGTTCAGGCTAAAAATCACTTTAAGTGAACCACTAGTAACCAGCAGTTATGCTGAATTCAAGTAAGCCGAGCAACCGAACACATAATAAGGAGGAAACTAGGAAGCAAAAAAAGTTTAAAAAAAAATTGAATAAGGATAGAGATCTCCTGGTTCTCATCTCCCCTGAACCCCCCCTCCCCCCACCCCCCTATCAGCTTTTGCAGTCGGCAAATTGTTGTTTGAAATTTCTGCCCCCCATCAAAGAGATTCCACCACCAAACCTTTCAGCATTTGGTAGGGGCCGTTCCCTTTATAACCTCCTGGTCTACAGTTCCTTTCATATAGATTAGCTACAGAAATGGGTGGAGAAATAGTGGATGGAGTTTAATCCGAGCAAGTGTGAGATGTTGCACTTTGGGAGATTGGATATGGGGAAAATGTACTATTAATGGCATAACCCTGAACAGCATTGATGTACAGAGGGATCTTGTAATCCAAGTACCTAGCTTCCTGAAAGTGGCAACACCAGTAGATAGAGTAGTAAATAAGTCATATGGAATGCTTGCTTTCATCAATCAGGGCATTGAATATAAGAGTCAGAAAATCATCATGTAGCTTTAGAAAGGGTGCAGGGGAAGTTTACCAGATTGATGCATGGATTAGGGGTTATTAGTTACAGGGAGAGGTTGGACAGATTTGGCTTGTTTTCTCTGGAATGCCGGAGTGTGCAAATTATGAGAGGCATAGACAGGGCAGTTCGCCAGAACATTGTTCACAGTGTGGGAAAAATCAAATACTAGAGAGCATAGCTTTAAGGTGAAGGTGCAAAGTTTAAAGGAGATTTGTGGGACAAGTTTTTTAACATGGAGGATGATGAGTGCCTGGAATGGGCTACCAGGGGTGGTGGTTGAGGCATATATGATAGCGGCATTTAAGAGACTTTTTGATAGGCATATGTATATGCAGGGAATGTAGAGGTCTGAATTATGTCCAGGCAGATAAAAATTAATCTTGGCATCATGTTCATCACAGACATTGTGGACTGATGGGTCTGTTTTTGTGCTGTATTCTATTTTCTCACAGCAGATCAAGCAACATCTGTGGAGGACATAGTTAAGTGACTTTTCTGGTCAGGAGCCTGATTACCTGCTGTATTTTGCTAAGACTATAACACATTATGTATTGGATTTCTGTGAGTGTTTCTGGCCATCCATCCATAATTTCCCTTAAATGCAGTAACTGAGCCACTTCTTTTAAACTACTGCAATCTCTGTTGAAGACACTGTAGGGGGCACGGTGGTGCAGCAGTAGAACTGCTGCCTCACAGCACAAGAGACCCAGGTTCTGTCTACGGGTGCTGTCTGTGCGGAGTTTGTATGTTCTCTGTGACCACATGGATTTTCTCGATGCTTCAGTTTCCTCCCACATTCCAAAGATGTGCAGGTTTGTAGGTTAATTGGCTTCTGTAAATTGCCCCTAGTGTGTAGGCTGCAAAAGTGGGATAACATAGAACTAATGTATGGGTCATCGATGGTTGGCATGGACTTGGGCTGAAGGGCCCGTTTCCTCAATGTATCCCTAAACTAAACTTCTGCAATGTATTACTTATTTCTTTTGATTTTTACTTGTTGGATCCTGAATGAATAATCTTCGGCAGAGTCCTCCTTTTCATAACTTTATGTTCACATCTCAATTAATTTAATCTTATTGTTCATGTCCTCAGCAATTACTCCCTATCATGTGTCTGATTATCTCTACAACTCCACAATTGATCCTCCGCCCCACTCTCTGTATAAAAGCAAGTTCACATTGGAAGGACCTATTCCACTGCAAAAGTACCATGGTTTAAGAAATTGTGCTCTTAACTATGTCTGATAACACAGCATCTTCAATTCTTGTTAGCTGCTCAGAATAACCTGAGAGTGAAACCAAAGCAACTTGTCATTGTTTGACATTGTCATAACTACTCCTTGTGTGCCACGTTTCACTCAAGTAATCAATTGAAGCTGAGAAACAACATTTCTGTACCATTTTAAAGATAAATCTACTGTAAAGATTGTGGAGAAAACAAAACGTTCTTTTATTTCAAGCGTTTGTTAACTGAACATTGAGTCGTTTGAAATTCTTTTCTAGGCTCAATTTGGCACATTGTCAGACTACTTTGATGCCATCCATAAAGCTGCTGGAACTGCTGAAAATTCACCACCACCATTTCCTGTCTTGAGTGGAGACTTTTTTACCTACGCTGACAGAGATGATCATTACTGGAGTGGATATTACACCTCCCGACCCTTCTATAAACGACTGGACAGAGTATTAGAATCATATTTGAGGTAAATTAATTTAAAGTTTGTTGATCAGTTCTTTATTTTGTATATTTGCAAACTATGCAGTTTTTTTTTCTTCTCTGAAATCCATGACAATGGGTCCATTTTTCCCCCTTATTTTGATAGCTGCTTAGGTAATTACTAAATGATTTGTGAGTATCATCCTTGTTATTGTTATTAAGATAAAATACAGATATTATACAATGACTGGTTAGAGAGATATGATTGACATTTTAGCTCGATATCCCTGAGGTGTGTTTCTCTCGCTGAAACCCCACCTTTTGATTGGGTTCGATTGTATTAGATTCTTTGTGATTTTTCTATACTTTAAGCAGGTTTTTTTCCGACCATTATGAGACATTAACTTGACAGTCTTTATTCAGATGGGTCAGAGAAGTACTGAGCTGGTTAATTAGAATGTCTGTCATTGGGGATCGCAAATTCATCCCTTGATACTGAAAGCAGTTGTAGGAGAAAGAAGGGAAGAGGGCTGGCGCAGCTGAGAATAAAATGGAACTACAGCTTTCAGATGAGATTGAGTCAGTCTTTTTGGAGAGGGAGAGGGAGGAAAGAGAGAGAAGTGATCAGGAGAGGGAATAGAGATATGACAAGCATGCATGCGCCAACACATGGTATTAAGCATGGATCTCATGATGTGATGCAAGTTGGGCCTCATGATACTTGGAATATATCTGTGATATCAGGTGGGTACAAATTGGGGTAAATTGAAATCCATATGCTATCAGAATTCACCTTGAGGAAGAAAATTATGAAGTATTGGAAATATCAAACAAAGAAAGGGCATATTAAATGTTATGCTATTTTTTTGGATAAATTGTGCTTGAATAAAATATATCCCAGTGAAATAAAAGAGAAAATAGATTCAATTCTACAACCTTCCAATGTTCTTTGCTCCAGGCTTAACGTTGGAGCACTGGAAGGTTGCAGACGTACTATTGCTTAAAGAGGGAGAACAAATTATGCTTAAAAGCTGTCAGCCAATCAGCTCTCCCTTTAAACCTATGAACTTCACAGGGGGATAATTTATTATAAGTATCTTTAAAAGAAATGAGTTGGGATAATAATAGAAATAACATCCAATTAGCCAGAAATTCCACCAGTAAAGTTACATCCTTTGCTTGTTTTATTTTTTGTATGCAGCACAATGTTTTCCCATGACCTTCAGTCTGGAGAAGGGTCTTGACCCGAAACATTATCCATTCCTTCTCTCCAGCTTTTTGTGTCTATCTTCGGTTTCAACCAGCATCTGCAGTTCCTTCCTACACAATGATTTCACGTCAAGTTGCTGATTATGTAAACCTCATTTTAGCTGATGGATTTTTCATTGAAGTAAAAGTTCAGCACTAATTCATTGAAAAAACTATTCAAAAGCTATTCAAAATTAAAAATGAATAATCTATATTTTGTATTTCATGTCTAGGGCTGCAGAAATCCTTTACGCTTTAGCATCGGCAGGTGCAAATAAATCTGATAAAATGACAGCGTTCCCTTCATCTCAAGATTATAAACTGCTAGTGGAAGCAAGACGAAACCTTGGCCTATTCCAACATCATGACGCGATCACTGGAACTTCGAAAGAGTGGGTCGTGGTGGATTATGGGACCAGGTAAATGTTCATTTGTAGGATTCTTTTTAAATCGCCTTTTTCCAGTTTCAATTATTTACTTTTACCTTCATATTTTTGAAAGATTGAGGGATTTTCAAAAGCAGTTCATTCATTATAATTTGCTTTGGAAGTGTCCTGAAGGGATATGAAAGGCACTGTACAAGTGCAAGTCCTTTTTATTTCCTCCTTCTTTCCTGTGAAGTAACACTTCGTTAAATTATGTTTATCAACATTTCCAAAATAAAAGGCACATTGGAAGAGGAAGTTATTCAACTACAAGTGACAATGGCTCATTAGACATGACGTGCATTCTAAATATCAAAGATGAAACATATCTTGGACATAGTCTCACTCCCATGGATTAAGTATGGATAAGTGTAAGAACTGGTATCTTATAGTTTGTGGTCGAACATGTCTAGAATGCCTGTCAACTGAAAGTATTTGGTATAGGAAGTAGATTTATTCAATCTACTTGAACAAATATTGCAATATTGTAATGTTCTTAAATGTTTTATTTTACAGACTATTTCATTCCATAATGAACTTAAAAAGAGTGATTGGTGATTCAGCACATTTTCTATCATTAAAGGACAAGGAAAATTACAAACACAACCCTTCAATACCCTTCTTCCAAATGGTGAGACATTCTACATTTCAATACACTAGTGACTATTATGGCGATTGAAGGAAAAATTGTGGGCTGCTGTGAGTTTATAAAAAGGACTAAAAACCACCCATTTGTGTCTAACACCACTGTCATTTGGGAAAGCAAACCCGTCAGCTATACTATATTATATTCAGTAACTACTGTCCACATTATATGGACTTTTAAATCTTTTTTTAAGTGACCAAAAAAGCCTCTTTTTTAAAAAAAAAGAAACAAATAACAATTACCAAACTGAACCAGCACTCCCTTCACTTGACCATAGATATTACCAGTAATGGCAACATATCAAAAATATAAAGTATGTGTACACTTCACCTGCACATATGCGGATTATCTTGTCGCTGCAATATGAAGAAGTATTGCTTGTTAGATTGCATTTTAGAGAATCACTCAAAAGGGGGTGTCAAAGTAAAACAATGTTCTTACAAGATAGGTATTGTGTTAATAAATCCTTTGAAGATATCTGGTGTGGAAAACAGAAAACACAAGGCTTTTATGCATTGAGTACTACCATATTTTATGTAGAGCTAGACCAGGAAGAAAGTATGAATGCAGAAGTTGGATGCTTTTTAATGTTGTGCCAGGTAAATGCTGCATTTATGCTCAGAGTAACTAACGCATAGTTAAGGCAAGTTATTGTATTCTATAAATTCATTTGTAGACCATAATATAACAACTTTTTGTTTTGGTTTGTTTCAGGTTGATAGCCAAGCTGCACAAGACTCATTACCTGAAAGAATAACTATTGAATTGAGCTTAACACCCAGGTTTGTGGTTCACATTGAAATAGTTAAAGCCTTCTTGAAATATTGTTGTAGTGTGATTGTATAAAGGTTGAGAGCTGTCAGAGAAATCAATCAATGACTCTGACCTATGCAGAGTGAGACTTTATTACGTGATATACTGTGGAATTCTCTGCCACAGAAGGTAGTTGAGGCCAGTTCATTGGCTATATTTAAGAGGGAGTTAGATGTGGCCCTTGTGGCTAAAGGGATCAGGGGGTATGGAGAGAAGGCAGGTACAGGTTACTGAGCTGGATGATCAGCCATGATCATATTGAATGGCGGTGCAGGCTCGAAGGGCCGAATGGCCTACTCCTGCACCTATTTTCTATGTTTCTATGATATCACGGAGGAACTGCCCTGGGAGACAGTTCCTCAAGAGTACAGACGGCACAGGTTTATATGCTGCCGAACAAACAAGAGAATGTGCAGACTAGCCCAGACCGGAGTTCCTTAAACAGCTTAGTTGTGGAGTTGCGATTTGATACAGATATCTGGTTTTACAGATAACAGATAATAACATGACGCACAAATAAACAGATATCTGTACACATTGCTCAATCATTCAGCCAAGGCTTTCCTAAGAACCGTTTCGCAATACGTGTCAGAAAGCAGAACAGTTAAAGTTTATCAACATTCTCTCACAAGAGCTTTCATATCATTCAGGGACTGTTTAACTTGCTTATCGGTAGGATGAGTTTTGGAGTTTAAGCATTTCTGCCAAATACTTGATAGTTCAGTGCAGACCTTTAGAAATAGCTCAATTTTTTCTCATGTTGAAATAATCACTATTTCTCTGGAACTTCATTTTACAGTTCTAATCTATTTATATTTTTCCCTCTCGTGCATCTCCTGCAGTTAGATCAAGTGCCATTGGCAAGACTTTGATCCCTCTCTGTTGATGGCAATCTATAAAATTATTTTGTTTTTGTTCTCTGCCCAATCACAGACATTAATTACTATGTTGTCCCAATCCTCTGCAACCTAAATATGTTTGTTTCCTAGTTCTGATGGAAGTCTACCAATCAGAAACATTAATTCTCTTTTTCTCTCCACAGATGCTGTATTACTTGCTGAAAACTTCAAGCATTTTATTTTGATCACTATTTTCAGTTTACTATCTTAAATGCAACTACTAATACAATTGATAGCACAAATTATTGTGCACCAATCTGCTGGAAAAGAATGTTCTTGAAATGTTATCTGGTCTTATTGAGTGTAAATATGACACAATCAATTAGGTCTCTTCCTGTTCTACCCCAGTATTTTAAATTAGTTCACATTACAGTTCATTCATTTTGGGGTTTATATTTATGAATATCATTTGGGATAAGCATTCAATTAGATTGAGATTTTGAATTATTAAGTTTGACTAGTAACCACCAAACCACACACACACACACTTTTCATTGCATCGGCACCAAGTTCTCATGTTTATCAGGATGAGGTTTCTTGGGACATTTTTCTTCAATGAATTGCCCACTTGCTATGTTAATTATCCCTTGATAGAAAATCTTATTTTTCACAGCGCAGATAGAATGATTTCAGGTTTTGACATCCATTTTTATATCAATTAAATCAGGTTTAATGTTTTTACTATCTGTCATGGAACAACAGCAACTATGTTATGTTGTGTGTAAGAAGTAACTGCAGATGCTGGTTTAAACCGAAGATAGACACAAAATGCTGGAGTAACTTAGTACGACAGGCAGATCTCTGGAGAGAAGGAATGGGTGACATTTCGGGTCGAGACCCTTCTTCAGACTGATGAAGTCTGTCAGACTATGTTATGTTTCTCATATTTGTTCTATACCTTTCACAACATTGGAAATATGGTAACAGTATTTCAAGAAATTGAAATGTTTCTTTTTCAGATATCTTGTGGTATATAATCCAACAGACCAAGACCGTGTATCCATTGTAACGGTGCAAGTAAATTCATTTAAACTAAATGTGCTAACAGCTTCAGGGCAGCAAGTGGAGGCTCAGGTTACTGCAGTTTGGGACAAATCCAACAGAATTTCCAAAGACGTATTTCAGGTGGGCAATGTTTTCTCTGCTTCAATTCTCTACAACTAATGTACTTTTTCTCAACATCTTTTTGGCGCTGTCCCCTCTCTAGTACCTTATTCAACTATCCTTAACGTGTTCAGGACATCAGAAGTAGAAATACGCTATATGCCCCCTCCACATTGCTCTGCCATTCATTAGGATTGTGGCTAATCTGAACTTGGCCTCCATTTTCCTGGGATCTGTTTCTGAGTTGTACTGTTCCCTGTTATTTTTGTCCATATTCCACTGTGGTGTCATCTTTAGGATGTGAGAGGAAACTGGATTATCCAGAGGAAGGCCCCTCAGTCACATGGAGTACGTTCAAACTCCATAGATAGGGATTGAACTGAGGTATGTGGCACAATGAGGCAGCATCTCTAGTAGCTGTGCCTCTGCACTGTCCTAGTAAAGTCATAATATTACTTCCAGCTTATTGCCAAGCACTTGTTTATGTTGCGTCCCCTTGACGTACTCTAATTATTATTATTATTCATTTCACTACCCTCAAAATCTTCTTGCCATGCCTCTTCAACTTTCTATATTTTCCTTCGCCCCTTAATTGTGCCACCACCTGCTTCTTTCCTGCCTGCCTCATGTGCCAACTTTCTCTGTGCTGTTCTAAATTTCCGTGTTCTCATTCCGTGATTGCGTAACCGTGTCAGCTGCAATTGATGTGTAATGTACATGTACAAATTTACCTTATTGGTGCCTGTCTTCTACGTTTCTTTGTGTACTGTTTTGTGCCACCATAATAATAGTTGGCAGAAGGCTGCTTCTTTTTTCGTGTCCATCATCTATGTTTCAAATGTTACATCACTGTCATTGTCCGTCCTGAAAAGGACGCAAGCTTCCAGCGACAATCAGTGGGAGCCATCACTTGTACAATAGATGATGGTGGTAGCCGAATTAGCTCAGGACACTTCCAGTTTCCAGCCCCGCGACGTGGATGCTTCTGCTATGGGGCCAGAAGGCTGCTGAATGTCAAGGAAAGAAAAGTATCTCGGGGTGAACTTAAGCAGCTCTGCAGTTAGGAAGTCTGGCTCTTGACTGCAACAATTTGGAATGGGCTCCAGTACTCTAGGCTGGTGAGCTTGCAACCAATTGAAAAGTACAGGCATTCCCCAACTTGGTTAAGAGGCGACTTGCATAAACTCACACGTGCGTAAGCATTTCTTTAAACGCACTGACGCCCACGTGGTCTCTGTGCCGGTGCTCCCATGTGGTCTTGTAGGTGAGATTGTAGGTGGCATGTTTAGTAAATTTGTAGACGACTCCAAATTGGTGGTGTGGTAGATATGAAGAAGGTTGTCTAAGGTTACAACATGATCGATCAACTGGAAAGTGGGCAAAGGAATGGCAGATGGAATTTAACTCAGTCGAGTTTCAAGTGATACATTTTGGGAAGTTTAATCAAAGCAGGGCATAAACAGTGAATGATAGATTCTGGGAGTGATATAGAACTGAAAGACCTATGGGTACACAGTTCCCTTAAAGTGCAACACAGATGGGCAAGGTGTTGAAAAAAGGCACACTTCCTTTCATCAAATGGGGTATTGTGTACTGGAGTTGGGACATCACGTATACAAAATATTAGGAAAATCACACCTAGAATATTTTGTGCAATTCCTGTTGCTGTACTGTCAAAAGGATATGATCAACCTGGAGAGGATGCAGAAGAAATTCATAAGGTTGTTGCCAATACTGGAGGACTTGAGTTATAAGGAGACATTGGGTAGGCGGGAACTGCTTTCACTGCAGCGAAGGATGCTGAAGGACAACATTATAAATATTTATAAAATCATGAGGGGCATGTGTTGTACAGGTGATGGAAAACTGAAACAATACAGAAAATACCAATAAAGCAATAGAGATAAAGTTCCAGTTTGTTGAAGTTTTTTATTTATTTATTCACGGCATGTGGATGTCACTAGTCATGTTGAGATTTATTGTCTATTGTTGCCAAGAAGGCCTTGAATTTTTGATATTATAGATAGACTCTGTTAAAAGTCACTGATGAACATTATGGAACCAGGGAGGGTCACATTGAATGAGATTATAATACAGAAATGTCATGGTTTACTAATTTTTGCTCAATAACTTAACCTTTACACCCATAGCCCATATGAGAATGATGTTAATTGCATATTGGTAAAATTAGTGAAAATTAAGTGTATTCTTAATGTATTTTCCTTTTATTCATCCAACAGGTTTCATTTCTGGCACAGATATCAGCCCTAGGATTGGGGGTCTATCAGTTAGTGAAAACTCAAGATATAAAAACTAAGCTGGCAGATTATATCATGTACATGAATGGAAGAGAGGAAGTGACCGTAGGTGATCCCTTCAAGATCAGTGTGTTGGAAAGCTCTACTGAAGACATTATTATTGAAAACACAAATTTAAAAGCTTGGTTTTCAGGCTCGAAAGGATTCTTGGAGGTAAAGATTTCTAAACATATTTTTTATCCTGTATATAACTCCTTAGCCAGGTGCCAAATTGATCAGTTACCTATAATGGCTTGCTGTTATTTCTTAACCTTTTGTTATCACGTTTATATTTGCAACCAGAAGTCAAACAAAAAGCAAAATGTTCTAAATGTGGTGCATCTAAAATAAAAAGACAATTTCTCCACTCCTCCTCCCCTTCCATCTACATCCCTTCATCTAGCTTCACAATTAAGAGCTCTTCAATCCTTTTGTGTCACACCTTTTTAAAAAATCTCTGGCTTTTGTTCAATCATCTGCCTAGCAAAAACCCCCCTCATCTGTATCCACCTATTACTTGTCAGGCTTTGTCCTGCCCCTCCTCTTTCAGCTTTCTTTCCATCCAGTCTGGCCACAATCAGTCTGATGAAGGGTTCTGACCCAAAACATCACATATCCATGTTCGCCAGAGATGCTGCCTGACCTGTTGGGTTACTTTTGTGTCATCTTCAGTTATATTCTCTGGGTGTTTAATGACATTACCTTTGCTAAAATTGGCACCTGCAGCATCCTGGAAAATGTCATTTACCAAAGCTTCCCTTGTCCAGCTATATAATTACTGTGTAGGAAGGAACTGCAGATGCTGGTTTACACCGAAGATAGACACAAAATGCTGGAGCAACTCAGCGGGACAGGCAGCATCTCTGGATAGAAGGAATGGGTGACATTTCGGGTCGAGACCCTTCTTCAGACTGAAACATCTCGACCCGAAAAGTCACCCATTTCTTCTATCCAGAGATGCTGCCTGTCTATCTAAATAAATACTGTGTCTAGAAGTGTGGGTCAGAGGCAAACTGTCATGCAACAAATGACTAATCTCCCACTTAATCTCCTAAACCCAAGTCTGTCTATCATATCAAAGCCTCAGTGGGACTTTGATAGAATGCTCTTTACTTAATTAAAGCCGTGCACCTTCAATAATACTCTGGTTTCAAACCATCTAGGACAAAGCAACTCACTTAATTGATGTTCTATCTGTCGCCCTACATTTACTTGCCAAAAACTATACCATCCACAGGATGAACTGTAATTAATCTCCAAGATATATTTAATGGTGCCACGAACGTTCCCAATTTCTACCACCTGAAAGAAAATACAATGGATATGCATCAATGCCACCAGCTGGATGCTTACTTTTTGACTCATCCCTAAGAATCCTCTCCAATAAATTGCCTACCACAGATGTTAGGTTCATTGGTCTGTAGTTCCCAGACTTTTCCTTGCAACTCTTCTTAAATAGAGGCACAACATTAGCCACCCTCCAGTCTTCCGGCACCCCACCCGTATCTAATGATTGCTCTGTTAGATTTAAGATAGTTGTAGATAAAGGCAGGGTGGGCGCACAAGTTAAAATTCTGAATTTGGGCAAGGCCAACTATCATATTAGACAGGAACTTGATTGGAGTAGGCACAAGAATTACAGACAACACCCTACACAACAAGTACAACAGACTGTATCTTTATCTCCTGTCCCCCCTCCACTACTCAGACTCCTCCAGAAAACTCTTGAGCCCAAGACTCACACTTGCCCTGAACACAGTACTTCACTACAACATGGCCCTGACCAATAGGCTGTTCTGCGACACCTTGCCTTTTTACTGCTGCTCAGCTGGCCAAATTGGATGCTTCAAACCAATCAATGGGCTTACTTGTCAACGCTCCTGCTCTGACCTGAAATTAGCTTGACCAAACTATCCATAGTCTTGTTTTTCAAGATTTCGGCTCCTGTTCCAACCTGATGTTGACTTGCCCAAACCAATCAATTGGTTTGCTTTTCAAGGCTCCTGCTTTGACCTGAAATTAACTTGCTCGAAACTGTCCACAGACTTCCTTTTCAAGGCCCTTACTACTGCTCCGACCTGAAAATGACTTGCTTCAAACCAATCAACGGGCTTGCTTTTCAAGGCTCCCGTTCCTGCTCTGACCTGAAATTGACTTGGTACTATCAAGTTACCGTGACTTTAGGACCAACTTCCCCAGATGAATTACAGGTGCTTACTATTTACTCTGTGAATGATTTTCTTGATTCTTTTAAAATACATCTAATCACACATGGTTTTGATGCTGCATTTGAATAACTACTTGTTCAATTATGAATACTTCCTTTGTATCTCCGCAGAGAGATAGTTAAAAAATTCTGACCACTGGGTGAGGTAAAGAAACAGTTATTTAGTTTAAGGTTGCTTGGAGGAACTCCTGAATAGCCTGGAAGTTTTAGATGACTGTACGTTGTTGAAACTCAAAGGGATTGGAGTGGGGAAGAAATGAATTAAATTACATTTTACAATTATTTAAATAGAATTTAAATTCCTTTCTTTTTATATTAGAAAATACAAACCAAGGGGGATGAAAGAGAGCATCATATAAGTATTCAGTTCTGGTGGTATGGCACCACAAGCAATCGGGATAAGAGTGGTGCCTATATCTTCTTGCCTAATGGAGAAGCTCAGGTAAAAAAAATGTCCAGTACTTTATTTCAATATGAGCAAAATACTATGAATACTGGAAGTGTAAGTAAAAATCTTCAAAGATCTCAAAGATCTTCCTTATCCATATGCAGTATCCATGATTAATAAAGGTCTGAATGTTTTACATATTTTCTTAAAATCCATCAAAAATGCTTTGAAAATTGTAACTTGTTCAAAAGCCTTAATCACATATTTTATTTGCAAATAATCAGCTCTTCTGAAACTGACAGGTTAAGTTTTGGCCATTAAATTGGAAGAAAGATGGTGGTAGTTGAAAAGTAAATATTGATAAAAAATAATCTTTCCTGTTTTTGAGTAATTCTTCCGTATTTTGTCATCCTGTTACATATTTATTTTTCAGCCCTCCATTAAGCTCCAGCATGGAAAAAGTTGTGTTTGGATTGCATTCAATAAATCTTAAATAAAAACACAATTACTAATGTATTTTGGAATACAATAGTTAGAAATGCACCAACAATGTTCAGTGTAACCTTCTTTTACAGCCGTACATATCTTCAGAGCCTCCCATTCTGAGAATAATGCGTGGTCCACTTTTCTCAGAGGTAATGTGCATCTACCAGCACTTCACGCATTCGGTGCGGCTCAGCAATGTGTATGGTAGGAACATCTACAACTCCATTATATTTTGCCTCCTATAAAACTCTTTTATGAACTTTTAATGCTGCTGCATCTTCTAACATTATTATATATTTTTGAAAATGTATGAAATTATAGGAAAAATGAAAGATGAAGTGGGAGTCTGTATTATGAGTGGTTCCATAACAAAATGTTGTTAAGATGTGTGTGTATGAATTACTGTGTGATTTGCGGATGACACGAAGCTGGGTGGCAGTGTTAGCTGCGAGGAGGATGCTAGGAGGCTGCAGAGTGACTTGGATAGATTAGGCGAGTGGACAAATGCATGGCAGATGTAATATAATGTGGATAAATGTGAGGTTATCCACTTTGGCGGCAAGAACAGGAAAGCAGAGTATTACCTGAATGGTGACCGATTGGGAGAAGGGGAGATGCAACGTGACCTGGGTGTCATGGTGCACCAGTCATTGAAAGCAAGCATGCAGGTGCAGCAGGCAGTGAAGAAAGCGAATGGTATGTTGGCATTCATAGCAAGAAGATTTGAGTTTAGGAGCAGGGAGGTTCTGCTGCAGTTGTACAGGGCCTTGGTGAGACAGCACCTGGAGTATTGTGTGCAGTTTTGGTCTCATAACCTGAGGAAAGACGTTCTTGCCTTAGAGGGAGTACAGCGAAGGTTCACCAGATTGATCCCTGGGATGGCGGGACTTTCATATGAGGAAAGACTGGATAGACTGGGCTTGTACTCGCTGGAATTTAGAAGACTGAGGGGGGATCTTATAGAAACATATAAAATTCTTAAGGGGTTGGAGAGGCTAGATGCGGGAAGATTGTTCCCGATGTTGGGGGAGTCCAGAACCAGGGGTCACAGCTTAAGGATAAGGGGGAAGTCTTTTAGGACCGAGATGAGAAAACATTTCTTCACACAGAGAGTGGTGAGTCTGTGGAATTCTCTGCCACAGAAGGTAGTTGAGGCCAGTTCATTGGCTATATTTAAGAGGGAGTTAGATGTGGCCCTTTTTGCTAAAGGGATCGGGGGGTATGGAGAGAAGGCAGGTACAGGCTACTGAGCTGGATGATCAGCCATGATCATATTGAATGGCGGTGCAGGCTCGAAGGGCCGAATGGCCTACTCCTGCACCTATTTTCTACGTTTCTATGTTTCTATATAAATTTCAAAATAGCTGTTGAAACAAATGTAAGCAATATTAAAGCAAGAAATAGAAATAGTTTGTTCAAATTGACCCTCTTTACCAGTTGAAGTATTCAAGTCTGTTCTCATTCCATCTCAATAAAGTTGCTTAACTTGAATTTCTGTGCATGTTGTTGTTTTGCTGATAGTTTAGAGTTTACATTCAAATGCTTACTCAGCTTTAGGTACAAATGGTAGAAATACTCCACCTAATCTGGGTAATATTTAAAGAGCTGATCTAAAATGTTTACTTATTTTCATCTTCATATCATCGTTAATCTGAATTGCAACATCATGCAATTGCGTATCTCTGCAGTATTTAGCCTTTTTATGTCTAATGACTACATTCACATTCTGGATCTCATGTAGGAAAATTGTTCTCACTTGTTTGAGGAAGACAGAAGTCACTGTCCATGAACACTGCGTTCCCTGACGTCCTTTGTCCACATCCAGTGGGTTGACTGGATGATCCCCCTTTTTTTGAAACGGTGTCAGGTGGAGCAAGTTCCAACTGACAAATGAGTCATGGGCAATGTTAACAGAAATCCTAGCCTTATTAGAGCTTCCTGATGGTCTTTCACTTCTTATCACTGTCAACGCCTTTGATAATAATATAAAAAACTGTAAAATGCTTTGAAATATCCTGACAGAATGAAAGAGTTATTTTTGGAATTATCCTAAATTGCATGTGATATTGTATTCATTACTTTTAAAAGTGATTTTGGAGCAAAGGCTAGATGTTTCAATTATATCTCAGTGAGAATTATGTGCAGTGAATATTATAGTTGGTTTCTGCTAGATTCTTGATTATATCTAGTATATTACTAAAACTCTGTGTTTGTTTGTGTGTATGTGTGTTTGTGTGTATGTGTCCACCATAACATTTTTGGTTCGCACAGTCAAAACGGTACACAATAGCGCCACAATTTTTGGCCCACGTTACTCACCATTATCCTGGGCATAATGTCTCTATATAACAGCCCTCATTCAAATATTCAAATTGAAGCTACATTTTTAAAGCTAGAGAGATTTTAAAGTTAAAAAAAATCCTTTCTAACCCATTTCTTGAAGGTCTTCAGCGTGTGACGTCACAATGGCACCCGTCCGATTGTGAGAGATGAGAGGGGGGCGGGGCTCGCCAAGTGACTGCAGTGGCCAATGGGGGAGGGGGGCGGGAGGGGGTGGGTGACGAGAGCATCAGGGGAGAGGGGAGGAGGAGGGGGGAGGATGGGGGAGATGGGGGAGGGAGGAGGAGGGGGTGGAGAGGGTGAGGGGTGGGTGAGGAGGGAGGGTGGAGGGGGGCGGGATGGAGTGGGTGAGGGGGGGTGGGGGGTGGAGGAGGGGGTCGAATGGGTGAGGGTATGGGGTGGGGGGAGGAGGAGGATGGAATGGAGATGGTGGTGGGGGGGAGGGGGTGGGGGAGGGTGGGGGGTCGGGAGAGAGTGGGGGTGGGGAGGAGGGGAGAGTGGTGGGGGGTAAGAGAGAGTGGGGGTGGGGGGGAAGGGGGACAGTGGGGGGCAGGGGGGGGCAGGGGAGAGTGAGGGTGGGGAGGAGGGGAGAGTGGGGTTGGGGAGGAGGGGAGAGTAAGGGTGGGGAGGAGGGCAGAGTGGGGGTGGGGAGGAGGGAAGATTGGGGTGGGGGAGAGTGGGGTGCGGGCAGGGAGGGTGGGGGTGAGGGGAGGGGGAGGGGGAGGGGTGGTGAGGGGAGGGGGTAATAGGGGTGGGGAGGTGGGAATGGGGGTGGAGGCAGGGCTGGGGGAGTGGGGGTGGGGGCAGGGGAGGGCCAAGTGAGGGTGCATAGGAGGGATGGAGTGGGTCAGTGGGGGGAGGAGGGGGGGATAAGGGGGATTGAGTGTGGAGGTTGAGGGTGCTACACCAATACAGGAGAGGCTTTGGGTCCAGAGCTCACTCAGTCACACCCTCTCCCCTTCCCTGTCCCCCCCTCTATGAGGAATGGGCCCAACGGGTTCACTTGGTCTAGTATAAAATAAAATTGGAGACACAAAACAGATGGGTTAGCAATGGTATGGCATATTGCCAGTTTAACATCAATAAATGGATCTTGCATGAGGTAGGTGTAATATGGGTTCCATTTACCTCCAGTTATCTTCCCGAGATAATAGCAACAAAGTAGGCCTTAAAAAATGAAAATTGTGCCCAATGATGTGGAATATGTCTATATGACTCGGCATTTTCAGTTCCTTGCCATCATTGAATTGTTCAATTGAAGCATAATGGAGGCTGGGTATTATGCTCAGCATCTGTCAGAAACAAACTTCCTGCCCTCACTTAACAAAACTATCCCCGACAATAAAAATTATGGCAAAGTCCTGCAAAATATTCTTCATATTTTGAAAAAGGCAAATTTATGAACTTAAAAAGAATGGGGAAGTAGGCTGCATGGCTCTATATCACGGCTGAACTGTATGCTCTGTATCATGGCTGAACTGTCCCAGGCAATACCTTCTCTACTGTTGCTGATGCCTATCACCTTCAATTCCCTGATCTTTCTAAAATATATCTCCTTCTTCTTTAAATATTCTCAGTGATCTGACCTCCACAGCCTTCTAAGAGAGAGAATTCCAGAAAGTCACCACCATCTGCGAGAAGAAATTAATTCACACCTTAGTTTTAAACAACCATCCTCTATTCTTATAAACGACCAGACCAAGTGGACCCGTTGGGCCTCTCCTGCATTGGTGCAGCTTCCCCCCTCCCCCACTCTCCTCTCCCCTCTCTCCCCTCCCCCCTCCTCCCCTCCCTCCCCTCCCCCTCCCTCTCCCCTTCCCCCTCAACCCTCTTATCCTCCCTCCACCTCCCTCCCTCTCCGCTCCCACCCTAGGAGGTAGATTTAAACTTTAAAATGTGAATAACTTTCAAAATATAACACCGATTTCAATGAAACTTCTTCCATTAGCACCAAAGGGGTGGGCCTAAAATTGTTGCGCTATCTTGTACCGTTTTGCCTGTAGTTCAGGAACAAACAAATGAGTTTTAGTATATAGATGTCAAGATTCTCCCACTAGTGGACATCTTGAGAGTTATCATGTCATGCCTCCTATGAATCTTATATAAATTTATTTCAACATGATCACCTTTCGTCCTTCTAAACTGCAAAGGATATAGAACTCTTTTTTTTAGGCACGTGATACGGCAATCCTCTCATCCCAGGAATTAGCCTAGTTATACTATCTCCAATGCCAGTACACCCTTTCCTAACTGAGGAAACCAAAACTGCATAGTATTCCACATGTGACCTCAACAGATCCCTGTAAAATTGTAGAAATACTTCCTTATTTCAAAATTCCAATACTCTTGCAAAATATATAAATCTATCATTTGCCGTCCTTCTGCACCTGCATGCTATATTTTTGAGATTTGTTAAAAGGAACACATGGATCCTGGTACACTCTGTCAATCATTGCAATTTTTCTCCATTTATATAATACTCTGCATTTAGATTGTTCTGACCAAAGTGCAAGACCTCACACTTTCCCTCATTAACCTCTGTTTGTAAGTATTCACCCACTCATTCAACATACTATATTCAGTTACAGAGTCCTTACATCCTCAACACTACATCCCCTCCCATTGCTGATGTAATTCCTCATCATTTTCAGTGTGCCAGGTCAGCCTTCAGTTTGTATTGAGGAAAAGAATGTTCAAAGCTCAAGACCTCAAACATGGCACAAAGCTCATGGTCTACTGAGCAACACTGATCCTCGCCCTCATTTATTGTACCTGAGACTATCCTCAGCAGGCCCCTCAAGGCACTTGAAGATATTACCAAAGCTGTCTCTGCGAAATCCTCCAAATGCACTGGAAGACGAAGCAAGCCAAAGTTAATGTTCCATCCATGATCAGCATTCATAGAATTAAAGACCTCATCATATTCATTTGTTTCCATTGGGAAAACCTAATGTCAGACTCCCTGAAAGGGACATTCTATTCTGAGCGCTGTTACCAGTCAGATAAATGAAGAGATTCAATGATGTGCTCTGAATCTTGAAAAAATATAACATCCCTTTGGCTTTTGAGAATCTTTGATCTGTGACCATTCACAGTGTAGAAGGAGTATTCAGGATAATATTGAAAATCTTGGGTTCATAAAAGTCCAGGAAAAATGGCAGAAGGAGCATACCATTCAAAAATGACTCATCCTGTCATGCACTGTATTTCATCTGCCATCTGTGGAAGTATGTGTAGTTGCCCCTTTGGTCTTGTCAGCCATTTCAGAACCTACAAAGCCAGACTGGAAGCAAGTCGTCCTTGGTTAACGGTGATAAACCTCAAAAAAGTGAATAAGTGCATAGTTACATCATATTACCAAATCCCAAAGGAGAGGGTCTAAGTATTTATTCAAATCAATATATGCTGCAATTTGCATTATTTTTGCTGTTGATGCGAGTGTAGATATAAAGTAAGATGAGCATACATATGCATTTACCATAGCACAGCACAGGAACAGGCTCTTTGGCCCATAATCTCCATGTCGAATGTGATGCCAAGACCATCTCTTATCTATCTGTGCATAATCAACACCCCTTCATTCCTTTCATAAGCATATGCCTATCCCAATGCTGTTTACATGCTATTATCTTATCTGCCTCATCCACGAACCCTGGCAGCATGTTCCAGGCACTCACAACACTCCATGTAAAAAAAAACATTGCCCCACACAACTCCCTTTAAACTTTGTCCCTCTCATCTTAATGCTATGCCCTCTGGTATTTGATTTTCCAATCTGGGAAAAAAAAATTCTGCTCTATGCCTCCCATAATTTTATACTTCTGTCAGGTGTCCCCGCAACATCCAACAATCCAGAGAAAACAATCCAAGTCCTTCCAACCTCTCCCTGTAGCTAAGACCTCCTAATTCAGGCAACATTCTGGTAAACCTCTTCACACTTTACAAAGCCTCCATATCTTTCCTGGAATGGGATGACCATTGTTCAGATGCATTAAAAGCATCCTAGCATTTGGGCAAATTTGAATAATTAATTGTAGTTTTGTAGAGAAGTGTTGCAGATGGAGCAGTGACATAGCTAGCAGAGTTGCTGCCTCGCAGTAACAAAAGACCTGGGTTGATTCATGGCCTAGGGTGTTGGCTGTGTGGAAGTTGCACATTGTCTCTCTGACTGCATGGCATTCACCCCATGGGTTTCTTCGAGAGCTCTAGTTACCTCCCACATCGCAAAGATACGTTGGTTGATAGGTTAATTGGCTGTTGTAATATGTCCTTAATGCAGGTGAATAGTAGAATCTGGGTAAAGTTGATGAAAACGTAGAGTAAATAATCAATGTAGGATTGTTATAAATGGGTGGTGCAAACATGGTGGGCCAAAGGGTTTGTTTCCACAGTATATCTCTCCATGACTCAATGCATAAAGTAAGAGGTAACCTTGCACAATTAGCCACGCCCTTCAATAATTTTTAAGCTCTTTCATTACATGTGCTGCATGCTAGCAGAGCACACACATTGAAGCTGTAACTTACAATTGGACATCTTATTCAAGCATTTTCTTATAACTATGTCAAGGTTCTCCCACTCATGTACATCTTGAGAGTTATCATGTCGCGCCCCCTATGAATCTTTTATATTTCTACATGATCACCTTTCGTCCTTCTAAACTCAAAGAATATAGATCTGATTTATTTAGGCACTTGTGACTGGGCAATCCCCTCATCCCAGGAATTAGCCTTGTTACTCCATTATACTATCTCCAATGCCAGTACATCCTTTCCTAATTTAGGAAACCAAAACTGCATAGTACTCCACATGTGACCTCAAAAGGTCCAGGTGAAATTGTAGAAATACTTCCATATTTCTAAATTCCAATACTCTTGCAAAATATGTAAATATATATCATTTGCCATCCTGCTGCACCTGCATGATATACTTTTTGTGATTTGTTAACAAGAACACATGGTCCTGGTACACTCTGTCAATCATCACAAATTTTCCCCATTTATATAATAATCTGCATTTAGAGTGTTCTTACCAAAGTGGAAGACCTCACACTTTCCCACATTAACCTTTGTTTGCCAAGTATTCACCCACTCACTCAACTTATCTATATTCAGTTGCAGAGTCCTTATATCCTCAACACAACATCCCCTCCCATTGCTGATGTAATTCCTCATAATTATCAGTGTACCAGCTCAGTCTTCAGTTGTATTGAGGAAAAGTATGTTTAAAGATCCTCAAAACACAGCACAAAGCTCATGGTCTACTGAGCAACGCTGATCCTCGCCCTCGTTTATTATACCTGAGACCTAAATTACCCTCAGCAGGCCCCAAGGCACTTG
Organism: Rhinoraja longicauda; assembly: GCF_053455715.1. Classification (NCBI taxonomy): domain Eukaryota; kingdom Metazoa; phylum Chordata; class Chondrichthyes; order Rajiformes; family Arhynchobatidae; genus Rhinoraja; species Rhinoraja longicauda. The sequence continues at coordinate 70,751,045 of NC_135955.1, read as the reverse complement.
AAGATAATACCAAAGCTGTCTCTGCGAAATTCACTGAAAGAAGTGAGCTAAAGTTAATCATCATAAGATCATAAGTGATAGGAGCAGAATTAGGCCATTTGGCCTATCTCTCCCACCGAACCTCATTCTCCTGCTCCCCAGAACCTCTGACACCTGTACTAATCAAGATTCTATCTATCTCTGCCTTAAATATATCCACATTTGGGCTCCACAGCCTTCTGTAGCAAAGAATTCCACAAATTCACCACCCTTTGACTAAAGAAATTCATCCTTATCTTCCTAAAAGAACGTCCTTTAATTCTGTGGCTACGACCTCTAGTCCTAGATTCTCCCACTAGTGGAAACATCCTCTCCACATCCACTCTATCCAAGACTTTCGTTATTGTGTACGTTTCAATGATGTCCCCCTCATTCTTCTAAACTCCAGCGAATACAGGCCCAGTGCTGTCAAATACTCATCATATGTTAACCTACTCATTCCTGGGATCATTCTTGTAAACTCTTCTGGACCCTCTCCAGAGCCAGCACATCCTTCCTCAGATATGGTGCACAAAACTGCTCACAATATTCCAAATGTGCCTTATAGAGCCTCGCATTACATTCCCTGTTTTTGCATACAAGCCCCTCGAAATAAATGTGAGCATTGCGTTTGCTTTCTTTACTACCGATTCGACTTGCAGGTCAACTCTTTGTGATTCCTGCACCAACACTCCCTCTGCATCTTCGATTTCTGGGTTCTCTCCCCATTTAGAAAATAATCTGCGCCTTTATTCCTGTTACCAAAATGCATGACTCCACACTTTGCTGCACTATATCGCATCTGCCACTTCTCTGTCCACTCTCCCAACCTATCTAAATCCTTCTGCAGGGTTCCTGCTTTCACTACATTACCTGTTCTCGCCATGGTCAGCATTCACACAATTAAGGAATTAATCATATTATTTTGTTTCCATTGGGAAAACCTAATGTCAGAATCTTGAAAGGGAATTGTATTCTAAGCTCTGTTACAGAAAGACATTACCAGGCAGTCAGATGAAGAGAGTCAATGATATGCTCAGAATCTTGAAAAAAATATAACATCGCTCTGGCTTTTGAAGAATCTTTGATCTGTGACCATTCACAGTGGAGAAGGTATTCCGGATAATATTGAAAATGTTGGGTTCACAAAAGTCCAGGAACAATGACAGAAGGAGCATACAATTAAAAAATGACTTGTCCTATCATGTATTTCATCTGCCATCTGTGGAAGTATGTGTGGTTGCCACTTTAGCTTCATCAGCCACTTCAAAACACACAAAGTCAGAGTGGATGCAAGTCATCCTTGGTTAAAGATGCTAAAACTCAAAAAATGAACAAGTGCACAGTTACACAAAATTACCAAATCCCAAAGGAGAGGGTTGAAGCATATGTTACAATTTGCATTATTTTTGCTGTTGAAGCAAGTGTAGATATAAAGTAAGATGAGCATACATATGTATTTATCATGATAACATAGAATGATACAGCACAAGAACAGGCCCTTTCGCCCACAATGTCCATGTCGAACATGATGCCAAGACCATCTACCTTATCTACCTGTGCATAATTCACACCCCTTCATTCTTTGCACATTCATATCCCTATCCAAAAGCTTTTTATATGCCAGTATCTTATCTGCCTCCACGAACCCTGGCAGCCTGTTCCACGCACTCACCACACTTTGTAAAAAAAAAACCTTGCCCCGCACATCTCCATTTAAACTTTACCTCTCTCATCATAAAGCTAAACCCTCTGGTATTTGATTTCATTTCACCCACGTCCTTATAGTTCAGATCCAACATGGCTTATACTTGTCTCCAGGTCCGTCAATCTAGTTTTCTGTGAACTTGCTTCCCTGTCACGGTGATCGTTGATGGGTAATAAATATTGACATTACCAATAATATTCACATCACATAAATACGTAATTGGAACAAATGTGCATTAAATAATCACTAGTAAATCACTGGGTAAAGTATGGTACTACAGAACTGTGCGGAAATAAAATATGTGAAGATGAATCTTGTCTTCAATATGTCTTCTTATACTATAAAAACTATAGGAACTACACTGCTTGGAATAGCTTCCCTGGACATCAACTAGCTAATTTGTTAGAGCACTATCACCCATCTGAAGATAACTGGATTTTGGTATCTATCTATCTATCTATCTATCTATCTATCTAATCTTACTAAAACTCTGACTTGTATGTATATTTGTAACAGTGATTTCGGCTGATTTCTGCAAAACGGTGAGGCGTAGCGCCACAATTTTTGCACCGCCTTAATCACACCGCTGGACGCTTGCCGAAAATGATATTGTTATTTAATTCGGTCGTATATTTTTTAAGTTACAGAGGTTTAAAAGTCTTTTTTTAAATCTCTCATTTTTTCGGCTGATTTTCGGCAAAAACGGTGAACCGTAGCGCCACGATGTTTGCACCGCCTTAATCACCACGCTGAACGCTGCTGGAAAATGATATTTCTATTTGATTCGGTCGTATATTTTTTAAGTTACAGAGGTTTTAGTTTTTAAAAAAAAATTCCAGCCGTCTTTTCCATGGCCTTCAGCGTGTGACGTCAAAATGCCCATGCACCCCCCTCCTACTGATTTATTGAAGGCTTTCAGCGTGGCGCTGCTGTGCGTCTGTGCCCCTCTCTCCCCTTGCTTCTCTCCTCTCTCCCACACCCGGGAGATCCTCTCCCCGCTATCCCCCCCCCCCCCCCGGATCTTTCACTGATGCTCTCTCCCCCCCCCCGGACCTTTCACTAATGCGCTCCCCCCTCCCCCCCCCCCGGACCTGTTGGTGCTGGGGGCAAGAGAGAGTAGGGGAAAGGGGTGTGCTGGCGAAAGTGGGGGGTGGGGGAGAGTAAGAGTGTGTCTGGGGGAGAGAGAATGGTGGCGGGGTCTGAGAATGGGGACTGGGGAGGGGGACAACAGGGGTCGTCCGGAGGGGGCTTGTTGGTGGGGGAAATAGGGGTACTGGGAAAAGGGGAGGTCGTGGGGAAAGGGGGGGTGTGGGGAGAGTAAGATTGGGGTTGGGGGAGGTGAGAATGGGGGGTGTGGCACACTTGGAGAGTAAGAGTGGGGCTGGGGGAGGAGAGAATGGGGGGTGTGGGGACGGGCCCAACGGGCCCTCTTTGCTAGTCTATCTATCTATATACTATTAAAACTCAGATCTTGTATGTATGTATATATATTTCACTGATTCCGGCTGATTTCGGCAAAACGGTGAACCGTAGCGCCACGATTTTTGTACCGCCTTAATCACCACGCGGGCCGCTGCTGGAAAATGATATTTGTATTTAATTCGGTCGCATATTTTTTAAGTTACAGAGGTTTTAAAGCACTGCCCCCCCCTTATTGAAGTTTCTATAGGGGGCGCTGCGGTGCGGATGTGCTCAGTACGCATGCGCGGAATCTCCTCACTCTGTGCTCAGTACGCATGCGCGGCATCTCCTCACTCGCACCAAAACAATGGACGCCGTTAGCGGCGGCAGCCCGCGATCACCGGCTCACCTCTCCTCTCTCCCCTTGCTTCTCTCCTCTCTCCCACACCCGGGAGACCATCTCCCCACTATCCCCCCCCTCCCGGACCTTTCACTGATCCGATCCCCCGCACACCCTCACCCCCCCCCCCCCACGGGCCTTTAACTCATGCTAAGAGTGTGTCTGGGGGAGAGAAAATGGGGGGGTCTGAGAATGGGGAATGGGGAATGGGACAACAGGGGTAGTGCGGAGGGGACTTGGTGGTGGGGGAAAGAGGGGTACTGGGAAAAGTAGAGGTCCATATCCCTTCCCTCTCCCCCATCCCTCCCTCCTCCCCTCCCCCCCTACTCTCTCCCCCCCTCCCTCCCTCCCCCCTCCACAAATACCACCCCATCTCTCATCACCCTCCTCCCCTCCCTCCCCCCCTCCATCCTCAACACCTCCCTCCCTCCACCACTCCCTACCCCTCGATCCCTCAACACCTCCCTCCCCCAAACCTCCCTCTCCCTCCCCCCTCCCGGTTACAATGGAAACCCTAAGAGGACGGGCCAAAGGGGAGAGTGTGGGGAGAGTAAGAGTGGGGATGGGGGAGGAGAGAATGGGAGAGTGGGGAATGGGCCCAACGGGCCCACTTTGTCTAGTATACTATTAAAACTCAGATCTTGTATGTATATATATATATTCCACTGATGTCGGCTGAATACGGCAATTCCGGCAAAACGGTGAACCGTAGCGCCACGATTTTTGTACCGCCTTAATCAGCATGCGGTTCGCTGCTGGAAAATGATATTTTTATTTAATTCGGACGCATATTTTTAAAGTTACAGAGGTTTAAAAGTGCTGCCCCCCCTCATTTATCGAAGTTTTGACAGAAGGGGGGCGCTGCGGTGCGGCAGTGCTCAGTACGCATGCGCGGAATCTCCTCACTCTGTACTCAGCACGCATGCGCGGCATCTCCTCACTCGCACCAAAACAATGGACGCCGTTAGCGGCGCCAGCCCGCGATCACCGGCTCACCTCTCCTCTCTCCCCTTGCTTCTCTCCTCTCCCACACCCGGGAGAACATCTCCCCGCTATCCCCCCCCCCCGGGCCGCTATCCCCCCCCCCCCCCGGGCCTTTGAATGATGCGATCTCCCGAAGCCCCCCCCCCCCACCGGACTTTTCACTGATCCGATCACCCGCACCCCCCCCCCCCCCCCCCCGGGCCTTTAACTGATGCTAAGAGTGTGTCTGGGGGAGAGAAAATGGGGGGGGGGGGCTGAGAATGGGGAATGGGACAACAGGGGTAGTGCGGAGGGGAATTGGTGGTGGGGGAAAGAGGGGTACTGGGAAAAGGGGAGGTCCATATCCCTCCCCTCTCCCCCATCCCTCCCTCCCCCCTCCTTACCACCCCATCTCTCATCACCCTCCCCCCCTCCCTCCACCCTCCATCCTCAACACATCCCTCCCTCCACCACTCCCTCCCCCTCGATCACTCCACACCTCCCTCCCCCAAACCTCCCTCTCCCTCCCTCCCCCCTTCACTCCCTCACCCCCTCCCGGATACAATGGAAACCCTAAGAGAACGGGCCAAAGGGGAGAGTGTGGGGAGAGTAAGAGTGGGGATGGGGGACGAGAGAATGGGGGAGTGGGGAATGGGCCCAACGGGCCCACTTTGTCTAGTGTACTACTAAAACTCAGATCTTGTGTTATATATATATATATATATGCGCGTAACAGCGGTTTCTCTGATTTCGTCAAAACGGTGAACCGTAGCACCACGATTTTTGCACCGCCTTAATCACCACGCGGTTATCTGCTGCAAAATTGTTTTTTATTTAATTCGGTCGCATGTTTTTTAAGTTACAGAGGTTTTAAAGCGCTCCCCCCCCCCCCCCTAAATTATAGGGGGCGCTGTGGTGCGGATTTATTGAAGGACTTCAGATTATGATGTCACAATGCCCCTGTGAGATGGGGGATACATTGTTGCGAATACAGGCGCTGTGGTGCGGATTTATTGAAGGTCTTCAGCTTATGATGTCACAATGCCCCTGTGAGATGGGTGATACATTGTTGCGAATACAGATCGCCGTGAGAAGCACTTGGTAAAGTCAAGTCAAGTCAATTTTATTTGTATAGCACATTTAAAAACAACCCACGTTGACCAAAGTGCTCTACATCTGATTAGGTACTAAGGAAAAAAATGAAATATACAGTGGCACGCAAACAGTTCACAGTACCTCCTCAATGAGCCTCAAACGCTAGGGAGTAGAAATAGGTTTTGAGCCTGGACTTAAAGGAGTGGATGGAGGGGGCAGTGCTGATGGGGAGAGGGATGCTGTTCCACAGTCTAGGAGCTGCAACCGCAAAAGCTCGGTAACCCCTGAGCTCGGTCCCCCATCCACGAAGGGGGACTGGGGAGGGGGACAACAGGGGTCGTTGCGGAGGGGGCTTGGTGGTGGGGGAAAGAGGGGTACTGAGAAAAGGGGAGGTCCCCCTTCCCCCCTTCCCCCCTCAACCCCTTCATCCCCCCTCCTTCCCACCTCCATCCCCACTCCCTCCCCCCTCCTCCCTCCCCAACTCCCTCCCCCCTCCCTCCCCACCTCCCTTACCCATCCCCCCCTAACTCCCCCCACTCCCTCCTTCCCTCCATCCCTCCCTCCCCCAATCCCTCCCCCCTCCCTCCACCCTTCCATCCCTCTCCCCCTCCCCCCTCCTTCCACCCTCCCTCCCCTCTCCCGGTTACAATGGAAATCCTACGGGGACGGGCCCAATGGGGAAAGAGGGGTACTGGGAAAAGGGGAGGTCCCCCTCCCTCCCCGTTCCTCCCTCCCCCTCCCCCCTTACCCACCTCCCTCCCCCCTCCCCCCCTCCACCCCCCTCCCCTCCCTCCCCTCCTCCCTCCACACCTACCTCCTCCCTCCCTCCCTCCCTCCCCTCCCGGTTACAATGGAAACCCTACGAGGACGGGCCCAACGGGGAAAGAGGGGTACTGGGAAAAGGGGAGGTCCCCCTCCCTCCCCCTTCCCCCCTCCCCTCCCTCCCCTCCCTCCCCCTCCCCCCCTCCCCTCCACCCCTCCCTCCCCCTCCCCCCCTACCCCTCTCCCTCCCCCCCTTCCCCCCTCCCCCTCCCCTCCTCCCTCCACACCTCCCTCCTCCCTCCCTCCCCCTTCCCTCCCTCCCCTCCTCCCGGTTACAATGGAAACCCTACGAGGACGGGCCAACGGGGAAAGAGGGGTACTGGGAAAAGGGGAGGTCCCCCTCCCTCCCCCCTCCCTTCCCCCTCCCTCCCCTCCCCCTCCCTCCCCCCTCCCCTCCCTCCCCCTCCCCTCCCCCTCCCTCCCCCCTCCCCCTCCACCCGCCTCCCTCCCCCCTTCCCCCCCTCCCCCTCCCCTCCTCCCTCCACACTTCCCTCCTCCCTCCCTCACCCTTCCCTCCCTCCCTCCCCCTTCCCTCCCTCCCCTCCTCCCGGTTACAATGGAAACCCTACGAGGACGGGCCCAACGGGGAAAGAGGGGTACTGGGAAAAGGGGAGGTCCACATCCCTCCCCCCTTCCCCCCTCCCCCCTTCCCCCCTCCCCCCTCCCTCCCCCCCCTCCCCCAGCTACCCGCCTCCCTCCCCTCTCCCTCCCCTCTCCCTCCCCCTCCCCCCTACCCCTCTCCCTCCCCCCCTTCCCCCCTCCCCCTCCCCTCCTCCCTCCACACCTCCCTCCTCCCTCCCTCCCCCTTCCCTCCCTCCCCTCCTCCCGGTTACAATGGAAACCCTACGAGGACGGGCCAACGGGGAAAGAGGGGTACTGGGAAAAGGGGAGGTCCCCCTCCCTCCCCCCCTCCCCTCCCCCTCCCTCCCCTCCCCCTCCCTCCCCCCTCCCCTCCCCCTCCCTCCCCCCTCCCCCTCCACCCGCCTCCCTCCCCCCTTCCCCCCCTCCCCCCCCCTCCTCCCTCCACACTTCCCTCCTCCCTCCCTCACCCTTCCCTCCCTCCCTCCCCCTTCCCTCCCTCCCCTCCTCCCGGTTACAATGGAAACCCTACGAGGACGGGCCCAACGGGGAAAGAGGGGTACTGGGAAAAGGGGAGGTCCACATCCCTCCCCCCTTCCCCCCTCCCCCCTCCCTCCCCCCCCTCCCCCAGCTACCCGCCTCCCTCCCCTCTCCCTCCCCTCTCCCTCCCCTCTCCCTCCCCTCTCCCCCCCCTTCCCCCCCTCCCTTCCCTCCTCCCTCCACACCTCCCTCCCTCCCCCTTCCCTCCCTCCCCTCCTCCTGGTTACAATGGAAACCCTACGAGGACGGGCCCAACGGGGAAAGAGGGGTACTGGGAAAAGGGGAGGTCCACCTCTCTCCCCCTTCCCCCTCCCCTCCCCCTCCCTTCCCCTCCCCCTCCCCTCCCCCCTCCCTCTCCCTCCCCCCTCCCTCTCCCTCCCCTCTCCCTCCCTTTCACCCCTCCCCTCCCCCCTCCCTCCCCCTCCCCCCTACCCCCCTCCCTCCCCTCTCCCTCCCCCCTCCCTCCTCCCCCCTCCCCTCCCTCCCCCTCCCCTCCCTCCCCCACCCCTCCTCCCTCCCCCGAACCCTCCCCCTTTCCTCCCCCCCACTCCCCTCCCGGTTACAATGGAAACCCTACGAGGACGGGCCCAACGGGCACACTTGTGCTAGTATATACTACTAAAACTCAGATCTTGTGTTATATATATATATATGCACGTAACAGCGGTTTCTCTGATTTCGTCAAAACGGTGAACCGTAGCGCCACGATTTTTGCACCGCCTTAATCACCACGCGGTTATCTGCTGCAAAATTGTTTTTTATTTAATTCGGTCGCATGTTTTTTAAGTTACAGAGGTTTTAAAGCGCTCCCCCCCCCCCTAAATTATAGGGGGCGCTGTGGTGCGGATTTATTGAAGGTCTTCAGATTATGATGTCACAATGCCCCTGTGAGATGGGTGATACATTGTTGCGAATACAGATCGCCGTGAGAAGCACTTGGTCAAGTCAAGTCAAGTCAATTTTATTTGTATAGCACATTTAAAAACAACCCACGTTGACCAAAGTGCTGTACATCTGATTAGGTACTAAGGAAAAAAATGAAATATACAGTGGCACGCAAACAGTTCACAGTACCTCCTCAATGAGCCTCAAACGCTAGGGAGTAGAAATAGGTTTTGAGCGTGGACTTAAAGGAGTGGATGGAGGGGGCAGTTCTGATGGGGAGAGGGATGCTGTTCCACAGTCTAGCAGCTGCAACCGCAAAAGCTCGGTAACCCCTGAGCTCGGTCCCCCATCCACAAAGGGGGACTGGGGAGGGGGGGGGGACTGGGGAGGGGGACAACAGGGGTCGTTGCGGAGGGGGCTTGGTGGTGGGGGAAAGAGGGGTACTGGGAAAAGGGGAGGTCCCCCTTCCCCCCTCAACCCCATCATCCCCCCTCCTTCCCACCTCCATCCCCACTCCCTCCCCCTCCTCCCCCTCCCTCCCCAACTCCCTCCCCCCTCCCTCACCCCTCCCCCCCTAACTCCCCCCCCCTCCCTCCTTCCCTCCATCCCTCCCTCCCCCAATCCCTCCCCCCTCCCTCCACCCTTCCATCCCTCTCCCCCTCCCCCCTCCTTCCACCCTCCCTCCCCCCTCCCGGTTACAATGGAAATCCTACGGGGACAGGCCCAACGGGGAAAGAGGGGTACTGGGAAAAGGGGAGGTCCCCCTCCCTCCCCCTCCCCCCCTACCCACCTCCCTCCCCTCTCCCTCCCCCCTCCCCCCCTTCCCCCCTCCACCCCCCTCCCCTCCCTCCCCCTCCCCTCCCTCCCCCTCCCCTCCTCCCTCCACACATCCCTCCTCCCTCCCTCCCTCCCTCCCCCTTCCCTCCCTCCCCTCCCGGTTACAATGGAAACCCTACGAGGACGGGCCCAACGGGGAAAGAGGGGTACTGGGAAAAGGGGAGGTCCCCCTCCCTCCCCCTTCCCCCCTCCCCTCCACCCCACCCTCCCCCTCCCCCTACCCCTCTCCCTCCCCCCTTCCCCCCTCCCTCCCCCCTCCCCTCCTCCCTCCACACCTCCCTCCTCCCTCCCTCCCCCTTCCCTCCCTCCCCTCCTCCCGGTTACAATGGAAACCCTACGAGGACGGGCCAACGGGGAAAGAGGGGTACTGGGAAAAGGGGAGGTCCCCCTCCCTCCCCCCTCCCCTCCCCTCCCCCTCCCCTCCCCCTCCCCCTCCCCTCCCCTCCCCCTCCCTCCCCCTCCCCCTCCCTCCCCCCTCCACCCGCCTCCCTCCCCCCTTCCCCCCCTCCCCTCCTCCATCCACACTTCCCTCCTCCCTCCCTCCCCCTTCCCTCCCTCCCCTCTTCCCGGTTACAATGGAAACCCTACGAGGACGGGCCCAACGGGGAAAGAGGGGTACTGGGAAAAGGGGAGGTCCCCATCCCTCCCCCCTTCCCCCCTCCCCTCCCCCCTCCCTCCCCCCCCTCCCCCCCCTACCCGCCTCCCTCCCCTCTCCTTCCCCCCCTCACCCCCCCTCCTTCCCCTCCTCCCTCCACACCTCCCTTCTCCCTCCCTCCCCCTTCCCTCCCTCCCCTCCTCCCGGTTACAATGGAAACCCTATGAGCACGGGCCCAACGGGGAAAGAGGGGTACTGGGAAAAGGGGAGGTCCCCCTCCCTCCCCCCTTCACCCCTCCCCTCCCCCCTCCCTCCTCCCTCCCCCCTCCCCCTCCCCACCTACCCGCCTCCCTCCCCTCTCCCTCCCCCCTTCCCCCTCCCTCCCTCCCCCCCACTCCCCTCCCCTCCCGGTTACAATGGAAACCATACGAGGACGGGCCCAACGGGGAAAGAGGGGTACTGGGAAAAGGGGAAGTGCAAGCAATTGGATAGATCATAAAATACATGAAAAGCCACATGTGCTGGATGCTTTGAAAGGGCACTTAGATATTATGTATTTCACTTTTATACAGACCATAAAAAGTATAAAGATTATACAGAGTATACACTTTTATTTCACTTTCATACAGAGGAACACTGTGCATATATGTTTTGAAAACTCTTGAGAAAATTGTCTTAAATCATAAGCTTTTCATAAAGTGCCTAAAATACAAATGTCTTGTAAAGGGTGGCACAGCAAGAAGGAATATATGAGACAATTTTGTGTCTCATATGAGGAAAATGAAGGATTGCAACCATAGTTTTTGTAAATAAGTATATTCAATTGTAGTTTCTTTTTTCAAACACAGGGATTGATGGACTGTCACTGGAAATCTCTAATATTGTTGATATTAGGCAAGAAATAAACCGGGAAATTGCTATGAGGCTGATTACAGATGTGAAAAGCAACAATCAGTTCTTTACCGACCTGAATGATTTCCAGGTACTTATGTTATTTGAAATGTATGTAGATAGAAAAAAAAATGAGGACAGTTGCACCTAGATTATGGTAATATTTAATCTTAAATGTTGCTTGATCTGATCCTGAAATTGACATGCAGGAATTAAATTTTCACAGCTTTCTTTCATTGCTTCAAGACAAAATCTTTTTTTTGATGAGTAATTGATTTATGATTGAAGATTCAAAATTTTCTTGTTGGGAATTTGGGATGTGAAGTTGAGATCCACAAAAGGCTGAAAACAAAAGACTCTGGATCTTGGGGTGCATAGGTCCCCGATAGAGGTATCACAAGTAGATAAAATAGTAAAGAAGACGATGGTATACATTTGGAGTATTGCATGCAACTCTGATCACAGGAAAGATTTTGAGGCTTTGGAATGGGTGTAGAAGAAATTCACCAAAAATGCTGTCTAGATTAGAGGGCATTAACTACAAGGAGAGGTTGGACAAACTTGGATTATTTCCTCTATACCGCCAGAGATTGAGGGGAGACCTGATAGAAATATATTAAATTTTGAGAGTATAGATAGGGTAGACAGTGAAAACCATTTTCCAGAATTGAAATGTCAAATACTCAAGGCATAGCTTTAAGGTGAGAGGGGAATAGTTTTTTTACACAGAGGGCAGTGCTACCAAGGGTGGTGGTGGAAGTAGATATGATAGAGGGATTTAAAAGACATTTAGAAAGGTGCATGGTTAAGCAGGAAATGGAAAGATATTGGTCATTTTCAGACATACAAGATTAGTTTATCTTGGCATCATGCTCAGCACAAACATCACGGCCCAAAGGCACTGTTCCTGTACTGTACTTTTCTAAGTTCTATGTTCTAGTCCATTGCTGGAGCAAACAACAGAATGCTGGAGGGCTCACTGGAAGAACAACGTCTTGTATTCAGCTTGGGTAGCTTGCAGCCCAAGGATATCAACGTTAAATTTTCCAATTTCAAGTAACCCATTCTCCGGTGTTCTCTTCCCACATATATATCCACCTAGTTTTCTCTTCTGGCCTCCAGCCTCTATCCTACGACCGTCCCAGTGCTGCCATATACTGGGAATCCTTCTTCTTTCCTCTCATTGAAACATAGAAAATAGGTGCAGGAGTAGGCCATTCGGCCCAGTGAGCCAGCACCGCCATTCAATATGATCATGACTGATCATCCAAAATCAGTATGCCGTTCGTGCTTTCTCCCCGTATCCCTCGATTCTGTTAGCTCTAAGAGCTATATCTAACTCCCACTTGAATACATCTCAATCCTGATGCAGCGTCTTGACCAAAAATGTCGTCTTGTGTCTTTTATCTCCAAGATGCGACTTGATTTACTGAGCTCATCAGCATTTTTGTTACACATCAAACAGACTGACTTGCAAAACAGGCTCCAAGCATAAAGAGTGTACTCATTTTCATATTGCCACATTCCTTTTGATTCACCTCAGAAAACAAGTGAAATTACATCTCAGCCTAAAGTTGTACTTTTTTTAAATGATAGGAATGGACACTCCACAATCAATTTTTTTAAAGTGCTGGAATCATTCAGCAGGTCAGGCAGCATCTGAGGAAAGAGCAGCAGTTAACATTTCAGATCCAAGATCCTTCATCGGAACATAGAACAGTGCAGGTAGACACAAAATGCTGTAGTAACTCAGTGGGTCAGGTCAGGCAGCATCTCCAGCATTTTATGTCCAGCATTTTGTGTCAATATGCTGCCTGACCGGCTGATTTACTCCAGCATTTTGTGTCTACCTTCGATTTAAACCAGCATCTGCAGTTCTTTCCTACACATAGAACAGTGCAGCACAGGAACAAACCTTTCAGCCTACAATATCTGTGCTGATCATGATGACAATTTAAGTTAACCTCATCTGCCTGCACATGGTCAATATCCCTCCATCCCCTGTCTGTTCACATGTTTGTCTTAAATACCTCTTAAATGTTGCTGCCATATCTGCTTCCACCACCTCCCCTGGCAGCCTATTCCAAGCACCTACCATTCTGGGAGCTGGGAAGGTGAGAGAAACCAGTTAATTTTCAGCAAGCAGAGATGTTGGAGAACGATAAATAAATCAAAGGGCATATTACAGCTAGAGTGAGATCAAATAAGTGACATAGAGGTCAAGGTAGAAATTAGAAGTGCTTCTGATGCTTCATGTGTGTACGGTGTTAGAAACATGCTGGGGGACATACCCAGCAGACCAAACAATACTAATACAAAAAGAAAAATCTGAGCCAAAATGATAACAGATAGAACCGGCCAGAAAGAAAGAGTGAGTTATCCTAAGTTGGAGAATTTGAAGGCTACAACATCCCCACATAGAAGATGAGATATTGTCCCTGAAGCACGACTTGGGCCTTGTGTAATAGTGCAGGAGACAACAGGCAAAAATATCTGAGTGGGATTGGGAATTAAAATGACAGGCAATCAAAGTAGCTCATGGTCATTTATTTTCCCCATTGTAGAGAAAGCCGCTTTCTGTGTTACATTAGATTGGAAGAAGTGTAGGTGATTTGTAAGACTGTGTGGGTCTCTTGATGATGGGCAAGGAAGAGGTGAAAGACATTTAGTGCATCTTCACTGTTTGCATTGGAAGTGTGTCATGACGGGGAGGGATATGTGGGCATGAAAGAGCAGACCAGGAAGTCATGAGGGATGTGATCCCTCTGAATGCTGAAAAGGGAGGGAAATTTTTGACTGGTGATGTAATCTTGTTGGTGCTGGTAGAAATGGCTAAGGATGATTCATTGAATGTGAAGTGGGGTTGAAATTAAGGACCAGGGGAACTATGTTTTTGCTCTGTCTAGAAAAAGAGGTTTTGAGAGCTGAAATGTGGGAAATAGATTTCCACCTACAATGAGTTTGTATTCATGTATAAAGGCTTTCGTAAAAGGGTGATATATTTGAAGCATTTCAGAGAGTGGAAAACCCTTTGTCTGTTTGTTTATACATTATTTCAACAAAATAAGATAAAAACAAAACAAAATAACAATAAAATGAAATGAACGATAAACCTGTACAATTAATAAATTCTCATAAACCACACAAATGTTCTATAGATTCAGGATCAGTTCCTGCGGATTGGAGGGTAGCTAATGTTATCCCACTTTTTAAGATAGGAGGGAGAGAGAAAAACAGGAAATTATAGACCAGTTAGCCTGACATCGGTGGTGAGGAAGATGCTGGAGTCAATTATTAATAGACATCAGACAATAGGTGCAGGAGTGGGCCATTCGGCCCTTTGAGCCAGCACCATCATCCATTTTTATGATCATGGATCATAAAAGAAGAAATTGCGAAACATTTGGATAGTAGTAACAGGATTGTTCCGAGTCAACACGGATTTACGAAGGGGAAACCATGCTTGACTAATCTTCTGGAATTTTTTGAGGATGTAACTAGGAAAATGGACATGGGAGAGCCAGTGGATGTAGTGTACCTGGACTTTCAGAAAGCCTTTGATAAGGTCCCGCATAGGAGATTAGTGGGCAAAATTAGAGCACATGTTATTGGGGGTAGGGTACTGACATGGATAAAAAATTGGTTGGCAGACAGGAAACAAAGAGTAGGGATAAATGGGTCCCTTTCAGAATGGCAGGCAGTGACTAGTGGGGTACCGCAAGGCTCGGTGCTGGGACCGCAGCTATTTACAATATACATTAAAGACTTAGATGAAGGGATCAAAAGTAACATTAGCAAATTTGCAGATGGCACAAAGCTGGGTGGCACTGTGAAGTGTGAGGAGGATACTATGAGGATGCAGGGTGATTTGTACAGGTTGTGTGAGTGGGCAGATGCATGGCAGATGCAGTTTAATGTGGATAAATGTGAGGTTATCTAGTTTGGTGGTAAGAACAGGAAGGCAGATTATTATCTGAATGGTATCAAGTTAGGAAAAGGGGAAGTACAATGAGATCTGGGTGTCCTAGTTCATCAGTCACTGAAAGTAAGCATGCAGGTACAGCCGGCAGTGCAGAAAGCTAATGGAATGTTGGCCATCATAACAAGTGGATTTGAGTACAGGAGCAAAGAGGACCTTCTGCAGTTGTACAGGGCCCCATTGAGAACACACCTGGTGTATTGTGTGCAGATTTGGTCTCCAAATTTGAGGAAGGACATTCTTACCTCTGAGGGGGTGCAGCATAGGTTCACGAGGTTAATTCGCAGAATGGCGGGACTGTCGTATGTTGAAAGACTGGAGCGACTGGGCTTGTATACTCTGGAATTTAGAAGGATGAGAGGGGATCTTCTTGAAACATATAAGATTATTAAGGGATTGGATACTCTAGAGTCAGGAAACATGTTCCCGATGTTGGGGGAGTCCCGAACCAGGGGCCACAGTTTAAGAATAAAGGGTAGGCCATTTAGAACGAAGATGAGGAAAACCTTTTTCACTCGGAGAGTTGTGAAGTTGTGGAACTCTCTGCCTCAGAAAGCAGTGGAGGCCAATTCCCTGGATGCTTTCAAGAGAGTGTGAGATAGAGCTCTTAATGATAGCGGAGTCAAGGGATATGGGGAGAAGGCAGGAACAGGGTACTGTTTGTGGATGATCAGCCATGATCACGGTGAATACCGGTGCTGACTCGAAGGGACAAATTGCCTACTCCTGCACCTATTGTCTATTGTCTAAATTAAATCTTACATGTTCGAAAAGGAGTAGGAGGAAGTATGCACTTATTTATTCCTACCCCTTCTCCACTACTCATCAATTAACATGCCACATACATACATACAACATACACATATATGCACACACACAAACAAACATAAATGCAGTTTATAAACAATTATCCAAATTCTATGTACAACATGAATATCACACTATGTCAATAAACTAAAATTTAACTGTCATCACAGCCCTTCGTCATTCTTATACCTCTGGAAAATATTTTTTTTGTAGATCTTCTTCAACTGAGAAATGTTTGTGCTTTGCTTGAGTTCCACATCCAAATCATTCCACAATTTCACCCCACAGATTGAAATAAACATACTCCTCATAGTTGTATGAACACAAAGTTTCTTTAAATTAAACTTTCCTCTCAAATTATAACCACCCTCCTTGTCAAAGAACATTTTTTGTATATTACCTGGTAGTAAATTATTTATTGCTTTATACATTATTTGTGCTGTGTTAAATTCGACTAGATCCATAAACTTCAAGGCATTTGACTGTAAAAACAGAGAGTTGATGTGTTCGCGAAATCCTACATTATTAACGATCCTTATGGCACCTCTCCCAACCCTTCCGAATTTGGCGGAAAGTTTCCGCTTTCATATTTCATTTCCGCCATTCTGATTTCGCCTCCGCGCCCTGGAAGTCTCCCCGGAAATGTGGCACCTAGGCTGGGTAAGGCAGCCAATCTTGACCTCATCGGGACTTCCATGACCAATTTGTGGGTTGAATTAGCAACCTGCGGCCAGGGCTAGGTAACTCCAGCACAGCTGGAGCCAGCACATCTATCCCCAGAGCCGACTTCCGGCTGGATAAACCAGCAAAGCTCTGGAACCAAGAGTGCCAGAAAATCAGTGGTGGAACTGTAATGAGTAAATATTAAATTTTAGTGCAAGATTATATAACTATATTAATTATTTAAGACAGGGTTAAAATATAAAACACAGCAGAAAATGCTTATTACCACCTTTTTGGGCTGATTATCAATTAATGTGCAAATTTACTTCAACAAGTACTTCCGTATGTTTCGTCGAGTCGCATATATCAATTTCTTCATAACTTAGTCATACATTTTATGACCATTGTTCTTTTATTCAATACCAAGAGAATTTTGTCCTGCCACCTGATGTGAAGGAGTCTGCGTAGACAGCTCAAGTGAAAGTGGTTGAGCTGTTTGGCATGTCTGCTGTAGACAGTCCAGGTCTCACTGGCATAGTGAAGTGTGGTGAGTACCACTGCACGGTAGACCTTCAGCTTGGTGGTAAGGTTGAGTCCTCTCCGCTCCCAAACATTCTCATGGAGTCGCCCAAAGGCAGCGCTGGCCTTGGTAATCCTGTTGTTGACCTCAGCGTCAATGTTCACCACTCGCGAGAGTGTACTGCCCAGATAGGTAAAGCTGTCGACTGCCTGTAGATTCTGCCCCTTCACCGTGATGTGTGGTTCCTGGTAGGGCTTTCCAGGCGCGGGCTGGTACATAACTTCAGTCTTTTTGGTGCTAGAGAGACCAAAGTTGTCACAGGCCTGTGAGAAGCAGTCCATTTCATGCTGCATCTTTTGCTCTGTGCTGGCGTTGAGGGCGCAGTCATCAGCAAACAAGAAATCTCTGATGATAGTCTCCTTTATTTTCCTATACTCTTTCTATGTCAACACCATCTATCCTCACTTGTACCTGAGTGTTTATTTTACAATTTCCAAACAATATAATATTTGTTTTGTTCAAATTTAATGATAATTTGTTTTTGTCAAACCACCTTTTAAATGTTCTCATTTTTGATGTGATCTCCTCCAAAAGCTGCTGTAAATTCTCACCAGAACAAAAGATATTAGCATCGTCTGCAAATAAAACAAATTTCAATATTTTTGATACTCTGCATATATCATTTATATACAGAATGAACAATTTCGGTCCTAATACAGACCCCTGAGGTACTCCACAAGTAATATCCAAGCATGTTGATTTATGCTCACCTATCTTCGCAAACTGTTGCCTGTTTCTTAAATAGCTTCTCAACCAATTCAACACCACCCTCCTGATACCGTACCTTTCCAATTTATCAAGTAATATATTGTGATCAATGGTATCAAAAGCTTTTGAGTACTTCCAATTTTCTGTGTGTATTTATATGTAGGTCTAGAGGGAGACGGTAACAAATAGACAGAAAACAGATTACAGATCATTCCCAGGTTACAAATGCTTGACGTATGTACATACAAATGAATGTTTGGGAGACTAGTGGGATGATGATTGCTGGCATCTTCTGCTGGCTGGAAACTCAGTTTGCAGCCATATCTCCAATTTGTAATCTGTTTGAGTTACAAACATTTCTCAGGAACGGACCACTGCTGTAACTTGGGGGGAGCCAGTGCTGTAACTATTTAGCATAATTTTGTTTTCAAAAGTTGGAAGTAGACACCAGCATTACACAGGAATCAACTCTGGAACCACTCGTCTCTATACTGCACTTTACTATGTAAAGTGAGGAGACATTTTCAAAAAATACAAAAAGAAAGCCAGAGATAGCTGCAAGAAATGTTGATAAAATGGGAGAGTACATGCCAAAACACTGGTGAATGGAATTTGGCATCATTAAGTGTGAGTTGATACATTTCCGAAGTTCGTTCAGTGCTACAGATAAACACATTCTTTCTGTGTACAGATTAAAAGGATGTAAAAATGCTGATGGATAAAGCCATAGAACAACAACATTTTATTATGAAAAATTCAAAATATGAAAAAGCCAAAGTAGTTTTGGAGTCTGCATAACACTCAAATAAGATCCCACTTAAATCAATTTATGCATCATTAAGCTACATTGGATTGGACTTAATTAAGGCTTCAGAGAAAGTGCGACATTAGTTAAGCATCTGTGGTAGACACAAAATGCTGGAGTAACTCAGCGGGTCAGGCAGCATCTCGGGAGAGAAGGAATGGGTGACGTTTCGGGTCGAAACCCTTCTTCAGACTGATGTCAGGGGAGGGTACGGGACAAAGATAGGATGTAGTCGGAGACAGGAAGACTAGTGGGAGAACTGGGAAGGGGGGGGGATAGGGAGGGGAAGCAGGGACTACCTGAAGTTAGAGAAGTCAATGTTCATACCGCTGGGGTGTAAACTGCCCAAGCGAAATATGAGGTGCTGTTCCTCCAATTTGCACTGGGCCTCACTCTGACAATGGAGGAGGCCCAGGACAGAAAGGTCAGATTGGGAATTGGAGGGGGAGTTGAAGTGCTGAGCCACTGGGAGATCAGGTTGCTTGACTGAGCGGAGGTGTTCAGCGAAACGATCGCCGAGCCTGCGCTTGGTCTCGACGATGTAGAGAAGCTGACATCTGGAACAGCGGATACAATAGATGAGGTTGGAGGTGGTGCAGGTGAACCTCTGCCTCACCTGGAAAAAATGTTTGGGTCCTTGGATGGAGTCGAGGGGGGAGGTAAAGGGACAGGTGTTGCATCTACTGCGGTTGCAGGGGAAAGTACCTGGGGAGGGGTGGCCTGGATGGGAAAGGACGGGTGAACCAGGGAGTTTTGGAGGGAACGGTTTATGGGGAAAGCAGAAAGGGGTGGAGATGGGAAGAAGTAGCTAGTAGTGGGATCCCGTTGGAGTTGGCGGAAATGTTGGAGGATAATTTGTATGCGACGGCCGATGGGGTGGAAGGTGAGGACAAGGGGGACTCTATCCTTATTACAAATGCGGGGAGGGGGAGCAAGAGCTCCCCTAGTGGAAGAGGGCAAGAGCTCCCCTAAAGAATGAGGACATCTCCGCTCCCCTAGTATGGAACACCTCATCCTGGACTCTCAGTCCGACTCAACCAACCTGATCTCCCGGTGGCTCAGCACTTCAACTCCCCCTCCCATTCCCAATCTGACCTTTCTGTTCTGGGTCTCCTCCATTGTCAGTGAGGCCCAGCGCAAATTGGAGGAACAGCACTTCATATTTCGCTTGGGCAGTTTACACCCAGTTTACACCCAGTGGAATGAACATTGACTTCTCTAACTTCAGGTAGTCCTTGCTTCCCCTCCCTATCCCCTCCCCCTTCCCAGTTCTCCCACTAGTCTTCCTGTCTTCGACTACGTCCTTCGACCCGCCCCCTCCCCGACATCAGTCTGAAGAAGGGTCTCGACCCGAAACGTCACCCATTCCTTCTCTCCCGAGATGCTGCCTGGCCCGCTGAGTTACTCCAGCATGTAGTGTCTACCTTCGATTTAAACCAGCATCTGCAGTTTTTTTTCCTACATAAGTTAAGCATCATTGGATTGGTCTTAATTAAAGCTTTAGAGAAAGTGCGACATAAGTTCACAGACATACCCCAGGCTTCACACCAAGATCTCAGTTGGTACACATTGCCAGATCCTTGATCAAAGCAGGCACATCATTAAAGTATATGCACTGATATACTCTCTCACTTTCTCCAACATTGGCACAAAGGTAGATGCAGCAGCAACTAATCAGAGGGGCTCTGCTACATGGCATTACTTTCTAAGGGAGATAGTGTTCGTCAAGTGGGCAGCTTTTTTTTGTATAGTGCTTGAGTGTTTTTGATCATTTAGGCAAGTGTAACAAACCTGATGTACATTGTATGTGGTAGAAAGGCTTCATAGATTAGCCCCCCTGATACTATTCACATCTAACTTGAAATGGCTTAGGTAGGGCAGGGTAAAACCAACTAAGACACGCAGAGCGACACATTTCAGAAATCCTTTAGAAATCTTTTATTGAAACTAAGTAACACAGCAACTAATGTAATATAAAACACTTCAAAAAGTACTAATTTTACTCCTTAAGTAGTTCAATTATTCCATTGTTTTTTTAATTTTCCTGTGTTTATACGTATCACATACATGACCGTCATTTTTTAAATTTCTGTGGAAGACAATTTGATTTTTTTTTTCTCCCAGTTAATATGGAAGGTTGGGCACTTAGATTATAGGGATTAATGAATGCAGACCAGGAAGTTATTACATTCTGCACTACATTATTCAGTATTTTTGAATCCATACATTTGCAGAAGAGCAAAGATTGTGACTTTTTTTTGCTTGAAATAGAAACATTGTGGAATTGAATGGGAAAAAAATCCCTTATTAAAAATGTTATACATTCAGAATGAATTGGGGAAAATGGTTAGTGTATTCATATCTATGTAGAGAGTCAAGTCAAGTCAATTTTATTTGTATAGCACATTTAAAAACAACCCACGTTGACCAAAGTGCTGTACATCTGATTAGGTTCCAATGGAAAAAAAAATGAAACATACAGTAGCACGCAAACAGTTCACAGCGCCTCCTCAATGAGCCTCAAACGCTAGGGAGTAGAAATAGGTTTTGAGCCTGGACTTAAAGGAGTCGATGGAGGGGGCAGTTCTGATGGGGAGAGGGATGCTGTTCCACAGTCTAGGAGCTGCAACCGCAAAAGCGCGGTCACCCCTGAGCTTAAGCCTAGACCGCGGGATAGTGAGTAGCCCCAAGTCGGCCGACCTGAGGGACCTGGAGTTAGAGAGGGGGGTTAGAAGATTTTTGATGTAGGGGGGGGAGTGTCCATTTAGGGCTTTATACGTGAATAGGAGGAGCTTGAAGTTGATTCTGTACCGTACAGGGAGCCAGTGGAGAGAGGCCAGAATCGGGGTGATGTGGTCCCTTTTACGGGTACCCGTCAGGAGTCTCGCTGCGGCGTTTTGGACCAGTTGCAGGCGGGGCAGGGAAGATTGGCTGATCCCAGTGTATAGGGAGTTGCAGTAGTCTAGGCGGGAGGAAATGAAAGCGTGAATGATTTTTTCTGTGTCGTCGAATTGGAGGAAAGGTTTGATTTTAGCTATGGTTCGAAGTTGGAAGAAGCTGGCTTTTACCACAGCGTTGACTTGCTTATCAAATTTTAATGCAGAGTCAAATATCATGCTGAGGTTTTTGACATGCGGTTTGACTAGGCAGGATAGACTTCCAAGACTGCCTGTTATCAATTTGATGGAGTCGGGGGGGCCGAATAGGATGACCTCAGACTTGCTTTCATTTAATTGGAGGAAGTTCTGTGCCATCCAACATTTTATGTCCTCAAGGCAGTGTAAGAGGCTGTTTAAATTTGACTGGTTGTTGGGTTTCAGGGGGAGGTAAAGCTGAGTGTCATCGGCATAGCAGTGGAAAGAAATGCCGTGCCTTTGAATGATTTGGCCAAGGGGGAGCATGTATAGAGAGAAGAGAATGGGGCCTAGGATGGAGCCTTGTGGAACTCCGCAGGAGAGGCTAGCTGGAGCAGAGGAATAACTGCCTATGTTGATGGCGAAACTCCTATCTTTGAGGTACGAAGCAAACCAGCTCAGGACAGTGCCATCAATGCCAACCGCGTACCGGAGACGGTCAATAAGGATGGTGTGGTCCACTGTATCGAACGCTGCGCTGAGGTCGAGAAGGAGCAGGATTGCACAGTCGCCGGTGTCGATGTGAGAGTCACTGTCGTGTCACAGAAACTTGCCTTTTTATTTAGACATTCCTAAATGAAGGCCATATGTTAATTTGTAACAGGAAGGACAAGAAACATGGCTAAATTGCAATTTTCCAAAATGTTTCGCAATAGGGATGTAAAAACATAACAGAAGAAGAAAATAAGAGCAAGAATAGGTCTCACAGGACTACCCTGCTTTTCAATGTTTTGGCTAATTTTCTCCTCTTCCAGTTCCAGTTCTCTGCCAGTTCCCAGTAGCCCTTTATTTTCCTAACTTTTCATAAACTTATTATCTTATTTTTAAATGCTGCCACAAATTTCGCCTTCACAACCCTCTGGGTTGAAAATTCCAGAAATTTATTATTCTCTGCAAGACAAAGTTCCCACACCTCTCATTTTTAAATAACAGCTCCAACATCTGTATCTGTGCCCTCTTCTTCAAGCTTCTATTAGTGGAAATATCTTAACATCTTCCCTGTCATGTCCTCCCATCTCCCTTAGGATTTTAAATGTTTCAATAAGATCACCCCTCATTCTCTTCATAAACTCCAAAGAACATGGAACTGAATTTCTTTAGCTGTTTATCAGAGGACAACCATCTCAAGAATCAGAGCAGTGAATCTGTTTCAGAGCTGCTTCCAATACTAGTCTTCTTCAATAAGGGGATCAAAAACTGTGCATGGGATAATTTTACATGGAAGAACCTTGAGCATATCAGAAACTGAAAAATGTTTTATCCTCCAGATAATTTGTAGACTGTCGGACTGCAAAGGCTCTGGAGAGGAAAATAGGAAACAAGTAATGTCCTTGGGTTAATCTTGTTTGTGAAAGAAAATGTGATTTTTTTGTTGCAGATTCCACACAGCCTATTATTTTTTAAATCACTTTAAAAAGGTCCAATAATTACTTGTAACATATCAAGCAGAATATTGTCAATTTTTGGTCAGTCAGGAGTTAAGTGCACTTCTTCCTGAAGATACCTGCCGACTCCACAGGAGTCATCCATTATTTTTGGAATTACTTTTTTTTTAAAATTGATCCAATTAAATTTATATCTAAGGGTGCACCCTAAATAGTCACAATGAAGTGTTTGGGACATGCTAAAGCAGTAGAAAAACAAGTGGTTGTGGCCAGGCTCACCTTTGTGGGATTTTGTCATTGTATTGAACTACATGGATCTAATGTTCCTTGTCATTTATTAGCTCATGCCTGAATGTTATCCAGTCTTCCTGCATCTGGGCATGGATTGCTTAATTATCCAAGTACTTCTGAATAAATCATTGGTGAACATCGGTATTATTTCTGATGGTAAAATGGAAGGTTATAGATGCTGCAGATTTATATCTGCAGCATCCTAACGTGTCAGGATGGTTGAACATAGGAGGCTATTATAGAACATAGAACAGTACAGCACAGATACGGACCCATTGGCCCACAATGTTTGTGCTGTGCATGATGCCAGGTTAAACTGATCTCGTCTGCCTGTACAAGATCCATATCTCTCTATTCCCTGCATTTCAATGAGCCTATCTAAAATCCTCTTAAATGCCACTGTATCTGCCTCCACCACCATAAAAAGACTTGCCCCGCACATCTCCATTAAACTTTCCTCTCTCACCTTACAGCTATGCCCTCTAGTGTTGGACATTTCCACCCTGGGAAAAAGATTCTGACTGTCTACCCTATCTATGCCTCTCACAATTTTAGCTTCTTCTATCAAGTCTCCCCTCAACCTATGACATTCCAGACAAAACAATCCATGTCTGTCAACCTCTGCCTGCAGCTGAAGCCCTCTAATCTATCCTGAAGAATCTGCTCAGCAATGTCCTGGAGTTGATGTCATTGGTCAATAACCAAATGATCACAATGATCTTCATGCTAAATTTTACTCCAGCCAAAAGAGCATTTTCTCCTGGGTTCCCAGCAACTTGAAATTTATAAGACCTCCTTTGATTTCACCGAAATAAATGAGATTTGATTTAATAGCTCAGCTTTCTCTGGACCGTACATGCAGAACGTGAAGGAACTATCCTTAAAATATTATTTGTAGAAAGTACTAGACCAAGTGGATCCGTTGGGCCCAAACCTCTCCTGTATTGGTGCAGTACCCTCTTCCCCCCCACTCCTTCCCCCCCCACTCCATTCCCCTCAAACCCCCTTATCCTCCCCCTCTCTCTCCCCCCCCCTCCCTGCACCCCCCTCCCTCCCTCCTTCCCTCCCCCTCCCTCCCTAGGAGATAGATTTAAACTTTAAAATGTGAATAACTTAAAAAATATAACACCAATTTCAATGAAACTTCTTCCATTAGCACCAAAGGAACGAAGGTGAGTAATGCGGGTCTAAAATTGTCACGCAATCATGTACCATTTTGGCTGTAGTTCAGGAACAAACAAACAGACAAACAAGAGTTTTAGTATGTAGATTAACTGAAAAAGATTAACTGATCATGTTCAATTTTCAATGTTAGATGCATCCTAGGCAGACTATGAGCAAACTGCCTCTTCAAGCAAATTTTTACCCTCTTACAACAACTGCCTACATACAAGACAATGATGTTCGTTTGACCCTGCATTCTGCTCAGTCATTGGGAGTTGCTAGTCTGAGGAATGGTATGTCTTATTCACATATTTTTCTTCTAACTCAAGAGCCAAACAAGGAAGGATTTGGATCAGTGTTCTGTGTGCTCAGTGATATTTTCAGAATAGTATCAGGACGTTCAGTCCTGATGGCTGATACCATTTGCACCTCTCTCCTCCCACCTTTCTCCTATACTTTACTTTGTTTTATACTTTAGAGATATAGTGTAGAAACAGGCCCTTCAGTCCACCAAATCAGCACTGACCAGCGATCACCCCGTGCACCAGCATTACCCTACACACTAGAGGCAATTTACAAATTTACAAAAGCCAATTAACCTACAAACCTGTGTGTCTTTGGAGTGTGGGAGGAAACTGGAGTATCCAGAAAAAACCCCACGTGGTCACAGGGAGAACATACAAACCGTACACATAGCACCCGTATCAGGATCAAACCCTGGTCTCTGGCATTGTAAGGCAGCAACTCTACCGTTGTGCCACTAAGCCGCCCTCTGATCAACAATTTCAGTATTGTTGGGTTCCTGGTAATGGAGCCGATTATTGTTTTAGGTCTGAAAAATAAGAACTGGAAATCATGTTGCCTCTCTCCTCCAACCAGCAAGTTTCACATATCTGGGCTGCAGGCATAAAGCTTACTCTGTAGCATTTAATGGCAGGCATAAAACTTACAGACAAAAACTGAAAATTATATATTCCTAAATGTCGATGCATCTGCAGGCATTGTCTCAAAGCTCTTAACTCATCTTTACTTGCCAATTAAATATATTAACTCTAGTTACATGCATTAGTACTATGCGTGGAACATCTCAGCAAGGGCATTAAGCTATGTTTGGCAATCTCTACTGTCAATAATACCCATGAACCTTTGAATATGGACAACATCAAGATCGGTCTGTACAATGTGGGCTTAAAGCCCAAATATGTTAGCCTTGTTCTGTTGTTTGTTCTTCCCATAATTACGGGCATAAAGCTCACACAGTATGCAGAGTAGATATTTTCTTAAAGCAGTCATAAATCCTCTTCCATGCCTGTCATCAGTTGCTACTGCTTTGTATATTTTCAAAATTAGCTGGGAAAAAAAATCGTCCAAAATTTCACTTAACTACTTAGTGAACCTTAATTGCTCAGCTTGCATCATGGTGTCCTGAACAGAAAGTTGTGAAATCACATTTACTATCAATTTGCAGACTGGTGGAAAATGTTGGAAATAAGCAGAGTTACTAACAGATGTAAATAATCCACGTTGAAAAGTACAATGGATTTAATTATTGGTCTTTTTGTTTGCAAGAATCTTAAACATATGATTAATTAAAAATATGCAAAATATAGCTAATTTGTGTTTCATTTAAGGTGATCCTGCCAATTAATTACTAAATTAAGTCTTCTTGATATTCCTGAATGTTAAACACAATTTTTACTTTAATAGGTCAACTGGAAGTCATAATGGATCGCAGGCTGATGCAAGATGACAATCGAGGCCTAGGTCAAGGTCTTAAGGATAATAAAGTCACAGCCAATTTATTCAGAGTTTTATTGGAAAAAAGAATTGGAGTAAATCTGGTAAGATTAGATATGCAGCAGCAGTATTATTTTCCTGAAGTATGCTTTTAAATGATGCACCTCACACGAAAACATTGTTTTATTGAAACTTAGAAAGTAACTTAAATAGAGAGAGAATGTAATGAAATATGACTTTTAAGTTGTTTGTTTCTCAGAATTTTTATGGGTAATCATAGGACAAAAATGAAAATTGGAAAAGAATAATAGAGGTCAAAGTTCTTATTTATGTCCTAATCAATGTTGGAGATTAGTGATGGATGTGAGCCACCTGAGCCCAATGTTGCAAAGATTATAATAAGTGGAAAACATTTGGATTATCATACAGATAGCACACACAGAGGACGGCCAGTCTTTGAATAGAAAATCAGTAAAGTTAAGCTGGAATCTGCAACAAATATAGAAATGTTGGAAGAACTTGGCCAGTCAGGCAGCATCTTAGAGTCATAGAGTGATACAGTGTGGAAACAGGCCCTTCGGCCCAACTTTCCCACACCGGCCAACATCTCCCAGCTAAATTAGGACTACCTGCCTGCGCTTGGTCCACATTCCTCCAAACCTGACCTATCCATATACCTGTCTAACTGTTTCTTAAACGTTGGGATAGTCCCAGCCTCAACTACATCCTCTGGCAGCTTGTTCCATACACCCACCACCTTTGTGTGAAAAAGTTACCCTGCAGATTCCTATTAAATCTTTTTCCCTTCACCTTGATCCTATGTCCTCTGGTCCTCGATTCCCCTACTCTGGGCAAGAAACTCTGTTCATCTACCCGATCTATTGCTCAACTTTAGAAAGAGAAGCTAGTCAATGTTTTGGGTCAGCAACCCTTCCTCAGACTATAAATGATATTTCATATCAGAATTATATCTTCACACTAGATCTATAATTCTTTGCATCAACTGTATTATCTTAGTCATTCAAGGTACCATGAATAGGCCTTTGTCTGTAGTCAGAATAGCTAATAATGGGGGCAACTGAAAGCAGGTAGAGCTCAGTTTCACTCCGCTCTATCACAAGTTCACAACAGGAATTATTGATGCATACTTTTATAATTTGTGAATTTTAGTACACTTGCCAGATCCTAGTACACATGGGTTCACATCCCACTCCAAAGACTGATCAGTCATGATCACATTGAATGGTGGTGCTAGCTCGAAGGGCCGAATGACCTACTCCTGCACCTATTGTCTATTGTCTAAAAAAAAGACATGAGCAAATAATTCAACTACTTGAACAAAGTATTAAGGGAGTGCTGCATTGTGGCAAGTGTTATATTTTGGTTAAAGTATTAAATTGATGCTCTTATTGCATACCAAGATGAATGCTAGAAAACCTAATTTCTTTATTTGAAGAAGTGCACAAAAACTTTTACAGAGCACTGGCCAATGTTTACCTCAGAACCAAAAGCGCCATAACATCATATCTCACCACTGTTTCTGAGACCTTGCATTGCACAAATTATCTTTACAACTGCACCTACACTTCAAAATTGATCAGTCTGAAGAAGAATCCTGACCTGAAATAATGTCTACTGTTTACCCTCTGCAGTTTGTATTTTATTCAAGACTAGATCAAGTGGACCCGTTGGGCCCAAACATGCATTGGTGTGGTGCAGCACCCTCTCCTCCCCCCCACCCCTCCTCTCTCCCCCCTCCCTTCCCCTCTCCCTCCCCCTCCCTCCCCCTCCCCCTCCCCCCCTCTCGCTGCCCCCTCCCCTCTCCCCCTCCACCCTCCCCTCTCCCCCTCCACCCTCCCCTCTCCCCCTCCACCCTCCCTCTCCCCCTCCACCCTCCCTCTCCCCCTCCACCCTCCCTCTTCCCCTCCACCCTCCCTCTTCCCCTCCACCCTCCCTCTTCCCCTCCACCCTCCCTCTTCCCCTCCACCCTCCCTCTTCCCCTCCACCCTCCCTCTTCCCCTCCACCCTCCCTCTTCCCCTCCACCCTCCCTCTTCCCCTCCACCCTCCCTCCCCCTTCCTCTCCCTTCTCCCCTCTCCCCCCTCCCCTCCCTCCACCCTCCCCCAATTGAGGAAATAAACTCAAAATGAGCTATTGGGTATTTCCAAGAATGGGTTACTGAAGGTATAGAAGAATAAACTTTCTAGAAATGGTTTTGCACAAAAATAGGAGAGCCCCCACAGGGTGAGGCAATTTAGAAAAATAGATGGATGGATGGATGGATGGATGGACGGACGGACGGATGGAGATAATATTTGGGAGAGGAGAACAGAGGAAAGTGAAATTGAATTTCACAGTGTCACACTGTGATTCAGTTTCAATGTAAAATTACAACATAATGGAAAAATAAGACACATGCATGTTGCAAAGTCTGTTAATTTCTTTCACATTCCCCCATATGTTTTGAAAGCTAGTGCCCAGAAGAAGCCAGACAAATTTTGAAGCAATCTTTCACCATGATAGTAAGGCATGCTTCAGTGTTATTTACAGAAGACCCGTGCTGGGAACACACCCTGGTTTGGTCCCCTGCAAGTTTGTGCCTGGCTATCCACTGCCTGCAATCCCACTTCAACCATTTCCAGTCATGGCACTCTACCCCTTCCAGCTAGCAGACTTGCTTGATCTGTGTACCTCCAATTAGTTGGTTGGTTCCTCCTACCACGATTGGGCAACTGGACTAGTAATGCCACCTACCCTCTGAACATCTACACAGCCCCGACATGACTATTATGTGGTGAAAATAGTATTGCTGCTTATTAGTTCTTTTTCCCTGTTAGCCAAGACTGTAATGACATGGAATCCAAACAGAGATTAAGTGGGCCAGTTAATCGAGAGCAGGTGCTGCTTGTCACATACATCTTTCAATGCGTCACTGATAATTGAGAGTAGACCGATTGGATAGTAATTATCTGGATTGAATTTGTTTTGAATTTTGTGACTGAATGTACCTAAGAAATGTTCTTTATTTTTGGGTGGATGTTAAGAGTCATAGTGCAAGGAAACAGGCTGTCTGGCCACTCGTTTGTTTGCTTGTTTGTTCCTAAACTACAACCAAAACGGTACACAATAGCGCGACAATTTTAGGCTCATCTTACTCACCGTTGTCCCTTTGGTGCTAATGGAAGACGTTTAATTGAAATCGGTGTTATATTTTTTTAAGTTATTCACATCTTTAAGTTTAAATCTATCTCCTAGGGAGGGAGGGGGGAGGAGGGGAGGGAGGGGGGAGGAGGATAAGGAGGGGGATAAGGAGGGGTTGAGGGGGAGGGGGTGGAGGGGAGGAGGGGAGCAAGGGAGCAAGGTTGGGGGTAGAGGGGGGAGAGGGGAGGGGAGGGGGAGAAGGAGAAGGGAGGGGGAGGTGGGGAGGAAAGGGTGCTGCACCAATGCAGGAGAGGTTTGGGCCCAACGGGTCTACTTGGTCTAGTCAAGAATATAATTATACTAATCCAATTTTCCAGCTCTCAGACTGTAGCACTCCATGCCATGGCATTTTAAGTGCATGTCTAATTGCTTCCAAAATGTGAGAATTCCTGTCGCCGCCACCACTGGAATAACTTGTCTAGGGTGGGGCCTAGTTCTGATGCAGAATTCTTCTCCACAACTGGGATGTTGATGGGGAACATAGAAAGGTCAGTTACTCACAGAGTCTACTCCAAAAGCATCTCCAAAACCCACCGTCTCAAAAGGAACAATAGCAGCAGCACTGGAGAGCACTGCCACCTGCAGTATTCCTTCAAATTTTACACCATCCTGATTTAAAACTCCATTGACTGTCCCTATTGGTTCTAAACCCTGACATGTACAACAACATTGGGTGAGTACTTTCACCAGAAGGAGTGCTGCGGCTAAAGGTGATTCACCACGATCTTCTTCTGGGCAATTGGAAATGAGTAATAAATGTAGATTTATGGATGGTGTACATCCCATAAATGAATGCAAAATAAAATGGGAAGGATCTTCTGCCTGACATTACGGATAATACCTGGGCTTGCCTCCAGTAAATGCTTGTCTCACCAGTGACATAATGTTATTAAAAGTGAATCAATATATATTTTAATCCCTTTGTTATACCTAGTAGCCTCAGCCCTTTCTGTATTTTATTGAGAATGAATTGAATTGCCTAAGGACTAGCTGACGGAAGAACCACCCATTTGTCATATTTGGTTGAAAATGGTTTAAAACACTTCTGCGCCTTTTGCACTTGCAAGATCGTCTCTACCATTATCAAAGATGGAAGTATTCATGGTGTCTCAATCTCATTTTTGCCTTCTGGTGGCCTAGAGTGCTGCATGATTGCGTAGTTTTCAGCTAGTTGATCTGTTCTGAATTTATACCATTCGATAAGTTGCTAACATTAAATGATGTCGTGAAAGCAAGTAATTTACTCTTCAAGAACTGTAGAAATGTTGCTCTGATTAATACTGTCAAGGACAAGCTGCGAGATAAATTGTTGAACACAGGGATCAAATAGACTTTTCTCCCAAGTTGTTTTTTCATCTCCTGACATTTTGGAGCCAGTGTTCTTCAATCTTAGACCATGTGGGTCAGTAGTGGTGCAATTTGATGATAGATACAGAACGGATTCACATCATAATCCCATCCAAGCTCATCTCCAAACTCCAGAATCTAGAAATCAGCTCCCCCTTCTTGACTTTCTGACCCACAGACCTCACTTGGTGAGAAGAGGTGACACAACTTCTTCCACAATAACTCGCAACACTGGTGCCCCGCAAGGATTCGTTCTCAGTAACCTACTATATTCCATTTACACTCATGATTGTATGGCCAAATCTGGCTTTAACTCATGCTACAAGTTTGTAGATTACACCACTATGGTGAGCCAATTCACAAACAATGACAAGACTGAGTACAGGAAAGAGATGGAGAACTTAGTGACACAGTGTTTCTCCCTCAGTGCACACAAGATGAAGGAGCTAGTTACTGACTTTAGGAAGCATATTAATTCAGTGTGGAGACAGGCCCAACTTGCCCATGCTGACCATCCACACTAGTCTTCTCTGTTTGCATGACCCTTATCCCTCTAAAGCAATTCTATCCACGTACCTGTCCAAATGTCTCTTAAATGTTATGATAGTACCTACCTCCTCCAGCAGCTCATTCCATATACCCACCACCCTTTATGTTAAAAAAAGTTACCCCTCGGGTACCTATTAAATCTTTCCCCCCTCACCTTAAATCTCTGGTTCTCAATTCCCGTATTCTGGGCAAAAGACTGTGTATTTTCCCTATCTATTCCTGGTGGAGTACATGGATACAGCATCAATGGTGTGAAAATGGTTGAGAGCTTCCTTGGCTCTGCCCAAAACCACAAGAAATTACAGAATGTTGTGAACAGCCCAGTCTATCACACAGACCATACTTCCCACCATTGACTCCATCCATACTTTACGCTGCCTCGGAAAAGCAGCCAACATAATTCAAGCTTATCCCACCCTGAATATTCCTTTTTCTCCTTACTCCCCTCCGGTGGAAGGTACAGAGGTTTGAAAGTGTGCACCACTAGACTGGGGAACAGTTCCTTCACCTCCATTTTTGGCTTT
Source organism: Rhinoraja longicauda (assembly GCF_053455715.1). Taxonomy (NCBI): domain Eukaryota; kingdom Metazoa; phylum Chordata; class Chondrichthyes; order Rajiformes; family Arhynchobatidae; genus Rhinoraja; species Rhinoraja longicauda. The sequence continues at coordinate 70,719,438 of NC_135955.1, read as the reverse complement.
TGAAAGGTCCTTCCACAAGTAGCTTCTACCCCATTGAGTACATTGGACTTTGTCGAAGGAACTGATACGCTACAATGCTGAGAGCTATATTCTGCACTCAGTATCTTCCCCTTTTGTTCATGACTTTAAACTGTATCTATATATGGCATATCTGATCTATTTGGACAGCACACAAAAATAAGCTTTAGAATATAGCTTTTCACTGTACTTGGTACATGTGATAAGTTGAATTCTCCACAAAATAGGGTAATTAGCAAGTAATTAGCATTCTAGATCTTTGCACAATGTCTGATTTTTCTTTTACTGCTTGTTGATACTGAGATACATAGATACATTTTTTGACTTGTGCATTTCTATTTTTTACCAGGATGAAGTTAATAAGGCAATGAGTTATCCATCTTTGTTGAGCCACAAAACGTCATCTTACCTGAATCAGCCAGTCATTCCATTGGTTGTGAACCTAAATGTTGATGGAATTCCTCCACTCTTGAATTTATTCAGTCCTCTTTCATCATCTATGCCATGTGATATGCAAATACTTAACATGAGAACAATAGAGGGAAAGGTAAGGCCTGTACTTTAGACATAATTCCAAAAATTTATGAATTTTGAGTTTCTGTGGTAAGTTTTGCTCAAGTCCATTAGGCCTGGCTGTCAGGTTGCAAGTTTAGTTGTTTCTGGTGTTCAGACGATTTTCAGACCTGAAAGTAGGTAAAGAGAATATTGTTAGTAATTCTTGCTTGATTCCAACTCAGACTTGCGATTTAAAGAAGTAGAACTATTGTACCAGATCAAAAACAAATTGCTCGGCAGGCTTGGCAGCATCTGTGGAGGGAAAGAGATAGGTGATGTTTTGCGACCGGACCCTTCTACTGAGTCAAGGCACTTCATCTCATCTAAGCAGTAAGCATAGATAACTAACCTGAGGCATCTCCATAATTACAGCTTTCTACTTTGCTAACCCACTTATTACTGTCCTTTATTTTCTGTCTATTAATCATTCCTCTAGCCATACTAATCCACCTTTAATGTGGCATAGTATCATTACCATTTGTTAATCCAGGCGAACTACATCCACCAGCTCCCGTTTATCTGTCCTGTTCGTTGCATCCTTGAAAAACTTAAGAAATGTGTTGATTATATTTTCGCAGTCATATACCAAGGTTGATTCTGCCTATTTGTGTTAAACTTTTCAAAGTGCCCTGTTCTTACTTTCTTAATAATGGGTTCCAGCATTTTCTCAAAAGCCTTCCGTTTCCTAATGTAGAAAAAAAAAATCTTCTGATTTCTTTATTTGGCGTTTTTACCGGATATAAAATACTCTCTGTTCATTGCATCTTATAAAAAGTGAATAAATTGGACCTTTTAAAAATTGGCTTGTCATTGCAGGATGAATGGAATCCATCAGATGAAATAGCCCTGATCATCCACAGAAAGGGTTTTGATTGTAGATTTTCAAACAAAAACACTGGACTTTTTTGTTCTACTACACAAGGCAAGGTAGGTAATTCTGCTTTGAACATCTGGCTTTTTACTCTTTGGGTAGGAAGTATAGTTATGCTAGTTACATTTTTAGATTTAGAAAGGTTATGTCCTTTATTGCATTTAACATACATTTATAAAGGAATTTTAGATTATTCCTCCAATATTGAAGTGATATGTAAATATCAAAAAATTATTTTATGTATAATTCCTGTTTCTGTGTTAAAAAATTGCAATAATATAAATCTCTACTTCTATACAAAAAATTAAATGAAAATATTTTTTGCAGATCCCTGTGCAGAATCTCTTTACAGAATTAAAAATTCAACATCTTACTCCGTCAACTTTGTCTTTGATGCACGTAACACAAGATCCAAATGATACTACCGAAATAGAACTGAATCCAATGGAGATAAGAACATTCAAAATTCAATTAAGATGATGCTGTCAATAGCTCTGATTGCTGAACAAGCTGTATTGAAAAACATGCTGTGCACATTGTTGAAATGCAATAACTATAAGCACATTAAAAATTATGTAAATTATGTCAATTCTACTGATCCAACAAAGGCCAATGGTAAAATAAATGTAATTTAATTATGTGGAAAAATTATGAAATTATAAAAAGTGAAAAATCATACAACATAAAGGAACTGGGACCAAAAAAACTGCTTCCTTGCAGTAGTTTAATTCTCAGGTTAAATTATCTGTTTCATGCCTAACTCAATAAATTATTGTCAGTATTTCAATGAGGTAAAGAACCCCAAAAAACATTTGCAAAAGTAGTATAAAATTTACTCATTTAATCTTGACATTATTAAATACAATTTAGTTATTGCATTTAGCATCTGGTCTGTAACATTAAGATACAGGTGCAACCTAAACTTTAATTGTATATCTCTACACAAGATATTACTTTCTTGTGAAAATATACTTTTTATGAGTGAAAGATATTTTGAAATGTTATGATTTATGAAGCAAGAAATAAGGCCAAGATAAAATTTTAAATGAAACAAAATTTTAGATTAAACACTGGATTACTTTTTGAGGTGCAGAATGATTGAACTCTGCAGAATACTGTCTCATTACTTGACTAAATGGGATCAGTGCAATCTTTCAACAGTCAGTTCTGATGACATTATGCGTCTATACCAACAGTTGGTAAAATATGTAAAATATATGTTTTCTGCTATTTATATATCAGAATAGCTGTTTTTTCTATTCAAAAGTTGCCACTGTGATTCTGTGCCTTACACAACCAACCATACTTTGCTGTACCTTTCACATTGTCTCTGTTTTATAATCCAATCTTAAACACTTTTATATCTTAATGTTAGAATTTCACGAACAGATCAACTATAAGGATATTTGGTTCATTTTAATTAATTTAAAATGCAATTTTAATGCTTTTACTTATTTGAATATATATCCTTTTCTTTATCATTTAATATCTTAATACTACTGTAAACTGTCCTCTCAAGTATCCAAGAAAAAAAAAATCAAAATATATGGTCTCACAGTCAATCTTCTAATTCCAGGGATCAGTTTTGTGGTTCCTCACTTAATCATGTCTTCAGTATATTTATGTAACCAAACTAAGACTTAAAAGTTCATCTCACTTAATAGGACAAATATAAACTTAAAAATAATAATTAATTAATCTTTGTGTCATTAAATGCATGATGAATTTTTACATTTTTTATTTTCCATTATTCAATGACATTTTGAATGTAGTCATCTAACAAAATAGGATATAAAAAATGCTATTGATTTCTATCATATTCTCAGTATTGTGAAGGATGACAAATGTATGAGAAAATTGAACACGGAATTGAACTTAAAAGATCTGCTAAGTTTTAAATTGTGTGGTTTTGCTGGAGGCATTCCATTTTGATATATTGTCAAATTACATTGCCATTAATGTACATTCAAATTATTTATCTAATGATCACATAACCATATCAAGTATTCTTTGCACAGTGCAAACCAACATGATCCTTTCTACTCCAAATGGTGGTGTAATATATTTACATTTGTATGTTGCTGTGACTACTTTTGCGAACACCTGCTAATGTCAGTATGGTATCAGTAAAATGTGTTTTATACTAATACGAAACAAAAAGTCTTGTTTGTGTAAATCAGTGTTTTTATTGAAGTGCCATATTAAGAAGAAAAAACAAGTATATGATGCATTTATTAGGGCTCGATCTCTGTTTTTAATTGTGACTGAATATTCTGAGTTCTTTTTTGGGGGGGGTTGCACATGCATTTCATATGCCTTATTATGCTTTTTGGTGTCATCAAATTTTTAAAATTTCATAAATTGTATTTAATTTCAGATTTGTGTGTAAAGATTAACTTACACAAGATTTTCCTTTTCTACCAATTTTTGATGTTCACTTTATAAAATGACAGCAACATATAATTTTCAGTACACTGACTTGTATCAGAATTCTGGACATTGCCAGAATTTACAAATCAGTGATTGATGGCAATCCATCCACGAGTTACACCATCTGTCAACAGAAGTAATTTTTTCATGACCCCTTTTCAATTTTTTCAAGTCTGTACCCACATTTATACAGGTTATGCATGAGGCAGCCTTGACTTGTATTTGGTCAAAATTGTACTTCAATGTGATTATATATAAAACAATTATTAAATAAATGCATCTTTTCATTTAATTGTTTATTATTGTTCAATTATGAATAGCAATTTTCAACAAAAATTCCATGTTTAGAACGCATCATTATATTTTAAATGAATGCTGTTGAAGCATTCATTGCGAATTTACATAATTTCCTGCAATTGATAAAATTAATTATTTTTATACCATCCAGCAAAAACTCTAACCTACCTGTGTAAATCAAAAATGCCTAGAATAGCATAGAAATATAATTCATATTATTTGTTAAATGTAATTATATTTTTGAATACTTATAAATTACATTATTTTAATTTTGGGGAAACGATTTATTATATACAATTCTGGAAAGCATTTTATTTGATCTGTGCATAACTGAGCAACTGTAGTAGGTGGAATGGGTCTACATGAATAAATCTGCATAATTTGTTTCTTCACTTGTGTTGCTGAACAAAAAAGTCAATGATTGCCATATTTTGTTTTTAAAAGATATAATATTTTACAGGGATTTGCTACTGTGTATATCTGAAAAATATTACCTTTCAAATTACAGTTTTCTAAAAGGTGTATGATGAATTTATATCAATAAGAATGCTTTGTTTTGATGAGTTGTGCCTTCAAATAGGCACAAGTGTTAATTTTTTTCAAATTGTGAAAAGATTTTACTGGTGATTATGGAATTGGAAATTTTGCTGCTTTACATTATGTGTCTTAAGAGTCTGACAGTTTATAATTTACATTTTAATATCTTTCAATTTACAACAAAATGTTTTGATAATTTTTAAATGTTTATTTCTTTTTTTCCCCCATTTTTTCAGCAGAAACATATTGTAAGAAAATAAACTGAATATACTAATTTATCTGTGCATCTTTTCATATAAGGAATAGTTTTAGTTTTTAATTTTAGAGATACAGCATGGAAATAAGCTGTTCGGCGCACAGAGTCCACACCAACTAGTTCTGGTTCTCATACTAGTTCTGTCATCCCATTTTCTCATCCACTCCCAACATGTTAGCGGCATTTTCAGAGTCCAATTAACCTACAAACTCTAGTGTTGTTTTTACATAACACTGTGTTTGACAAAACACTCCTGAAATCCTTCCATTCTTTTGAAGTTGGGTTGAAATATGATGATTAAAATGTTGACAGGAAATGTTGGGACATATAACCATATTTTTGCTTGTAAATCTAAAAACTACCGAGACTGGAAATCTGAAATAGAAGCAGAAATTGCTGGGGATGCTCAGCAAGGTATACAGCATTAGTGGAATTAGTTGACCCTTGTCCACAGATTCATATCAGCACTTTGAGCTCCTTTCCCTTCATCAACTCAAATTCTTGTGCTTTCAACTAAAAAATTTTTGTGCATTGTAAGACTCTTCATAACCTTCATTTATTTTGTTCCCCCCCCATATCTTGACAGTAATATTGCTCTCACGCAAGATTCTTGTAGCAATGTTTACAAAGTCAGCTTTCAGTCAACATAGGAAAAAAGGTCCAAATTATGAATATAATTTCAAATTACTGGCTAAAAGCCCAGAATTGTATGTTCAATAGAACAATTGGACATGTTACCCAGAGCTATTCTATTGGATATAATTAACTAGGAGTTCGTTTAAGTTGTTTCTTAATAGTTATCACCAAAATGGAAGTTATTGGTATTCCATCTATATACTAAAACTCTCGTTTGTTTTTGAGTTTGTTCCTGAACTACAGCCAAAACGGTACACGATAGCCCAACAATTTTAGGCCCACCTTACTCACCGTCGTCCCTTTGATGCTAATGGAAGAAGTTTCATTGAAATTGTTGTTATATTTTTAAAGTTATTCACATTTTAAAGTTTAAATCTATCTCCAAGGGAGGGAAGGGGAGGAAGGGAGGATAAGGGATTTGAGGGGGATGGAGTGAGGGGGAGGGGATCAAGTGGGGAGGAGGGGAAGGAGGGGAGGGGAAGGGAGGAAGGAGGAAGAGGGGAGGGGGAGGAGAGGGTGCTGCACCAATGCAAGAGAGGTTTGGGCCCAACGGGGTCCACTTGGTAGACTTTAAAACAAGCATGAATAATTGTGGCTGAATGAGTGATGATCACTTTGCAGTAAATTTACTGAATAAAAGGATGATCATTTCAGTTATTAACAAGACATTACCTGTATGTTGTGATTTCTCTCATCTCCTATGCAAATATTTAAAACAAGCTAATCCAATGGCTTTGCAGGAGATTTTGGATTCCTGTATGGAGATAAGTAGAGTAAAGAGACAAAGGTATATCCGTGTGTCCAGATATGGACTGAAACATTTTGCAATAAAAAAAACTGGTTGTCACGAAAGGAATTGGCTGGGCAGAATTTAAAGTGAGGCATAGTACTGCTTATCGACCTATCTACTTGTGGAGTCATATAGTGAAACAGTGTGGAAACAGGCCCTTCGGCCCAACTTGCCCGCACCAGCCAACATGTCCCAGCTACACTACTCCCACCTGTCTGCTTTTGGTCGATATCCCTCCAAACCTGTCCTATCCATGTACCTGTCTAACTTTCTTAAATGTTGGGATAGTCCCTGCCTCAACTACCTCCTCTGGCAGCTTGTTCCATACACCCACCACCCTTTGGGTGAAAATATTACCCTCAGATTCCTATTAAATATTTTCCCCTTCACCTTAAACCTATTTCCTATGGTTCTCGATTCACCTACTCTGAGCAAGAGACTCTGTGCATCTACGCGATCTATTCCTCTCATGATTTTATGTACCTCAATAAGATCACCCCTCATCCTCCTGTGTTCCAAGGAATAGCATCCCAGCTTACTCAACCTCTCCCTACAGCTCAGACCCTCTACCCCTGGCAACATCCTTGTAAATCGTCTCTGTACCCTTTCGAGCTTGACAACATCTTTCCTATAATATGGTGCCCAGAACTGAACACAATACACTAAATGTAGCCTCACCAACATCTTGTGGGCAACTGCAACATGACCTTCCAACTTCTATCTCTGACTGATGAAGGCCAATGTGCCAAATGCCTTTTTGACTACCCTATCTACTTGCATGTCCACCGTTAAGGAACCATGCACCTGCATTCCTAGATCCCTCTGCTCTACAACACTCCCCAGAGCCCTACCATTGACTGTCGGTCCTGCCCATGTTAGACTTCCCAAATTGCAACACCTCATATTTCTCTGCATTAAATGCCATCAACCATTCCTCAGCCTACCTGGCCAATCGATCAAGATCTTGCTGCAATTTTTCACAACCATCTTCACTATCTGCAAAACCACCCACTTTTGTATCATCTGCAAACTTACTATTCTTGCCATGTATGTTCTCATCCAAATCATTGATATAGATCTCTACTTATTTCTCTACTGAAGCATATTATGGTTCAGAAATTTCAGTTAAAATGAGTCCTGGAAGAATATGATGGCAGGGCTTCCACTTGTGATTTTTTAGCTTTTTTGAACATCTTTAGTGACTTAGAAAGCAATCTTGGGGAAGAAGAAATAGAAAAGTTTGTGATATTAACAGTTTTCCTCTGTAAGGTTTTGAAATGCCAGTATTTTGCAAACACTATGATTGACCACAAGACTCTGAAGTTCCTCTTTCGCTGACAGCTTGCTGCAAAGGGCCAGCAATCCTGTGCCAAGCTACCTTAGCGAAGATAAGGATAACTTTGCCTTTAAATGTCATAAGAACTGAGAGGGCAGAAATTGAAAATGTGAAGCTAGAATATTATTCCTGCCCTTGAAATAAATGAGTTGGCTCTTTGCTAAAGCTGAACTGAGCATGTGTGTGACCTCTTCACTAATGCAGAATCTGAACAGCTGTGGACCAGGCAACAAGGCTGAAGGGTAAACACAACAAAATATTTTGAGCATTGGAAAGCCTGCCAGAAACATGACAGAACATGAAGGAGCTTGGCACAGGGATCTGTGGTGAGCTTGTAACCCATTCTTTCTGAACTAAACCAGATGATGAACACCATTAGCACGTCTTTAAGCAATTACAATGTGAAATCTGCCAGCTTTTTCGGTTTAGAATGATTGGCCAAATCTATCAATACATCTCTGCACTGATAATGATGCGACATATAATATCTCAATCACAAGCAGTTTCCATGAAAATCTGTAGTTTAGACTGAGGTTGCGCAAGATCAACAGGGAGGCAAACATACTCAGACTGTCATCGCTGTGCATATGAGTTTCTAATGGGTTACAGGTATTGAAATGAGTGTGGCAATATTCTCCAACATTAATAATTTGGATATAAATCACTATAGGTATCACTGGTAAGTTTGGAGATGACATGAAGATTGGTGGTGGTGTTGATAATGAGGAGGGTAACTTAGGCTAACCTCCTCACGGCAATGATGCACTTTGGGAGGGCAAATAAGGAAAGGACATATACAGTGAATGGTAGGGACTTTGGGAGATTATGAAACAGAGGAACCTTGGTGTACGGATCCCTGAAGGTGTTAAAGAATGCATATGGGATAAATGTCTTCATTAGCTGGGGAATGGTAAATGAGAACATGGAGGCTTACAACATGATTTTATAAAGCATTGCTTAGTCTATAGAAACATAGAAACATAGAAAATAGGTGCAGGAGTAGGCCATTCGGCCCTTCGAGCCTGCACCGCCATTCAATATGATCATGGCTGATCATCCAGCTCAGTAACCTGTACCTGCCTTCTCTCCATACCCCCTGATCCCTTTAGCCACAAGGGCCACATCTAACTCCCTCTTAAATATAGCCAATTACCTGACCTCAACTACCTTCTGTGGCAGAGAATTCCACAGACTCACCACTCTCTGTGTGAAGAAATGTTTTCTCATCTCGGTCCTAAAAGACTTCCCCCTTATTCTTAAGCTGTGACCCCTGGTTCTGGACTTCCCCAGCATCGGGAACAATCTTCCCGCATCTAGCCTCTCCAACCCCTTAAGAATTTTATATGTTTCAATATGATCCCCCCTCAGTCTTCTAAATTCCAGCGAGTATAAGCCTATTCTAAATTCCAGCGAGTATAAGCCTATAGTTGGCGTACTGTACACAGTCTGACCACCCCAGTTTTGGAAAGACTTAATTGTACTGGAGAGGGTGTAAAGAAGATTGACCAGAATGTTGCATGAGATGGAGTATTTTAGTTATTAGTAATGAGAGACTGGTTAGGTTGGGTTTATTTTCTTTGGAACAGAGGCTGAAGATAGGACTGATTGAAGTATACACAATCATAAAGAATGTAGAGAGGATAAATAATAGAAAAACTTTCTGGATAGCAGGATAGCATGCAACAAAGGCTTTTCTTTTCAATGTACCTCGGTACACGTGACAATAAACTAAACTAAACAATGTAGCAGAAAAAGACTTAATGGACAGTGCCAATGTTAATTTGGAACAAGGACTGTTTGAATAACCTTAAAAAAGGTAAGCAAGGCTGGAATCCATGGAAGTGCCCATGGCTACACCTTTAACTTGAAAGTGAGTGGAGTCAAAAGAGAAATTTAGTGTGAAGACATGTTCCACTACACATAGGAGATTGTTGATACAGGGGAACTGATTGGGTCTCAGTTCAAGGAAGAACTGAAGAGCACTGAGACCATCCTGGTTGTGGATGGAGGTGTACAAGGACGATGTCCATGGTAAAGATGTGGAGATATGGCACAGCAATTGAGTTATTGAAGGGTTGAAAGATGTGCAAGGTGTCTCTGAGGTAGGAGGGAAGGGACTGTTCAAGGAGGGATAAGATAGAATCAAAGTATTTGGTGATGATTCAGTGGGGCAGGAGCAGGCGAAAACAATGAGTCTGCCAGGGCAGACCGGTATATGGATTTTGGGAAGGAGATAGGAACAGGCGGTACGTGGTTGGGGATCGAAAGTGTGAAGGGTAGATTGGCAGAGGTGATGAGATCAGTAACAGTCTGGGAGAATGTGGCTTCATGATCATGGTCAAGGGGTAGGGTATGAGGAGCTTTATGAGAGTTGGTGCCCAGCCTCATCACAGTAGAAGTCAGCCTGCAAACTACACCAACAACTCCCTTGTCAGCAGGTTTTTAAAAATGTTTTAATTGATTAATTAATTATTTTTTTCCAGTCAATACAATACAATACAACAGATTGACAATACAGGTGTGAAAGTTAAATAGTACAAAATCCCCTGTGTGAGGGGAGGACTGTGCATTCAGAAAGGGTGAGATTGGAGGGGGTGAGATTGGAGTGCATGAGACACATGGAGCAGTCAAGATGCTTGATGTCATGCCAGCAATTGGAAATAAAAAGGTCCAGAGAAAGTAGAAGGCCAGCAGGGGTGTTTGTGAGGAAGAGGAATGTTAGAGACAGGTGAAGGGGTTGTCACCAGGAGGCGGACTCCTTGAAAACGAAAAAGGTTCGAAGGCAGAAGCAACAGAAGAAGAGAGCAACTTTATGATGAGCTCAGAACTCATTGAGGTGTTGCACTGCAGGTGTTGAAGTAAGGCCTCTGCTGAAGACAGGCCACTCTGCATTGCGAAGGGGGAGGATGTTAAAAACTTAAAAGGTCAGATCCAGACTCTGAGGAGAGCAGGATGAGGAGGAGTGCCTGGAAGATATACCGTCGAGGGGGGATAAGGGTTCAGAGATGAGGGGGCTGTGCAGGATGGTGTAGGAGTGGGAGTAGTAGAAGTGGCATTGTTAGCATGGGGAGAAGGGCAGCAGGATCCAACAGTGTTGGCATTAAAGTCCCTGGTATTTTAAGCAATTGGGGGAGCAGTAGGACCTAGGAGAATCACTCAATGCGAAGCCATTGGAGCAGGCAGTAGCAGGCCAGGGGAGGAGGTGAAGATTGGTACAGTCAATGTCTCCGGTCCACAGGTGTCTGAGCAGGTTGGGACCTTCAAAGTAATTGACCCAACCTGAGAGCGGCCATGGGTGTGGTGAGGGCCAATGGTGGTACCTCGATAGGAAAGGTGTAGAGGAATACCGGCCTAATGCTGGCAAATAGAGGTAGCATAGTCTATGCTATGCCATAGACAGGCATCATCGTCAGCATGAATGAGGTGGACCAAAAGGGTCTGTTCTGTGATATATTATTTTATGATTCTATGATTAACAACTTTTAAGGAATAGGAGGGAGAAAGAACAAAAAAGGTGTGTTAATGATGGTGAATAATTAAAGGATAAAAATTATGTTTGGAAAAGGGTGTGAATGAAAGCTATTGGGGTTTTAGCTCATTCCAGGTAATTACCACCCTCTATGTGGAAAAACACACCCCTCGGATTTCCTTTAAGTTTTTCTCTGCTCACCTTAAACCTGTGCCTGTAGTTCTAGATCATATTGCCCTGGAGAAAAAAAAAACTCCAATGAAAGCTAATGACCAATTTTAAATGGACAAACCAGGAAACCACCTGAAGAAATAGTTCCTACAGTTGAGGAAAGGCACATCCTTCAAACTAACAATCCCTCTACCCATCCCAGAAACTCTAGGCCACTCTTCTAACTCTTGCTTCTTTTCCCAATTATCCTCCCTTCAATCACCCAGATGCTCATTCCATGTGGCAGCAAGTCCCATGTTCATACCTTTCTCTTTGAGCTGGTTGAGTTAGCTTGAAAGATTGGGGTACAGTTGGAACCTTTACAGTATAGTGAAAGTTAAGGTTGGATATGGAAGTAAGTCATATTTTTGCTTTTTAGAACAAATACTTAATCATTGAAGTAATGTAAATTAGTTCTGCTTCACAGTATGAAGTGCAGACTTGTTATAAAATTATAAAATTCTGTATAATGAAAATTCTACCAGTAGCAAAAGTGTAATTGAAAATAACAATTCTATTCTGAGGCATGAGATTTTGTTTTGTTTTCAGCCTGCCAATAATATGTATAGAGAGGAATATGATGAAAAATAAATACAAATTCTTCATCGTGTGCCATTTATCAAGGGAGCATTTCAAGCAGGATTAGAAATGATTGGCCACTAACTGAGGAGCTTTAAATCTTGATGATATACGTGCACATACTTTGTTGTTTTTAAATTCAGTAAAATATTAATACAATGGACATAGTAAATCACCAAAAAATAAGTATGGGATGAATTAAACTGTTCAGGCAGCAACTGGAGAGGGAAATGGACAGATGACATTTTCGGTCAGACCCTTCTTCAGTCTTGGGCCAAAGGATGTGTTCCCATTCTGTATGACTCTATGATGTCACAACTGTAAATGTCATTGACATCTACCAAGTGAACTTGCCTGTTTCCCACATTGCTGTTGTAATTTAAATAAGAGGTTTAATTCACGCATGTACCATAGAGGAAATATATTCTCTATTTACTTGGATGCAATGCCCATGGCAGCTGATTTGGAGTGGGTCATCTATCAATCTTGACCCAGTTGATTCATCCCAAAGTTAAGCCATATGGCAGTATATCTGCAGGTTGTGGGAGCTGCCACAGCTGATATTCAATTTTTGCAGGACTCTCGATATGTTTGCCAACCAATGTTGAAGTGCCCAGACGACCCTGTCTTTAATCCATCTTTTGGTGGCATCTCAATCTCTTAGGGTAGGGATCAGTCCGTCCTCAATGTTGCTCCTCTCTCCAAGGCCATTGTAATTCCAGAGGTTATTTATTAAAGCAGCAAAGTAGTCTTGCATCCGGTGTGGTTTGATCTGATCAATATGGCAATATTGATGCACCGATCATGATAACTACATCATATATGTGAAAATAGAATGATTTCAAGTTTCCATTCTGAAGATATGAATTGAATTTTATCTACAGTAACCCACTGATTTTCAGCCAGTATCTTGTTCTGGTATTTGCATTTTACATTTCAAATGGGAAGGAATGTGTTTAACAATGTGTTTGGGGCGGCACGATAGCACAGCGGTAGAGTTGCTGTCTTACAGCGAATGCAGCACCGGAGACCTGTGTACAATCCCGACTATGGGTGCTGTACGGAGTTTGTACGTTCTCCCCGTGACCGGCGTGGGTTTTCTCCGAGATCTTCGGTTTCCTCCCACACTCCAAAGACATGCAGGTTTGTAGGTTAATTGGCTTGGTAAATGTAAAAATTGTCCCTAGTGGGTATAGGATAGTGTAAATGTGTGGGGATCGCTGGTCGGCACAGACCTGGTGGGCTGAAAGGGTGTGTTTCCATACTGTATCTCTAAACTAAACTAAACTAAACTGCTATCCTAAACCTTTTGTGATATTCAGAATGTTGCCATTTCAAACATGGCACAGAATCAGATGTTATAAGCAGAAAATAAACGACACCAGATATTGGAAGTCTAAAATCCTTGATTCCTTGGGAATAAATGCATATTGGTAGCAACAACAATTCTGAAAATGCTCCAGCTTGGGAATCACAACCTTTGGTGATTGTAGGATGGTTGTTAGGTTACTGGACTACTCAACAGTTGGTCTAGTGAGTTGAGTTTGAATACCACCTTGGCAGCCGAGGTCTGTAAATTCATGTAATTAAACCCATTTGGTACACTAATGTCCTTCAAGGAAGAAATCCACTCTGCTTACCGGGTTCGGCTGCATATGATCCAGCAACCAATGCAATAGCCTAGCATGCAGCTTAGTGCAGGGGAAATTACAGCGGGAATATGTTGACCTAGCCAAAATGCCCATATTTTAGGAATGCATAATACAGAATGTGAAAATCCCATCCCATTCCATTGAATTTATTGGAGGTGGTGAATTTGAATATTATTTGCAGACATCTGCTGGCATTCCTAGTAGAGTGTAGGGAAAGGGGTGCAGTGGAAAATGAGTTTGTGGATTCAGAAACAGATCTGGCAGGTCTATAAGATGGCGGAGAAAGCTACAGTATATATCAGCCAGTTTCTGTGAAAGTCATTTTACAAAGGGAGGTCCCTCTCAGCCAAAGAAAGTCCCTTGCCCTTATCATTAGGCATTGTAACTGCCTGGGGCAGCACAGTGAAGCCCTGTATTCATGGGTCTTTCTGCAACTTCATAGCAGCCTGTCCAGAGTGATTACTGAAAAGGAAAAACCCGACCATTGTCCAGGAGAAGCTTTTAAGACTTGAAAACTAAAAACAGTGAAATATGAAAGCTTTCATGGTAGGTCATGAGTGCTTTCATCTTTTTAAAAGCTTGTGTGTAATTGCGTAATGCTGAAGTGAGTGGAGTGGGTGCTGGCAGCTAAGCAATTTCCAAAGGTGCTAACTGAAATCATCCGAGAGGGGACCAGGGTAATTTCATTGAGCAAGTGGTTGAGTGGTATATGACTGGTTTACTAGTGGAATGAAGTGCCACTTTGCACAAACATTGCAAAGGAGGAGAAATCAATGCCTGCATTTAAAATGGCCAATGACCATTGAGCTCCATTAATGGGGAGGCATTGCGGCTGTGGATTGCGATGAGATTCCTTCTCGTGTGCCATGCTGAAAGCTCTCAGGCTTGTTGTTCAGATGTTTAACATAAGAGGCTGGTTAGTATTGTCGTATTTGAGGCCTGGTTTTAGCATCACCTCATCTCTTAGATGTAAAAATATTATCAGTAAACTGTCAAGTTGGCTCTTCAACTTGAACTAGAGCTACAAATTGACATTATCAAAAAATGCTAAATCTTACTCTCAAAAGTTTACAAAGAGGGATTAACTGAGCTAATAAGATGCTGAAGAGTCTCAAGCAGATGATTCAGTTCAGGATAAATCACCAAAGAGATATGATCAAGGCATTCTGCTGCCAAAAAAAGTCAAATCTAGGAATTAAGGTAGAGAGGTTAATGTTAAATTACTTTCCAATTAATCCATGAGATTTTATCTTTATCTCGAAAATTGATTTCATCTATGGTGCAGTGGTACTGTTTCATGGCTCCAGTGACCAAGGTTCAATCCTGATCTCCAATGATGACCGTGTGGAGTTTGCATGTTCTCCCTGTGACTGCTTGAAGTCCCGCTGAGTGCTTAGGTTTCCCCCCACATTCCAAAGGCTCATGGGTTAATTGGACACTGTAAATTGCCCTGAATATATAGTCATAGATAGTCATAGATTGATACAGTGTGGAAACAGGCCCTTCGGCCCAACTCGCCCACATCGGCCAGCAATGTCCAGCTACCCCAGTCCCACTTGGTCTGCGCTTGGTCCATATCCTCCAAACCTGTCCTGTCCATGTACCTGTCCAACTGTTTCTTAAATGAGGGGATAGTCCCACCCTCAACTATCTCCTCTGGCAGCTTGTTCCATACACCCACCACCCTCTGTGTGAAAAGGTTACCCCTCGGATTCCTATTAAATCTTTTCACCTTCACCGTGAACCTATGTCCTCTGGTACTCGAGTCCCCATCTCTGGGTAAAAGACTCTGTGCATCTACCCGAGTGCATATAGGTGAGTGGTAGGATGTGGGGGGGGAGTTGATGAGAATGAGGGTAGAATAATATGAGCTGGAATGATTTGATGTATAGAAAAATAACTGCAGATGCTGGTTCAAATTGAAGGTAGACACAAAATGCTGGAGTAACTCAACGGGTCAGGCAGCATCTTGGGAGAGAAGGAATGGGTGACGTTTTGGGTCGAGTTCCTTCTTCAGACTGAAGAAGATCCTTCTTCGACCCGAAACGTCACCCATTCCTTCTCTCCTGAGATGCTGCCTGACCCGCTGAGTTACTCCAACATTTTGTGTCTACCTAGAATGATTTGATGGTCAGCATGGACTTGGTGGGCCTATTTCCATGCTGTATCTCTCTATGACCCTGTTACATTTTTTTAACATTTTAATTCAGAATACATTGGTTTTATGCAATACATAGAATATGGCAAGATGTGAACATGGTGCCATCATAGTCTAAAATAGTGAATATGTCTTAAGTTGCCAGTTAAATCTGCCTTGCATAAATTTCACCTTATGCCATAACTTTTGGAACCAAACACCACAGAAGTTGTCAACTTCGTGTAGTTAGGAATGTGCTGGTCTTAAGGTCATAAGGTTATAAGTGATATGAGTAGAATTAGGCCATTCGACCCATCAAGTCTACTCCACCATTCAATCATGGCTGATCTATCTCTCCCTCCTAATCCCATTCTCCTGCCTTCTCCCCATAACGCAGGACAACCGAGAAGATTTACAAGGATGATGCCAGGATTCGAGGGTCTGAGCTACAGGGAAAGGTTGACAACATCTTTCCTATAATATGGTGTCGCCTTGACAACAATGCCTGCACCAAGGAATGAATTGATCACAATTGAATGATTTAAAAAAAAATCTCGAAGCATACTGTGATAGCCTACTAAATAATGGCTTATGACTAAAAGTAATCAACGGATGGATTATAACAAAAATTAATCACATTATTATTGATTAATTATATTGTTCCAGATTAGTAATATAATATTTTATCGTTAGGGTTTAAGAATATATTCTTTCAATAGAATACAGGACTTTTCATAGTATGTGAGTACTAATGTTAACTGGATTTCCAAAAGTTCCAGTTGCTTCTTTGTTTTAATGAATTCTATCAGAATGTCAGAAAAGATTGGTGGGCGAGAATAAGCATTTCATTTCATGATACTGTTCCCTCGTCTAACACAGTAATGATAGCAAGGACATACATTGATGCCTTGAGATTTTCCATCAAACAAGAATTTGCAGTTGATATTATTTTCAAGTGTCTCTTCCCTCGTCTGCATCAATTGGATGTTTTTCTTGTAATTGTAGCTCCCTGTTCCTTTCTTCTTCTTCCAATTTTTTACAGAGGTCTTTTCTCCACTGTTGGACAAAGACGGGAAATGCAGAAAAATGTAATACATTAATTATAATGTAAAATAAACATATTTATAAGTTTGCAGATGACACAAAGTGGGTGGTATTGTAGATAGTGAAGATGGTTGTGAAAAATTGCAGGAGGATCTTTATCGATTGGCCAGGTGGGCTGAGGAATGGTTGATGGAATTTAATACAGAGAAATGTGAGGCATTGCATTTTGGGACGTCTCGCATGGGCAGGACCTAGACAGTGAATGGTCGGGCTCTGGGGAGTGTTATAGAGCAGAGCGATCTAGGTGTGCAAGTACATAGTTTTTTGAAAGTGGCATCACAGGTCAAAAAGGCTTTCATCTTGGCCTTCATTAGTCAGTATTGAGTTAGAGGTTGGGAGATCATGTTGTAGTTACATAAGACATGATGAAGTCACATTTTGAGTATTGTATTCAGATTTGGACACC
Organism: Rhinoraja longicauda; assembly: GCF_053455715.1. Classification (NCBI taxonomy): domain Eukaryota; kingdom Metazoa; phylum Chordata; class Chondrichthyes; order Rajiformes; family Arhynchobatidae; genus Rhinoraja; species Rhinoraja longicauda. The sequence continues at coordinate 70,702,155 of NC_135955.1, read as the reverse complement.
ATGTTATAGGAAAGATGTTGTCAAGCGGGAAAAGATGTAAAGAAGATTTATAAGGATGATGACAGGACTCAAGGGGAAAGGTTGAGCAGGCTAGGATTCTATAGCTTGGAGTGTAGGAGGATAAGAGATGATCTTATGGAGGTGTACAAAATCATGAGAGGAATAGATCGGTAAATGCACAGAGGTTGTTTCTCAGAGTTGGGGAATAGAGAAGCAGAGGACATAAGTATAAGGTGAGGGGGGAAAGATTTAATAGGAACCTGAAGGGTAACTTTTTTACACAAAGGTGGTGGGTATATGCCGGAGGAGGTAGTTGAGGCAGGAACTATCACAATGTTTAAAAAACATTTAAACAGGTACATGGATAGGATAGGTTTAGAGGGATATGGGTCAAATGCAGGCAGGTGGGACTCATGTAGATGGGAAATATTGGTCGGTGTGGGCAAGTTGGGCTGAAGGGCCTGTTTCCACATTGCATGATGATGACGTTATGTTGTTTTTTTCCCCAACAATACTGATTTTCGCCAAATCCTGATATTTGATAGCCTCAGGTAGAAACTTTCATGAAGAAATGAAAAGACACAAAATACAATTTAATGAACAAAAATAATCATGACATTGGTAATGTGTAATTTTCTGATTTATTTAAATCTGCAGTGAGAAAATACAAACATTTTGGGTGACTTGTAGGAATCTGGTATCAAATGGTGCAATCTGTATTATTATTTCACACAGCAAAATGCTTCAGAAATGTGGGAGGTGGAAAGCCAAAATATAATATACCAACCCCCTTGTCAACCCCTCACTGCAGTGCTTGACCTTCCAACATCCTCCTTGCTAGAGTGGAGTTAATCACAGCACAAATACTGTCCCCCAACACGATTTACATGCTGTTTTTCTCCCCAACAATATTAATTTGTTCAATAGCTTAAGCTCCTGAATGAATAATGGCCCAAGCACAGTTAAAATGTAAAATTGCCCTGTTCAAAAAAAAGTGGAACAAATGTAAAGGTCTAATTACTGCCCGGCCAGCCTGCTTTCAATCATTTGCAAAGTGATGGAAGAAGGTGTCGCTAGTTCTATCCAGCAACATTTATTGATTAGTAAGCTGCTGCACAAGGCTATCAAATAAAATTCGAGCAGATGATATTGGGAAGTATATACAGGATTAAGGATTGGTTGATGAATAGAAAATACAGAGTAGGAATGAATGGTTCATTTTTGTGTTGATGGGTATGGGCTTCAGCTGTTCCTAATCTATATCAATGTCTTGGATGGTGGGGACAAAGTTAATATATTCAGGGTTGATACAAATCTTGGTGCCCGTGGGGATTGTGAGGAGGATGTGGAGACCTGGAGGGATATATCTTGAGACAGTCTGAACTGCAGAATATCTCCAACATTTGCTGGTTTTATTTCAAATTTCTTGAAACTATGGGTTTTCAAAGAGATATACTCAGGCAATGCGAATCGGTGACAGCATAACAGATGGAATACAAAATAGAAAACAGTAAAGTAATCCACCTTGGCAGGAAAGAAAAACAGAAAAGCAGGGTATTGTTAATGGTGAGCAGAATCATACCCAAAGTTAAAGGGTTAAAGATGCTTAAACTTGGCTTGTGACAATTTAGTGGGTAAAACAGGATACACCTTTTTGTGAAAACTAGGATATTACTTCTCAGGAAAATCAAGGATATCTCTTCTCAGGAAGATTGTAATCCTAAGATAAAATGTAATAATCTTTGATTGATAAGGGAGTCAGAGTAAATGGATGGAAGGACAATGCCTGCAGGTGGAATACAGATCAATAATTAATAAATGGCAACATTTATCTGATTTACCTGATCTTCCACGATCCTTCGCAGATCAAAGTCTGTGCGAGTATTGAAATCGGGTAATGAATGTTTACCTGCTTGTGCCAACATTATTTCTTGGCTGCAATAAAACATGACATTTAGAGTTATATTAAACAACTCACATATAAAAAAACATAAAAGTTTTGCAAAATAATTAGCGCCACAAGAAAAAGAGAACTTTGCTTAAACTGTGACATTTCGATTAGAGGTGAACTCATTTGTTAAAATAGACACAAATTTAAAAGAAGCTTCTCTGTATATTTGAATTGATTTTATTGTAGAAGTAACTATAAAACCATTTTGATTCATGCTTCACACTTCTTGTTTGGATATAATTTAATGTGATCCTAAATACAAAATGAGATTCACATGAAAAGACAGAATTGCATCAGTTATTTAAAGTATTTTCATCCATGATGGCAAAAGTCAAAATTAGAATGTCGGAATAAAAATATTGAGGAAAACAGTCACAAAGTCTACGCTTGGTCTCGATGTAAAGGATGCTACATTGGGAGCACCAAGTGCAATAGATGAGGTTATAGGAGGTGTGTGTGAACCTCTGTTTCACCTGGAAGGGCCGCTGGAGTCCCTGGATGGGTGTGAGGGAGAAGGTGTACTGGTAGATGTTACTTCTCCTGCAGTTGCAGGGAAAAGTACCTGAGGAGGAGGGGCATTTTTGGTGAGTTTGTTGTGCGAACTAAGGAGTGGTGGAGGGTGTGGTCGCGACAGAAATTGATTGGGATCGGAAGATGTGAGTCGTGGCGAGATCATGTTGGTAGTGACGGAAATGTCGGAGCATGATGTGTTGGATTCGGAGTCTGACAATAGACAATAGACAATAGGTGCAGGAATAGGCCATTCGGCCCTTTGAGCCAGCACCACCATTGAATGTGATCATTCCCAATCAGTACCCCGTTCCTGCCTTCGCCCCATACCCTCTGACTCCGCTATCCTTAAGAGCTCTATCTAGCTCTCTCTTGAAACCACTCAGAGAATTGGCCTCCACCGCCTTCTGAGGCAGAGAATTCCACAGATTTACAACTCTCTGACTGAAAAGGTTTTTCCTCATCTCCGTTCTAAATGGCCTACCCCTTATTCTTAAACTGTGGCCGCTGGTTCTGGACGCCCCCAACATTGGGAACATGTTTCCTGCCTCTAACGTGTCCAACCCCTTAATATTCTTATATGTTTCAATAAGATCCCCTCTCATCCTTCTAAATTCCAGTGTATACAAGCTTAGTTGTTCCAGTCTTTCAACATAGGACAGTCCCGCCATTCCGGGAATTAACCTAGTAAACCTACGCTGCACGCCCTCAATAGCAAGAATATCCTTCCTCAAATTTAGAGACCAAAACAGCACACAGTACTCCAGGTGCCGGCTCACCTGTACAACTGCAGAAGGACCTTTTTGTTCCTATACTCAACTCCTCTTGTTATGAAGGCCAACATTCCATTGGCTTTCTTCACTGCCTGTTGTACCTGAATGCTTCCTTTCAGTGACTGATGCATTAGGACACCGAGATCTCGTTGTACGTCCCCTTTTCCTAACTTGACACCATTTAGATAATAATCTGCCTTCCTATTCTTACCACCAAAGTGGATAACCTCACACTTATCCACATTAAACTGCATCTGCCATGCATCCGTCCACTCACACAACCTGTCCAAGTCACCCTGCAACCTCATAGCATCTTCCTCGCAGTTCACACTGCCACCCAGCTTTGTGTCATCTGCAAATTTGCTAATGTTACTTTTAATCCCTTTCTCCAAGTCTGATGGGGTGAAAGGTAAGGACCAGGGGAACTCTATCCTTGTTCTGTTTGGGAAGAGCGGAAGCAATGCAAAACTGCAGGACACAGAGGAAACGTGGGGATGGGTTTGTTTTTTAATAGCTACTTATACACCAACCATTTAATGGAAGAATCAGGAAGCACCTTTTCATAAATGTTAATAATAACTTTATAGAATATTTTCCGACATCAGAATAAACTAAACTAATCTATTCCATTTAATCAACATATACACATTAGTGACTGCTTTAAACAGTTCTCTTCTGCAGTCTCATGAAGCTGAGGTGACTAATGAGACACATAGAGGACATGATACCAAGTTAATCTAATCTCCTCTGCCTCACATGATCAATATTCCTCCATTCCTTACATATACACATGCCTATCTAAAATCTTCTTTAATGCCACTATTGTATCTGCATCCACCACCACCCTGGCAACATATTCCAGGCACCCACCATTGTCTGTGTACATAAGAACTTGCTCCACATATCTCGTTTAAACTTTGCCTCTATCGTCTTAAAGCTATACACTCTAAAACTATACACTCTAAAGACTGAGGGGGGATCTTATAGAAACATATAAAATTCTTAAGGGGTTGGAGAGGCTAGATGCAGGAAGATTGTTCCCGATGTTGGGGGAGTCCAGAACCAGGGGTCACAGCTTAAGGATAAGGGGGAAGTCCTTTAGGACCGAGATGAGAAAACATTTCTTCACACAGAGAGTGGTGAGTCTGTGGAATTCTCTGCCACAGAAGGTTGTTGAGGCCAGTTCATTGGCTATATTTAAGAGGGAGTTAGATGTGGCCCTTTTTGCTAAAGGGATCAGGGGGTATGGAGAGATGGCAGGTACAGGCTACTGAGCTGGATGATCAGCCATGATCATATTGAATGGTGGTGCAGGCCCGAAGGGCCGAATGGCCTACTCCTGCACCTATTTTCTATGTTTCTATGTTTCACAATTCCACCCTGGGGAAAATGTTCTGACTGAGGGCTTTATCATCTTGACTATTGTACATCTGAAGGATCACTCCTGGCTCAATCTCCAGACTCTCAAAGGTAATTAGGCAGAAGATTTGAGACACTATAAATGTGGATAAGGATTGCAACGAATCGGAGATATTCCATGATCGTGAACTGTTCTTGGGCTCTAGATTCCCTATTTGTTCCAGCTTAAATCGCTATTGATTTTCCTGAGCAAAAAAATCTCAACATAATAGTCATGACATTAAGATTGTGTCAATGTATTAGCTAACCACGTTAATATTCTACAGCACTAAACAATCTGCTGGAGGAACTCAGTGGGTTGAGCAGCATCTGCAGGAAAAGGAATTGGGGCATCACAGTGGTGCAAGGGTAGAGTTGCTGCTTTACAGCGCCAGAGACCTGGGTTCGATCCTGACTACAGGTGCTGACAGTATGGAGTTTGTACGTTCTCCCTGTCACCACATGGGTTTTGGCTGGGTGTTCTGATTTCCTCCCACACTCCATTGACATACAGGTTTGTAAGTGAATTGGCTTCGGTAAAATTGTAAAATTGTCCCTAGTATATAGGATAGTGTTAGTGTAAGGGGTGATTGCTGGCCGGTGTGGACTCGGTGGGCTGAAGGACCTGTTTCCGTGCTGTATCTTTAAACTCTAAAGAATTGTTGATATTTTGGGCTTAAACCCTGCATCAAGACAACTTCAGTATTCTAGTTGTCTTGGCGGTTGTTAACCTTTGCAGCTTTGGAGAATATCTGGAATCTATTATTTACTGTAATTTCATGATAACTGAAGGATTCTTAACAGTTTTACTTCTTTTCTGTATCTTAATCCATCCAATAATTTTTTCATTGGTTTCCATCAGTAATAATTTCCAAATCATGCCCTTGGTGATGCTGATTGCAGAAACACTCCTTGATTATTCACTCTCAAGATTTAATGTTTGCCCGGGCAACTCAATAACCTGTAATTGGCCACCTCCTGAATCTAGTGTTATTCTCAAAAATTGCTCTCACTTTTCTCTTCCTTTGCAAATTCCTGCCAACAACTCTTGTAATGTATATGGCATTTATATTTGGAACATAGAACAGTACAGCACAGGAACAAGCCCTTTGTCCAAATATGATGTCAAGTTAAGCTAATCTCCTCTGCCTACACATGATCTGTATCCCTTCTTTCACTGAATATCAATATGCCTTTCTAAAAGCCTCTTAAATGGCATTTTAAGCATTTGTGAGCATTTTACAGCCCCCGATTCCATAGTGTTTTCTTCTGCCTCACCCATCACATAATGGCCATGGTAAATGTTGAGATGTTTAAGGCATGTTATGTTCAAGGAAGTTTTAAAGAAAGAAAAATGCCCATCCAATAATTTCAGTTCCTAATTGTGACTTAACACAACTATTAATGTAAAATTATGGAGTTTTAATTTTATTATCAGATTTCTAAGTTATTGTATAAAATTTGTACTTACCTGAGGGGAAGACGCGCAATTCTTTTGTTGACACTTTCTTTTCTCTTAAGTGGAGGTCTGGAATGAGTGGGTCTTTGTGGCAACAATCGAGGCAAAGGAATGTAAGGAACCACTGGAGGCAGGCAAAGCTGAGACAAAACACTTGCAATTCGCCAACCCAGAGAGCAAAATGCTACTGAGCGTTTGAGGGATGAAGTCTTAGGGCTTGTATTAAAGAAAGGATTTATTGGACCATTTAATTCTGCCTGGGAAAAAAAGGTTGCCAATATGATTTAAGTGAAGCATGGATAAGCATCATGTCTGTACAAATAGCAAAACAAGGTCTTAAAAATAAAGATACATCAATTTTAATTATTTTTAATCTTGCTTTCTGCAGCTCTCCCATAACCATTGGGACAGACAAACAGGGGAAGCCCCTTTGATACTGAATCCAAAGTGTCTACACTTTAGAAAAAAATCTTATTCAGTAAAGTAGTTATTTATCATTGAGGCTCATTGGCTGCATAGAATATTGTTCAAGGTCAAGGCATGTAGTCAAAAGTCACTCTCATACAGGAACCCACTTTTTCAAGCTTTTTGAATTAGCTGGTCCATTCCAGGATCATAACACAAGTGGGTGAGTCAGTCGGGTACAGGCTTGGAAAGGGAATCAGTGTACAGACTTCTAATTGAAGGCATATTCAAAACACTTTACATTCTTTACATATTATATCATAAATCTGTCAGTGCTTGAAGTGGTGAATCAACAATAAAGATGAGGTTGATTGCCAGTCAGTTGATAGAAAACTGTAGATTCTGTCCTTCATGATTCTCACAAAGTTAAAAACACAATCTTAACTCTAAACCAGCAATTTTGAGGCTTTGTGCCAAATTAAAAGAGATCTGAATGCACAATGTCGAGTGATTTTAGTGAAATGCTAAGAAACTGTTGTATTGCGAAAATTTTCAATTTTGATATTAAGTTGATGTTTTGGGAAACTGCCAATAGCTATCCTTCAACAACATCACCAAAATGGACATGCCTGGAAATTGTGCTGTAATAGATATGGATTATGATTATCAAACAGTATGCCAATAGTTTCCGTAGTGTGCACAATGATGCAAACAAATGAGGTTCAAAGCATTGGACACTGTTGAAAGGGAAATGTGACATCTGCAACAGAGGCTGCATTTGAGGTGTTAGTGCTGGGAACTGACTAGATCAGAAGCCTGATAAATGCAGGATACTGGTTGGGTCAACAATTGATTAAAAACATAATAAATATGAGCAGGAGGGTAATTTTGAGCCTGCTCACCACTCAATGGATCATGGCCAATCCAATCTTGGCATCAACTCCACTTTCCTGACTGTTCCCTATAGCCTACAACTCCCCTTTACACTCCCCATGTGGAGATTTATTGATTTTGTATGCCATTCCTCTTGCAATAATACCGAATGCTCCTACCGAATTACGGGCCTAGTTTCTTGCTTATCTGCCTGGTGAATTTCTGTGTTTCATCAATGAGGACAGCAACATTCTGAAGCTTCTTTTTTAGTTTAGTTTAGAGATACAGCGCAGAGACAGGCCATTTGGCCCACCGAGTCCGCACCGAGCAGCGGTCCCCGCATCCTACACACACTAGAGACAATTTACATTTATACAAAGCCAATTAACCTACAAACCTGTCCATTTTTGAAATGTGGGAGGCAACCGAAGATCTCACAGAAAACCCATGGCGGCACGGGAAGAATGAACAAACTCCGTACAGACAGCACTCGTAGTCAGGATCGAACCCGGGTCTCTGGCGCTGTAAGCGCTGAAAGGCAGCAACTCTACCGCTGCACCATCTCTTCATTTAAATCCGGTTTTACCATTCTTCCATCAAAGGTTGTAACAACCACCTGCTAATTATTTTGCTTATTTGCTTTATTTATATATTTTTAGCAAACTGCGCCCTTTTCACTTTTTTGATGCCTTTGTACCGATCCTTTTGGTAACCCACTGGATACAACTTGCCAACCTTACAATAACACCTTTATAAGGTCATAAATCATAGGAGCAGAATTAGGCCATTTGGCCCAGTGAGTCTACTCCGCAATTCAATCATAGTTAATCTATCTTTTCTTCTCAACCCCATTCTCCTACGCGTAACCTTTGACACCTTTACTAATAAAGAACCTGTGAATCTCCACTTTAAAAATACCCAATAACTTGGCTTCTAAATAGTTCATTCAAACTGTTCAATTAATTCCACAGATCTCCTTTCTCAAGGTACATCTTTTTTTTTTCTAAAGCTGTGCCCTCTGGGCCTAGACTCTCCCACTAGTGCAAACATTATCTTTTGCCATCTTTATATTCTGTTAGATGGACTATTTCTAAAAGTGCATTGCCGGTGGCACTGACATCACACCTGATGAAGACATTGGAGCCTCTGGTCCTCGCTCATCTCCGCCCCCTGGTGAGACCATCAATGGATCCCCTGCAGTTCACCTACCAGACTCGCATCGGGGTGGAGGACACCATCATCTACCTACGGAACAGAGCTCTTTCACACCTGGAGAGGCCGGATAGCACTGTGAGAATCATGTTCTTTGATTTCTCCAGTGCATTCAACACCATCCAGCCGGGCTTCTGGGGGGCAAGCTGGAGCGCACAGGAGTGGATCACCACCTCACATCCTGGATTCTGGACTACCTCACCAACCGACCACAGTATGTGAGGACAAAGGACCTGGTCTCAGACAGGGTGGTCTGCAGCACAGGGGTTCCGCAGGGAACAGTGCAAGCGCCATTCTTGTTCACCCTGTACACTGCAGACTTCAGGCACAGCTCCGCAAACTCCTATCTACAGAAGTTCTCTGACGACTCTGCCATCGTCGGCCTCATCACGGGCAACGAGGACAGGGCGTACAAGGAGTTTGTGGACTGGTGCCAGCGGAACTGCCTCCGGATCAACACGTGCTAAACCAGGGAGATGGTGGTAGATTTCCGCAGGCGCAGCCAGGTCCCCCCGACACCGGTGAACATCCAGGGAATGGACATCGAGAGGGTGTATTCTTATAAGTACCTGGGTGTCTAACTCAACAATAAACTGCACTGGACTGAAAACACTGATGCGCTATACAGAAAGGGCCTGAGCAGACTTTATCTGCTAAGGAGACTCATGTCCTTTGGAGTGCAGGGGGCACTCCTAAGGACCTTCTACAAAACGGTGGTGGCATCGGCCATTTTCTATGGAGTGGTCTGCTGGAGCAGCAGCATCTCAGCGGCGGAAGGGAAGAGACTCAACAAGCTGGTCAGGAAGGTCATCTCTGTCCTGGGTTGCCCCCTCGACTCTGTGCAGGTGGTGGGAGAGAGGAGGATGATGGCAAAACTAACATCGCTGCTGAACAATGACTCCCACCCCATGCAGGACACTGTCACTGCACTGAGTAGCTCCTTCAGTGACAGACCTCTTCACCCCAAGTGCGTGAAGGAGAGATATAGGAGGTCCTTCCTTCCCACTGCTGTGAGACTGCACAACCAGCACTGTTCCCAGCAAATGAGTCAACAATAACAGCTAAGAACACACAGAAAACTGATGACATTGTCTCATTATCTTTTATTTATAATGAATGATCTCTTGCTCTCTTGCTATCCACTTTGCTGCTGTAACACTGTAAATTTCCCCGGTGTGGAACGAATAAAGGAATATATTTATATTGAACACCGGAGTTTCAAATGATTGGCTTTTCCTGCTTGTGTTCTGATGCAGGGTCATTTATATGAACTCAGTTTTTCTCTCTCCATAGATGTTATCTGATCTGTTGGGTAATTTCAGCATTTTCTGTGTTTTTTGTAAATTGTCTTTCTAACTGCCCTTATTTATCTATCAACTATTTGACTCTGAAAGCATTAGGTCACCGGGGTAAGCTTGATTTCCACCCTATTTCATTTATTCTCTCATCCTCTTTGCAACTTAAAATACATTTGCTTTTTCTCATTCCAGTAAACATGTTCCAATGTACGATGAAGGGTCTCGACCCGAAACGTCACCTATTCCTTTTCTCCAGAGATGCTGCCTGACCCACTAAGTTACTCCTGCATTTTGTGTCTAACCTCAATGTTAACTTTGTTTCACTCTCCACAGATACTGCCTGGCCTGCTGAGTATTTCTAGTACTCGCCATTACAGTTAAGTTGAACTACTTTAGATTCCAGAGTAGTTACCCTCTGGAACAAATGTTCCAATGTGTTGGATGGAGAATGTGCACTTGATAATGATGGGTGGGATCAATGGACCAATCATATAGTAAGCAAGAACTTTCAAAATAATGCAAATAATATTGGTAAATTATGGCAGATGGAGCTCAATATTATACATATTTACATCTGTCTGAATGTATGGCAAGCTTTTGACATAGTTACCCCCATTGAACCAGACTCAAATATATATATATATATATATATATATATATATATATATATAAAGTGCTGAACTTTTTTGTTGCTTATTATGGTGATTACAGATTATTATGTTTATATATTTGTTGTGCTGCTGCAATTAAGAATTTCATTCTTCCATTTTGGAACAAATGACAATAAAGCACTTGTCTTTTGACCTGAAATTACCTCAGCTACTTTAATGGCTGCAAGCACTCGAGTGTCTTGCTCCACAGTTTGATGTTTCTGCAGAGCTTTCCATGCAGCATTCCTTATGCCCTCTCGATTTCTGTCACCATAAAGAAGATGACAGATTTTTCCCAAACTGTATGCTGCTCCATAGCGAACCCGCCAGCTGTGGTCTGCAAGATAAATTATTTATTCTCTTTGCTTCCAATGATGTTTGAGATGTGCAAGATGATTGCAGGATCCAAGAAAAATAAATCTGCATATTTTCTTAATGATAAGAAACCTGGCATTTTGATAGAGCATTTAAATGTACAGGATTTGTGTCCAAATCACTAAAAGTCACCAATACAAAGTATAACTGGTTAAAAAGGATGCATTATTTACATGTGCATAAAGTGCTAATAAATGATAACATGTTAGAAGGAAATGAAATGCTTTGAGATGCCATTAAATCACACAGTAAGAACAGAAATCAATCTTTGCTGCAATAAATGTGAATCTATAATGAATATTACTTTTCGGGACATGGAAGTGACAATTTAAGTTAAATTGTAAAACTGAAACCATTAAATCGCTTTGTAATGCAAACAACCATAATTTGAATAGAAGCCATAATCGATTTATTTTATATTTCATGAGCTGATGCTGAATGGGTTGATGTAGAATTTAATACATATCAGGCAAAGAGACAGTGCAGGGGTATAGCCTCACAAAACTGATCAATTGTTTTCTGCCACAGATCTTTCACAGTATAACTAACTCCATGATGATGGAGATGAACACAATAGATTTTATAGACGAACGTGGCCAGCAGGAATAGATGAATTTGAAAGTAATCATTGATAATACTTTGTTTCAGAAATTAGAAATGTAATATTCCTGGGAAGTTGAGAGGCTGGGGGAAAGCCTATAAAGAGCTGAAATCAAATTGTCAAGACGGGGACATCGGTAAGGTACTGTTAAAATTTAATTATAATTTTTTTTAATCAATTTCGACTGGAGAGCTGATCAAGTTAAGGGTTTGACTGTTGGCTGGGATATTATCCAAATGGCAAGGGTCATAATCAGGGAATGCTTTGGATTGATGATCTTTTAGGTACGTGAAGAGGAAAAAAATAGTCAAGGCAAATGTGGGTCCCTTGAAGACAGAAGCAGGGGAATTTATTATGGGGAACAAAGAAATGGCAGACGAGTTAAACCGTTACTTTGGATCTGTCTTCACTGAGGAAGATACACACAATCTCCCAAATGTTCTAGGGGCCGGAGAACCTAGGGTGATGGAGGAACTGAAGGAAATCCACATTAGGCAGGAAATGGTTTTGGGTTGACTGATGGGACTGAAGGCTGATAAATCCCCAGGGCCTGATGGTCTGCATCCCAGAGTACTTAAGGAGGTGGCTCTAGAAATAGTGGAAGCATTGGAGATCATTTTTCAATGTTCTATAGATTCAGGATCAGTTCCTGTGGATTGGAGGATAGCAAATGTTATCCCACTTTTTAAGAAAGGAGGGAGAGAGAAAACGGGTAATTATAGACCAGTTAGTCTGACATCAGTGGTGGGGAAGATGCTGGAGTCAATTATAAAAGACGAAATTGCTGAGCATTTGGATAGCATTAACGGGATCATTCCGAGTCAGCATGGATTTACGAAGGGGAAATTATGCTTGACAAATCTACTGGAATTTTTTGAGGATGTAACTAGGAAAATTGACAAGGGAGAGTCAGTGGATGTGGTGTACCTCGACTTTCAGAAAGCTTTCGACAAGGTCCCACATAGGAGATTAGTGGGCAAAATTAGGGCACATGGTATTGGGGGTAGGGTACTGACATGGATAGAAAATTGGTTGACAGACAGAAAGCAAAGAGTGGGGATAAATGGGTCCCTTTCGGAATGGCAGGCAGTGACCAGTGGGGTACCGCAAGGTTCGGTGCTGGGACCCCAGCTATTTACGATATACATTAATGACTTAGACGAAGGGATTAAAAGTACCATTAGCAAATTTGCAGATGATACTAAGTTGGGGGGTAGTGTGAATTGTGAGGAAGATGCAATAAGGCTGCAGGGTGACTTGGACAGGTTGTGTGAGTGGGCGGATACATGGCAGATGCAGTTTAATGTAGATAAGTGTGAGGTTATTCACTTTGGAAGCAAGAATAGAAAGGCAGATTATTATCTGAATGGTGTCAAGTTAGGAGGAGGGGGAGTTCAACGAGATCTGGGTGTCCTAGTGCATCAGTCAATGAAAGGAAGCATGCAGGTACAGCAGGCAGTGAAGAAAGCCAATGGAATGTTGGCCTTCGTAACAAGAGGAATTGAGTATAGGAGCAAAGAGGTCCTTCTACAGTTGTACCGGGCCCTGGTGAGACCGCACCTGGAGTACTGTGTGCAGTTTTGGTCTCCAAATTTGAGGAAGGATATTCTTGCTATGGAGGGCGTGCAGCGTAGGTTCACTAGGTTAATTCCCGGAATGGCGGGACTGTCGTATGTTGAAAGGCTGGAGCGATTGGGCTTGTATACACTGGAATTTAGAAGGATGAGGGGGGATCTTATTGAAACATATAAGATAATTAGGGGATTGGACACATTAGAGGCAGATAACATGTTCCCAATGTTGAGGGAGTCCAGAACAAGGGGCCACAGTTTAAGAATAAGGGGTAGGCCATTTAGAACGGAGATGAGGAAGAACTTTTTCAGTCAGAGGGTGGTGAAGGTGTGGAATTCTCTGCCTCAGAAGGCAGTGGAGGCCAGTTCGTTGGATGCTTTCAAGAGAGAGCTGGATAGAGCTCTTAAGGATAGCAGAGTTAGGGGGTATGGGGAGAAGGCAGGAACGGGGTACTGATTGAGAGTGATCAGCCATGATCGCATTGAATGGCGGTGCTGGCTCGAAGGGCTGAATGGCCTACTCCTGCACCTATTGTCTATTGTCTATTGTCTATTGTCTATTGTCTAAGATGGAGAGGCTTGACTTAAATATGGAGACACAAGTAGATCCAGAGGAGACAGGAAACAGTTTAAGAACTCAGTGAGTTGGTGACTTGAAGAACCTAACTTACCCCCAAACCTCATGAGAGTGTTATGTGATCCACAGCAGACCACCTGACCCAGTATTCATCGCCATAAGAATGGAGCTTAGAACTTCCCTACATTTAAGTTCAATCTGAACATTTAAGATATTGCTGCTTAGAAACTAGATAAAAGCATTTAAAACATCATTGTGTGTAATGCTGGCATCAGTTTGGGAATATTGCAAACAAGGGTAAGCATTTACCATATTTCCTCCCTCAATAAAGCTATGATAGAAACAACCTTTCGAGCTTGGAATGCATGTTATTGTCATGCTGTTCTCTGGTAAATGATCAAATATTTAAAATACATATGGAGGTCTCTGGTCAGCTGCATAAAAGGCAGCTATGGAAGTGAGGGATAGTGTGATTGAGAGAGTGAGAGAGAGAGAGAGAGAGAGAGAGAGAGAGAGAGTCTGTCTGCCTTGCAGGGACGCAGGCATCACCATATGGTTGTCTGTCCTGATAGAGAACTGTGTGTCGAGGGCATCACATACCACAAGATGCAGGATGATCAAAGAAGCACAGTCTGCAACATGTTGCAGTGAAGCTGAGAAAATAAAATTCTAAAATTATTCATGGACAAAATAATTATGAATTTGAAAATGTAGGTTGAAACTCTCTAGACCAACATTCTGTGGTGCAGCATGTTTTCAATCTGCTGTGCAGATTTATACTAATTAACTAATTCTAACTAAGATCTATACAAGAATTAAAATTAACTAAGATCTGTACTAATCTGCAGCTATTTAGCCTACCAGTGCAACATTAGCAATCTCAGCCAACAATGTTTCTGATTTACAGAAACATAGAGTTAAGTGGCCCGGGGAGTGTCTGTATTAAAAAGGACAGTTCTGCTCAGAGAAAGATTATCTGGGACATTTTCTATGGTCCGACACCAGTGATGCCTCAAGGGTGCCAGGCTAGAATATTTCAATCTGCATGAGCTTTTAAATATCTTGCACACAGCAAAATGAGGCTGACAGATATTATGTGCTATTTATCGTTGTCAGAATAGAGACACTTTCTCTCAGGTCTCTGCAAGTATTGTCACATGACAGTCATTTTCTCAATATGGGAGGTTTAGTTAGGGCACGAAGTGTGAAATGTAAAGTGCCAAAGTTGTAATGTTTCCACATTTGATGCTGTGTAAAAGATCAGATGCTCCACCATATCTCAGCTGCAGGTGCCTAGTCATGATTTCACAAGATCCATTTCTGCATGCTTAGTATCCAAAAAAGGGGACTCATTGTTTCTAATTCTTGATGTCACTTAATCTATCCACATGCCACAGATCCCTCTGGAGAACAGTGTAAAGACAGGAACCTCTTGGACTCAAAAGCATCCAGAAATATCTATGGATAGCAATTAATGCAAAGTTTTAGATCAACTGGATAGCAAAGCAGTTTAAAAAATATAAATGCCAGGAAAGTAAATGCAGTATAAACAAATATTCAGATATTTCACTCTCAATTTTAAATCTTAAAATCTTGATTTACATTTCATTCTCATACTTTACCATTTTCTGCTGTTGCTGCCAACCGGATTTGTAGAAGTTCAATTAATCCTGGTGTATTGGTCCTGTTGGTTGACTTTGATGGAACCTCGCTCCCGGTTAGAGCAGCTTTTTGGATTTCTGACGTACTGCCATGGAGGCAGATGTCCCCCAAAATACAACAGTAGAGCTGATTTAGCTGCAAGGGGCAAACATGTATATCTGTGCTCACATTTTCCTAGAATTAAAATACAACATGTTAGTTTCAAATTCTTATCCTGTATAATTGATTGATTGATTGATTGATTGATTGATTGATTGATTGATTGATTGATTGATTGATTGAGTGAGTGAGTGAGTGAGTGAGTGAGTGAGTGAGTGATTGATTGATTGATTGATTGATTGATTGAGTGAGTGAGTGATTGAGTGAGTGAGTGATTGATTGATTGATTGATTGATTGATTGATTGATTGATTGATTGATCGATCGATCGATCGATCGATCGATCGATCGATCGATCGATCGATTGATTGATTGATTGATTGATTGATTGATTGATAGATAGATAGATAGATAGATAGATAGATAGATAGATAGATAGATAGATAGATAGATAGATAGATAGATAGATAGATAGATAGATAGATAGATAGATAGATATATACAGCAGGGAAACCGGTTGACCATTGATCACCTAGTCACACTAGTTCTGAGTTATCTCTGAAATGTAAAGTGCCAAAGTTGTAATGTTTCCACATTTGATGCTGTGTAAAAGATCAGACTCTCCACTATATCTCAGCTGCAGGTGCCTAGTCATGATTTCACGTGATCCATTTCTGCATTTCATCCATTCTATATACGAGGGCCAATTTACAGAGGTCAATTAACCTACAAAATTGCACGTCTTTGGGATGTGGGAGGAAACCAGAGCACCCAGAGGAAGCCCACATGATAATAGGGAGAACGCTCAAACTCCACACAGATAACACCCGTGGTCAGGATCGAACCCAGATCCATGGCGCCATGAAACAGCAGCTATACCAGCTGTGCCTTATTGTTGATAATAATAACAAAAATTATTGAGTTACATTGCTCAATAATAATGTTATTCTATTGAATAAGCCAAAATAATCCAGTTCTTTATAGCACACTTTGTGCATGCAAATCCATTTAGAACAGGGAGTTGGTTGAGGAGTACATTTTCAAATTATTTGCAAAAGCTCAAGCAACTTGATTGTGATATCACAGCGATATCACAGATGACGATGATAGGGAGTACAGAGAATTGACCCAGGACTTTATGAACTGGTGCCAGCGGAACCGCCTCCACATCAACACGGGGAAAACCAGGGAGATGGTGGTGGACTTCCGCAGGCGCAGCCACACCCCCTCGACACCGGTTAACATCCAGGGAATGGACATTGAGAGAGTGGACTCTTATAAGTACCTGGGTGTTTACCTGAACAATAAACTGGACTGGACTGATAATATTAATGCACTGTATAAGAAAGGCCAGAGCAGACTGTACCTGCTGAGGGGACTACGGTCCTTTGGAGTGCAGGGGGCACTCCTGAGGACCTTCTTCGACACTGTGGTGGCATCAGCCATTTTCTATGGAGTGGTCTGCTGGAGCAGCAGCATCTCAACTGCTGACAGGAAGAGACTGGATAAACTGATCAAGAAGGCTAGCTCTGTCCTGGGATGCCCCCTCAACTCAGTGCAGGCGGTGGGAGAGAGGAGGATGATGGCAAGGCTATCATCACTGCTGGAGTACTCCTCCCACCCCATGCAGGATACTGTCACTGCACTGAGCAGCTCCTTCAGTGACAGACTTCTTCGCCCCAAGTGTGGGAAGGAGAGATATCAAAGGTCCTTCCTTCCTGCTGCCGTCAGACTGCACAACCAGCACTGGTTACCGTTAATTACCGTTATTTTATTTTTTAATGAATGCTTATTTATTTTTGCTATCCACTTTGCTGCTGTAACCCTGCAAATTTCCCCCTTGTGGGACGAATAAAGGATTATTAGTTAATTAATTAATATCAAGATAATAACCAGTGAGACATAGAGCTATAACACAAGCCAAAAGGGCTTCACAACCACCAAAGCCAAGGCCCGCAAAAAGGGTGAGAGATGAAAGAAACTATGCATGCAATGAATGGGCAGCAGAAAATTGGATGAACCCTGTTCAAATTAGGTGGAAAATGAAAGGCTGATCAAGAAAACACTGAAATGGTCAACTCGAGAGATTACAATGGCATGAGTGTGGGTGCAAGAGAGAAATTAGTTTAAGGAGTAATGTGGGTAAGGAATTTGTGAAATGCGTTTAAGTGAACATTTTTCTTTGTTGTGCTTCTAGCATTATGCGACTGGAAACAATCTAATTCTGGGAATGATGTGGAGATATGTCAAATGATATATTTCATTGGAACATTGAGAAATATTATTAACCAAATGTCATTATTTTAAAGAAGGTTCAGAACTAAAAATACTTCATTTTTTTATGCAGATTTTTAAAAAAAGTGACAGCAAAATTGCTACGGTTATTATTGTGAAGAAGGGTAGAGTCCACACTCTGCCTGAAGTAGGTCATTAGAACAATTGCAGCTTAATATTTCTGCAGTTAACCTTTATAGAAGGAAGGATTTGTACAATAGAACACAAAATGCTGTTGAAACCCAACAGATTCGGTGGCAAGAGAAATAGAGTTTGTGTTTCAGGTCAAAGATGTCCAGAAATGTCACCTTGCTCAGTTTTCCTAACCTGTTTTATTTCAGATTTCCAGCAGTGGACCATTTTGCTTTAAAATTTTATGGAAACATTTCTTAGAAGAATGGTTTGTAGTAGTTTGCATTGACAGAAAGTAACTTTACCTCCTTTAAGTTGGGAACACTGAAATGTGTTACAAGATTTTTTCCCAGCTCTTTCAAAGCTTTCAAACAAGCCATGTTTATTTTGGCAGTTTCACCAAGGAGAAGTAAACCAAGTGCAGAATCAATCCTGGAAAAGAATCAAGATATTATCATCATTTATTTGCATGGTTATTATACTTTTCGGTTTTTGTTTTTCTTTGCAATATATAGTAGGTGCTGTGACAAATATTATAAACTGTACAATGCGTTTTCTGATGCTTTTGCATTGCATCATTTCATAAGTTATACTGGTTTCAATAATGGGGGGAGGGGTTGACAAATTGTGAATATGAAGATGAGGTAAAAAAAGGGAATACAGGAGATATTGCAAAAGACTCTCGGAAGAATGGGAGCAGAAGTTCTAGAGGGGAAAAGAAATTAAGGGCAGGGCCAATTGTGACCGATGTGAGAGGGGAGGTGAATACAGAAGTTAAAATGTTGTACTTAAATGCGCGTAGTATAAAAAATAAAGTGGATGAGCTTGAGGCTCAGTTAGTCATGGGCCAGTATGATGTTGTAGGGATCACTGAGACATGACTACAAGAGGACCAGGGCTGGGAACTGAATATTCAGGGGTACACAACGTATAGAAAAGACAGACAGGTGGGCAGAGGGGGTGGGGTTGCTCTGATGGTAAGGAATGATATTCATTCCCTTGCAAGGGGTGACATAGAATCAGGAGATGTTGAATCAGTATGGATAGAAATGAGAAATTGTAAGGGTAAAAAGACCCTAATGGGAGTTATCTATAGGCCCCCAAACAGTAGCCTCGACATAGGGTGCAAGTTGAATCAGGAGCTAAAATTGGCGTGTCAAAAATGTAATGCTACGGTGGTTGTGGGAGATTTCAACATGCAGGTAGACTAGGAAAATCAGGTTGGAAATGGACCCCAGGAAAGAGAGTTTGTAGAGTGCCTTCGAGATGGATTCTTAGAACAGCTTGTACTGGAGCCTACCAGGGAGAAGGCAATTCTGGATTTAGTGTTGTGTAATGATCCTGATCTGATAAGGGGACTAGAGGTAAAAGAGCCATTAGGAGGCAGTGATCACAACATGATAAGTTTTACTCTGCAAATGGAAAGGCAGAAGGGAAATTCGGAAGTGTCGGTATTACAGTATAGCAAAGGGGATTACAGAGGCATGAGGCGGGAGCTGGCCAAATTTGACTGGAAGGAGGCCCTAGCAGGGAAGACGGTAGAACAGCAATGGCAGGTATTCCTGGGAATAATGCAGAGGTTGCAGGATCAATTTATTCCAAAGAGGTGGAAAGACTCTAAGGGGAGTAAGAGACACCTGTGGCTGACAAGGGAAGTCAGGGACAGCATAAAAATTAAGGAGAGGAAGTATAACATAGCAAAGAAGAGTGGGAAGACAGAGGATTGGGACTCTTTTAAAGAGCAACAAAAGTTAACTAAAAAGGCAATACGGGGAGAAAAGATGAGGTACGAGGGTAAACTAGCCAATAATATAAAGGAGGATAGCAAAAGTTTTTTTAGGTACGTGAAGAGGAAAAAAATAGTCAAGGCAAATGTGGGTCCCTTGAAGACAGAAACAGGGGAATTTATTATGGGGAACAAAGAAATGGCAGACGAGTTAAACCGTTACTTTGGATCTGTCTTCACTGAGGAAGATACACACAATCTCCCAAATGTTCTAGGGGCCGGAGAACCTAGGGTGATGGAGGAACTGAAGGAAATCCACATTAGGCAGGAAATGGTTTTGGGTAGACTGATGGGACTGAAGGCTGATAAATCCTCAGGGCCTGATGGTCTGCATCCCAGGGTACTTAAGGAGGTGGCTCTAGAAATAGTGGAAGCATTGGAGATCATTTTTCAATGTTCTATAGATTCAGGATCAGTTCCTGTGGATTGGAGGATAGCAAATGTTATCCCACTTTTTAAGAAAGGAGGGAGAGAGAAAACGGGTAATTATAGACCAGTTAGTCTGACATCAGTGGTGGGGAAGATGCTGGAGTCAATTATAAAAGACGAAATTGCTGAGCATTTGGATAGCAGTAACGGGATCATTCCGAGTCAGCATGGATTTACGAAGGGGAAATCATGCTTGACAAATCTACTGGAATTTTTTGAGGATGTAACTAGGAAAATTGACAGGGGAGAGTCAGTGGATGTGGTGTACCTCGACTTTCAGAAAGCCTTCGACAAGGTCCCACATAGGAGATTAGTGGGCAAAATTAGGGCACATGGTATTGGGGGTAGGGTACTGACATGGATAGAAAATTGGTTGACAGACAGAAAGCAAAGAGTGGGGATAAATGGGGCCTTTCGGAATGGCAGGCAGTGGCCAGTGGGGTACCGCAAGGTTCGGTGCTGGGACCCCAGCTATTTACAATATACATTAATGACTTAGACGAAGGGATTAAAAGTACCATTAGCAAATTTGCAGATGATACTAAGCTGGGGGGTAGTGTGAATTGTGAGGAAGATGCAATAAGGCTGCAGGGTGACTTGGACAGGTTGTGTGAGTGGACGGATACATGGCAGATGCAGTTTAATGTAGATGAGTGTGAGGTTATTCACTTTGGAAGTAAGAATAGAAAGGCAGATTATTATCTGAATGGTGTCAAGTTAGGAGGAGGGGGAGTTCAACGAGATCTGGGTGTCCTAGTGCATCAGTCAATGAAAGGAAGCATGCAGGTACAGCAGGCAGTGAAGAAAGCCAATGGAATGTTGGCCTTCGTAACAAGAGGAGTTGAGTATAGGAGCAAAGAGGTCCTTCTACAGTTGTACCGGGCCCTGGTGAGACCGCACCTGGAGTACTGTGTGCAGTTTTGGTCTCCAAATTTGAGGAAGGATATTCTTGCTATGGAGGGCGTGCAGCGTAGGTTCACTAGGTTAATTCCCGGAATGGCGGGACTGTCATATGTTGAAAGGCTGGAGCGATTGGGCTTGTATACACTGGAATTTAGAAGGATGAGGGGGGATCTTATTGAAACATATAAGATAATTAGGGGATTGGACACATTAGAGGCAGGAAACATGTTCCCAATGTTGGGGGAGTCCAGAACAAGGGGCCACAGTTTAAGAATAAGGGGTAGGCCATTTAGAACGGAGATGAGGAAGAACTTTTTCAGTCAGAGAGTGGTGAAGGTGTGGAATTCTCTGCCTCAGAAGGCAGTGGAGACCAGTTCGTTGGATGCTTTCAAGAGAGAGCTGGATAGAGCTCTTAAGGATAGCGGAGTGAGGGGGTTTGGGGAGAAGGCAGGAACGGGGTACTGATTGAGAGTGATCAGCCATGATCGCATTGAATGGCGGTGCTGGCTCGAAGGGCTGAATGGCCTACTCCTGCACCTATTGTCCATTGTCTATTGTCTATAAAAGAATGCACATTCAAATAAATAAATATAAATTTGGTTGTGAGGAAGAAAGTTCTCAGGGACAACATGAGAATTAATGAGAATCACTGTTGATGTTCTCTAGAGGTAATGAGAGGGTGTACAAATGCTGTTCCTAGTTGTGGCTGTGGGGTAAAAGTGGATGAGCTGAAGTTAGCTTCTTTGCAGTAGCGAAGGCTGAGGAGAGATTTAATTGAGTTGTATAAGTTATAATGGTGTTAGAGAGTTGATTGAAATATTTCCCCTGCCAGTAACCAAGAACCATAGATGCAAAGATAAGAGAAGAAATAAGATTTATAGCTGATACTTTAAAGGGTGCTGGAGCCAGAAACTCTCAATGTAATTAGCATTTGAAATGGTGCAGCCTAAAATCGTAATTTGTTTTTGGGAGATTACAGGTGAAAATTGGGAATGGTGTTCTTAACCATCTGAACAATTTCAGTTCATCAGAGAGGTCAGCGTGAACTTGTAAAGGAGAGTCATGAATGACAAACCTGAGGAGATGAATCGACGTGGTTCGTAGAACATCTATGGATATTCCTGAAGGCATTTGATAATGTCCCTCATATGAAACTGTTATTTAAAGTTGCAGCATATAGAAAGGAAAACAATTCATTGACTGGCCCAGAAATTAGCTGAGTGCAGGAATAACAAAATATGATATAATGTGTAGAATGTCACTGGTGTTGTTCCAGAAATTCCGGAAAGAATGTCTATCCAACTTTTATGACCATCTTCATTTACAGTATTTAAGTAATTTATTGAAAATGTGTATACAACTCTGCCCATGATGCAAAGTCAGATGACACTGGAAGCAGTACAGAAGGGAGCATTAAATTACTAACGTACCGAATAGTGAAAGGCTTGCATAGAGTGGATGTGGAGTGGATGTTTCCACCAGTGGGAGAGTCTCGGACTGGAGGTCATAGCCTCAGAATTAAAGGATGTTCTTTTAGGAAGGAGATGAGGAGGAATTTCTTTAGTCAGAGGGTGGGGAATCTGTGGAATTCTTTGCCACAGAAGACTGTGGAAGCCAAGTCAATGAATATTTTTAAGGCAGAGATAGATAGATTAGTACGGGTGTCAGGGGATATGGGGAAAAAGCAGGAGACTGGGTTTAGGAGGGAGAGTTAGATCAGCCACGATTGAATGGCAGAGTAGACTTGATGGGCCGAATGGCCTAATTCTGTTCCTATTACTTATGACCTTATGACTAAGAGATGTTAATAAAAGAGCGAACAGGAAAAGAATTGTGGCAAATGGGAGATCACATTTTTTGGATACAGAAAGTACAACATTTAATGCATTCTAAAAGTTAAAATCTATCAGGGTCCAAATAGATGCAGGCCATATACATAAATGATTAAAATGGTTTAGAAAATATCCACAAAGAATAATGGAATGTTGGTCTTAATACCTAATATACCGAAGCGACTAAATGTTATAAAACACTGATTCATCCCTATTTGGAATAGAGCGAGTCTTTCTAGGCATCACATCTTAGAGGAAGTGAATCATTGATTTCAAAGGCTAAGAGCTTTTAAAGATATTTTGAATACTGTGGGAACCTAGGACTAGTGAGCATATTGTAAAAGGAATGAAGTTATGGAACACATATTCATAGTATTGATCTGAGGGACACTTTTGCTTGAGGGACTAATTTGGCTTCTCCCATTCCAAGGTTACTGCAAGGCCAGAGTCTGAGGTGAAAAGTCAGATTAGTCTTCATAGCTGTTCTCCCAGCAGGTCACTGTGGTTGAATGGTCTCCTGTGCCATATATTTCTATGATACTCTGTATGATAATGTCATCAATCTGAAATGAGAAACTGGTTTCTGCCTCGATTAGTTCCAGCATTTCATGTTTTTATTTCAGCTTTACAATATTTGTAGTTTTTTGCTTTTCAAATTTCCCTATCTAATCTGTCAAATAAGACTATGTAGAAATCCTAATGAATATAAATCAGTCAGCAGTAATTTTGTTTCTCTGATATACATCACCTTTTGTTTAATGAAATTTGAAAACAAATCCAATGTTTTAAAAATGAAACATACCAGTTTGCTTTCCAGAGTTGTTCCTTTAGGAAAAGATGTTTCAGAACATCATCTATGAGTTGAATATTATGCTTCACGCAAATCCAAACCATAAGGCATTCTCTTAGCACTGGGCTGATGTTACATGGTTTCAGTGTGAGCTCGTCGACTTGCTGAGGAGATTGACAGTCATTTTTTAACTGAAGCAGAAAAAGGACATTTTGCAAAAGTTATTACAATTCCAGTGATGTTCATAATTCCAATTCCAATTCTAGTGATGTTATACTTGGTGCTAATCTCTTTTCGTTGAAAAACAAACAAAATAAATTGATAGTTACAGTGACCAATTTTGGATAAATTCAAGTAAATAGATTTACATAGTTATGAAAGGAATTTGAATTCAACAAACCGACAATCGGATTATATTTATATCTGAACAAGGGTCGTGACCCAAAACGTCACCCATTCCTTCTCTCCAGAGATGCTGCCTGTCCCGCTGAGTTACTCCAGCATTTCGTGTCTACTAATCAGATAATATTGTTCTCTGTGATTTCTATGGTCATACATTTTTTAAAATGTTGTTTAATCATTATCCCAGCATAACTAAGGACCAAGGAAAATACAGAACAATGATGAAAGCTTTCTTTTGAGATTTCAATGGCATTTCTCCAAAAATTACCGTGGACAGGGGATAATGCGAATCATTTCTGTAATTTTCTGAGAATTGTTGGAGTTATTATTTTTTCTCTCAATATGGCTTGAACCATAATATTCCATTTTCCTCACCTGTCCACAGGTATCTTTGTTTGGTTCCTCATTTGAAACACTTCTCTCATGAGCATGTTCTTCAGTTGTTATCAGGGAGCCACAGATTATTTCACCTGAGCTAATGATGAAGTGAACATCCAGCAGAACACTTGGATAGGATCGATAACAAGGTTCACACTCTGGGAGACCTAAAAATAATAATATTTTTTGACATCAGATATTTTATCATCAATGGAATTGGGATGGGTACTTGACAAAGTAATATGGATTACTGACTAAGCAATATGTTTGGCCCTGTACTCACCAACCTATTTATTTATGCTGTACTGTATTGCATTAGCATCCATTGGAGCAGTGCTTTTTTGTAGACAAATAATTCCAGTACACTTATCAAAAGTTAAGCTACATTTATCAACAATTTTTTCCAATAATATACACTCCTATTCTGCTTTATTTGTATGACCAATCAGCTTCTAAATTATTAAACTATTTAATATTTGAAAAACGAATTATTAGCTTTATAGAAGATGCTAATGCTGTGTTAGCACATGTTGTCAGAAAAAAAGGTAAGTGTAGGAGTAGCATAAAGTCCTTGTGAAGAGGATAATCCACATTCATATTAAGAAATCTTCTATTGGGTAGTACAAATGAACTTCACCGCCAGAAGGGAGAGAATAATACATTTAGCAATTCAAAAATGGATAATCATAATGGATTTCCATTAATTAAAAGACACCACGATTAATGGAACAAGATTAATATTAGCACAATTTAGAAGATCAGAACTGGTCATATACTTTGTTCTACTGTCATCAAGATTAAAGACCACCTTTGATTCAATAGGACAGCGAGGAAGTGCGTATATAGGACAGTGCCAGGCATGCCAAGTCAAGTTAAGCTTATTGTCATATGCACAAATATGGCGAGGTATAGTACAATGGAAATCTTGTTTGCAGCAGCATCACAGGCACAACATTGTTCAGGTTTTTTTTCTTCTGACAAACTCATCACTGTGTTCCAGTTCTCCCATCTCTTTGGAAATGCACCTTACCTAATGCCCTTAAATCCTGCCCTGAACTAATTACATTATTTCTCCTCCTCCTCTCAGTCAGCATTTTTCATTTCAATTCCACTTGCTCTCTGCACTTCTTAATCCTGTTTCCTTATCTCTTCAACAAACTTGCAAAATTCATGATGCTATATCATACGGATGTCAATGTTACTATATCATAAGGATGTTACTACATCCATGGAGTTCTTTATTTTACTGGTCTCCGTTGCACTCAAGCCATTTGCAGCTGCTTCCTTGTTAACAGCATCATCCAAATCCCCCTTTCTTCTCACACCACTTCCTTTGCATCTGTCCCAAATTTCTTTCATCTGTCCCAAATTATCTCTCACATTTGTACTTTTTTGAATTCTACTCAGCCTAACCTTTTAATGTTATTACTTTGTTCACCTTTTTGCATAGACCCAATTTTGTAATCATGTCCCTCAGATCTCAGCCCATATAGTCAACGGTGGAATAACCAAATAACCAAGTACTTTTTGTATTCTGCATCCTCTGACAAACTCATCACTGTGTTCCAGTTCTCCCAATAGCAAAAATCAGTGTAAGTGATCAGGAGCAACAAAATGGAAATCCAAAACAAGGAAAGGAAACGGCAAAAGCACAATGTTGTTTCCACAATACTGGAGAAACCAAACGCAGTTTGGGTAATCATCTTGCAGAACATCTCCACTCTGCCCACTAGAAGTCCTGAGCTTCCAGTATTTAGTTAACTAATTTTTCTATTCCACTCCCACTTTGATTGTTCTCTCTGGTCTCTTGCATTGCTCCAGAATGCCTAATCTTTCATCTGAGTACAATATAATCCTTGAGACTTAATAATGTATTTATTATTTACAGATAGCCCTCTTTTATCTTCTCTCTCTCCAAAGATGTAGCTCTACCTTTCTGTTTCCATATATTTCTTTTTTTTTTGGTGTTTACCTGATTGATTAGTAGGATTAGATGTTACAATCCCTAAGGTTTGCACTACAATTGACTGGTGTTGTTCTTGGGGGTGACCTCTAGGTAATGTTGCTACCATTCAGACACATCTTCAGTTGTGTACCTCAACGTCACTGGGTGTTTCGGGCTTTTATCACAAGACACCCTCAGTTGAGGCAGGCCCACCGCAGGGTGATCAGACCTGGGTGTGTGTCTTATGGTTAGCCTCTAGATGATCACGTGGCAGCCCAGACAGCATCTTTTCTTTTCAGCCACAGCCAGTGATTGCTCCATTCGGCGGCATTTGCAAGTTCTTTGATTGCCCTTCTTTGGGCCTGCCCTCTGACTCCTACTTCCCTCAGGAACCTTGCAGTGGAACTGGCTACAAAGCCCCTGCACCCCACCTCAACTGGACGTACCCTTACACTCCAACATCGCTCCTCTGCCTCTACTGCAAGGTTGGAATATCTCAGCCTTTTCCTTTCATATGCCTCGTCCACAGCCTCCTCCCAGGGGACCGTCAGCTCAATGATGAAAACACGCCGACAGGAGTTGGACCAGAGGACGAGGTCTGGTCGCAGGTTGGTAGCTGCGATTTCAACTGGGAAGGAAAGGCCTAGGTCAACCCGCATTTCCCAGTCTCTGGCTGCGCTCAGTGGGCATGAGTTGAGAGGCGAGGTGGTAGTCTTCCGTTTCTCTCCTTCCCGGATGAAGGATGGAATTTGCGGCGACCGTTTTGCTGAACACTTGACCTCACTCCACCAAGGCCAACTGGATTTCCCAGTTGCTAACCATTTTAGCTCCTCTTCCCGTTCCCATATTGACCTTTCTCTCCTGGGCCTCCTTCATTTCCAGAGTGAATGCAAACTGGAGGAACTGCACCCCATATTCCACGTGGGTAGCTTACAACCCAATGGTATGGACATTGAATTCTCCAATTTTAAGTAAACAAAAAAAACCTGCCCCCTCTTCTCTTCCCCCCTTTCCATCCCCCCCCCCCCCCCCTTGTCCTTTGTCTCTCAACCTCCTGCCTCTCAACCCCCCACCCCCAACTCACCTGCATCCACCTATTTACCTGCTGGGCTTTCACCTTGAAACCCCTCCTCTCTTCCTTCTTTCTTCCTCCCCATCCCCCACAATCAGTCTGAAGAAGGGTCCTGACCGAAATTGTCACCTATCCATGTTGTCCAGTGATGTTGTCTGATCTGCTGAGTTACTCCAGCACTTTGTCTTTTTTTTAACACAATAAATGTTTCTGTGAACTGTCATCCTGTCTATCAGTAAACAGTACTGCTATGAATTTCATGCAATCTGTCACAGATTTTTTCTGGCAATCTACCTGTTTATGACATAAATGCTGCTGTAGGGTGCAAAATCCACTCAATGGATATTAATGTCTTATTCCTTATGCAAAAGATTAACAAATTACTGGTACAAATGGTCGTGGAACTTAGATCAATTAAAAATACTGCATTTTGATATTTAGTCAACTATTTTCCCTTAATCACATGCATACCTTTTAAGTAATTAAGAAGACGACATTTATATTGTTCAAAAGCTCTTATAAATCCAGCAAGGTGAAAGATAAACAATCTTAGAAATGTGAAAAATCCAACCTATTGAAAGAACAAAACAAATATAATTTCTAAATATTATACACCATATCATATACTTTTAATGTCAAAAATATTTTAGGCATAAAGATTTAAATTTGCAAGATAAATTCAAAATTGACTATAGCTCCATTTTGTAAATGTTTTATTGAAACATGAAAATTAAAACCAATAACCGTAGATGCTGGAAATCTGAAATAAAATCTGAAATAATATCGCTCGTGGACTGACTGGAGATAATCTGTAATGTGTTTTTTCAATTTGCATTTGGTTTTCCCAATGTAGTGCAAACCACATCACGATTATCACATTTACAAAATTGGAAGTATTACAGGTAAATTACTGGTTCAAAACTAAAACAAAATGCTGATGTTGAAAATCTGAAACAATACAGAAAAAATGCCAGAAACAGTCAGCAGGTTCAAGCATCCCCTGCGGAAATACAGGTAGTGACTGATGAAATCCTGATGAAGGACCTCAGACCCCAAAAGTCAACTCTCTTTCCCTTTCTACCTGACCTGCTGAGTGTTTCCAGTATTTTCCATTTTTAATTTACCTGGAAGAACGAGTTGGACCCTTGATGGCACCAAAAGTGTCAACATTTTTCAATTATAATTTATAGCTCATAAACATCAATTTATTTAGTGTCATCAAAGTGTCTTACCATCTTGTTATGCTTTTGTTTAAAGACTAGGTGATATTTAACTTAACAAACTACCTTTGCTATCTTGACTTCGCAGGTGTAGAGATATGATTGCTTCACTGCATCCGTGCAAATCCAGTACAAGACTGATTCCGCAAGGAAGAATAAAACTGGAATTTGGTCTGGATGCAATGGTGCACGGTCCAAAGAAATCAAGAGAATATCCAAAGCCTCTTGAGAAATATAGAAGTAATTCTATTAGTACCAAATCAGATAGAGCTCAATCAGCATAGATCAATCTAACTTTGTTAATTACTTTTTCATTAAACATATTAACTTTAGCAAAATAGATGCTTTATTAAATATTAGATTTGACCAAAATCAAAGAAATTAAATTCAAAATAAATGGTGTGGTCGAAATGGAAACTAAAACATTGGCCATCTATTTTATGATTGGAACCCCATGAATGAAATTTACAAGAGTCTGAAAATTCAGGGCAGTTGTATGCTTCTAGATTTTTTGCACCTATTTTGGCCAATAGTCAGTCAAGGCTTTACAATGGTCGGAAAGACCTTAAGTGTCAATCGACTATTCCTTCATGAGAGTGGATTACACAAGAGGCATAGGAACATAGAAAATAGGTGCAGGAGTGGGCAATTAGGCCCTTTGAGCCAGCACTGCCATTCAACATGATCATGGCTGATCATGCAAAATCAATATCCCTTTCCTGCTATCTCCCCATATCCCTGAATTCTGTTAGCCTTAAGAGCTTTATCTATTTCCCTTTTGACTACATCCGGTGAATTGGCCTCCATTGCCTTCTGTGGCAGAGAATTCCACAGATTCATAACTCTCTGGGTGAAAATGTTTGACCTCATTTCAGTCCTAAATAGCCTACCTCTTATTCTTAAACTGTGACCCCTGGTTCTGGACTCCTCCAACATCGGGAACATATTTCCTGCATCTAACCTGTCCAATCCATTAAGAAATTTATATATTTCTGTAAGATCCCCTCTCATCCTTCTGAATACCAGCGAATATAAGCCCAATTAATCCATTCTTTTATCAAATATCAGACCCGTCATCCTGGGAAATAACCTGGTGAACCTACGCTGCACTCCCTCAATAGCAAGAATGTCTTTCCTCAAATTAGGAGACCAAAACTGCACACAATGCTCCAGGTGTGGTCTCACCAGGGCCTTGTACAACTGCAGAAGGACCTCCTTGCTCTTATACTCAAATCCTCTTGCTGTGAAGGCCAACATGCCATTTGCTTTCTTCACTGCCTGCTGTACCTGCATGCTTATTTTCAGTGACTGATGTACAAGGACACCCAGGTCTCATTGCACCTCAGTTAGGCCACGTACCATCAATGCCTTAATGAACTGGCACAGCTAATCACTACACTACATCTTGAGGCCTCAGGACTTTAAACCTCAAGTCATTATTTATAGCAAATTATATTATAAATATTTTGAAAGAAAATAAGGAAATATTATTCTTGTGGCTTAAATTAGTAGAAAAATCACTCTTTTTAAACATATTACTGTATGGCACTATGATTTTATTTTTCTGTATTATTAAATGTTTGAAGCCATTCTGTTATTCATTCCCCACAGTGATGATTACCATCTTTCCCTGCCCTAGGTAGATTTACGTGATCTCTCAAAGCTATTTCTATTTGTATGACAAATAGACTGATGCAGATGGAAGAAGTTTTGAAAGATGTACTCCATTTAACACCATGGTCCAAACCACTAATTTGTTAAAGCACATTTGGTATTCCATTCCAAACACTCACAGGCATGCAGTTTACACTTCAAAATGAACATTTGCTGCACACTAGGTACATAGAGCAATACATAGATCATTTGTCAGGAATCTGGATGTCAGAAACCTGGTGAAAATCACTGCCCTTATCACTGCTGGGTGCTGCTCTATGGGGAACTGTCACTTCCATCACAGTGAGGAGGTGACTGGAGGAGACTCACTGTGATGGATGTTTCTTTTTTTTGTTTTGTGTTGGTTTGTGATTGTGTGTGTTATTGCTTATTTTTATTGCTCTTGTTGTTGGACTGTGGGTAACGGAATTTCGTCCAAAAGACTTGTTTTTTTGGATGACAATAAAGGCTATTCTGATTCTGAACTGGGCACTTTAGTGGTACTCTTGAAGCACTAAATCATTCATAGCTCAGTGAAGCGAGACTGCACTTGAAAGCTGGTGTTGGAAGAGCTTGGAGCGTTTGGTGTGGCTGTTTAGTGTTGTAATCTGGGACTGAAGGCTGCACCCTGCTGGCACAATGAGTGCGATGCATTCCTGGGAACTGGCACGGGCAGAATGATAGAGAAATCTATGGGCAGAGGAGAATTTGCAGACAAATAGACAGAGGCGGAGAAGCAGTGGCTTCTATCACATCCAAGGGAGATCATAGGGTCCAGGATGTTTTGTCGCCACGCATTGGCCCTCAAGTTAGGAAAAGGGGACGTACAACGCAATCTGGGTGTCCTAGTGCATCAGTCACTGAAAGGAATCATGCAGGTACAACAGGCAGTGAAGAAAGCCAATGGAATGTTGGCCTTCATAACAAGAGGAGTTGAGTATAGGAGCAAAGAGGTCCTTCTGCAGTTGTACAGGGCCCTAGTGAGACCGCACCTGGAGTACTGTGTGCAGTTTTGGTCTCCAAATTTGAGGAAGGATATTCTTGCTATTGAGGGCGTAGGTTTACTAGGTTAATTCCCAGAATGGCGGGACTGTCATATGTTGAAAGACTGGAGCGACTAGGCTTGTATACACTGGAATTTAGAAGGATGAGAGGGGATCTTATCGAAACGTATAAGATTATTAAGGGGTTGGACACGTTAGAGGCAGGAAACATGTTCCCAATGTTGGGGGAGTCCAGAACAAGGGGCCATAGTTTAAGAATAAGGAGTAGGCCATTTAGAACGGAGATGAGGAAAAACTTTTTCAGTCAGAGAGTTGTGAATCTGTGGAATTCTCTGCCTCAGAAGGCAGTGGAGGCCAATTCTCTGAATGTATTCAAGAGAGAGCTAGATAGAGCTCTTAAGGATAGTGGAGTCAGGGAGTATGGGGAGAAGGCAGGAACGGGGTACTGATTGAGAATGATCAGCCATAATCACATTGAATGGCGGGGCTGGCTCAAAGGGCCAAATGGCCTACTCCTGCACCTATTGTGTATTGTCTATTGTCTAAACAGCATAGCAGCCAGCCCACAGTCCCAAGCCCTACATCTCAGTGTAGTGGAAATAAAGCTCCAATCAAATTGCCAGTCCAATGCACCATCACTGAGCTGTAGATGATTCATTGCTGTGGGAGTACCAGCAATTAATTCATACCAGGTTCCTGGCACAGTAGCAATGGAGAGAGGGCAGACGTTTGTGGCAGGTGTCAGCACAGTGTGCTATATTAATTCAACAACCTCTTTTATTGCACATTTCATTAGCGTTCCCTTGCCTGGAAATGTATGCTAAGCACTAAGGTTGAGAGCTTCAGTTTAATGGTTGAGAGATTCAAGTTCCTGGACGTTATATTACCAATGATCTGTCGTGACCAACCACTTTGATGCGACAGCCAAAAATGCACACCAATGTCTCTACTTCCTGAGGAAACTAAGGAAATTTGGCATGATTTCAGTGAATCTTACAAACTTCTACACTTACACCATAGAAAGCATACTGTTGGACAGCTTGGTTTGAGAACAGCTCTGCCCAAGACCTCAAGAAATTCCAGAGAAATGTAGATTTATCCCAGTCCTTCATACAGACCAGACTTCCCACCAATGACTCCACCCACATTTCACGCTACCTCGGAAAAATAGCCAACATAATCAAAGACTTGTTCCACCCCGATCATTCCTTCTTCTACCTGCTCCCATCCGGCAGAATGTGCAGAGGCTTGAAAACACGCACCACCTGACTCAGTAACACCTTCTTCCCCTCTGTTATCAGACTTCTGAATGGTCCTTCCATAAGCTTGGGTGCTGTTGGATTCACGTCTACCACAGTGAGGGCATTAGGCTTTGTCTATGGAACTGCAGGGACTACAATTTTGAGATCTACTGTATATTCTGCACTCTGTACTGTATCTTCCCCTTTGCTCACTGCACTTTGCTCTATCCATTTCTTTGCATCTCAACAAATTAAAATTAAGATTAATCCGCAGAATGACTGTCATGCATTGCACCTGTAGTATTCAACAATTTGTTTTATGGATTAGTTAAGAGTAATTATCACTCTTCTTCCTTGAAGTTGACATAAAACTTACCTTCTTGAATTTTCCCTTTACATTGAACCAGCAAAGCTAGCTCTGTCCAAGCTACTGGTAGATTTACGTGATCCCCTGAACCAAGTGTACTCAGACCAACTTTGCGCTAAGGAGTGAAGAACATCAATTAACATAATTAACATCATTATTTTGTTTGTAGAATTCAGCATTTACCAATACTATACCTTGTCACTAAAAGTACTGCATTACAGTAAAATAAGGCAAAGCTTAGATTGTGATAGATTAATTAATGGGTGGACCTATTCAGATGAAGGGTCCCGACGTGAAACATCACCTTTCTGTTTTTTCCAGAGATACTGTCTGAGCTGCTGAGTTACTCCAACATTTTGTGTCGATCTCCGCAAAAGCTGCCTAACTTGTTGAGTTCCTCCTTTTGTGCTGTGGTTTGTAATCATATGACCCTACATTAGTACTCCAAATTGTCCTAAATTTTCCCTTCTTTACAGACTTTGGTTAAAGTGCACTCACTTAATACTATTAAGAAAGTGTTAAGAGTGTTTAATTGTCAAATGCACTGGGAACAGAACAATGAAATTCTTACTTGTTGCAGAGAAGATTTGTAAGGATGTTGCCAGGACTTATAATAATAATAATAATAATAAGCATTTATTTTATATAGCGCCTTATCAGGTGCTCAAAGCGCTTTACATAAACAATCAAACATAAAAACAAACAGACAAACTATCCTAACGGAGAAGCGGCGAATAAACAACGCCAGCGTCCTCTCACGTCAGGGTCCGGCAGTAGACAACAAAAAGCACAGGACACACAGATACAATTTTTTTACACAATTTTTACACAAACAGCCATCACAGTGATTGCTCTAGGCACACCCTCACTGTGATGGAAGGCAAAGTCTTATCTCCTCCTGATTTCTTCTCCCGTGGTGCCACGAGGTGATCGAGGCTCCCAACTTTTTGAAGCCCCCACCGGGCGATGGAAAGTCCCAGGGCCGAGCCGAGCAGGCCGATGAAGGTCCTGAGCCCCCACCGGGCGATGGAAAGTCCCAGGGCCGAGCCAAGCAGGCCGATGAAAGTCCTGAGCCCCCACCGGGCGATGGAAAGTCCCAGGGCCGAGCCAAGCAGGCCGATGAAAGTCCTGAGCCCCCACCGGGCGATGGAAAGTGCTGCGGCCGAGCCACGCAGGGCGATGAAGGGCCTGCGAGCGGGTCGATCATACCTCGCACTTCGGGGCGGTTGAAGCTGCTACGGCTGGAGCTCCCAAAAACCGGTCGCCAGCCAGGGACCTGCGAACTCCCGATGTTGCGGTCTGCAGGGTCCACGGCCGAAGCCTCCGAGATGGTAAGTCCAGGCCCTGCGACCGGAGTCTTCAAGGTCGATCCCAGCTGGAGGCCGCCGACTCCACGATGTTAGGCCGTAGCGCGAACGTAGATACGACACGGTAAAGGTCGCATCTCCGTTGAGGAGATTTGAAAAAAGGTTTCCCCCAACCCCCCCACCATCCCCCCACATACACAGAGTTAAAAATAAAACAAAACGTACATTAAACGATGACAGACAAAAAAACAAAAAAAAAGACAGAGAGACTGCCGGTGAGCCGCAGCTGCAGAACACAGCCACGCCCCTTTCAGGGGCTGAGCAATCAGGAGAGGTTGGGCAGGCTAGGATTTTGTTCCTTGGGGCGCAGGAGGATGAGGGGTGATGTTACCGAGGTGTATAAGATCACAAGGAGAATAGATAGGGTGAATGCACAGTTTTTTACCCTAGGTAGGGGAATCAAGAGCCAGAGGGCATAGGTTTAAGGTGAGAGGCCAAAATCTAACATAAACCTTAGAGGCAAACTTTTCATGCAGAGGGTGGTGTGTATATGGACTAAGCTGCCAGAGAAGGTAGTTGAGGCAGGTACTGTGACAACATTTAACAAACTCTTGGACAGGTACATGAATGGAAAAGGGTTGGAGAGATATGGACCAAATGCAAGCAAATGGGACTAGCTAAGATGGGACATTTTGGTCAGCATGGATGATTTGAGCTGAATGGCCTGTTTCCGTGCTGTATGATTCCCTGACATTACATACTATTCACTGCATCTGCAATTTTATAATTTTCAAATATGTTTTCAAATATGAAATGTAATTTAAAATGTAACAAATTGGAGAAACTGAGCAACTCATAAAATTAGGGGCTACCCCTCCCATCTATCTAGGATAGTATTTTATATAATTAATGTGCCAAAAATTGCTATTGAAGTATTTCATCTAACGATGGAATTTGTATTCTTTCATGCCGTTATTCACCTTATTTCTGGTGAGCATTTTTTTAGCCATATCAATCATTCGTTCCTTCTTATTTTGTTCTTTTGCACACTTAAACTCCTGCACAAATTTTTCTGTGACTTCAAAGAGGGGTCTGAAAAACAATATGAACAATAGTAATTGTAAACAATAATATTAAAAGCAATTGTTAATAATTAAAAGCAGTTGTTTTTGAGATAGTTATTTTTTAGTTAAAGATAGCAAGACCCAATCACCAGGCTGAAACATTAACTCTGTTTCTGTCTCACATGTGCACATTGACCTCTTGAACATCTCCAACATTTTCTTTTTTTACTTCAGATTTCCAGCATCTGCAAGTATTGCAAATTATGTTATATTTTCCTTAATGTGTCTGAACATTGGAGAAAGGAATTATTCAGCCCCCGCTGAACCTGTACCACCATTCAATAACATAATGGCTGATTCAATACCGCAATACCATCAACTCTTTCCATACCCCTTGATACTCTGGATGGGTACACCAGTACCACCTATAGTTCGAATGACTGTCAATCTTTGCCTTGATTTCTACTTCTGCCGTGAACTCATCTTTCTTGCTTCAAGTGTTGTTTACATTCAGATAAAGAGCAGCTAATTTTGTCTTATCATTTTTCCTTAGTCTGATTACTTGTTGCTCTACTTCTCAATGGTCAATGGTGTTTATTTGCCACATGTGCAAATGCACAGTGAAATTCTTTGTTTACATACAGTAAAGTATTGCTGTACATAAGCACAAACCTCAATTCACAAAGTGTACAGAAATAGTTTACTGAGACTGCATGCAAGAGTCACCAGGTTTTGGCGCCATTTCTAAAGTCCAGTCCTGGTCTGCACTCTAGGTTTTATGGAGCAGAGCTCGATCCAGGTGTGCTCCATACTGCTGCAGGGCCACCAACCCTCGCCGTTGTATGGATTGTCCAGTGAACCGACATTCCCTCCTTGCCCGTCTATCTTTGTGTCCCGGGGGTGCCTCTTGCAGCCGACCTTGCAGGTGCAGAAGGCCAGACCCCAGTTTAGGCTCCTATCGGTCTTGCATCTCATGTCCATAATAGCCAGCTCCATTCTCTCCAGTTCTCTGATCTTCAGGAGGCGAGCAGGGACCGGATTAATGATTCTGCCTACAGGCTGTGGTCGACTGTGCGGGGTCCTCTGTGTCCAGCCACAAGGCCCGCTGTGTCTCCTGCCCGGTGGGCCGCACCGTGTCACCGAATACTCAACTAAATTTTGACAGATGCTGTCTAGAAAGTGTCATGATTGGTTGCATCAGGGCCTGGTGAGGAAATTCCAATGCACAGAAACACAAGAGACTGTTGAGAGGGGTGGACACAGCTTTACAACCAGCCAAGAACTATTGGAATCATGAGTAAAACACAAATTGCTGTACACAATGCACTCCAATAATAATAACCCTTACAGTAATCCTGCACCATTGCCTTCCTCAATAACCCTTCATCTAAAATGCTATCATCTATTTTTAGCTTATTATATCTCTCTTCTATCCTCCTGTTCCAATTTCACAAATAAGCCAGTTTAAATTCTCCACAATAGAACAAAATACCAGTTCCATCTGTCTATAGAAATTCATTACTGCATAAAATCTAGTAAGTACTATTGCAAGAAGGGATCCTTCGGTATATAAAATGTAAGTGTGCACACTACATTATAAATTCAAGAAACAACGTAGAATGCTTTGCGTTGTAATCCGTTAAAAGAGTACAATCATAAAGATGCATTACAAAAAACATAGCAATAATACATAAATAACATGTCTCGGTACTGAATGATAATATATTTGACAATCATATGTGACATGACAACATAGGCATTAAAGTGCAACGTAACTTTTTTGCAGCATGTTTTGAATAGCAACCTTTCAAGGTTTCTTCTGACTTTTTTGCAAGTCTAGCTTCAAGTATTATGTGATCATGTTGGGAAACTATCCCAAATCTGTGCACAATGGGTATCTTCAATATCGGCATCTTTACAGTTGTAAATGGCTAATCTATATGCAAAGTAAATGCACAGCAAAATTTTATTAAAGTGATACAAATACAGCAGGGGATATTCCAAACATAGTTGCAAGGCAATGATTCATTTCAGGATGTTAAAATTATGTTGTAAGTTTGTCGTATATAGTAAAATGTTAACCAAATTATTAACTTTCACCATATTTCATGAAGTCATAGCATTACATTGCACAGAAACCAGCTGTTCCACCCAACTCCTCGTTGCCCACCAAGTTGCCTACTTAGGCTGGTCCCATTTGCCTGCATTTTAGTTACTTTTATTGTCATGTGTACTGACGTACAGTGAAAAGCTTTTGTTGTGTGCTAATCAGTCAGCGGAATGACAATACATGATTACAATCGACCATCCAGTGTACAGACACATGATAAAGGGAATAATGTTTAGTGCAAGTTAAAGTTGAGTAAAGTCCAATTAAAGATAGAGTTGGATAGTAGCTCAGGACTGCTCTCCAGTTGATAGAATGGATCAGTTGCCTGATAGCAGCTAGGGTGAAACTATCCCTGAATATGGAGGTGTATGTTTTCACTCTTCTATACCTCTTGCCTGATGTGAGAGGTGAGAAGAGGGAGTGACTGGGGTGAGATTCATCCTTGATTATGCTGGGTAACCTTGCCGAGGTAGTGTGAGATGTAAATGGAGTCAATGGAAGGGAGGTTGGTTTGCGTGATGGTCTGGGCTGTGTCTACAATTTTTTGCAATTTCTTGAGCTGTTCCCAAACCATGCGATGATGCATCATGCTAAAACGCTTTCTACGCGGCTCTGCTCGGCGGCCCCAGCCTCGAGGCGTTGAGCGCCGGTCAAGTGGAAATAGAGCCCGGCTGACAGATATGGCGAACGGGGAGAAGGGCTGGAGGGCCAGCAGGAGCGGCGAGGGGCCGAGGAGCCGCGGGAAATGAGGCGCAGAGCAGGGGTGCCGAGCCTGGATGAGCGAGGAGCGCAGAAACGGGGAGAGGTGTCAGGACACACGGAGCGCTGGGAGGGAGCCGGAGACGCGCTGATGGAAGAAGACGGGGGAAGCCGAGTTGCAGCACGGAACGTGTTAAAATCTCTTGGCGGGCCGGATAAAATCTCTTGGCGGGCCATAGTTTGGAGACCCCTGAGCTGTATGATCATGTATTGTTCATATATGTGATTCGCTTTCCCCCCAGTTAAATTATTTAAATCTCTGGGGAAGTGGAAGTACCTTTTAATTTTATCTGTTTGTGCCTAAATTCTATTAGCTGAGGGATAAAAGTGTTCTTCTAGTGTGATATGCTCATTGGCACTCTGCTTCTTATACTGAACAATATTTTCGGCTCCAACCACACTCCTTGTGTCATTAATCCACTCTTACACACGACAATTTCTTCTGATTTTTTATATTTCCCGCTTCTTTTGAAAGCAGCAATTGCTGTAGCTGGCTGTTGGCCTCTATTTTGACAAGTCCCAATCGCCGCTTCCTTCCGATCCTATTGTTTGCAACCTTGGCTAATACTAGATCCAACGCAGCCTGCTTGTTTGTTGCACTAAAAACACTCTAATTATGGATACTTTGTTCTGGTTGTGGTTGATTACTGCGCAAACACCTCGCGCAGGTCGGAGTGAGTAGAGTAGTGACAAGCATTAGCATTTCCAATCCCCCATTGTGTTCTTGTCGCTGTCATTTCAATGATATGGTACTGTGTTAATATCACACTAAGTTACCCTCAACTCTTGGGGCCGAATGAAATCACGTTTAACTCCCCCTCGGAAATATTTTAGGTAAGCAGGAGAACGACAATGAAGAAGGGCTTAAGAAAAGTTTTAAAAAAAGTGAATTTTTTACTTGCTACTTGCAAAGCAATTTCTATGGTTCAATGGCCCGCGCAAAAGACGGACATTTGGTATGTTATAGCGACTAGGAGAGGGTAGCTGCAGTAAAATAGAAATGTATCTAATACCGACCATCATACAGGGGGGAATCTCCGCACCTGATCCTGACCAGACTGAGTCGCGATCTCGAAGTTGTTCCTCGATGCGCCGAGTCTGTTGTCCCGGCGGTTTCCATGGAGACCCCACCCCCGGAGCGCGCGCCACGGGTCACCGAGAGGCGAAGATGGTCTCTCTGAAAACAAACTTTACTTTCTTACTGGATTTAAAACAGTGTTTCCTTTCCGCCTCTCCTCTCAACCCTCCAGATAACAATAAAATCATATATCAAAAGCAAGCCAATGGCTTATTGACAATTCTGATCATGTATGATTCCGTTTTATTTATTCGTGCACGGTTAGGCTATGCTTTTAAATGCCTAGAATTAAGTCGCTTGTTTGGCTGAGAATTGTGAAGTGTTAACTAAATCGGTATGGGCTAGGGTAGCCAACGGTCCTATATTGAACAGGATGCTCCGTTTTTAAAAGTAAACCTGGTTGTCGTATGATTTTCCATGAAACAATAATTGCAGCCTATCGGATTTGTATGGCCTCTATGTAAGGATAATCCTCTTCGTTTCTTGATCCTATTCGGTACTTAATGTTTGAAAATTCTATCAAGTCAATTCCATACAATAAATTTTGGAACAAATCCATGTTTATTTCTCTCATCGATCCACATGCGTCCAAATGACAATTATGCTCTGAATATTATGTGGGGCAGTCAGCTGTGGGAAATTACATTAAAATGTTTGACAGTGCACAGGCAATTGCCAGCATTTAAATAAATAATACATGATTTTAAAAAGTATTCCTTTAATGCACAAAACCCTAATGGGAAAAGTGATGAAGAATGGGTTTGTTTAATTCGAATCAAAATAAAAGGTTTATGTTCCCAGAAATATCAGTAAGCCCAAGGAGGAGGACTAAGAGACAGGGGATGCTGTAATCTGGAACAAAAAAACAAACTGCTTGATCAACTCAGCAGATCAGATGACATTTGATGATGATTGATGTTTTAGGTTGAGACCCTGCATCAGCACTGAGTGTGTAGATGGGAGATATAAAGAAGTGAGAGGGAGGGATGAGGCAAGTGAATCTGAAAGTAAACTGGCAAAAAACATTACAACACACTCACCACATTCAAAACATCGCTGAAGTCTCACCTGTTCAGTACTGCCTTCAACCACTGAAGGTCACCTCACCTTCTGTCTCCTTTCTCTGTTCATTTATTTATTTACTTATTTATCTATTTATTCATTTCCCCTATGCTCTCAAAATCTCTGTAAAGCGTCTTTGAGTATATGAAAAGCACTATATAAATAAAATGTATTATTATTATTATTATTATTAAAAGTGAGGGCAATTGTGCATCCCACACAGAGAGGTGGGAGAATAGGAAATAACAGAAATTCAACTTTTATTTTATATGTATTCACAGAAGACACAACAAGAAACTGACAGGAATATGGGCAGCACGGCGGAGCAAGCAGTCGAGTTACAATGCTTGCAGTGCCGGAGACCCGGGGTCGATCCCGACAGCAGGTGCTGTCTGTATTTAGCCACACGGTCAATGGTGTACAGAGAATAGAGCAAGGGACTGAGCTCACGAATCTGAGGGTCACCAGTATTGAGAGTCGACATGGAGGAAATGTTGTGGCCAATTCTAAGTGACTAAGGTTTACCGGTCAAGAAGTCCAGAAGTCAGATAATGGTCCCAAGACCAAGGTCCAGAGTTTAGGGATATCCTTATTCATAATTATGTTGTTGAAGGCTGAGCTGTAGTCAATGAATAGCATCCTGACATAGGTATTCTTATTTGACAAGCTGATCCAGGGCTGAATGGGGTGCAAGAGAGATGGCACCCGCCATAGACCTAATTTTCCTGCACAACAGTTATACCCTTTCATGACAATTAATCTTTGGTGTTGGCAATATTATTGTTTGTTTTGTGTGTGTGTGTGTGTGTGTGTGTGTATTCTTCTCTATATGTGTATTTGTATGTGTATATACATACACTGAACTTTACTCTCTCGTTTATTATATTGTTTACAGTGTACTATGTTTACATATTCTGTTGTGTTGCTGCAAGTAAGAATTTTGTTGTTCTCTGAGACATATGACAATAAAACACTCTTGTCTCTTGATTTTTTAAGTTTAACTGGAAGTAATTAGCAATATCTTTAAAGACAACTTTACACATGCAATAACAAGATTTAATTTTTTATTACAACAACTTTAATGGACAAATATTGCAAATGTTACCACAAGATCAAAGGGGAAGAAATGAGATGTTTGCAACAGAGTGGTAAAACTTAGCGAATAAATTTTAGATATGTGCTTTTCACCACACATTTGCTCAATACCCTCATTCACAATTTCTTATTTATAAATAAAATCAAGACCTTCAACCGTGCTGATATTTGGACATGAAGTTCTGGCCAGTTGGTGTGGACAGTACTTGAGAGATTTTCAGAGAAGACACAACATAAAGTTATTTTAGACCTTTATGTCTTTGCTGCCATCTCTCGTTCATTTATGTCATGGCGTTAAAGTGAGAAAAATCCCAAGGCAAGCATGAATGTTGAACAAGAAAGAAAAAAGTGCACCACACAAATTAAGCTGTGTGGATAAAATTAAATGCATTAATGATAAATAAATACATATGCACTATTATTTGAATTATGGATGACACTTCAAATATTTCACATCCTCTTATTCCTTTAACTTACTCCAACTCACTTTGCTTTCTCTCATGCTCTGTATGTTAAAGTTCAGTTCTTAATACAGACAACAACACAAACAGTTAAAGGTAAACCAAGCCAATGGTAGGCCACAGCAGGAACGGAGACTCGGCCCAGAAAACAAAGGTCAAGTCTCCGTTCGGAAGAGACAATTTTACAGTCCACACAACACACAACCACAAAAAGCTTTAATTATCATCAGACGGGAGTGGGGGGACCAGTGCTAAGGGTGTATGACCATACTCAGCACTCCCCTTGCTTCCACTCAAAGATACAGTATTTTCGCTTTTTTTTGTATACAGAATTTGCAGCAAGAATGTTTAACACAACATTTCCTTCAAATCAATCACAAACTGTATCGAACACAATATACTTGACCCTTCAGTCATAAAACATTCCACATAATGGTCGAAGGTAAGGATCCTTATCATACCACAGAAGGTCCCGTTTACACACTCCCACAAATAGTCAACAGTTAACCACATCCTAATCTTAACGAGAGCATTGTCCATCGTCTTTCCCAGACATTCTTCCCAGGCAAAACAGGATATACTGCTCTTTAGGAATCACATTATCATAGTCAATTAGTCCATTTTTTATTTATTTGTCACATACACATATATGTGCAGTGAAATTAAAGATTCCCAAACAGTCCAACAATAAGAGCAATAAAAATAAGCAATAACACACACAATCATAAACCAACACCAAACAAAAAGAAACATCCATCACAGTGAGTCTCCTCCAGTCACCTCCTCACTGTGATGGAAGGCCAGAATGTCTTTTCTCTTCCCCTGCCGTCTTCTCAGGCTGTTGAAGTTGCCACGTCGGGGCTCCCGACATTGAAGCTTCTGCCGGGCAGAGAAAATCCCACGGCCTATTTCAGGCTGCGCCAGACGGTGAAAGGTCCGCGGCGGGCCGACCCAAGCCCCGCAATTCGGGGCGGGCGAAGACGCTGCCGCTGCCGGAGCTCCCGATGCCGGCCCCCACCCAGGGCAGGGCCTGCGAGCTTCCGATTTCCACGCGGCCCACGGCCGAAGCCTCCGAAGATGAGTCACAGCCGCACTCGCAGCGCCACCACAGCCTCCGAAGGCAGCCAGCTCTGCAGATGGTAAGTCCAGTTGGTGGGCTCTGCGAACCAGAGCCCAGGTGGTCCCAGGTGGAGGCCGCCACCTCCAGGTGTTTGGCCGATGGTAGGCCACAGCGGGAACGGAGACTTGGCCCAGAAAACAAAGGTCAAGTCTCCGTTCGGAAGAGACAATTTTACAGTCCACACAACACACAACCACAAAAAACACTACATCATATCTAAATACTACAATTAAGACAAAAAACAACAAAAAATACAAAAGACAAACGGACTGCAGGCAAGCCGCAGTTACTAGGGCAGCGCAGGCGCATCAGCTATTCAGGACCCAAAGTTCAGGCTCATCCTATTCATTCATTCTACCATTTTATTAGTTCGGTGGTTTCCAGGGATTGTAAGTTTCAGACACATCCTTATGAGCAATTAGCAT
This sequence comes from Rhinoraja longicauda, assembly GCF_053455715.1. NCBI lineage: Eukaryota > Metazoa > Chordata > Chondrichthyes > Rajiformes > Arhynchobatidae > Rhinoraja > Rhinoraja longicauda. The sequence goes on along the minus strand of NC_135955.1, from coordinate 70,658,833 downwards.
TTCTCCACTTTCAACAATATAGAAGCTCCACAAGCATACAAGCAGGTTTGCAGACAATGGTCAAGCATCCCATCATGCAAAGTTAATAGCCATTAACTCTTTCATGCACTGCTCTAATTACATATTATATCTTCCATCTTCTCTGATAACCCAAAATCTATTCTTTATTGTAGTTAGTGCCACATGGTTATACAGCATGGAGGCAAGCACTGCGGCCCAACTTGTCTTTGCCATCCTGAACTGGTCACATTTGCCAGTTGCCTACCTGAACTGGTCACATTTGCCTGTGTTCGGTCCACATCCCTTGAAACCTTTCCTATCCACATATTGTCTCAATTACTTATAAACATTGCAATTGTACCTGCCTCTACAGCTTCCTCTGGCATTGGTCTATTGTCATGTGTACCTAGATACAGTTAAAAAAATATTGTTTTGCCTGCTATTCAGGTAAATCAAATCATACATGACAACATCAGGTAGTGCAAAAGAGAAAAAAAGTAGAGTGCAGAATCTAGTATTACAGCTAAAGAGAAAATCCAGTTTTAGCAAGTGCAGAGGGCGAAATGAGGTAAATTGGGAGATTGGGAATACATCCACAGCTTGTGCAAGGTCCATTCAAGAATGTGATATGAGAAAAGCAGCTGTTCTTGAATCTTGCAGTATATACTTTTAAACACTTGTATTTTCTATCTGACGGGAGAGGGGAGAGGAGACAATGACCAGGGTGCGAATGGCCCGATTATGTTGGTGAGGCAGCGAGAAGTTTAAAGATGTTACATTCATGCTAAATGATTATGCCCTCACTAGCAGTGGCACTGGGAAGACTCCAGATTACCATTTTTGAGGTCCTGTTTATAACCATTTTCCTAACTCCCTATATTTGCTCTGCAAGATATCATCCCTTTTTATGCCTATATCGTTGGTTCTAATGTACAAAACAACTTCTGCTTGCAACCCCTTAAAAGCCAAACCGTCAGCGCTTACCACTTGGAGCTCATACACAGCCACTCTTAAAATGGTCACTCCAAAAAATGGTCACCTTGCTATAGGAAGGATGTCATTTAGCTAGAAAGGAAGCAGAAAAGATTCAATAGGGTATTACCAGGAGCTGAGGGCTTCAATTGAGGAGACTGTTTGGACTGTGATTTTTTTTTGCTGGAGCGCAGAAGGCTGAGGGGAGATTTTAGAGGTGTTCAAAATCATGAGAGGCATAAGGTCATAAGTCATAGGAGTAGAATTAGGCCATTCGGCCCATCAAGTCTACTCGCCATTCAATCATGGCTGATCTATCTCTCCCTCCTAACCCCATTCTCCTGCCTTCTTTCCATAACCTCTGACACCTGTACTAATCAAGAATCTATCTATCTCTGTCTAAAAAATATCCATTGACTTCCTCCACAGCCTTCTGTGGCAAAGAATTCCACAGATTCACCACCTCTGACCAAAGACATTTATCCTCATCTCCTTCCTAAAAGAACATCCTTTAATTCTGAGCCAAGACCTCTGGTCCTAGACTTACCCATTAGTGGAAACATCCTCTCAACATCACTCAATCCAAGTCTTTCAGTATTCTGTATGTTTCAATGAGGTCCCCCCCTCAATCTTCTAAACTCCAATGCATACAGGCCCACTGCCGACAAATACTCATCATAACTTAACCTACTCATTCCCGATTCCTGGGATCATTCTTGTAAACCTCCTCTGGACCCTTTCCGGAGCCAGCACATCCTTCCTCAGATATGGTACCCACAATTGCGCACAATACTCCAAATGCGGCCTTACCAGCTCCTTATAGAGCCTCAGTATTACATCCCTGTTTTTGTATACAAGCCTTCTTGAAATAAGTGCTAACATTGAGCTTGCTTTCTTTACCGCAGATTTGACTTGCAGATTAACTTTTTGGGAATCCTGTACCAGCACTCAAGTCCCTTTTGCACCTCAGATTTCTGGATTCTCTCCCCATTTAGAAAATATTCCAACTACCAAAATGCATGACTTCACACTTTGCTACACTATATTCCATCAGCCACTTCTCTGCCCACTCTCCCAACCTGTCCCTTCTGCAGAGTCCCTGCTTTCTCTACACGACGGGCCACTCCACCTATTTTCGTATCATCCGCATAGGCAAGATGCAAGACCCGCAGTCTTTTTCCTGCAACACAGCAGTACAGAACAAAAGGACATAGGTTTAAGGTGACAGGCAAAAAAATGTATACACCGCTGCAACCCTAATTATACATCATTTGTGTTTCCTCTTCAGCTTTCTTTAAACCAGATAATGCAGTGTCTCATTTTAATTGAAACCCTTCATTGTATAGGTGAAATTTCTCTGAACCTTCTTGAATGTATAGGTGAAATTTCTCTGAACCTTCTAGAATATAATGATCTTCCTATACTGTGGTGACAAAAACTATAAACAATGCTTCAGTGGTGGATTAACCAACATTTTATGGTTTTAATAACTTCCTTGTTTTTATATTTCATGCTCCAGCTAATAAAGTCCTCTGAAAAAGCTTCATTACGATTAAATTCCATCTGACAATAGACAATAGGCAATAGACAATAGGTGCAGTGTTTTGTTAGTGTGTTTCCTTTCTGTAACCTGCTACAGTACAGCTACACAACTAATTAACAGAGGCTTTACACTCCAGTCTTGGGTTCAGCCATTTTAATTCAGGATCATTCTGGCTACAGCCTCATGGGTAATATATCCCCGGTACTGCACCACCGGGTGCGCTATTCCCATAACATCCCCCTTTATATACAAAACAGATATGTACAGGAACTTTACATGTATAGCCATAAATTAAATTCTTCCATGGTATCTTATTTCACTGAGTCCAACATGTCTCCAACAGTCCATTTACCAACATGCCTTTGACAATCCATTTCCGTGGTAGCTTCCAAATTTTCCTCCCTTGGATCTGCGACAGTTCAGTTCTCGGAATTATCTAAACTTTGAACAACACATGTCTGGTTCCTCATTCCCTTTCCCTTTTTATCTATTAATTTGTTTGTTTATTTATTTAGTTTTATTAGCCATTACATAAAACAATGCATATCAAACTATAACCGAAAATATAACATTAATTTTTTAAACATAACCTAATAGCCTGTACATCTATATTCAACTACATGTACAGGCCCTATCCTTATTTGGGCACATAATCCTGCAGATAGCGTGGTTTTCGAACGCATCTACCAGATCTTGTTGTCAGGGTTTGATGCTCCCTGGGGACCGGTGGTCGGCTCATAGGTCGATTTTCTCGCTCCGGTTCAGGCAATGGCTCGTTGGTCTTCCTCAGATGGCGCCGATTCCGACGATAGATGACGCCGTCCTCGGTTCTGACTTCATAAGATCTGGGTTGCGCAACACGGCCTACAACCACAGCCTTCCCCCAGGACTGATGTCGATTATCGGTCGGCTTCACTCGAACTGGATCGCCAGCTTTCAGGGGAATCAGATCTTGAGATCCTCTGTTGTAGTAGTCTGCTTGTCTGTCTCTAGCTGCTCTCAACTCATCTCTTACTTTTTTTGGAATTTCAGGTTTGAGCAGCCTCTGAGTAGTCGGTAGAATGGTCCTGGTACGTCTGTTCATCAATCTTTGAACTGGACTGCTACTTATGCCAGGTGTTGGTGTGTTGCGAAAAGCTAGTAGGCTCAGGTAAGGATCAGCTCCGGCAGCCTTAGCCTTCCTCAGCAATGACTTCGCAACTTTCACACTGCTCTCCGCCTTTCCATTACTCTGTGGATAATAGGGTGATGTGCTCGTATGTTCAAACTGCCACTTCTTGGTAAAACTCTTGAACTCCTCAGCTGTGAACTGTGGCCCATTATCTGTGATGAGCTGATCTGGTATTCCATATCTTGCGAACTGGCCTTTCATTTTATGGATGACATTCACTGCCAGTGTTTTCTCTAGTCTATTTCCCAATATCCTGAGAAATAGTCCACAGTGATCAAATAGTTCCTTCCATCCAAGTGGAACAAATCTGTACCCACCTTCGCCCATGGTCTCCCTGGAATTTCATGGGAATGCAGCGTTTCTTTTGGTTGCTCTTTCCCTTGAGCTTGACATGTCTCACATTTTTGTATGAAGTCCTTGATTTCTGCACTCATTCTGGGCCAGTGCAGACATTCTCTTGCCCTTCTTAGACAGCCATTCACACCAATGTGGGAATCATGTACTCTTGTGAGCATGTCGCGTCTCCTGGCTTTAGGGATGATTACTCTCTCTCCCCTAAATATGAGGCCATCTCCAACACTCAGCTCGTCCCTCACATGGAAATAGGAGATGAGCTCTGGGTCAACATCCTTCTTGTTCTCTGGCCAGCCTCGTTTGATCACCTCTTGCAGTTTCTGCATAGTCTCATCTTCTCCTGTTGCATCCCTTATGCCATTTAGCAGAGGCTGTGCTATTGGGATGTGCCTTGCCAGGTTTACAGTCTCCAGTTCTCTCATGGTCTTGTCAGTCTTGCCAGCACTGCCTTCAACCACTGAAGGTCACCTCACCTTCTGTCTCCTTTTTCTGTACGTTTACTTATTTATCTATTTATTCAATTCTCTATGTTCTAGAAATCCCTGTAAAGCGCCTTTGAGTGTTTGAAAAGCGCTATATAAATGTAATGCATTATTATTATTATTATTATTATTATATGCTCTGCTCAACGTGTCTGCAAGGTGCATCTCCTTCCCTGGTCTGTATCTTATTGTCACATCATAGGTCTGCATCCTCACCAGCATCCTCTGCAATCTCTTTGGTGCCCAATGAAGTGGTTTTGTGGCGATTATCTCCAGTGGCTTATGGTCTGACTGCACATTCACTGGCCTTCCATATGTGTACACATGGAACCTCTCTAGACCAAACATCACTGCCAGCAATTATTTTTCTATTTGTGCATATCTGGTCTCCGCATCCGTCAGGGCCCTGCTGGCATAGGCAACTGGATGGCCCTCCTGCATCAGCGCCGACCAAGTCCAGTTTCTGACGCGTCGGCCTGTACTGTCAGCTCCTTGGATGGATCATAGTATCTGAGTACTGGCTCGGCAGTTACTAGCTTCTTTATGTCCATCACCGCCCTGTCATGCACCTGTGCCCACCACCAAACTACATCCTGGGTCAGCTTGCGTAGCGGTTCACATAGGTCGCTTAATCCAGGAAGGAATTTGCTCAAGTAGTTAACAAAGCCAATAAATCGCTGAACTCCTTGGACATCCGTTGGGTTAGGCATATGTAGCACGGCTTCTACCTTCCCTGGATCTGGTTTCAGTCCTGCAGCAGAGACTCTATGTCCTATGAAAGTGACTTCCTTCACCTTCAGCTTTGCCTTCTCTATGTTCAGCTTCAGGTGACGGTCACGACATCTCTCCATCAGAGCTTTAACCTTCCTGTCATGGTCTCTTTCTGCTTCCTCTGCCGTTTTTCCTTTCCCAAACACTAGGATGTCGTCAGCAACAGACCTCACTCCTTCCAGGCCCTCCAGCACTTGGTTCTGTCGTCGCTGGAACTCCTCAGGGGCCGTGGACAGACCAAACGGCATGCGTCTCCACCTATATCTACCGTATGGTGTGTTAAATGTCGTAAGCTGAGAACTCTCATCATCCAGTTCCACATGCCAAAACCCGTTCTTGGCATCAAATGTGCTAAAGACCGTGGCATCATTCAGGTCGGTGAGGACATCTTCGATCGTCGTCATTTGGTAATGACTTCTTTTAAGCCCCTTGTTCAGATCCCTCGGGTCTAAACACACTCTCAACTTCCCATTGGGCTTTTCTACACACACAAGGCTGGATACCCATGGTGTGTGGGTCTCTACTGGGGCAATTATTTCCGCTTCTGTCAGTCTGCCCAATTCCTCTTTCAGCTTACTCCGTAAGGCTACAGGGATTCTTCGTGGTGGGTGGATCACCAGCGTTATGCTGTCAGCTACCAGCAGATGGTACTTGCCCTCAAATTTACCTGTCCCTTCAAACACATCAGCATACTCCGCTATCAATCTTTCCTTGGTCAGAGGGATTTCACTGCCACTCAGTGTCATTATGTTCTCTGTACACACTGAGATGAGCCCCATCTGCTGGGCTGCCCTGCTTCCCAGGATTGGAATGCAGTCTTCCTCCAGGACTACAAACTCTACTTTGTATTTCCTTCCATTCTTCGGGTTCACCAGTCTCATCGTGCTTTTCCCAAGAGGCACCACTGTCGTATTGTTGTACATGGACAATACTTGCTTGGTTTCATCCACATCCTTTGCATACATCTTGGGAATGATGTTACATGTGGCTCCACTGTCCACCTGGAATTTTACTTCCTTTCCTTTCAGCATCATGGTCGCAAAGATTTTCTTTGGGAATTGAGTCTCCTCAACCCTGTGCACACTTTCTGCTTTTCCTGCTTCTGGTTGCAGTTCCATTGTGTGAATTTCATCAACCTCTTGACTGTCATCATACTCATCACTGGAACTCTCCACTTCCACCACTGCATGCACAGGTTTTTTCCCTTTCTTTTCTTTCTTCTGCTGCCCCTGCTTTTCCCTGCATTGTGAGGCAAAATGATCTTTCTGATGGCATTTGAAACACTCCCTGCCATATGCCGGACATTTCTCCTTCTTTCTCTCATGTTTGTATCCACAGTATTTGCACTCGATGGTTGGCTGGTATCGTTTCCCCTCCTGCCTCACTGCATAGACATCTTGTCACTGGTCCCCTACCAGGACATTAACTCTGGCCTTGGCCAGCACCGAAGCCTGGCATGCTTTCACACACTTTTCTAAGTCAAGTGAGGTTTCTCGGAGAAGTCTTTCCCGCAGCATGTCATCCCTTATGCCGCATATTATTCTATCACGTATCAGTGAATCCTTCAACTCTCTGAAACCGCAATGAGCTGCCAAGAGCTTCAGTTCTATTAAAAACGAATCAAAAGTCTCCTCTCTCTCTTGGCTCCGCATAAAGAATCTATACCTGTCGACGGTCTCGTTCCTCACGGGTTGACAATGCTTTTCGAAAGCATCGAGTGCCCGCGCTAGCGTAACCTCTTGTACGTTGCCCTCCGGCGTCCGTGTCTCGAGCGTTTGGTAGAGCTCCCTCCCTTGCAGTCCAACTAGGTACATTAGCAGTTTCCTCATTGTCTTGTCCTCCTTCCCTTCCATGCTCAAATCAACATAGAGCTCAAACTCTTCCCTCCATTGTCTCCACTGCATTGGCAGGTCCCTTGCCTCAAAATTCATTTGCCTAGGGGGCTTCAGCTGCTCCATTTTCCTGATAAATCCGCCCCTCTATCAATGGAAACAATGTAGGCCCCACAGTCGTCTCTCAGCAGTAATTACTCACAAATGTCGTCTGCTGTCGTCCTTTCGATTGATCCTGAAGCAGGCCCCGATCTGACACCATCAGGAGTAGGCCATTCGGCCCTTCGAGCCAGCACTGCCATTCAATGTGATCATGGCTGATCATTATCAATCAGTACCCCGTTCCTGCTTTCTCCCCATACCCCCTGACTCCGCTATCCTTAAGAGATCTTTCTAGCTCTCTCTTGAATGTATTCAGAGAATTGGCCTCCACTGCCCTCTGAGGCAGAGAATTCCACAGATTCACAACTCTCTGACTAAAAAAGTTTTTCCTCATCTCTGTTTTAAATGGCCTACCCCTTATTCTTAAACTGTGGCCCCTGGTTCTGGACTCCCCCAACATTGGGAACATGTTTCCTGCCTCTAACCTGTCCAACCCCTTAATAATCTTATACGTTTCGATAAGATCCCTTCTCATCCTTCTAAATTCCAGTGTATACAAACCTAGTCGCTCCAGTCTTTCAACATAGGACAGTCCCGCCATTCCGGGAATTAACCTAGTAAACCTACGCTGCACGCCCTCAATAGCAAGAATATCCTTCCTCAAATTTGGAGACCAAAACTGCACACAGTACTCCAGGTGCGGTCTCACTAGGGCCCTGTACAACTGCAGAAGGACCTCTTTGCTCCTATACTCAACTCCTCTTGTTATGAATGCCAACATTCCATTGGCTTTCTTCACAGCCTGCTATGCCTGCATGCTTCCTTTCAGTGACTGATGCACTAAGACACCCAGATCACGTTGTACGTCCCCTTTTCCTAACATGACACCATTCAAATAATAATCTGCCTTCCTATTCTTACCACCAAAGTGGATAACCTCACATTTATCCACATTAAACTGCATCTGCCATGCATCTGCCCACTCACACAACCTGTCCAAGTCACCCTGCAACCTCATAGCATCTTCCTCACAGTTCACACTGCCACCTAGCTTTGTATCATCGGCAAATTTGCTAATGGTACTTTTAATCCCTTCATCCAAGTCATTGATGTATATTGTAAATAGCTGCGGTCCCAACACCGAGCCTTGTGGTACCCCACTAGTCACTGCCTGCCATTCTGAAAGGGACCCATTTATCCCCACTCTTTGCTTTTTACTACTGCTACTACTTTCCCCATTGTACCAGTTGATCAATGTTGTCCTGAAGCCTTCAACCACCCTCCTCACAATCAACAGCAGGAGAAATGTTCATGTCATCGTACTTCTTAGTTTGTACATCCTAAACATTCATATATATTACAATGAGGGACACGGCATCAAGAAGTATGGTAGATCATTAGTCACTGGCTATAAAATCATAAAAACAGCCTTCCACCATCATTCTCAACCTCCAATTTCCAAACCAATTTTCGATTCTGTTAGTTCTAACCTTTAGGATAGGGGTCGGCAATCTTCAGCTCGCAGGCCAAATCCGGCCCACCGCCTGTTTTTGTATGGCCCGTGAGTTTAATAATGATTTTTGCAGTTTTAAAAGGTTGAAAAAATCAAAACAAAAATAATATATCATGAGACGTTAAAATGACATGAAATTCAAATTTCAGTGTCCATAAATAGTTTTATTGGAACACAGCCACACTCATTCATTTATGTTTTGTCTACGTATTGTGTACCTATCGTTCACGTATTGTACGTGTTCCCATCGCTTCGCACTGCTGCTCGGCGCACTACAAAACTGAAGATGCTCAGTGACCAAATATAGCTCGAGAGCGTTTGGACGCTACATCCGTCTCCGTACAGCAACATTCTATTTTTTAAAATTATTTTACCAGTGCATACCCATCATGTTAAACCAAGAAAAGAAGAGAAAAGTAGACTTGGAATGTTGTGCTTCGAAGGAACAGTGGAGTGTGGATTATTTTGTTACTGAATTGGATGGCAAAGCATTGTGTTTATTTTGCAGTGACACTATAGCTGTGCTAAAAGAATACAATATACGTCGAGATTACCAGGCTAAGCACTCATCACAATATTCCCAACTCTCAGGAAAGCAACAGTCAGAAAAATTAGAAAATTTAAAAAGTAATATCTCATCACAGCAGAATTTTTTCAAAAAAATAGCAAATGAAAATGAGGTTGCAACCAAAGTAAGTTTCCGAGTGGCTCATTTGTTAGCTAAGCAAATACTCATGGACTTATATCAGTATGTGGCAGTACATATTAGTAGACCAGTGTTAAAAAAATTGTGCTCATTATTACTGCATTTTGAATGCGTCAATAAAGAATTTGAGGAAAAATATATTTCCTTGTTGTATAAGTACCTACATAATAGCTTCGATTTTGTTTCTTGGCCAGCAAAAATTATTTAATATCTGGCCTAAATGATTTAATATCTGGCCTTTTACAAAAAAAGTTTGCCGACTCCTGGTTTAAAATGTTTACATTTTAAAGTCTCCTGTATTTTTACAAGTTAAATAGATTTTTAATAGAAATAAATTATGAATTAAATATGTTTCTAATCACAAATGGTGAACATTGATTAAGGACAAATCGTTCTATGTCTTAGCCTTTAATTTTTTATGCTAAATATAATAAGTTGTGTTTTAATAAAATAAGTATATTTTTGCTTTTTTATGTCTCTAACCGGCTCGCTGCCTGTTCATTAATTCATGATCCGGCCCGCCGTAACAAAAAGGTTGCCCACCCCTACTTTAGGACCAGTCTTCAACGAAGGCCCTTATCAAAGGTTCATACCGCACAGACAAGACAAGGCGGTGGCAGACACCCAATTTCTATGGTAAGTATGATCAAATAGAATCGCATCAAAGTAAGTAACAATTTCGGACCAGTCTGATTTTGCAGGTGGATGAGAAAGATGTCTCTCCATCATTGATGCCCCCACCCTCTGTTGTGGGACTCCAATCCCCAGAATGCACGACGACGCCTCTTGTTATTTCCGGCCTGAAGCAATTTCCTGTTATCGGGGGCGTTGTTCACTCCTCCACGGGCGCTTGTCGGTTTATTTTCCTCCTCTCCAGTTCGATGTATTCACGGCGGCCGCAAGATTTCAGCGAGGGACTGAGCGGCCGAGGTTGTGAGGATGTGTCGGCGATGGGTGGACACGCTGTCTCAGCAAGGTCATGGGATTGCAATGACCCTTGGACAACGGAGAGCCGGTTCCGGGCCCCGGTAGTCGGGCCTTGGGGAGAGAGAGCGGAGGCGGCGGGGGCAGCGACTCCACCCCCAGCCACACCTGGCACTGCGGGGGTGGCTGCCACAGAAAACGCGGCGGGATCCTCTGGCGAGTATTTAAAATGAAGTAGACGGGCCCGGGGAAACGTGTGCCGAGTCTGTACAGCAGGAGGAGCCACTGATCCGGCTGGGCTCTCGCACCTGAGACCGAAGGCCGATCCCTGCTTACTGCATGGTCGACTCTGTTGATTACCGTTAACTCGTGGTGCCCAAGTTCTCCAATAGAAATTTTGATGGTCATTTTGCCAGGCAGATTTCGCCATCAGTGAGGTCACTGAAATAGATCTAATCAAAAGTTCCTTTTCAACTTAGTGTTCAGTATTCCTCATAGTTTTGACTGTATATGGCTATTGACATGGTTGATCACACTCCCCTCCAGTGTCACTGTGTCTTACCCCTCGTTTACTTATCTGTTTTCAAAAGCTGGAGAATCTCCTGCAATGACAACATTTTGGATTGATTACACTTCAGGGGGCCCCAAAAACCTGTTCCTTTATATGTTCTTCTATCCTCTGAAGTTAATTTTCTGGGGTAATGAGCAAATTGTATGTTGGCCTCCAGGGTATTTGAGTGCAAGAGCAAAAACACCTTATTTGTGAGAACTCGTTTGGAATATTGCTAATTGGTGTAGTTTCACACCCAAGGAAGAATAAATTGTGATAAAGTGAAGACTATGCCAAAGTCAGGTTCGGCAGAATGAATTCTTGAATGAGTGATTTGTCATATGAGAAGTTTAAGTTAACTGGGCCAAATTTAGGAGAATGAAAGATCGTCTAATTGAAGTGCATAAAATTCTGAAGTTGTAAAGAGTAAATAGAGGGGTGAATTAATGTATAAGAAAATAACTGCAGATGCTGGTACAAATCGATTTATTCACCAAATGCTGGAGTAACTCAGCAGGTCAGGCAGCATCTCGGGAGAGAAGGAATGGGTGACGTTTCGGGTCGAGACCCTTCTTCAGACTGAAGAAGGGTCTCGACCCGAAACGTCACCCATTCCTTCTCTCCTGAGATGCTGCCTGACCTGCTGTGTTATTCCAGCATTTGGTGAATTAATGTCTACTGGAGTGTCCAGAATTAGTGTAAAATAAGAGGCCTGCCATTCAGGGCAGAAATGAATGGTGTGGAGAGTGGTGAATTTGTAACAGATGTCAGCTGATAGTCTATCTCCTTTGATTTTCACCTACCCTGGATAAAAGACTGCATTCACCCTATCAATCCCTCATGATTTTATACACCTCTAAGATCACCCATTTGCCTCCTGCACTCAAGGGGATAAAGTCCTAGCTTGCTCAATCTCTCCATGTTGCTCAAGGCCTGGCAACATCCTTGCTAATCCTGCATCTTTTCCAGCTTAATAACATCCTTAATATAGCAGGATGACTAAAACTGAACGCAATACTCCAAATATGACCTTACTAATGTGTTGTCGAACTGTAACATAATATCCCTACTCCTACTGATTAAGGCCAATTACCAAAAAATGCTTTTACCACCCTGTCTATGACACCACTTTCAAGGAACCATGTACCTGTATACTGATTAAGACCAATTACCAAAAAATGCTTTTACCAAAAGTGGTCTATGACACCACTTTCAAGGAAGCATGTACCTGTATTCTGAAATCCTTCTGCTCAACAACACTCCCCAGGGACCTGCCATTCTCTGAAAGTCCCGCCCTGGTTTAACTCCCTAAAATGTAACACCTCACACTTATCTGATATCTTCATTATCTATAACTCCATTAGCCATTCTTCAGGCTACTTGCTCAGCCGATCAAAATATTGCTATCATTTTTGATAACCATCTTTATTGACTACAAGACCACCTCTTGAGCGTCAAGTGCAAACATACTAATCATGCTTTGGCCATTTTCATCCAAATTATTGATATAAACCAGAAACGGCAATGAGTCATTGCCCTCTAGTCATAGCCTTCTAGTCCAAAAAACATTCTTCCACCAGCATCCTCAGCTTCCTTCCATGAAGCCAATTCTGTATCCAGGCAGCTATGTCTTCCCAGATCCCATGCGATTTAATCTTCTGGAGCAGCTGACAATGTCGGACCTTATCAAAGGACTTGCTGAAGTCTGTGTAGACAATATCTTGTCAGCCTCCTTTGTTACTACTTCAAAAAATAACAAGGAAGACTTAACTTAATCCTGCGATGCTTCTCTTTTATGTCAAATATCTCATTGCCATGTAGCCTAATGTGATCAACAAATCTAAATCAGTGTTATAAATTGGAAAAAGTTGAGGACCCTGCATTAATCCCTGTGGCACCCAACTAACCACAGTCCACCAACCCATTTCTGCTTTCTGTCAGTTAACCAATCATCCATCCACTTCAGGTGCAGATAGTTCACTGTTTTGTAAGGAACACTGCTCTGTCTGCAGTAGCCACCTTGAGTTTCGGGTTGCATGCCATTTCATTTCTCCTTCCCACTCTCACATAGACCTGTCTTGGCCAGCTTGCAACCCAGTGGTATGAACATTGAATTTTCCAATATTGGGTAACCCACAAACCCAGTGCGTTTCTCTGACGACTTGACTGCCCGACTCGTTTTGCATCTCCCAATGTTCATCTTTCCCACTCCCCATCCTCCTCCTTAACTGGTTCCATCTGCTCATTATCCCCTCCGATCTGGTTCTATCTACCAGTCTCTCCTTGCTATGTATCGCTATATACTGGCACTCTTTTTCCTTCCCTGTCAGTCCTAATGCAGTGTCTCAACCCCTGTCTCCACAAATGCTGCTTGACCCTCTTAGTTCTTCCACCATTCCACTTGTTCCATCCAAGCCAGTTTATTACTCTGAAAAATATGTACTCTCATTTTATTTAATAATTTCTTGTGTGGCACCTCGTTGAATGCATTGTGAAAGACTAAATGCACTGCATTGCTTGGATTGCTCTTATTTATTCTGCAGGTCATGACCATGGAGACTACAAATTTGTCAAACACAGGCTAATTGGTTCATATGTTTATTTTCTCTCATCTTCAAACAATGGATAACTTCTTCCACTGGAAGACTGGCACGTTTTACTTGATAATCTCCCAGCAGCAGTTGTTGCTGACGACAGCCTGTATGGCTCACAGTCCTGTGTTACACTGCTATTCTGGGTGAACCTCAACAAAAGTTACTTTATCTACTTTGAAAAAAATTGTATACCTAGCATCATGTGTTGTAAATTTTCACATCCTTCCTACTAGCACAATGACTATAACTATGCACAACACGTTACCTGATATGCATCTGGTATTTTACACAGTTCCAACATGATATTCCCATTCCTGTATTCTTTGCTTGGTCAATAAAGGTAAGTATCCATTCTATCTGTTTCATTGCCTATTTTCCTGCCCTGCTACATGAAGGGATCAGTGGATATGCACTTCAACATCACTCCCTTAGCAATTGATATCCTATCATTTTGCATATATTGTCTTGCATTGTTTACCTCTCCAAATGTGCTAATTGAGCAAAATGGATTTAACCAGTCCATTTCTGTTTTTCTGAAGCAAGCAATAATGCATCTTGTGATTGATGTTAATGGTTTAAGTTCAGAACAAGATTGCACCAATTTTTATGCAGAGGTTGATTAGAGGATTTTAGGGAAGCTATTACATGCTGTGTATCTAGAACTACTTGCTGCACAAAAAAGTTTTCTTCAATTGTCCCTGATTCCAGTTTATTTGTTATGTCTCAAATTTCTTGCATAAGATAACACAAATGTTTTAAATGAAGAGATTCTTCTTACTTTGTTGGTTGATGATATTTATAGCACCACACTTGCATCTGCAACACATTATACTGGTCTTGGCCCCTTGCACATAAATCCTTTTGATGCAAACATTAGTAAGCTGGCTAAGTGGAGCTTAGAGGGCACCCTGCGAGACACCCGGTGTTCGGATAAATGACTAGCCTGCAAGCAGTGTTTTTCTGAGGTTCTGTCTCCAGAGTATTCCAGTACTCCCGGCAGCTTGCACCTGTTGAATTGTTTTAATTGTGGCTGATAGAGATGTTTAAAAAAATGTTCAAATATACTTCACATGTTTTCATTGTGAAAATTAGTCAACTTCCATTCGTCACAAGTAGTTAACAGCACTACAATAAAATAATTCAAATGCTTACTTCTATTAATCTTTTTCCCACTCTCACTCTCCCGGCCTAGTGTAAAATAGAGAAACTGTAAACAGTACATATGGCTCCTCTTGCCAGAACATCAGTGTTAACCTATGAAGGAACTGCAGATGCTGGTTTAAACTGAAGATAGACACAAAATGCTGGAGTAACTCAGCAGGACAGGCAAAATCTCTGGAGAGAAGGAATGGGTGACATTTCAGGTCAAGACTTCTTCAGACTGAGTGTTATGTTATATCAGTGTTATGCCACTGGGTCAATTGGTTAGTTTTTTGACAGAGCAAGAGGTCGGATGGACCAAAGTCCCAAATAGCTGGAGGTTAAGTTTGGAATCATAGTTGGCATTCAACTTGATTCGGCCCATTTATCTGATAATCTAAGGCAGGTTAAATCTGCAAAATGTAATGTTGAGTCGACTAGATGTTGTGCTTGAGTCACAATGTCATCGAGCAGACCTAAGTTTAGCTAGTGAAAGGTGGCTTCCAATACATACCTGAAGGTGCTGCATGTCCATGAAGTGACTGAACATATGCTGTAGGCAGGATAGATTTCAAGAACGATTCTTGCTTAATTATACTAATGCCACCATACTGACAACTCAAAACTCAAGGCTAATAAAAGCACAGAAAATACTTGTGGGAAAAATTAAATATTGCCCTAAATGTAGGTGTATGGTGCTTGTGATTCGTATGCAACAGGTGAAGAAATGTATGTGCTCAGCATATAGGCATAGCAACCTTCTGCTCTCTGTTGAGATTGTACATTTTGTGGCTTCCTCCCATATCACAAAGATGTGCCAGTTTTTAGTTAATTGAAAATTGTGTGGAGTGGTAGAATCTGGGTGCAGTTGATGAGAAGAGTGTAAATTGGTGTTGCAATGGACTTAAGGCCTTTTTCTTTTCTGTAAGGTTCATTCAATTACATTGTGCTGGAGTATAACCTCAACAGGGAAATGAGATAATGACCTGTTGCAAAGAACATTCTAAAGAACAAAGGAAGTGTCAAAAATAAGATGGGATGGAATGAAATTTAGCATCGGGTTTAAAAAATCTTAATTTCCGTAATTGATGAAATCTAGGTCATTTTTTCAGTGGAAGTGTAATTACAGACATCTAGATATCAATGTTGGGGATCATGAGGGCAACATAAAGTAGTTTTTACCAAGAAAGATTTTTTGAAAGATTAGTGACAAATATCAGTAAAAAGGAGAATGGAGATGTTAAAGAAATTAGTAGTTAGTATTTAACCTTTTAAAATAACGTGAAAAGATTTGATTGGATTCAGATTTTTCAGGGTGTGGAATTGTTGAAACTGAAAGTGGAAATAAAAAGGAAACTGGGCATTTTGTAGGTCAGAAAAGGCAAAAGAGTATTAAGATGGAGAAGGGGAAAAAAGATAAAATGAAGATTGTTGTCTCTTACTTGCTTGGGCCAAGTCTCAACCATTTGCATTGAACATACTGGGTTAAGAAATATTAAGCCTAGCTTGTTTGATTTCTTGGTGTCTCCTGTATCAATGGTTTCTAATTTTGCTGTTCACCAAGAGAATTGAACTCTCTGTGGCATCTCTAACCAGAATGTTTAATGTTGTAAGTCAATCCTCTGCCTTCCATCCAAGAATGTTAATTGATCACTCAAAATTGTGTGAAGGCTAATGGTAGAATCTGTAGGCAGTTGATGGGAAATAAGGAGAAAAACATTACACACAATATTGTATGCTTCGAATAGACATAGCATAATTCTGATATCATCCTTCTAAATCTTTTTGTATCCTCAATAGTACATTTATAACCAAAATTTTATAGATATTGGCAATGTTACTAATTCTGCCTTGATAAAAATAAATTAGCATTTTTTGTTTTGTTCCAGCTGTATTAATCTATATTACAATGGAAAGACATATTGATTTTCATTATCCCATTTAATACTGAGGCAGAATCGCAATTTAATCGTTAAGTTATTCACATGGAAATAATTTAATCATTAAGGGTGTATTAAGGTAGCAGAAGTGTCTCAGGTTTTATTAGGTCACTAATGTGGAAAAGGTGATATTTGTAGCAGTCAGAGTTCCAAGAACTTGAGTTCGTGGGTCAAAAATTGTGAATGGCTTGTCAGTCATGCTCAGTGGGTGGCTATTCATGATTATTAACATGTTTTAAGTGTTATCAGCAGACAAATTTGGTACAAGCCTATGACTGCAGAATGATTCATGCCAAGTAATATAAGAAAAAAATCTTTGATAATGACTATACTGGTGATTATGGATTGAACCCAGTCATAGGGTAATACATTGTGGAAACAGGCTCTTCGGCCCAACTTGCCCACACCAGCCAACATGTCCCAGCTACACCAGTCCCACCTGCCTGCGTTTGGTCCATATCCCTCCAAACCTGTCCTATCCATGTTCAACAGTTCAACAGTTCAACAGAGCTTTATTTGTCATTCGGTACCAGATTGTACCAATGTACCTGTCTAACTGTTTTTTAAATGTTGGGATAGTCCCTGCCTCAACTACCTCCTCTGGCAGCTCGTTCCATACACCCACCACCCTTGATGTCCAAAGGTCACCCCTCGCATTCCTATTAAATCTTGTCCCCTTCACCTTAAACCTATTTCCTCTAGTCATCGATTCACTTACTCTGGGCAAGAGACTCTGTGCATCTATCCAATCTATTCATCTCATGATCTTATACTCTAAGATCACCCCTCATCCTCCTGTGCTCCAAGGAATAGAGTCCCAGCCTACTCAACCTCTCGGAGGTAGACACAAAATGCTGGAGTAACTCAGCGGGTCAGGCAGCATCTCTGGAGAGTAGGAATGGGTGACGTTTCGGGTCGAGACCCTTCAGACTGATGTCAGCATCTGCAGTACTTTCCTGCAACTTAACCTCTCCCTACAGCTCAGACCCTCTAGCCCTGATAACATCCTTGCAAATCTTTTCTGTACCCTTTCCAGCTTGACATCTTTCCTATAACATGGTGCCCAGAACTGAACACAATACTCTAAATGCGGCCTCGCCAACGTCTTGTACAACTGCAACATGACCTCCCAACTTCTGCACTCAATACTCTGACTGATGAAGGCCAATGTGCCAAACAATTTTTTAAGCACCCTATCTACCTTGTGACTCCATCTTCAAGGAACCATGCACCTGCACTCCTAGATCTCTCTGCTTTACAACACTCCCCAGAGCCTTACCATTCACTGTGTAGGTCTTGTCCATGTTAGATTTCCCAAAATGCAATGCCTCACATTTCTCTGTATTAAATTCCATCAACCATTCCTCAGCCCACCTGGCCAATCGATCAAGATCCTGCTGCAATTTTTCACAACCATCCTCACTATCTGCAAAACCACCTACTTTGGTATCATCTGCAATCTTGCTGTGTATGTTCTCATCAAAATCATTGATATAGATGACAAACTGTAACGGGCCCAGCACCAAACCCTGAGGCACACCACTAGTCACAGGACTCCAGTCCGCAAAGCAACCTTCCACCATCACCCTCTGCTTTCTTCCAAGAAGCCAATTTTCTATCTATTCAGCTATCATTGGATCTCATGCGATCTAACCTTTCAGAGAAGCCTACCATGCGGAACCTTGTCGAATGCTTTGCTGAAGTCCATATATACATCTACAGCTCTGCCCTCTTTGATCGTTTTGGTTACGCCTTCAAAAAACTCAAATCAGATTTGTGAGACACGACCTCCCACGTTCAAACCCATGCTGATTATCCCTAATTAGCCCTTGTTAGTCTAAATGCCTATATATCCTATCCCTCAGAATAGTAACCTTCCAACTACAGATGTTAAGCTCATTGGCCTATAGTTCCCAGCAGTTTCCCTGCAGCCCTTCTTTAGTAGAGGCCCAACATTTGCCACCCTCCAGTCCTCTGGCACCTCTCCTGTATTTAAGGACGACTCATAAATTTCAACCAGGGCTCAGGCAATTTCCTCTTGTTTCCCACAATGTCCTCGGATATATCTGATCAGACCTTGGTGATTTGTCTACCTTCATACACAATAGTACCTTCAGCACCTCTTCGACTGTAACACTGACTGCTCTCAAGACACTTCCATTGACTGCCCCAAGTTCCTCTGTCCTCCTGTCTTTCTCCTCGGTCAATATGGAGGAGAAATACTATGGTCGACCTTGTGCATCTCCTGTGGCTCCACACAGAGTTGACTGCTTTGATTCATGAGTGGACCCACTCTCTCTAGTTACCCTTTTTCCCCCTTATGTATTTGTAAAATCTTTTCGGGCAAAGAATTGAGAATTGGCAACTACCATAGTGATAAGTATTAATGTTCAAATTACCTTGAGGATAAGACCGATCTTTGCTAGATTTAGTCAATTTTCAAGGATTAAGACCAGTGACTTAAGATGAAAGATTAGAGAGACTGATGGAAAGGATCTGTGTTTGAGTTGCCTATGAGGATGGGATTTCTTCAAAAGCCGCTTTGATATTCAGAATACTTTGAAGTAACAGATCTGGCAGAGATAACATAACCAAAGGAATAGCTTTTTTTCCCCCCATTGGAAGTGGTTCGTAAAGGTTGTGTTGAATATTTGTAATGTGCATTTACTGTCAGATGTTCTCGTGCTGGTCTAGCTGATCAGTTTCACTAATTTCTCTTTATTTTCTCACAGTTACTGTGTAGACTTTTAATTATTTGAACCATCTACAAACTTAGCAGGAATACCTTTTTCATTTCCCAAAACTGAAAATGCATCGTAGGCTAGCTTCCCCATTATTATTTTATTGGTGATTAAAGCCAATGTCTTCTGGGTCTATTTTTTCAGCTGTCTAACTTGTTTTGTCCTCTGACTTGGTGGCATTTGCTGAATATTTAAAGTCTCCACAAAATTGTAGAAATGTTTGGTTTCTAAAAATATTTTTAAATAAGTTCTAGGAGCAGAATTAGGCAATTTGGCCCATCAAGTCTACTCCGCCATTCAATCATGGCTGATCTATTTTTCCCTCTCAAAACTTATTCTCATGCCCTCGCTCCATAACCCCTGATACCTTTACTAATCAAGAATCTGTCAATCTCTGTAGTCAAACCTAAATCATTAAAAAAAAATTAATGTAGGAGACATAATTAAGAAGTTTGCAGGTGGTGGAAGAATTGGCCATATGACACAGGAGGAAAGCTTTCGAAGATCTTTTCTGACCTGTTGGGCAGAAACGTAGATAATGGAGTGTGATCCAGAATGTGAAGTAATACATTTTGGGAGTTGCAAAAAGCCAAGAAAATGTAAAATAAGTGGAATTATATTGATAAAGTGGATTGATGCTTTGAAATGTGGAAGAACAGAGGAAAATGGAGTTTAATTCCACAAATCCTTAAAACTAATTAGATGGTTGGAAGGGTGATTAAAAACAAGGCAAAGAATACAAAAGCACTAAGGTAATTCTCAATTGTATATAACACTCATTAAACCCCGCAGCTTGAAAACTGCTTAAAGCTCTGGTGAACATTATGGGGAAGTTTTCCATGGATGCTTAAAGGATTAGAATTTTTAAGCTGAAATGAAAGATTGGACAGGTCAGGAATATTTTCTTTGGAGTTGTGTAAAAATTATGAGGGGCCTAAATATAAATATGAAAGGCCTATTTCAATTAGCAGAGGGTTGAAATTAAGGGACATAGATAGTAATTGATAGAAATAAAGGAGTGAGAAGACTTTTTATTCCACCCTGAAGATTCCAGGAATTAAGAATTGACAAAGCAAAGTTCTGGGTGTTGGATTTCCTTTTGTATCATAAGATCGCAGAATTAGGCCATTCAGCCCATGAAGTCTACTCCACCATTCAATCATGGCTGATCTATCTCTCCTAACCCCATTCTCCTGCCTTCTCCCCATAACCTCTGACAACCATACTAATTAAGAATCTATGTCTGCCTTAAAAATATCCACTGACTTGGCCTCCACAGCCTTCTGTGGCAAAGAATTCCACAGATTCACCACCCTCTGACTAAAGAAATGTCTCCTCTTCTCCTAGATCTCTAGTCCTAGACTCTCCCACTAGTGGAAACATCCTCTCCACATCCACTCTATCCAAGCCTTTCACTATTCTGTATGTTTAAATGACTTCCTCCCTCATTCTTCTAAACTCCAGTGAGTATAGGCCCAGTGCTGTCAAATGTTCATCATAAGTTAACTTGCTCATTCCTGGGGTCATTCTTGTAAACCTCCCCTGGACCCTCTCCAGAGCCAGCACATCTTTCCTCAGATATGGTGCCCAAAATTGCGTACAATATTACAAATGCAGCCTGACGAATGCTTCATAGAGCCTCGGCATTACATCCCTGTTTTTGTATACAAGCCCTCTCGAAATAAATGCTAGCATTGCGTTTGCTTTCTTCACTACCGATTCGACTTGCAGAATCACTTTTTGGGAATCCTGCACCTGCACCCCCAAGTCCCTTTGCACCTCTCCCCATTTAGAAAATAATCTACGCCTTTATTCCTACTACCAAAATGCATGACTCCACACTTTGCTGCACTATATTCCATCTGCCACTTCTCTTTCCACTCTCCCAACCTATCCTCGTCATTCTACAGAGTTCCTGCTTTCTCTACACTACCTGCCCCTCCACCTATTTTCATATCATCTGCAAATTTGCCCACAAAAGCCTTCAATCCCCTCATCCAAATCATTAATATACAACGTGAAGAGCAGAGGCCCCTGCATAGGGTCCTGCAGAATTCTAGTCAATTCAACCAACCAGAAAAAGCTCCCTTTATTGCCACCCTTATGGAGGTTTCCATTTTAATTATTTTCTATAATAATGTTGTTAAGAAATTAACATCATTAAATTTCTAAGAGGATATCTTCAACTATTTACAGAATGCAAATGTTGCTTCGGTCTCGGTTGTTTTTGAGAGGGTGCTTTTGAACCCCCCCCCCCCATCTCCAACCTCTGCCGTTTGGATAGTGAGTGTACTCGCACTGTGCTGTTGTGGATGAAGGAAAAAAGCGGAAGTGGCGGCACCTAACGGCTGCGGCTCGCTAGCAGTCTGTTCGTCTCTTTTCCTTTTTTTTTTTTGTTGTGTGTCGGTGTTGGGATGGTTTTTGTTTTTTTTTGGTTGTGTATGTGTGGGGGGTGGTGGTGGTGTGGGTGGGGGGTGGGTGGGGGAAACCTTTCTCTTTTAGGTCTCTTCCTCACGGTGCGGGGTGCGGCTCGGTCGTGGGGCCTAACATCGCCCGGCGCTGCTCGGCCGTTGGACTTAACAGTGCCCGGTGCGGCTCGGCCGCGGGGCCTTCCATCGCCCGGTGCGGCTCGGCCGTGGGGCCTAACATCGCTGGTGCGGCTCGGCCGTGGGACTTAACAGTGCCCGGTGCGGCTCGGCTGCGGGGCCTTCCATCGCCCGGTGCGGCTCGGCCGCGGGGCCTAACATCGCTGGTGCCGCTCGGCCGCGGGACTTAACAGTGCCCAGTGCAGCTCGGCCGCGGGGCCTAACATCGCTGGTGCGGCTCGGCCGCTGGACTTAACATGCCCGGGCCGCGGGGCCTAACATCGCCCGGCGCGGCTCGGCCGCGGGACTTTTCATCGCCCGGTGCGGCTTGGCCGCGGGGCCTTCCATCGCCCGGTGTGGCTCGGCCGCTGGACTTAACATCGCCCGGTGCGGCTCGGCCGCGGGACTTAGCTGCGCACAGCTCGGTCGCGGGGCCTTCCACCGCTCGGTTCGGCCGCGAGACGTCTCAGCGCCCGGTGCGACTCGGCCGCGGGGACTTCCATCCCCTTGCGGGGACTGTGCGGGTCGGTCGGGGACGAGCTGTCTGTCCGTGGGCGTGGGGAAGAGAGTGGAAGTTTTGTTGCCTCCATCACAGTGAGGGGGTGTTTGGAGTCACTGTGATGGACGTTATGTGTTGGGGGTCATGTGTCTTGTGTTCTTTTTTGTGTGTGACTGCTATGTAGTTTCGTTCGGTACCTTGGTACCGAATGACAAATAAAGCTCTGTTGAACTGTTGTTGAACTGTTATTTAGACCCAGTGTTAATATGTTTTTTTACAAATGAAGATGGTGTGGCTTGGAGAAAGCTTTGGGTGGTGTTCCTTACATGAACCTCCGTCTCACCTGGAAGGGAGGACAGGTGTTCGTCTTGTATGGTTGCTTGGGAAAGATCTGGATCCTCCACACTGACGTATTTATGAGGCTGAAAACAGACATAAAAGGCTGGAATAATGCAGCGGGTCAGGCAGCATCTCTGGAGAAAAGGAATAGGTGACGTTTCGGTTTCTCATCATTGAAGACCCATGGTATTGATGGTTTTGTCCTTTCGTGCTGATATAAAAGTAGCTAAGAATGGAAAGGAACAAGTAAATGTGGTTAATATGTATTTTGAAAGGCCATTAACAGTAACTGTTTACCTTTCTTATTTTGTTACAGATCAGTTAAACAGATTTGCAGGATTTGGCATTGGTCTTGCAAGGTACTGTGTTTGTGTTTCAAGTCTCATGGAATTCTGAGTTTACTGCTGGAGCAAACTTTTAGCCTGTTGCATAAAATGAATAAGGATATTTGAAATCACTGAAAAATTATGTATTGATTACTTAACTGTGCAAAGGAAAATGAATACATTATTTGTATTATATATATGTAAATGATTGGAAAGAAAAACGATTGAAAAGATTGGAAAGAAAAACATCAAAAGTGTACATTGCCAAATGCATGATTCAGAGAGAAATAAAATAAATCAAGAAAATCCTTTATATATTTAAATTATTTTATAGTACATTTAGATATAAATTAATGATGTGCCAAATCTTGCTGGACTGGAATTGTTGCTGACAGTCTCCCTAAATTCATTCTCGTTTGACTTCTTTTGACTGCCCCAGAAAATACCATACTGTTGCATGGTTTTGAACTGTGATGCTTGTTAACATACTGTGGCGTATCCTGAGTGTTTTGACAGCTATCAAAGCCAGCAAGTTTAACTAAAGCATCAAAAATATATAAATTAAAAGTGAATGTTACTTTTTTAATAATAGAATCATACTGCACGGAAACGGATCTTTTGGCCTAACTTGCCCATGCCAACCTAGCTGCCCCAGTCCCACCCACCCGTGTGTGTCTGGCGCATATCCCTCTAATTCAAATGTCTTTTAAATGATGTTATAGTATCTGCCTCAACTACCTCCCATGGCAGCTCATTTCATATACCCACCACCCTCTGTGGAAAAAGTTGCTGGTCAGATTCCTATTAACTTTCCCCTCACCTTGAACCTATGTCCTATGGTTCCTGATTCCCCTACTCTGGGTAAAAGACTGTGCATCTACTTTTTTCCCCCCTCATGATCCTGTATACCTCCATAAGATCACCTCTCATCCTTCGGTACTCCAAAGAATAAAGTCTTAGCCTGCTCAACCATTCCCTATAGCTCAGGCATTCTAGACCTGGCAACTTGACAACATCTTTCTTATAGCAGGGTGACTTAAACCTGAACACAATACACCAAATGTGGTCTCACCAACTTCTTGTGTGACTGTAAAATAACACCCTGACGCTGACTGATGAAGGCTAATATGTTGAAAGCCTTCTTGACCACTTGTCTACTTGTGACACCACTTTCAAAGAACCATGTACCTGAACTCCTGGATCCCTCTGCTGTAAAACGCTGCCCAGACACCTGCCATTCACTGTGAAGGTCCTGCCCCGCATTGACTTCAAAAAATGCAACACCTCGCACTTATCTGTATTAAACTCCATTAACCATTTCTCAGCCCCCTTGCTCAACTGATCAAGATCCTGCTGTAATCTTTGATAGCCATCTTTGCTATCTATAGTACCACCTACTTGAGCATTATTTACAAACGTACTAATCCTGCCTTCCGCATTCTCATCCAAATTGTTGATATAAAACACAAACAACAATGGGCCCAGCACTGATGCTGAGGCACACCACCAGTCACAGGCCCCCTGTCCGAAAAACAACCTTCCACCATCACCCTCTGCTTCCTTCCACAAAGTCAATTTTTTATCCTGTCAGTTAACTCGCACTGGATCCTATGAGATCTAATATTCTAGGGCAGCCTACCATCCGGCACAGCATTAGGCACCCTCCAGTCTTCCAGCACCTCACCTGTATTTAATGATGATTCATGTACCTCAGTCAGGGTGCCTGTAGTTTCTTTTCTAGCTTCCCACTGTGTCTTCGGATATATCTGATCAGGCTAGGAAATGTTTTTACCTTCGTACACTTTAGGACATTCAGCAGCTCCTCGACTGTAATATTGACTGTCCTCAAGAACTTGTTTTCTCCTTTGTCTCATGAAACATGGTTCTGTGGTTCTGTAAATCAAAGGGATCCACTCTGTAATTTCCGCCACCTGCCCAAACCAGGATATCTTAGTAAAACCGTGAATGCAGAAATTGGAAAAATATGATAATTTAGTAATCCAAATCTGTCAATGGGACCAAGACTTTTCTTTTGGCTGTATCGAAGTCCTGATCTTCTGCAACAATCAATCTGATGGAGAATTTGGCAGGCGAAGCAGCATCTGCCTAATAAAATGCACAGTTGGCATGTTGGGTCAGAACCCTTCACCTGAACCATCTATTTGTCTCCACTGATGCTGCTAACCCACTGAGTTGCACTAGCAGATTGTTTGTTGCTCCTGATTTCAGTATCTGAAATCTCGCATGCCTTCAGTCCTGGTCTTCAGTTCAGATTCTGTGCTATTTCCAACGAGATTCAGGCTGATGTAAATTGGTACCTGCCTAAGGCGAGGAGATTTGTAGCTTAGTAAATATATATTTTGTTTTTGCATTTTTATCTAATTCTACATTATCTTTTTAAGTCTCTTCACAGAAAATGTTTTGGCACATCCCTGCATTGTTTTTCGGCGGCAGTGTCAGGTACGATGTTTTGTAAGGTTGTCTTAATGTACTTGAAAAAACTTATTGAAATGGAAAGCAATAGAATGGGGCAGATCTTCCTCCCCATCCTTGGCACTCGTACCAAGATTTACCCAAGTATCCCCCAGTGAAATGTCCTTTTCCAGAGTGACAGGTTCATTGGGTTCCTCATGGAGTTCAGCAGGCCATTGCAATCTTCTGCTGTCCTGCCATCTGAGCCTGTGCTAGGTTAAATCGGGCATAAGCACAACAGTCCATTGAAGTGAATGAGTGATATGGCTACTCAGACAAAAATAATAACTTTTTATTATTATTTGGTTAAGGTTGTGTTTTAAACTGTTTATTAAAATTTTAAATGCATTCATACATTTTTGGTTGTCAAGTATTTCAGAATATTTGTGGTTTCATTAGCATACAGTAGCCTAATTACATTGATATCTTTGGCCGCTGAGTCTGAAGAGGGAAAACGTGCTGGCTGTCAGTGATATTGAGTGGTAAATCGGCTTCCTTGTGATAGATGGCTACAATGGGGCCTGAGTGAGGGGAAAACAACATATGCTGTGGTCAAGGGTCTAGCAATTTCTCTTTAAGGCCTCAGACAATTTGTGCCAATGAAAACAGCTTTCACTTGCATGGTGTCTTATGTGCAAGTGGCAACATGATAAAGACTAGGAAATCTGTTTTTGCCATATAAAATAAGTATTGACCAAGAGACTTGCTCTTCAAATAACAATGGTCTTTCATGGCCATTTTGAGTGGTCAGACGAAGCATCTAATCTGAAATTTGAGTAACAAACTACTAATTTCACATCAGGTGTCTGGAATAGAAGCCCTATTTTCGTTTGCCTTAGAGACAAGAGTTCATAAGTTGAGCTATGGCTGACACCAAAGAATAACCATGTATTCATGTGTAGGAAGGAACTGCAGATGCTGGTTTAAACTCTGCATTCATGCAGGCCATGATGTATTGATGAGCAAAATTGAAAAAGTCAGTTATCCGAGGTGCTCGATTGGTATATTTGCACTTTAAAATTGTTTGTAACTACCATTTGGAGGAACATGTGAATGGTGTCTCTAATGGTCAGATGATAAAGGACACCACCTGATGTAACTCTAAAACAAAAGTTATCTTATTTCTGTTCTAGACTTGGGAAATGAGAAACTAGCCAAGGTTTACTATAACTATTGGAATCTGCAATGTTCAATTGAAACGCAAAGAAACTGCACTTGTTAGATGATAAATAAAAACCAGGCAGCATTTGCAACTTCCCATCCTTTTTTAGCCATGGATAAATCCATCATTCTCAGAGTCCTTATTTCTTGTTGGAATATATCTTCAGTTTAATTATTCTACTGAAAGTCACTGACCTCAGTAACTGTTTCTCTAAAATGCAAGGAAAGGAGTTGCTGAGGTTTCCCAGAACTTGAAATGCATTAATTGAATTACCTTTATTAATATGAACATATGAAATCTTTAACAAGTTGTCAAGAAACGGCATGGTGGCGCAGCAGTAGAGTAGCTTGCAGCGCCAGAGACCCAGGTTCCATCCCGACTACGGGTGCTGTCTGTATGGAGTTTGTACGTTCTTCCCCGTGATCTGCGTGGGTTTTCTCCGAGATCTTCAGTTTCCTCTCACACTCCAAAGACATATAGGTATGTAGGTTAATTGGCTTGGTGTATGTGTAAATTGTCCCGAGTGTGTGTAGGATAGTGTTGATGTGCGGGGATCGCTGGTCGGTGCGGACTCGGTTGGCCGAAGGGTCTGTTTCCGTGCAGTATCTCTAAACTAGAGAAAAGTTTTTTAAATTTGCAGTTGTACATAAAATTATTAATATCAGGTTTGCAGTTTATTGAAAAGGTTTATTGAAATTTTTAACCTCTATTTTCTATTTTAGGTCAATTATCATGCAAAAAATTATCATCTTACTCCTTTCACCGTTGTTAACTTAATGTACAATTTCAGCAAAACACAGGTAGGCCTTTACAACTGATTTATGCAAGTTAAAAGCAAAATTTTACCCACATATTTGCTTCCACTCCAGAAAATTGCATTCCACTTTCCTTGTGTAAATTCCCAAGCCATATGACAGGTATCTTCTGGAGCAAATAAGGTTCATTAGTGGAAGTTGTCTATAGGTCTCCAAAGAATAGTGTATCGTAGGAAAGAATAACGGAGGCACAAAAGAAAGGTACTGCATTACTTTGTGGATGACTTTAATTTTCGTATAGATTAAGGCTGTCAAATTGGCGAAGATAAGCTTGGGAACTTTCAGGCTTTATTTGGACATTTTTTTTGGAAGTACTTGTGGACCAACCAAGGAATAGACTTATTTTAGAACTTGTGTGTGCAATGAGACAAGGTTTTAATGAGTGTTTCTGTGCGAAAGAGTGATTATTATATCATCGAATTGTGTATACAACATTAGTGTAAGAAAATAACTGCAGATGCTGGTACAAATCGAAGGTGTTTATTTCACAAAATGCTGGAGTAACTCAGCAGGTCAGGCAGCATCTCAGGAGAGAAGGAATGGGTGACGTTTCAGGTCGAGACCCTTCTTCAGACTGATGTCAGGTGGGCGGGACAAAGGAAGGATATAGGTGGAGACAGGAAGATGGAGGGAGAACTAGTAGGGGAAGAGGGGGACCGAGGAACTATCTAAAGTTGGAGGTCAATGTTCATACCGCTGGGCTCACCGTCCGGCCTAAAATAGACCGCGGGATTTTCACCACCCGGTGGGGGCTTCAATGTCGGGAGCCCTGACCGCCCCGATGTGGCAACTCCAACAGCCTGACCGCAGGAGAAGACGGCAGGGGAAGAGAAAAATACATTCTGGCCTTCCATCACAGTGAGGAGGTGACTGGAGGAGACTCACTGTGATGGATGTTTCTTTTGTTTGGTTTATGATTGTATGTGTTATTGCATTTTTTTGGGGCTTATTTTTATTGGTCTTATTGTTGAACTGCAGGTAATTTTTCATTTCACTGCACATTTATGTGTATGTGACAAATAGATTGACTATATTGCAAGCTGCCCAAGCGAAATACGAGGTACTGTTCCTCCAATTTCCGGTGGGCCTCATTATGGCGCTGGAGGAGGCCCATGACAGAAAGGTCAGACAGGGAGTGGGAGGGGGAGTTGAAGTGCTCAGCCACCAGGAGATCAGGTTGGTTGAGGCGGACTGAGCGATGGTGTTGAGTGAACGATCACCGAGCCTGCGTTTGGTTTTGCCGATGTAAATAATTTGACATCTAGAGCAGCGGATACAATAGATGAGGTTGGAGGAGGTGCAGGTGAACCTTAGAACAACATTAAAGTGAGAATATAAAACAACAACAGATATGAATGCAGAGTAGGAAAATAAACTAAAAGGGAGATGGAGGTTAGCTATAGCAAACATTTAGTGAAATATTTCTTAATTGGCAACAGACAGTCCATTGAGGAATAATGACTTTCTGAAGGATTTGTCCATAGCTAACCAAGGGAGATAAGACTGATATCAAATTGAAAGAAAAGACATGTAATGCTGTGGAGATTGAGAGTAACTTAGCAAGAAATACAAAAACAGCTTGTAATATCTTGTTCAAGTATATCAACGGCTGGTTAAAGTAAATATTTGGTCCCTTGGATCTCTAGAGGATGAGACTTGGGAAATAATGAGATTAGAGGAAATGGAAGAGGATTTCAACAAATATTTTCTGTCTATCTTCAAATTGAAAGACACTATAAAACAAGTATAATAGGCAATCCAGGGAGAAACTTAAAACAATCCCTATTTTATAGTTATAATTCAATCAAATGTCTGACTGATATTCTGGATTCGATGGCCTTAATGACTGGTGATAATGGATAATTGCATAATTCCTTATATTCTTGAAAACAAAAGATTTGCATAAATGTAATTAAATCCAAGAAAGGAGATAGAAAGGTGGAAACTGTTGTACTTCATGGTCCGGTATCTGTTACACCGTTGTTATGACTCTGGAATGACCACAAGTACACGTATTTAAAGGTTTGAAAGCTGGAGCATAAATCCAGGCTCAGTTTATTTCACGGCCACCTGGAACCAGAGTGCCCGTCAATATTACGTCATTCTCATATATACATGTTGCTACGCGGCAACAAAATAGTCCTTGTGATGTAACAAAATAGTCCTTGCAATATCACAACATCCCCCTTGTCTTATATAAAATATATTTAACAAACAACTCTAAACACAAATGTTTTTTATAAACACAAAAATTCTTTGACCGAATTGTCAAAATGCGCCTTCATTCGCTGGTTGCGCTCTTCAAGTCGCTCATTTGCTGGTGGTCACTCGTCTGCTGGTGGTCACTCGTCTGCTGGTGGTCACTCGTCTGCTGGTGGTCACTCGTCTGCTGGTGGTCACTCGTCCGCTGGTGGTCACTCGTCTGCTGGTGGTCACTCGTCTGCTGGTGGTCACTCGTCTGCTGGTGGTCACTCGTCTGCTGGTGGTCACTCGTCTGCTGGTGGTCACTCGTCTGCTGGTGGTCACTCGTCTGCTGGTGGTCACTCGTCTGCTGGTGGTCACTCGTCTGCTGGTGGTCACTCATCTCCGAGTTCCGAACTCGGGCCTCCACAGGGATGGGGCGCGATGTGGGCCTTCAATCGCCACCCTCAGCTGCTTGCAGCGTCCCGTCGGTAGCTCGGCGCTGATTTCTTATCAGGTGCTTACATTTGTAGTGGCCCTGTCAAGATGCATTCCTAGCATTCTTTACTGAACCGGAAATCGTTCAGTTTTTCTAGGGCTTTCTTTGTTTTGTCTACTTTTATGTTTGTTTTTTTTCCCTTTACTTTTCTAGAGCTAAGTCACACAAATCGCTGCCGCCATGTTGTACTTTGTGGTCCGGTATCTGTTGTACCGTCGTTATGACTCTGGAATGACCACAAGTACACATATTTAAAAGTTTGAAAGACGAGCATTAACCCAGGCTCAGTTTATTTCACGGCCACCTGGAACCAGAGTGCCTGCCGATATTACGTCATTCTCATATACATGTTGCTACGCGGGCAAACAAAATAGTCCTTGTGATGTAACAAAATAGTCCTTGCAATATAACAACAGAAACTACAGACGGGATTTTTTTGATATGTCAGTGCACAAATAATGGAATTCGTCCTTTTTCAAGTTGTAGAATGACATTCGAGTGGAATCGACGTGTATTTAAGGAAGGGAATCCTATTTGACAAATGTATTGCTCTTTGAGGATGTACAGTGCATTCAGAAAATATTCAGACCCCTTCACATTTTCCACATTCTTCCACGTTACAACCTTATTTTAAAATGGATTAAATTCATTTTTTTATTATCAATCTACACACAATACCCCATAATAAAAAAGCAAAAACAGGTGTTTAGAAATTTTTGCAAAGCAATTAAAAAGAAAGAACTGAAATATTACATTTACATAAGTATTCAGACCTTTTATTATGACACTCAAAAATGAGCTTATGTTCATCTTGTTTCCATTGATTATCCTTGAGATGTTTCTACAACTTGATTGGAGTCCACCAGTGGCAAATTAAATTGATTGGGCATGATTTGGAAAGGCATACATACCCTTGTCTATATAAGGTCCCACAGTTGACAGTGCATGTCAGAGCAAAAACCAAGCCATGACGATGAAGGAGTTGTCCGTAAACCTCAGACAGGATTTTGTCGAGACAGATCTGGGGAAGGGCATAAAACAATTTCTGCAGCATTGCAGGTCCCAAAGAGCACAGTGGCCTCCGTCATTCTTAAATGGAAGAACTTTGGAACCACCAGGACTGTTCATAGAGCTGGCCGCCCAGCCAAACTGAGCAATTGGGGAAGGGCCTTGGTCAGGGAGGTGACCAAGAACCCAATGGTCACTCTGACAGAGCTCCAGAGTTCCTCTGTGAAGATGGGACAACCTTTGAGAAAGACAACTATATCTGCAGCACTCCACCAATCAGGCCTTTATGGTAGAGTGGCCAGACCAAAGTCACTCTTCAGTGAAAGGCACATGACAGCCCACTTGGAGTTTGCCAAAAGGCACCCAAAGGACTCTCAGACCATGAGAAACAAGATTCTCTGGTCTGATGAAACCAAGATTGAACTCTTTGGCCTGAATGCCAAACGGCACCGCTCACCACCTGGCCAATACCATACATGCGGTGAAGCATGGTGGTGGCAGCATCATGCTGTGGGGATGTTTTTCAGCGGCAGGACTGGGAGACTAGTCAGGATTGAGGGAAAGATGAACGGAGCAAAGTACAGAGAAATCCTTGATGAAAACCTGCTCCAGAGTGTTCTGGACCTCAGACTGGGGCAGAGGTTCACCTTCCAAAAGGACAACGACCCTGAGCACACAGCCAGGACAACGCAGGAGTGGCTTGGTGACAAGTCTGTGAATGTCCTTGAGTGGCCCCGTCAGAGCCCGGACTTGAACCCGGTCGAACATCTCTGGAGGGACCTGAAAATGGCTGTGCATCGACGTTCCCCATCCAACCTGACAGAGAGCTTGAGAGGATCTGCAGAGAAGAATGGGAGAAATTACCCAAATACAGGTGTGCCAAGCTTGTAGCATCATACCCAAGAAGACTTGAGGCTGTTAACGCTGCCAAAGGTGCCTGAGTAAAGGGTCTGAATACGCATGTAAATGTGATATTTCGGATATCTTTTTAATTACTTTGCAAACATTTCTAAACACCTGTTTTCGCTTTTTTATTATGGGGTATTGTGTGTAGATTGGTGATTAAAAAAATGAATTTTATCCATTTTAAAATAAGGCTGTAATGTAGCAAAATGGGAAAAAGTGAAGGGGTCTGATTGCTTTCTGAATGCACTGTAATAAGCACAGTTGAAAAAGAGGACCAGTGGATGCCATTTAGATTTCCAACAGTTATTTGGTTAGATATTTAAGCATGACATCAGAAGTACCGTAAATCTCCAATAATGCTGCGTCCAATTGCTCTTCTGGTTAGGCATCTGGCAAGTTCAACAGTAACAATAATTATTAAATGAGTATATTTCAGCCTAGTTCAGTTAATCATTTTCTGCCATCAGTGCTATCAAAATAGCAGAAATTGTTGAGCAAAATTCAAAGTGCTGGAGAAACTCGGCAGGTCAGGAAACATCTGTAGACTTAATGGGCAAACATTTTCAGTTCGGAACCCTTTTTCAGAAATCAGTGTTCATACGGTTGTAACTTACCCAAGCGGAATATGGGGTGCCAGTTTGTGTGTGGTCTCACTCCGGGAATAATGGAGGCCAAGCACAGAAAGGTCAGTATGGGAACAGGAACGGGAGTTAATGGTTCGCAACTGGGAGCTCCAGCAGGCCTTGTCGAACACTTGCACTCTACCCATCCAAACAGTCATCTAGTCTATGCTTGGTCATGCCGGTGTATGTGGCCACATTGGGAGCAACAAAAAAGCAATGGATGGGTGGAAGAGGTATATGTCAACCTGTGTCTCACCTAGAGAGGCTGCTGAGATCCTTGAGTGGATGTGAGAGAGGGGTGGAAGGAACAGGGTGTTATACCTGCAGTTGCAGAGGAAAGTGCTTGGGAATGAGGTGGGGAGAGGATTGAGGAGCCAAGTTGTGGAGCGAGTGATTTCTACGGAAAGGTGTGAGGGCAGGAAGATGCCACTGATAGTGGGGTCATGTTGAAGGTGGCAGAAATGTTGGAGAATGATGTGTTGGATGCGAAGGCTAGTGGTATCTGTAGTTTCAGAGTTGTTATTGGCATAGTCTAATTGAGAAACTGCAGTACAATTGATAGATTTCTCATAATGGAACTAGCTTTTCAAACAATTCATTAAAAATAACCTACTTGAACTAATGTATTTATGAAAGTATTCGCCTGATTTGCTCTTTATAAAGACTCCCTCAAAGTTCTGATTGGATTTTATCCGGTCTCTTCTGCTCCAAGAACAAATCCAGTTCTATAGTCTCTCCGTGTGAATGAATTCCCTCAATCCTTATTTTTCTGAAAAATCTTCTATGCCCTTTCAAGTGGGTTAAAATTTCTAAACTGCAATTCCAGAATTGTATGAAATATCCTGCTATTTTCTGCCATTAGGCTACCTGGTATCCGATTACAGGTTCATCCTCTTCCATTCATTATATCCAAGGAAAATTTAAAAAAATTGGCCAGGTTAGTAACATGGGATGCATCCCATCTGAACCAAGTGAATACATTGTTTATGGACTGCCACCCTTTAAGTTCTTTTGTTATTTTTAACTGTCCAATATCAGTGGTATTAATGGTATTAATCAGTGGTTTGACATGATTGGCCTATTTAAGGTTGATACTAAATACTTGGTACTTTATCTTCATGTCCCTTTCCTCTGCAAGAATATCTTTAATCTTTGTTTGACTCCATGACCCAAGCTTTTTTACAAATGTGGTTTGAAAGGCAGCCTTAATGTTAGCTGCTGAATTATATTAATACTTTATATTTGCTCATCTTGCTCCATTTCTGAGGTCTCATTAGTGCTTTCTACATTCTGGTTTCTATATTCAATTTGATTCTTAGATACATCAGGACATAGTACAGCTTTGTTATCTTACTGTTGGAGGAATCCAAGTATTTGAAAGCTGAATTTGAACAGACGCTATTTTGGAAGTAAAAACAGTATAATAAAAATATAATAGAAGAAAGTGGTTCGCTAAGATATTACAGGAATGGGCTTAGTGGAGAGCCCACAGCCAAGGTGACATCACAGTATAGCAGTCAGTATTAAGACGATAGTTTGATGAAGGGTCCCGACCTGAAATGTTGCCTAAACATTCCCTCATAGGGTCTCGATCCAAAACGTCACCCATTCCTTCTCTCCAGCGATGCTGCCCGTCCCGCTGACTTACTCCAGCTTTTTTGTGTCTATCTTCGGTTTAAATCAGCATCTGCAGTTCTTTCCTACACATTTCGTCCCCTCCACAGATGCTCTCCGACTGCTGAGTTACTCCAATACTTTGTTTTGCTCAAGAATACAATTATCAAATCAAGTCGTATCAATGTTGCACCCAAAATCTACATCCATAACAAATCTCTGATAATAAGGGCAATTTCTTTTCCTATCCAGGTTCAACATTTACGAGTTTACTTGGTTTAGATTTCCTGACTCCTTGAAAATCATTAACATTTCTTCTATCTTTGGCAAATTTATCTCTCTGTGCAAAACAAGAAATTGGTAATTATAAACAAAAAAAATCATCATTCTAACAGGTCCCTACTTCTCTGAGAGAATGAGACCTTATTTACACAACCAAATATGGACCCGTTAGAATGATGATTTTTTTGTTTAGAATTACCAACTTCTTGTTTTGCATAGACTGATAATTAAATGTAAACACAAGAAACTGCAGATGCCGATTTACAAAAAAAACAAAATGCTGGAGTAACTCAAAGGATCAGGCAGATCTCTGGAGGACATCGGTAGGTGACAATTTGGGTCAGGATCCTTCTTCAGATTCGGAGTACTTCCTTTGCAACTCCTTGGTTCACTCATGCCTTTCCATCCAAACCATCCCATCCCAGGTGCTTTCCCCTGTAACCACAGGAGATGTAACATTTCTCCCTACACCACCTCCTCCACACCCATCCAAGGACCCGAGCTGACATCCCAGATGAGACAGAGGCTCACGTGCACTTCCTCAAACCTACTCTACTGAATTCCGTGTTCCTGATGTGGCGAGACCGGGCGTAGAATAGGCAACCATTTCACCAAGCACTTGTGTTTGGTCCCCTTAGGCCTGCTGTATCACCCGGTTGCTAACCATTTTAATCCCTCTTTCTATTCCC
The DNA here is from genome assembly GCF_053455715.1 of Rhinoraja longicauda. Classification (NCBI taxonomy): domain Eukaryota; kingdom Metazoa; phylum Chordata; class Chondrichthyes; order Rajiformes; family Arhynchobatidae; genus Rhinoraja; species Rhinoraja longicauda. The sequence continues at coordinate 70,623,498 of NC_135955.1, read as the reverse complement.
ATTTCAAATTTTTTGTCCTGAGCTTCCATTGCCTAAGTAAGGCCACGTGCGAACTGGAGGAATAGCACCTCATATTCCGCTTGAGTAGCTTACAAACAAACAGGACGATCATTGAATTCTCCAATTTTAGGTAGCTAACCAATGCACACACTCTCATATAACATATAACATATAACAACTACAGCATGGAAACAGGCCTGTCCGGCCCTACCAGTCCACGCCGACCATTCTCCCTGACCTAGTCTCATCTACCTGCACTCAGACCATAACCCTCTAATCCCCTCTCATCCATATACCTATCCAATTTACTCTTAAATAATAAAATCGAGCCAGCCTCCACCACTTCCACCGGAAGCCCATTCCATACAGCCACAACCCTCTGAGTAAAGAAGTTCCCCCTCGTGTTACCCCTAAACCTTTGTCCCTCAATTCTGAAGCTATGTCCCCTTGTTGGAATCTTCCCCACTCTCAAAGGGAAAAGCCTACCCACGTCAACTCTGTCCGTCCCTCTCAAAATTTTAAAAACCTCTATCAAGTCCCCCCTCAACCTTCTACGCTCCAAAGAATAAAGACCCAACCTGTTCAACCTCTCTGTAGCCTAAGTGCTGAAACCCAGGCAACATTCTAGTAAATCTCCTCTGTACCCTCTCCATTTTGTCGACATCCTTCCTATAATTTGGCGACCAGAACTGCACACCATACTCCAGATTCGGCCTCACCAATGCCCTGTACAATTTCAACATTACATCCCAACTTCTATACTCGATGCTCTGATTTATAAAGGCAAGCATACCAAACGCCTTCTTCACCACCCTATCCACATGAGATTCCACCTTCAGGGAACAATGCACAGTTATTCCCAGATCCCTCTGTTCCACTGCATTCCTCAATTCCCTACCATTTACCCTGTACGTCCTATTTTGATTTGTCCTACCAAAATGCAGCACCTCACACTTATCAGCATTAAACTCCATCTGCCATCTTTCAGCCCACCCTTCCAAAAGGCCCAAGTCTCTCTGTAGACTTTGAAAATCTACCTCACTATCAACTACTCCACCTATCTTAGTATCATCTGCATATTTACTAATCCAATTTGCCACACCATCATCCAGATCATTAATGTAAATGACAAACAACAGTGGACCCAACACAGATCCTTGGGGCACTCCACTAGACACTGGCCTCCAACCTGACATACAATTGTCAACCGTTACCCTCTGGTATCTCCCATTCAGCCATTGTTGAATCCATCTTGCAACCTCACTATTAATACCCAACGATTTAACCTTCTTAATCAACCTTCCATGTGGAACCTTGTCAAATGCCTTACTGAAGTCCATATAGACAACATCCACAACCTTGCCCTTATCAATTTCCCTGGTAACCTCTTCAAAAAATTCAAGAAGATTAGTCAAACATGACCTTCCAGGCACAAATCCATGTTGACTGTTTCTAATCAGGCCTTGATTATCCAAATAATTATATATATTGTCCCTAAGTATCTTTTCCATTAATTTTCCCACCACAGACGTCAAACTAATAGGTCTATAATTGCTAGGTTTACTTTTAGAACCTTTTTTAAACAAAGGCACAACATGCGCAATGCGCCAATCTTCCGGCACCATCCCTGTTTCTAATGACGTTTGAAATATTTCCGTCATAGCCCCTGCTATTTCTGCACTAACTTCCTTCAATGTCCTAGGGAATATCCTATCAGGACCTGGAGACTTATCCACTTTTATATTCTTCAAAAGTGTCCGTACCTCCTCTTCTTTAATCATCCTAATTTCCATCACTACTCTACTTGTTTCGCTTACCTCACATAATTCAATATCCTTCTCCTCGGTAAATACCGAAGAAAAAAAATTGTTTAATATCTCCCCCATTTCTTCCGGCTCAGCACATAGCTGTCCACTCTGACTCTCTAATGGACCAATTTTATCCCTCACTATCCTTTTGCTATTGACATATCTGTAGAACCCCTTGGGGTTTACTTTTACATTACTTGCCAAAGCAGCCTCATATCTTTTTTTCGCTTTTCTAATTTCCTTTTTAAGATTCCTTTTACATTCTTTATATTCCTCAAGAACCTCATTTACTCCCTGCCGCCTATATTTATTGTATATCTCCCTCTTTTTCCGAACCAAGTGTCCAATTTCCCTGGAAAACCACGGCTCTTTCAAATTATTATTCTTTCCTTTCCACCGAACAGGGACATAAAGACTCTACTCTCAAAATTTAACCTTTAAATATCCTCCATTTCTCTATTATATCCTTTTCATAAAACAACAATTTCCATTTCACTCCTTTTAAATCCTTTCTCATCTCCTCAAAATTAGCCTTTCTCCAATCCAAAATCTCAACCCTTGGTCCAGATTTGACCTTCTCCATAATGATATTGAAACTAATGGCATTATGATCACTAGACCCAAAGTGCTCCTCAACACATACCTCCGTCACCTGACCCATCTCATTTCCTAACAGGAGGTCCAACACTGCCCCTTCTCTGGTAGGCACCTCTACGTATTGCTGCAAAAAACTATCCTATCCTGCACACAAAAAACTATCCTGCACACATTTTACAAACTCCAAACCATCCAGCCCTCCACTATTTCCCCCCCTCTCTTTCCTTTACCCCACCTGGATATGCACCCATTTCTCCCACTATTCTACCTCACTCCCCTTCCCCTCTCCCCACTCCCCCTCATAGGAAATGTTAAACCAGAATTCCTTTCTGGCTTCCTTCCCCCCTCCCCACATGCCCCATCAAATAATGAAAAACATTGGCTGCTGTAAAAGGATAGACTTGTAATTTTGAACAGTAAATTTCATGTTTGACTAAATTCTATATTTTATTTTGCAGGGTTTAAAAGGATTATGGAAAGGGATGGGTAGCACGTTTATTGTTCAAGGAATAGCTTTGGGCACTGAAGGTGTCATCAGTGAATTCACACCTCTTCCTAGGTAAGTCACAGCTGTGTGCTTCTTGAAAACTGCTTCCTTTTATATGGTAAATGATTACAACTGGATAATTATTTTTAAACATGATAAACAGTATAAGTCTATACTAAGAAGTGTGTGGTTTGGATGTTTCTTTGGGAGGGGGGTTGAGGATTAAATTTACTTGCGCATTTGGAGAAATTATACAAAATGTTTCAGTGAATTTAGCAATTTAATGAAAACTGAGCCATTCAAATTGTAAGTGACAGGCAAAAACCATCTCCCAAGAAGAGATTTTAATCACCTCCTTTGATGTTCAAGCCCCCCACCAATGCATTGAGCGTCACCTTTGACCAGAAACCTGACTAAACTAGCCAAATAAATGCTATGGTTGTGAGACCACCTTCGAGGCTGGTTATCCTGAAGCTAATGACTTGCCTGTCACCCCACAGCCTTTCCACTATCTGCAAAGCACAGGTCATGAGTCTGATGTGCTACTCTCAATTTTCCTGGATGAATGAATGTTCTGCATGGTAGGCTGCTCTGGAAGGTTAGATTGTATGGCATCCAGGGTAAGCTAGCTGACTGGATAGAAAATTGGCTTTGTGGAAAGAAGCAGAGGGTGGTGGTGGAAGGGAGTTTTTTTAGACTGGAGACCCGTGATTAGTGGTGTCACTCAGGGATTGGTGCTGGTTCCATTGCTGTTTGTGGCATATCAATAATTTGGATGGGAATGTGCGAGGCATGATTAGTAAGTTTGCAGATGAAGCTCAAGTAGATAACATCTTAGATAGTGAGGATGGTTTTCAAACATTGAAGCAGGATCTTGATCAGCTGGACAAGTGGGCTGAAGAATGGCTAATGGAATTTAATTCAGATAAGTGTAAGGTGTTGCATTTTGGGAAGTCAAACCAGGGCAGGACATCACAGTGAATGTGATAAGGCCCAAGGGAGTGTGTAGAGCAGAGGGATACAGGAGTGCAGGTACACACTTCTCTGAAAGCGGCATCTCCCCTGGACAGTGTGGTAAAGAAGGCTTTGGTACATTGGCCGTTATCAGTCAGCGTATTGAGTATAGCCCAGCGGTATGAACATTAGCTTCTCCAACTTTAGATAGTTCCTCTGTCCCTCTCTTCCCCTCCCCTTCCCAGATCTCCCACTGTCCTCATGTCTCCACCTATATCCTTCCTTTGTCCCGCCCCCCTAACATCAGTCTGAAGAAGGGTCTCGACTCGAAACGCCACCCATTCCTTCTCTCCTGAGATGCTGCCTGACCTGCTGAGTTACTCCAGCATTTTGTGAATAAATACCTATTGTGTATAGAAGGTGGGTCGATATGCCAAATTGCACAAGATGTCGCTGAGGCCGCAGTTGGAGTAATGTGCTTAGTTTTGGTCACCTTGCTTGAGGAAGATGTAATTAATTTAGTACATTATCTTTTCTTGCTAGAAGGAGTGCAGAGAAGATTTACGAGGATTTTGCCAGGACTCGCGGGTCTGCTATAGCGAGAGATTGAGCAAACTAAGACTTTATTCCTTGGAGCACAGGAGGGTGATCTCATAGAGATGTATAAAAATGTGAGGGGAATTGATAGGATGAATGCACAGTCTTTTAATCAGCGTAGAGGAATAAAGAACCAGCGGATACAAGTTTAAGATAAGAAGGGAAGGTGCCCTAACTCCGTTAGTCATGAAGTGCTTTGAAAGGCTGGTCCTCTCACACATCAAATCCAGCATCCCTGACTCACTGGACCCACGTCAATTTGCATACAGGGCAAATAGATCGACAGAAGACGCCATCTCTCTGGCTCTGCACACTGTCCTGACTCACCTGGAGAGACAGGGCACGTACGTGAGGATGCTATTCATTGACTATAGCTCTGCCTGCAACACGGTCATCCCCACCAAGCTCATCACCAAACTCCACCAGCTAGGCCTCAGCTCGTCATTATGCGACTGGCTCCTAGACTTCCTGCTGGAGCGACCGCAGGCAGTGAGTATGGGCCCGCACCTGTCCTCCACTATCACCCTGAGTACCGGCACACCACAGGACTGTTCTGAGCCCCATGCTCTACTCCCTCTTCACACACGACTGTGTTCCTGCATTCGACACCAACACCATTGTCAAGTTTGCAGATGACACAATGGTGATCGGGCTGATCACCAACGGTGATAAAACAAAATACAGAGCGGAGGTGCAGAACCTGGCGGACTGGTGTTCTGATAACAACATGTCCCTAAATACCACCAAGACCAAGGAGCTGATCATCAACTTCCGTAGGTCACATAACTGGGAATACGCCCCGATCTTTATCAATGGGGACAGTGTGGAAAGAGTGTCCAGCTTCAAGTTTCTGGGCCCTCACATTTCGGAGGACCTAACATGGTCCAATAACACTGCTGCGCTGGTCAAGAAGACACAGCAACGACTGTTCTACCTAAGAACACTGAAGAAGTCTGGTCTACTCCAACAGCTGCTGACGACATTCTACTGCTGCACCACAGAAAGCATCCTAACACATGGCATCCCTGTGTGGTACCGCAGCTGCACGGAGGCAGAGAGGAAAGCTCTTCAGCGGGTAGCCCATAGAGCTTAGAGGACCATCGGAACACAGCTACCAGCCTTGGAGGGCATCTTCAACACACGATGCCTCAGAAAAGCCACCAGCATCCACAAAGACTCTTCACACCCCTGCAACAGTCTGTTCGAACTCCTTCCATCCGGCAGACGATACAAGGCCTTCTACACCCGCACCTCCAGACTCAGGAACAGCTTCATCCTCAGGGCCATAGCTGCTATGAACCGGTCCTGCTGAGCTGGATGGTCACATCGCACAGTGATCCGGCACAGATCTACTTGCACTTTATTCTGTTTTAAAACTGTTACAATTTGTTTCATTGGGTTGTTTAAATTAATACTGACTAGCTAATTAAATTATTGCATCGTATGGTAGGCGCATTCCCAATCTTGTTGTACCCCTGTACAATGACAATAAAGATATATTGTATTGTAATAGGAGACGAGAGGCAACATTTTCACTCAGAGCATGGTGGGTATATGGAGTGAACTGCCGGAATGGTAGTTGAGACAGGTACAATAACAACATCTAAAAGCCATTTGAATAGCTACAGGTATAGGAAAGGATAAGAGGGTAATGCAGGTAAATGGAACTTGCTTAATGGGGCATCTTGGCCTGCATGGATGTGTTGGACTGAAGGGCCCGTTTCTGTGCTGTATGAATAGGACTCTAGCTCTCAAGAAGCTCAATGCCATGCAGACTAAAACCGCCCACTTGATGGGCATCCCATTTATCACTCTAAACATTTATTCCTGCCACTATATACAGTGGCTGAAGATATATCATTTACGAGATGGAGTTAATGGTACAGACCTTTCTGATTGCACTGTCAGACATCACAAGCTCCACCACCACGAAAGAAAAGGGCAGGAGGTACGCCAGAATCTGCAGTTTCTTCTGCCAGGTTGTGTACAATCACGGTTTGCAAAAGTATCAGTGAAAGGATTACAGCAATTCAAGTGTGGCTTATTAAGGGCAGTTGGAGATAGCCAATAAATGCCGGCCTTGACTACAATACCAAAATCTTTGAAAATTAATTATTTTTAAAAAATGCGCAGTGTTCAGATTATCTGGAATAAACTTGAATTTATTTTACCAGCAACGTAATGTTGATTTTGTTTTCCACGCAGTTTTTTATTACCTTAATTTATTTAACATTTTCAGCATATTTTTTGTATTACAGAGAGGTTTCACATAAATGGAGTCCAAAACAAATTGTTGGTCATCTTGTACTCAAAGGGTAAGCATTAAGGACTCTTTCTTTTTAAATGAGCCTTTTATTTCCTTATATTATTGATATCTCTATTATTTTGGTCGTTCTCAGCATTTGCTTAAATTAATTCCACCTATAAGGCAAAAAGAAACTGAAAATCCTGGAATATGGAACACAAAGAATGCTGATAGGATTCGGTCCTTTTATTTTACGTTCTACCATGGCTAAGCCAATTCGACAAGTTTTGATATATATATATATATATGCAGCTTATGTTAATTTCATACATGCCATTGCTTAATCATTATTTATCCTACACTTTAAATGACAATGCGCTGAATTATGGAAATTGACACTGGTTTATTAAATAAAAAGACCAATGTTATTAACTCACTCCCAGAATGTTAATTGCTCAGAGATATGAGAATTGCAGGTACTGGTTTACAACATTGATTTTGTTTTGATTTTTTCCCCACTCTGTACATATTATTTCTGTTTGTAGGATCTACTAGACATTCCTGTACATTTGAAATTTGCCTCAGAACACTTTGGCAAAGTTGTTCATTGCAGATTAAATATATTCTGGAGTTGATCTTTCTTTGCTATTTGTTATCCCTTCCTACCAGATATTATTTTCCTGACACTGAATAGACTTTTAATCTTTGTGTTCCATTTGGAAGAACTATATGCTGCTCACCATTTTGTCTCGGTGCCAGAGACCCATCCAGGTTTGATCCTGATCTTGTGGCTGTCTGTGCAGAATTTGCACCTTCTCCCTGTGACCATGTGGGCTCCTCTTGGCCCTCCAGTTTTGTCCCACATCGAAAGGAAGTGAGGGTTTGTAGGTTTATTGGCCTTTGTACAATTGTCCCAAATGTGTAGGGAATGAATGAGAAAGTGAGACAACATAGAACCAGTGTGAATAGTTGATCGATGGTCGACGTGGATTCAACCAATGGGCCCGTTTCCATGCTGTGTCTCAAAACAAAACTAAACATCAGCAGATTTGTACTGTTCTAAATGTGTAATTGATCTGCCTTATTTTTTTCCTTCATTGCTGTTCCAGCATAATTCGTGATATTGAACAATATGCTTACAAATATCCCTAAAATCTACACTTAATCTCGAGCTTTTTCTAAGGCTGTAATGTTTCCCTTTAACTTTATTTAGCTTTTTTGTATTTGTTTATATTCTGTTTTATAATTCCTGAATGGAGTGGCCGCACAGTTTGCCCCAGCTCAATCAACACCAGCCTTCACAGACAACCATTGTGTGTTGTCTCAATGACTCACTCATATGGTTCTATTGGTGCAGGAGTGCCATTGTAGGGCTAAGTCCTCTACCAGTTTCCTGGTACAGTAGAGAGTAGCAGTGAGAAGGGCAGAGGTTTGTTTATGCCATGTCAGTTGTGGCATCAATATTGTGTCTGTCTATATGTAGTATAGAGAAACTTCTGAAGAAGGGTCTCGACCCGAAACGTCACCCATTCCTTCTCTCCCGAGATGCTGCCTGACCTGCTGAGTTACTCCAGCATTTTGTGAATAAATCGATTTGTACCAGCATCTGCAGTTATTTTCTTATAGAGAAACAAATGTTGTAATTACTCTCTTTATATTGTTTCCACTAACTTGGATCCTGGAAATACATCCTGAGCACTGAATGAGGTAATAGTGTAAATTAGATTAAGCTGCTGAAATGGCATTGGGGTAAAATAGCAACACAAGTTTTCTTGTGTCATCTGCAGACAATTCAGAAAAAGCATCCACCTATTTTAATGATGGGACTAGTAGAATATGTGAGCCGGAGGGAACCTTATGGATATGGTGAATTTGGATTTTATGTAAGCTTTCACTAAGGTTCCATACAGTATCTTGGTCAGCAAGGTTAGAGCACTAAAAGTTGTTAATGTACGTTGATGAGCATCAGAGGAAATCAAAACTGTCCTATTGTCCCCTTCATCAGAAAAAAATTAACTCGGATAGATGGTTTAATGTTAATAAATTTTGTAGTGATTTGAACATATCCATGAACATTTTATAATTTTGCTTCGACTAAAATCGATTATTTTTAAAATAATATTATTTCCTGCAGGTTGACATGTGCTGTGGCAATGCCTTTTTACTCAGCTAGTTTAATCGAAACTGTGCAGGTAAATTTTCAGTGTTTTAACTTGTTTCATATTGATGGGCATCATGTGTTTTGTTTGCAAATAATTTCCCAGTGATCAATGCTAAGTAACATTTGGAAACTTGGTGAATGATATCAGTCATTTATTGCTCACTGTTGGGTAGAGCATGGGAAACACCAAAAGATTACAGTACAAAGTATCTAGATTTACTCCATTAATAATAAAACAATAGCAAATGATAATTTTTTAATTGAATGATTCATAGCAGTGTAAATTCTATTTTAATCTCTAGTTTTTATTATAATTTTCATGTTTTCCAATGGTAATTTTTTAATGCGTTTCAAAATCTAAGTTAAAATTGGAAAATTGCATTAATTGATCTGATGGATTTTTGCAGAAAAGAGCCATGATGTCTCTGTGAATAAGATAAATTAAGAGAACCAATTGACTTTTTTCTTATTCATAAATGTTGTTTTTCAGTAACAATGCGCCTGGGCTTTTGAATTGGTGTGGGATTTTAAATTTTCCCAATGTGGTATCAATTTTCCTTTATCTCTAAATCAATACTTGCATTTGCTGAGCACTCTTGAAGGCGTTATAAGTTAACTAAAACATTTTTTCTTTTGGTTGACTTGTTTCTTGTTGGAATATTTTGTTCCAACATTCAATCTTATGCCTGTGCCATGCCAATTTTATTTCTGTTCCACATTCACTCCACAACCATCTTTGCATCAGTTGTTTGTTCTTATCAATTGTGGACTGCTTTACATTTAGCTTCAGTCAAGCTTTGCAACAGGTAATTTTGTCTCTCCTGGTAAACATAGAAAATAGGTGCAGGAGTAGGCCATGCGGCCCTTCGAGCCTGCACCGCCATTCAATATGATCATGGCTGATCATCCAGCTCAGTAACCTGTAACTGCCTTCTCTCCATACCCCCTGATCCCTTTAGCCACAAGGGCCACGTCTAACTCCCTCTTAAATATAGCCAATGAACTGACCTCAACTACCTTCTGTGGCAGAGAATTCCACAGACTCACCACTCTCTGTGTGAAGAAATGTTTTCTCATCTCGGTCCTAAAAGACTTCCCCCTTATCCTTAAGCTGTGACCCCTAGTTCTGGACTTCCCCAACATCGGGAACAATCTTCCCGCATCTAGACTCTCCAACCCCTTAAGAATTTTATATGTTTCTATAAGATCCCCCCCTCAGTCTTCTAAATTCCAGCGAGTATAAGCCTAGTCTATCCAGTCTTTCTTCATATGAAAGTCCTGCCATCCCAGGGATCAATCTGGTGAACCTTCTCTGTACTCCCTCTAAGGCTAGAATGTCTTTCCTCAGATTAGGAGACCAAAACTGTACACAATACTCCAGGTGCGGTCTCACCAAGGCCCTGTACAACCTGTCTCACCAAGACCCTGCCCTGCAGCAGAATCTCCCTGCTCCTATACTCAAATCCTCTTGCTATGAATGCTAACATACCATTCGCTTTCTTCACTGCCTGCTGCACCTGCACGCTTGCTTTCAATGACTGGTGCACCATGACACCCAGGTCACGTTGCATCTCCCCTTTTCCTAATTGGCCACCATTCAGGTAATACCCTGCTTTCCTGTTCTTGCTGCCAAAGTGGATAACCTCACATTTATCCACATTATATTGCATCTTCCATGCATTTACCCACTCGCCTAATCTATCCAAGTCACTCTGCAGCCTCCTAGCATCCTCCTCGCAGCTTACACTGCCACCCAGCTTCGTGTCATCTGCAAACTTAGAGATGTTGAATTCAATTCCCTCATCTAAATCATTAATATATATTGTAAATAACTGGGGTCCCAGCGCTGAGCCTTGCGGTACCCCACTAGTCACTACCTGCCATTCCGAAAAGGACCCGTTTATTCCTACTCTTTGCTTCCTGTCCGCCAACCAATTCTCTATCCACCTCAACACTGAACCCCCAATACCGCGTGCTTTAAGTTTGTACACCAATCTCCTATGTGGGACCTTGTCGAAGGCCTTCTGAAAGTCCAGATATAACACATCGACTGGTTCTCCCTTATCCACGCTACTAGTTACATCCTCGAAAAATTCTATAAGATTCGTCAGACATGATTTGTCTTTGGTAAATCCATGCTGACTTTGTCCGATGATTTCACCACTTTCCAAATGTGATGCTATCACATCTTTAATAACTGACACTAGCATTTTCCCCTCTACCGATTTTAGGCTAACTGGTCTATAATTCCCCGTTTTCTCTCTGACCTCCCTTTTTAAAAAGTAGGGTTACATTAGCTACCCTCCAATCCTCAGGAACTACTCCAGAATCTAAAGAGTTTTGAAAAATTATCACTAATGCATCCACTATTTCTGGGGCTACTTCCTTAAGCACTCTGGGATGCAACCTATCTGGCCCTGGGGATTTATCGGCCTTTAATCCATTTAATTTACCTAACACCACTTCCCGACTAACCTGGATCACCCTCAGTTCCTCCATCTCATTAGACCCCCGGTCCCCTGCTATTTCTGGCAGATTGTTTATGTCTTCCTTAGTGAAGACAGAACCAAAGTAGTTGTTCAATTGGTCTGCCATCTCCTTGTTCCCTATGATCAATTCACCTGTTTCCAACTGCAAGGGACCTACTTTGTCTTAACTAGTCTTTTTCTCTTCACATGTCTATAAAAGCTTTTGCAGTCAGTTTTTATGTTCCCTGCCAGTTTTCTCTCATCATCTATTTTCCCTTTCCTAATTAAGCCCTGTGTCCTCCTCTGCTGGACTCTGAATTTCTCCCAGTCCTCTGGTATGCTACTTTTTCTGGCTAATTTATATGCTTCATCTTTTGTTTTAATACTATCCTTGATTTCCCTTGTTATCCACAGATGCACTACCTTTCCTGGTTTGTTCTTTCGCCAAACTGGGATGAACAATTGTTGTAGTTCATCCATGCAATCTTTAAATGCCTTCCATTGCATGTCCACCGTCAACCCTTTAAGCATCAATTGCCAGTCTATTCCAAGAAATCCTCTTCCTCAGCACCCCTGCCAATTTGGTTCACCCAATCTATATGTAGATTGAAGTCACCCATTATAACTGCTGCACCTTTAGTGCACGCATTTCTAATTTCCTGTTTGATGCCATCCCCAACCTCACTACTGCTGTTAGGTGGCCTGTACACAACTCCCACTAGCGTTTTCTGCCCCTTAGTGTTTCGCAGCTCTACCCATATCGATTCCACATCCTCCGAGCTAATGTCCTTCCTTTCCACTGCGTTAATCTCCTCTCTAACCAGCAACGCTACCCCACCTCCTTTTCCTTTCTGTCTATCCCGCCTGAATATAGAATATCCCTGGATGTTGAGCTCCCAGCCTTGGTCACCCTGGAGCCATGTCTCCGTAATCCCAACTATATCATAATCATTAATAACTATCTCCACATTTAATTCATCCACCTTATTACGTATACTTGCATTGAGACACAAAGACTTCAGGCTTGTTTTTATAACACTCTTGCCCTTTATATAATTATGTTGCAAAGTGGTCCTTTTTGATTTTTGCCCTGGATTTGTCTGCCTACCACTTTTACTTTTCACCTTGTTATCTATTGTTTCTTCCCTCATTTTATACCCCTCTGTCTCTCTGTTCTTGTTCCCATCCCCCTGCCATATTAGTTTAAATCCTCCCCGACATCGCTAGCAAACACTCCCCCAAGGACATTGGTTCCATTCCAGCTCAGGTGCAGAAACTTGGCACCTTGTTTCGTCTCTGTTTAGCCAGGAGCCCCTGCTCTAAAAATATAAATTCCACATCACAACAGTATTGATCCAGGTTTCTCCTCCCTTGGAATTGTCACATTCCGCAAGCCTGCATTCCGAGCCATTTATTCATTCCCTTCGTTAACTCCCTTAGTTTGTTCATATACACATACATTTTGATGTCCCATTCTTTAATTTCCTCCTTAGCTCCTGAAACTAACTGCATGACACACATCTTTCCTTTCTTTGTCTGAGGCTGCCCCTCCCGACACATAGACATTTACACCCATTTAATAACAACTTTCACCTTGTCACAAAGGTGATGCCTAAACTTGCGGATCATTTCCAAATTGTACTCCCAAGTTGTCATCGCCATGGCTATTATTCAGCTTTAAATATGACTGACTATCACTTGTTAGATTTCTGACTTCCTTGCAGATTCTAGTAACCTGAAATAAAATCAAAATGCTGGAGACACACGGCAGGTTGAGCCCATCTGTAGAAGGATAAACCAAACCTGTTTTAGATCAAAGACCTTGTGTCAGAATGAAGTATTCGACAAATAATTTTTAGTCTGCAGTGTTGATTCGGTTTCTGCTTCTTCAGTTGCCGCTCGGCCTGAGTGTTTCCAACAATTTGTATTTTTTTAAATTTTTTAGCTGCACTGAAACTTCTTAGCCACCAGTGTGGCCTGGTGTGACTTTATTGCAGATCTTAAACTTAAATTTGAGTAACTGGAAGCATTCCCTTCACGCATGCTGATCCAAGCCATGTAGTGCATACTGGAGATTGCGCTTGATTCTAAATTGAAGCAGGATTCTCAGATATAGTAATTTTTCAACTTATTTCACTGTGACATAGTTTCCATGATTCCATTGTGTTCTGCTCTTATCAAATAACAGATGTACTTCTGCTATAACGTGGCGGTTGTGTTCTTAATAAACCTTGCATTATTAATTAAGTCATAAAAACGATTGTATCAATGGGGATAAGGGGGCTATGGGCTAGAGAATTTCAGACATAACATCAAAGACATTTTTTCCACTGGATTTTCAAAAATTAAGGTCTTTTTAATAGCAATAAGTTTATTTTTGTTACTGCAAACTAACAATAGTAAAGACTATTACGTTGTTCAATAGTGTCATTGCACAGTAGTCAATGGAAGCAATCGCTTGCCAATTTCATCGCCCACTTACAGTGAAACTAACTAAGAGACAGTGGTATCTGATTACAGCAGGGGATTACATGGAAACAGCCTGGATTCTTTTTTTCCTCCAGGACAACTGTTTTTCTAGTTGAATTCCAAAGCAGCTTTTAGGTGGCACGTTAGATCCCAATTAAAATTGATACAACCAATTCGGCCTGTGAATTCCAAATAGTGTTCCCTAATTCGTCACTCGTGTTATGTCCAATTTGTGTTACGGAAACATGCATTATAGTAGAGCTCCATGTATATCAGTCCATCATTTATTTTCATGGAAGGTGTAATGTTAAGAAATTAATTAATGCCTTTGTGTTACTTCTCCAAGGCACTTTATTGTCACATGTCAGTACAGGCATTCCCCGGCTTGCACAATAGGTGAATTATGCAAACTCTCACTTAAGTAAACAATTCACAATAGGTGAATGTCCTGAATGGTGTTATTGCAGGAAGAATGCGAGGGTTTCCCATTAGCTTCATAGATTAAAAAAAGCAGCCACTGAGTACGATTCAGGGAAGGCGAGCGAGAACGAGGGAGGGGGTGGGTGGCAATTCCCAGCTATCAATGACTTGTTCCACAAGTTGCACCAGTGAGCCTTTCACCAGCTGCCACACTGTTTTGTTAACAGAGCTGTTGTTGCAGATTACATGGTAACCCCTGGCTAACAGTGACAAGCCACCGCCACTGACAGGATATGCTTGTTCACCTTGGGGCCTCCCTCCCCTCTCACCAATTGCCACTCCTTCCTGTTGGCCGTCACTTTGTTTGTTCCCTCCTCCACAACCTCCGCCACCTCTTTCTCCCCGACATCTTCCACCTTGGAGAAGGAGGCGACAGTGGGCGGGGGAACGGATAGCGCGATGGTCGACAGGATGAAGCACCAGCTGGTGAAAGGCGAGGTAGCCCTGATAACTGATGCACCCTGTCAGTGGCCGTAGCCTGAATAAAATGCTGTCAGCCAGGGGCTACAACGCGAGCCGCAACAACAGCCACATAAACTGGACGGTGTGACAGCTGGAGAAGAATGGCTCACTGGTGCAGTCCAGCAGCTTCAGCGCCTAGTAGTTAAGATGAAACATAGAAACATAGAAAATAGGTGCAGGAGGAGGCCATTCGGCCCTTTGAGCCAACACCGCCATGCATTGTGATCATGGCTGATCATCCACAATCAGTAACCCGTGCCCAACTTCTCCCCATATCCCTTGATTCCACTGGCCCCAGAGCTCTATCTAACTCTCTCTTAAATTCATCCAGTGATTTGGCCTCCACTGCCCTCTGTGGCCGAGAATTCCACAAATTCACAACTCTCTGGGTGAAAAAGTTCCTTCTCACCTCAGTTTTAAGTGGCCTCTTCTTTATTCTAAGACTGTGGGCCCTGGTTCTGGACTCCCCCAACATTGGGAACATTTTTCCTGCATCTAGCTTGTCCAGTCCTTTTATAATTTAATGTCTCTATAAGATCTTCTCTCATCTGTCTAAACTCCAGTGAATACCAGCCTAATTGTTTCAATCTTTCCTCATATGACAGTCCCACCATCCCAGGGATCAATCTCGTGAACTTACGCTGCATTGCCTCAATTACAAAGATGTCCTTCCGCAAATTAGGAGACCCAAACTGTACACAAAACTCCAGATGTGGTCTCATCAGGGCCCTATACAACCACAGAAGAACCTCTTTACTCAAATCCTCTCGTTATGAAGGCCAACATGCTATTAGCTTTATTCACTGCCTGCTGTACCTGCACATCAACCTTCAGTGACTGGTGTACAAGGACACCCAGGTCTCGCTGCACTTCCCCCTTACCTAACCTGACACCATTGAGATAATAATCTGCCTCCTTGTTTTTGCTGCCTAAGTGGATGACCTCACATTTATCCACATTATACTGCATCTGCCACGCATCTGCCCACTCACTCAACCTGTCCAGGTCACCCTGCAACCTCCTAACATTCTCTTCACAGTTCACATTGCCACCCAGCTTTGTGTCATCTGCAAACATGCTGGTGTTACTTCTAATTCCTTCATCCAAATCATTAACATACATGGTAAATAGTTGCTGCCCCAACACCGAGCCTTACGGCACTCCACTCGCCACTGCCTGCCATTCTGAAAAGGATCCGTTTAATCCTACACTTTGCTTCCTGTCTGTCAACCAATTCTCTATCCATGTCAACACCCTACCCCCAATACCTTGTGCTCTAATTTTGCTCAGCAATCTCCCGTGTGGGACCTTATCAAAGGGTTTCTGAAAGTCTAGATACACTACATCCACTGGCTCCCCTTCATCCATTTTACTTGTCACATCCTCAAAAAAATTCCAGAAGATTAGTCAAGCATGATTTCCCTTTCATAAATCCATGCTGACTTTTACTGCTATGCAAATGCACCGTTATTACCTCTTTAATAATTGACTCCATCATCTTCCCCACCACTGATGTCAGGCTAACTGGTCTGTAATTCCCCATTTTTTCCCCTCTCCTTTCTTGAAAAGTGGGATAACATTAGCTATCTACAGGAACTGATCCTGAATCTATTGAACATTGGAAAATGATCACCAATGTGTCCACTATTTCTGGAGCCATCTCCCTGCGTACCCTGGGGATTTATCAACCTTAAGTTCCATCAGTCTACCCAATACTAATTCTCACCTAATGCAAATTTCTTTCAGTTCCTCTATCCCCTAGATCCTCTGTCCTCTAGTACATCTGGGAGATTGTTTGTGTCTTCCTTAGTAAAGACAGATCCGAAATACTTGTTCAACTCTTCTGCCACTTCCTTGTTACCCATAATAATTTCACCCGTGTCTGTCTTCAAGGGACCCACATTTGTCTTTGCTAATATTTTTCTCTTAACATGTCTAAAGAAGCTTTTACTGTCCTTCTTTATATTCTTGGCCAGCTTCACCTCGTACTTCATCTTTTCAGCCCGAATTGCCTGTTTTGTTACCTTCTGTTGTCCTTTAAAAGTTTCCCCAATCCTCTGGCTTCCTGCTACTTTTTGCTATGTTATACATCTTTTCTTTTAGTTTTATTCCATCCCTAACTTCCCTTGTCAGGTTGCCTCCTACTCCCCTTAGAATCTTTCTTCTGCTTTGGAATGAAATGATCCTGCATCTTCTGGATTATGCCCAGAAATTCCTGGCATTGCTGTTCCACCGTCATTCCTGCTAGGATCCCTTGCTAGTCGACCTTGGCCAGCTCCTCTCTCATGCCATCATAGTCTGCTTTGTTCAACTGCAACACTGACACTTCCGATTTAAACTTCTCCCTCTCAAATTGCAGATTAAAACTAATCATATTATGATCACTACCTCCAAGCGGTTCCTTTATCTCAAGTTCTCATCAAATCTGGTTCTTTGGACAACACTAAATCCAGAATTGCCTTTTCTCTGGTAGGCTCCAGTACAAGCTGCTCTAAGAATCCATCTTGGAAGCACTCTACAAACTCTCTTTCTTGGGGTCCAGAACCAACATGATTTTCCCAGTCTACCTGTATATTGAAATCCCCCATCACCACAGTGGCATGCCAGTTTTAACTCCTGCTGCAACTTACACCTTACATCCGGGCTACTATTTGGAAGTCTGTAAATAACTCCAATTTGTGTCTTCTTACCTTTACAATTCCTCAACTCTATCCACAGTGATCCTACCTCGTCAGTCCCTATGTCACCCCTCGCAAAGGACTGATTTTTGTCCCTCACCATCAGAGCTACCCCACCGCCTCTGCCCACCTGCCTGTCCTTTCTATAGGATGTATAACCCTGAATATTAAGTTCCCAGGCCCGATCCTCCTGCAGCCACGTCTCTGTAATCCCACAATGTCATATCTACCAATCTAACTGAGCCTCAAGCTCATCTACTTTACTTCTTGTACTTTGCACATTCTTATACAATACTTTTAATTCCTTACTGATCTCACCTTTCACATCGATTCCTATTACACTTGGCCATACTCTCCTATCCCTTTGTGAGCTGCTTTCTTTCTTGTTAATTCTGGGGTCATTAACTATCCCTTTACTCTCCCTTTAATTCCATCCTTGACCATCCCATTTGACCCCCCCCCCCCCCCCCCCCCCTATTTAGTTTAAAACCACCCGTGTAGCAGTGGCAAACCTGCCTGCCAGAATGCTGGTCCTCCACCTGTTAAGGTCCAATCTGTCCCTTTTGTACAAAGGATAATCTCACTGTAAAACAACACAAAGTACTGCAGTAACTCAATAGACTGGTTAGTCTGAAGAAGGACCCGACCCGAAACCTCACCTGTCCATGTTCTCCAGAGATGCTGCATCACCTGTTGAGTTACGCCAGCACTTTGTGTTATTTTGTGTATTAACCGGCATCTGCAGTTCGTTGTTTCTACCTAGTTTTAATGTGATTCCGACTTGTCTAAAATCTGACTTGCGTAAGGGTTCTTGGAAAATAACCTTAGTGGAAGTGTCTACAATGAAATCCTCCTTTTGCACATAGTTTAGTGACAATCCTGCAATACATTAGGCACAGTCATCCCAAGTATAAGAGTGTAAGACAGTGTGATTGTACTGAGTCCATTAACAAGAGTCGCCATGTTTTATGCACCGTTTTGCACCCTTCAAGTACAAAATTTGAAAAAAAGATTATTATTAGTTTGGCCATAAATGTAATCAATTGAAAATAAATGTTACTTTGAAATAATTTTAAAACATTGTACCCCCATTTTATAGCAGTTTGGGTAACAGAAATTCACCCTTTTGGAATTCACAAATCACTACCAAAAATATGAGATATAGAATAAAAATTTGCTATCCGAAATTGTGCGAAAAAATCAACAAAATAAACACAAAAACCAATAAAAAGTGTCAATTTTTGTCAACTGTTTGAATCATGGAAAATTACAATGCGGACGGTTTTCTTGGAGCACAGCCCCTTCATAACAGGTATACTATATAGTACATTTTAAAAAACTGATAACATTGTCTATTATTTCCAGAGCGAGATCATTAGAGACAATCCAGGAATATTTGATTGTGTGAAGGAAGGTGTATGCAGACTGGTGGGAATGGGTGTCCCACACAGCAAGCGCCTGCTTCCCCTTGGAGTCTTAATCTTTCCAACTGTCTTGCATGGAGTGCTCCATTACATCATCAGTGCCATCATTCAGAAGTTAATTCTATTTTTTCTACGGAGGAAGGCATCACATCAGTGCCCAGCTGATGCTTCAAGTTCCATACAAACTGTGCTGGATGCTTATTTCCCTGAACTTATTGCTGCTTTTGTTGCTAATCTTTGTGCTGATGTTTTAGTTTATCCATTGGAAACTGTACTTCACCGCCTTCACATTCAAGGAACACGCACCATCATTGACAACACAGACCATGGATATGAAGTTCTTCCTATTAACACTCAGTATGAAGGAATGAAAGACTGCATTAATGTAATCAAGAAAGAAGAAGGCATATTTGGCTTCTATAAGGGTTTTGGGGCAGTTCTTGTCCAGTACACATTGCATGCTGCTGTACTGCAGATTACTAGAATAATATATTCTACATGGTTGCAAAATGCCACTTAATCCAGGAGTTTAAGATGTCATTGGTAAATAACCAATAGTCATGAAGAACGTTATTTCCTTTGGTGCATGTTAGAAGCACTAATAAAATGCACTTTGTTAACTATTTAAACTACTGAGTTGTTAAATCTAGTTTTAAAATAAGTATTTGTAAAATTGTAAAGCTGCCCATGATTTATGACTTTTATTGTCCTTTTAAAGTGAATCCTGCCATTTCCCATGATTCTCTTTTTGAAATATAATTTTCTCCCACAATGCAGTATCCATCCAAATCAGAAGAAGCCAAAATGAATTATAAACATATTCTCTCTCTATTACTTAACATGAAAATAACTGATGGAGCTGTTTTCTTGGTAATTTTTGATCAGCATTTTTATTTTTAATGGCACACCTTCTGCATGATAGAGATTTTTCGTGCCTCCTTGCCTCATTTTCTTCATTGAAGAATGTGTCACAATGTGATCAAACCAAATTCTTCATCCCTAGTGAATTTATCTGCTGAAAACTATTAAATGGTAAGAAAAGGAGAATCATAATTTGGCCTAATGTGTAGTTAAAGTTAGAGTGCTTTATTACTGCAGTGTTGTAATTTACTAATTTTGATTGGCTTTGCCTTATTGAATTTCTTTATCTCCAGGTATCAAGATTGTGGCTTTTTTTGTATATAATAATTATCTTTATCATTGTACAAACCATAATATTATGAATGAAAGTTAACACATTCTTTGAGTTCCATTTGTGATCTGGATATAAATGTACACATTTCCTATTTTACCATAGTGAACGCTTGCCAGTTTAGTCAACTATGTATATAAATTTAAAAAAAGACAGTGCTGGAGCAATTCAAAGGGTCAGGCAGCATCTCTGGAGAACATAGATAGGTGACATTTTGGCTGGAGACACTTCTTCAGACTGATGGGTGATTGGGGGAGGGGGGAAGAGCCTGTCAAGTAACAGATGGATACAGATGAGGGAGGGGGGTTGATAGGCAGATGTTTGGACAAAGTCCACAAATGCAAAGACAGGTGTGAGACAAAAGGATTGAAGAGTTGTACATTGTGAAGCTCGTGGAAGGAATGTAGGGAAGGTGGAGGGGGAGAAATAGGTATGAGTCCAGGTGGGGCACATTGGGGGGGGGGGGGGAGGCTTTGGCTGTTACCAAAATTTGGAAAATTCAATGTTCATACCATTGGGTTGTAGCCCACCCACAAGAAGTATGGGGTGTTCCTCCAATCAGATAAATTGTCAGGGGAAGAAAAAGGTTGATGGTAAAATACATGCCCACATCTGAGCTTTGTTTTTAATCACTATGAATTATGATTATTGAAATCTGTCAATCTCATTTCCTAGTTTAGTTTCACTGAATAAATGCAATTAATGGTACAATAGTTGTTTTTCCCGAAATTTCCCCTAAATTTCAGGATTTAAATATTTCTGAAGATATTAGATTTACTTGCTATCATGGAATTAAAGTGTACATCTGAAATGAGAGGTGTAAAACATTCTCTGTCAGCACTTAATCTTTTAAAAAAATGTTTGGTCCACACTTTAAAGCTTCCTCCATTATCAATGTGCAGGTTAGTCTCAAAGCCAGAAATTGTAAGCAGGCAGTAAAGAAAGCTAATGGCATGTTGGCGTTCATAACGAGAGGATTTGAGTATAGGGGTAAAGAGATTCTTCTGCAGTTGTATCGGGGCCTGGTAAGACCACATCTTGAGTATTGTGTACAATTTTGGTCTCCTACTTTGAGGTAGGACATCCTTGTAATTGAGGCAGTGCAGCGTGGGTTCACGAGATTGATCCCTGGGGTGGTGGGACTGTCATATGAGGAAAGATTGAAAAGACTAGGCTTGTATTCACTGGAGTTTAGAAGGATGAGAGGGGATCTTGTAGAGACATATAAAAGGACTGGACAAGCTAGATGCAGGAAAAATGTTCACAGTGTTGGGGAGGTCCAGAACCAGGGGCCACAGTCTTAGAATAAAGGGGAGACCATATGAAACTGAGGTGAGAAGGAACTTTTTCACTCAGAGAGTTGTGAATTTGTGGAATTCTCTGCTACAGAGGGCAGTGGAGGCCCCAAATCATTGGATGAATTTAAGAGAGAGTTAGATAGAGCTCTGGGGGCTAGTGGAATCAAGGGATATGGCGAGAAGTTGGGCACAGGTTACTGATTGTGGATGATCAGCCATGATCACAATGAATGGCGGTGTTGGCTCGAATGGCCACCTCCTGCACCTATTTTCTATGTTTCTATGTAATGGTTCTTTTGGATTTTATTTTGGTTGGGGGGGGGGAATAGAGATAACGTTCAGGCGGGATAGGATAAGAAAAGTAGAAAGCAAATACTATTAATTCACGACTGCCCGAAAGATGCCAGAGCATAATTTCCATAATAGGATTGAAATGTTCAAACTGAATTGTTAAGTCTCAATAGAGAGAATTTAATTGTAGTAATCCAAGTAGCTTATAGATTGGCAAATGATGGGAAGGAAATTCTGTGGTTCGGGTTTAATTCACAGCAACTTTCATTCAATGGAAATTATACATTGATCAATATCCAATGTATATCACTACTCTGTTTCATAAATGACCTTACAATTCCCTGTTTCAAGAATGAGAAATAAGGTAATTCTTTGTAGATTGTGATTGGTGTAATACCTATCCTGTTATTGATTCCAAGCAATTTCATGGGAAAGATGCTGAAATATACAGGCATATCTCAAAGTATGCTACATTGTCTCTTATCTGAAATTATTAGAAAAGTACAGATGGAATACGTATCGAAGGTATTTATTCACAAAATGCTGGAGTAACTCATTATCTGCAGACCTTGCCTCCACCGGAAGTAAAATGGTATCCAAATCATCTAAGAATAATTGTAGAGATTGACTTCAACAAAAATGCTTGGATACAGTGGAGGAAAAGATATGACCTAAAAAAGGGGCAATACCTTGTGTCTTCCCAATGCTTATGGCAAGAGAGTGTATTAAACTTCAGTCTCATCTAAGGTGGGCATCAAGCTGACAAAAAACATAAAGTGCTGATTTGAGTATGGGAGCACCCATTTAGGAGAGTGATTGTGAGCTGATATTTGTCTTTCCCAAAGGAATGATAGTATTTGTAAGGTAAAGATTTAAAATATGAATCTTTTTCCAAGTTTTAAAGGAAAGCATTTTACTTCAAATTGTAAATTGTATTCTGCTGCCTTCAGTAAATGACTAGCTGTAACTGATTTGGCTCAGTTTCCTCTTCTCAGTTACAGATTTTCTTAGCTAATCAATGCTTTAGTAGGTATTGGGTTTAATGGCAGTACATTAAAAGTACAAACTTCAGTAAATGCAGAACATTTTTATCATAGTACTCCTCCAGATGACCATATCATATGCAATGTAAACTTTAATTTGGCACTCTCCACTGGGTGCAATGAACAAAGACATTGGCAGCAAAGTCTTAAATAGCTTATCTCAGATCCATTGTTTCTTGGGGAATCCTGTTTTAAATAGAGAATTCAAGCTGTTTATTATAAAATTGAAAACTCGTAAAATCTTTATTTCTGATCAAGTCCAGAATTGGGGGTGAACGATACCTGGTAATTGTTGGGACTAATTTGCATCTGGATGCAAATCAGATGCTTCAATGAATAGAGTCCTTACTCCACCCTGTGATCACTCAAGTTAATCTATGACCAATTACTTGCTGTTGCAATGGGATCTTGATCAATGGGCTGAGGAATGATAGGTGGAGTTTAACTCGGACGTAAAAACAGGGATGTAATGCTGAGGCTCTATAAGGCGCTGGTCAGGCCACATTTGGAATATTGTGAGCAATTTTGGGCACCATATCTGAGCAAGGATGTGCTGCCTCTGAAGAGGGCCCAGAGGAGGTTGACAAGAATGAGGGGGGACATTGACAATGTACAGAATAGTGAAAGGCTTGGATAGAGTGGATGGGGAGAGGATGTTTCCACTATTGTGAGAATCTAGGACTTGAGATCATAGGCTCAGAATTAAAGGACGTTCTTTTAGGAAGGAGATGAGGAGAAATGTATTTAGTCAGAGGGTGGTGAATCTGAAATACTTTGCCACAGAAGGCTGTGGAGGCAAAGTCGATGAATATATTTAAGGTATAGCTAGATTCTTGATTAGTATGAGTGTTAGAGGTTATGGGGAGAAGGCAGGAGAATGGGGTTAGGAGGGAGAGATAGATCAGCCATGATTGAATGGCGGAGTAGACTTGATACGCCAAATGGCCTAATTGTACTATCACTTATGACGTGATCTTATGTATGTTTGTAAATGTAGTTGAAAACTGGTGATCAATGGTCAGCATGGACAGAAGGGCTTGTTTCTGTGCTGATCTCCACACATATATAAAAGAAATTCCTTCAAGTTGTGGCATGAAAAAATAGGGAGCTATTGGCTTTAGAATTGCAAAGATCACCATGAACCTGTCCACAAGAACACAGAGCATCGAACATAGTACAATGAAAAGTGCAGCAAAGGATCAAACCATTCAGCTCACAATGTGCAGCTGAACATAAAGCGAAGATAAACTGAGCTGTGTCTGCATGGCAACCACGTCCCTCCATTCTCTCCATCTTCACATGCCTGTCAAAACTTTGTAAATGTCACTATTGTATCTGTTTCCACAATCCCCCTGTCGACGCATTCCAGGCACCGACAGCTCTCTGAAAAAACATCCTGCACATCTCCTTTGAACTTTCTCACTCTGACCTTAAAGCTTTGCCCTCTAGACTTTAATATTTCCATCCTGGGAAGATGTTTCTCACCGTCTACCCTATGTCTTTCATAATTTTATATTTCTGTCAGGTCGTTCCTCAGCTTTTGGCACTCTAAAGAATACAATCCAAATTTGTCCAACCACTCCTTACCACTAATACCCTCCAATCCAGGCAGCATCTTGATAAATGTTTCTGCACCCTCTCCGAAGCTTCCACATCCTTCCTGTAATGGGCAGTCAAAACTGCACACAATACTCCAAATGCTGCCTAACCAAAGTCTTATGAAGCTGCAACATGACTTCCTGACTCTAATACTCAATGCCCTGGCTGAGGAAGGCAAGCAGACCATATTCCTCCGTTACCACTCTATCTACTCGTGTTGCCACTTTCAGGAAGCCACGGACTTGAACCCCCAAATCCCACTGCATTATTAACGCTGTTCAGTGTCTTGCCATCTGTATACTTTCCACTTGCATTTAACCTCCCAAAGTCCAATACCTCACACGCTCAATTAAAGTCCATTTGCCAATTCTGTAGCTGATCTGTATCCCCCTATATACTTTGACAATCTTTTTCATTGTGTGCAATTCCACCAATATTTTGTATCATCTGCAAGCTTACTAACTCATCTACGTTTTTGTCCTTGTAATTTATACGTAACAAACAATGGAGGTTCCAGCACTGATCCCTGTGGAACACTGCTGTTCACAGATCCCTGGCCAGAATACCACCCTTACAGCATTACCCTCTCTTCTATGGTTAGCCAGTTCTGAATCTAAACGACCAAGTCACCATGCACCCCATGCATGTTAATCTTCTGGATCAGCCTAGAAACATAGAAACATAGAAAATAGGTGCAGGAGTAGGCCATTCGGCCCTTCGAGCCTGCACTGCCATTCAATATGATCATGGCTGATCATCCAGCTCAGTAGCCTGTACCTGCTTTCTCTCCATACCCCCTGATCTCTTTAGCAAAAAGGGCCACATCTAACTGCCTCTTAAATATAGCCAATGAACTGGCCTCAACTACCTTCTGTGGCAGAGAATTCCACAGACTCACCACTCTGTGTGAAGAAATGATTTCTCATCTCGGTCCTAAAAGACTTCCCCCTTATCCTTAAGCTGTGACCCCTGGTTCTGGACTCCCCCAACATCGGGAACAATCTTCCCGCATCTAGCCTCTCCAACCCCTTAAGAATTTTATATGTTTCTATAAGATCCCCCCTCAGTCTTCTAAATTCCAGCGAGTGCAAGCCCAGTCTATCCAGTCTTTCCTCATATGAAAGTCCCACCATCCCAGGGATCAATCTGGTGAACCTTCTCTGTACTCCCTCTAAGGCAAGAACGTCTTTCCTCAGGTTAGGAGACCAAAACTGCACACAATACTCCAGGTGCGGTCTCACCAAGGCCCTGTACAACTGCAGCAGAACCTCCCTGCTCCTAAACTCATATCCTCTTGCTATGAATGCCAACATACCATTCGCTTTCTTCACTGCCTGCTACACCTGCATGCTTGCTTTCAATGACTGGTGCACCATGACATCCAGGTCACTTTGCATCTCCCCTTCTCCCAATCGGTCACCATTCAGGTAATACACTGCTTTCCTGTTCTTGCCGCCAAAGTGGATAACCTCACATTTATCCACATTATATTGCATCTGCCATGCATTTGCCCACTCGCCTAATCTATCCAAGTCACTCTGCAGCCTCCTAGCATCCACCTCGCAGCTAACACTGCCACCCAGCTTCGTGTCATCCGCAAACTTAGAGATGTTGCATTCAATTCCCTCGTCCAAATCATTAATATACACTGTAAATAACTGGGGTCCCAGCACTGAGCCTTGCGGTACCCCACTAGTCACTGCCTGCCATTCCGAAAAGGACCCGTTTATTCCTACTCTTTGCTTCCTGTCCGCCAACCAATTTTCTATCCACCTCAACACTGAACCCTCAATACCGTGTGCTTTAAGTTTGTACACCAATCTCCTATGTGGGACCTTGTCGAAGGCCTTCTGAAAGTCCAGATATAACACATCGACTGGTTCTCCCTTATCCACTCTACTAGTTACATCCTCGAAAAATTCTATAAGATTCGTCAGACATGATTTGCCTTTGGTAAATCCATGCTGACTTTGTCCGATGATTTCACCACTTTCCAAATGTAATGCTATCACATCTTTAATAACCGACTCTAGCATTTTCCCCACTACCGATGTTAGGCTAACTGGTCTATAATTCCCCGTTTTCTCTCTTCCCTCCCTTTTTAAAAAGTGGGGTTACATTAGCTACCCTCCAGTCCTCAGGAACTACTCCAGAATCTAAAGAGTTTTGAAAAATTATCACTAATGCATCCACTATTTCTGAGGCTACTTCCTTAAGCACTCTGGGATGCAGCCTATCTGGCCCTGGGGATTTATCTGCCTTTAATCCATTTAATTTACCTAACACCACTTCCCGACTAACCTAGATTTCCCTCAGTTCCTCCATCTCTTTAGAACCCCGGTCCCCCGCTATTTCCGGCAGACGGTTTATGTCTTCCTCAGTGAAGACAGAACCAAAGTATTTGTTCAATTGGTCTGCCATCTCCTTGTTTTCTATGATCAATTCACCTGTTTCCGACTGCAAGGGACCTACATTTGTCTTAACTAATCTTTTTCTCTTGACATATCTATAAAAGCTTTTGCAGTCAGTTTTTATGTTCCTTGCCAGTTTTCCCTCATAATCTATTTTCCCTTTCCTAATTAAGCCCTTTGTCCTCCTCTGCTGGACTCTGAATTTCTCCCAGTCCTCTGGTATGCTACTTTTTCTGGCTAATCTGTATGCTTCATCTTTTGTTTTAATACTATCCTTGATTTCCCTTGTTAGCCACGGATGCACTACCTTTCCTGGTTTGTTCTTTTGCCAAACTGGGATGAACACTTGTTGTAATTCATCCATGCGACCTTTAAATGCCTTCCATTGCATGTCCACCGTCAACCCTTTCAGCATCAATCGCCAGTCTATCTTGGACAATTCACGCCTCAATACCCTCAAAGTTACCTTTCTTTAAGTTCAGAACACTTGTTTCTGTATTGAATTTGTCACTCTCCATCCTAATGAAGAACTCTACCATATTATGATCACTCTTGCCCAAGGGGCCTCGCACAACAAGACTGCTAATTAACCCTTCCTCATTACTCAATACCCAGTCGAGAATGGCCTGTTCTCTCGTTTGTTCCTCGCCTTGTTGGTCTAGAAAACTATCTCTCAAACATTCCAAGAAATCCTCTTCCTCAGCACCCCTGCCAGTTTGGTTCACCCAATCTATATGTAGATTGAAGTCACCCATTATAACTGCTGCACCTTTAGTGCACGCATTTCTAATTTCCTGCTTGATGCCATCCCCAACCTCACTACTGCTGTTAGGTGGCCTGTACACAACTCCCACTAGTGTTTTCTGCCCCTTAGTGTTTCGTAGCTCTACCCATATCGATTCCACTTCCTCCAAGCTAATGTCCTTCCTTTCCACTGCTTTAATCTCCTCTCTAACCAGTAACGCTACCCCACCTCCTTTTCCTTTCTGTCTATCCCGCCTGAATATAGAATATCCCTGGATGTTGAGCTCCCAGCCTTGGTCACCCTGGAGCCATGTCTCCGTAATCCCAACTATATCATAATCATTAATAACTATCTCCACATTTAATTCATCCACCTTATTACGTATACTCCTTGCATTGAGACACAAAGCCTTCAGGTTTGTTTTTACAACTCTCTTACGCCTTATACAATTATGTTGAAAAGCGGCCCTTTTTGATTTTTGCCCTGGATTTGTCTGACTGCCACTTTTACTTTTCACCTTGCTACCTGTTGCTTCTACCCTCATTTTACACCCCTCTGTCTTTCTGCTCCTGCTCCCAACTCCCTGCCACACTAGTTTAAATCCTCCCCGACAGCACTAGCAAACACTCCCCCTAGGACATTGGTTCTATTCCAGCTCAGGTGCAGACCGTCCTGTTTGTACTGGTCCCACCTCCCAGAACTGGTTCCAATGTCCTAAAAATTTGAATCCCTCCCCCTTGCACCATTTTTCAAGCCACGTATTCATCTGAAATATCCTCCAATTCCTACTCTGACTAGCACGTGGTACTGGTAGTAATCCAGAGATTATTACCTTTGAGGTCCTACTTTTAAGTTTATCTCCTAGCTCTCTAAATTCACCTTGTAGGACCTCATCCCGTTTTTTACCTAAATCGTTGGTGCCAATGTGCACCACGACAACTGGCTGCTCACCCTCCCCCTTCAGAATGTCCTGCAGCCGCTCAGAGATATCCCTGACCCTTGCACCAGGGAGGCAACATACCATCCTGGAGTCTCGTTTGCGGCCGCAGAAACGCCTGTCTATTCCCCTTACAATTGAATCCCCTATCACTATAGCCCTTCCACTCTTTTTCCTCCCCTCTTTTGCCGCAGAGCCACCCACAGTGCCATGAACTTGGCTGCTGCTGCCTTCCCCTGATGAGCCATCTCCCCCAACAGTATCCAAAATGGCATATCTGTTTAGGAGAGAGATGACCGCAGGGGACTCCTGCACTACCTGCCTACTGCTACGCTGGCTAGTGGCTACTCGTTTCCTTTCTGTCCGCTTATCTTTTACCTGTGGTGTGGCCAACTCACTATACGTGCTATCCACGACCTTCTCAGCATCGTGGATGCTCCAGAATAAGTCCAACCACAGCTCCAACCGTTCAATGCGGTTTGCCAGGAGCTGCAGCTGGACACACTTCCTGCTTATGTAGTCATCAGGGACACCGACAATATCCCTGATCTCCCACATGTTGCAGGATGAGCAATCCACGGGGCCGATCTCACCTGACATGTCTTACCCCCAAATTAAATCAAATCCCTCTTAATCCTTTAAACTGTACCTTTACTAAAAAGCACTAAACCCTTAACTCACTGAACCCTTAACTCACTGAACCCTTAACTCACTGAACCCTTAACTCACTGAACCCTTAAATCACTGAACCCTTAACTCACTGAACCCTTAACTCACTGAACCCTTAACTAAAAGTACGAACAAAAAGCAGAAATACAACCCCGGGGTTACGCCCAATCAGCTGCTTCCTCTAGTCCGCTTCCACCAATCAGCGGCTTCCTCCAGACCACTTCTTTTAAAGTGTGTGGGAACGTTTTTACACCGCTCCAACCGCCTCCAACCGCTCCTGGGCCTCTGGGTGAACAAAGCCCCGCGCTGGGTTTTTAAACCTACCGCCCGGACGCTGCTCCAACCGCCTCCAACCGCCTACCATGAGGATTTTATAGAATGCCTTACTAAAACTAATGAAGACAATATCCACTGCTCTCCCCTCATCAATTACTTTTGTCGTCACCCCAAAAAATGTAATCAAACATGTAAGACATGACTTGCTATGCGCCAAGCCATGCTGACTGTCACCAATTGGCCCATTCTCTCCTAAACACAAGTAAATCCTCTCCAATAATTTCTCTACTGCTAATGTGATATTCAACGGCCTATTATTTCCTGGATTATCTCTAGGTTATTTTTTAAACAAAGGAACAACACTGGCTGCTCTCCAGTCCATCAAGCCAGTGGCTAGAGAAGATAGAAGATTTTCATCAAGAACCTGCAATCTCCTATCTTGCCTGACATGGTCCAAATTTGCTGCAAATGCTTGCTAATAACAAAATATTCTATGGACTTCGGACTGGTGTTCAGTGACCTACAAATGCTCTTACTAAAATGCTCTACGAAGCCCAGAAAATAATTAAATAAAATTGCAATCTCACTCATGAAAGTAATGAATTAATTTAACACCTTATCGTGCTATTGCCTTCTGTCTCTTGTCTCCCATATTTTGCCCATCATTGGCAATTGTCATAGGAACTACAAACAGAACCATTGTTGCAGACATGCAGATATCCAGGGTCAGCTTGGCCCCATATTTGTTTTTGTCTGATTAAAGGCAGATAAATCCCCAGGGCCAGATAGGCTGCATCCCAGAGTGCTTAAGGAAGTAACCTCAGAAATAGTGGATGCATTAGTGATAATTTTTCAAAACTCTTTAGATTCTGGAGTAGTTCCTGAGGACTGGAGGGTAGCTAATGTAATCCCACTTTTTAAAAAGGGAGGGAGAGAGAAAACGGGGAATTATAGACCAGTTAGCCTAACATCGGTAGTGGGGAAAATGCTAGAGTCAGTTATTAAAGATGTGATAGCATTACATTTGGAAAGTGGTGAAATCATCGGACAAAGTCAGCATGGATTTACCAAAGGCAAATCATGTCTGACGAATCTTATAGAATTTTTCGAGGATGTAACTAGTAGAGTGGATAAGGGAGAACCAGTCGATGTGTTATATCTGGACTTTCAGAAGGCCTTCGACAAGGTCCCACATAGGAGATTGGTGTACAAACTTAAAGCACACGGTATTGAGGGTTCAGTGTTGAGGTGGATAGAAAATTGGTTGGCGGACAGGAAGCAAAGAGTAGGAATAAACGGGTCCTTTTCGGAATGGCAGGCAGTGACTAGTGGGGTACCGCAAGGCTCAGTGCTGGGACCCCAGTTATTTACAGTGTATATTAATAATTTGGACGAGGGAATTGAATGCAACATCTCTAAGTTTGCGGATGACACGAAGCTGGGTGGCAGTGTTAGCTGCGAGGAAGATGCTAGGAGGCTGCAGAGTGACTTAGATAGATTAGGCGAGTGGGCAAATGCATGGCAGATGCAATATAATGTGGATAAATGTGAGGTTATCCACTTTGGCGGCAAGAACAGGAAAGCAGTGTATTACCTGAATGGTGACCGATTGGGAGAAGGGGAGATGCAAAGTGACCTGGATGTCATGGTGCATCAGTCATTGAAAGCAAGCATGCAGGTGTAGCAGGCAGTGAAGAAAGCGAATGGTATGTTGGCATTCATAGCAAGAGGATTTGAGTTTAGGAGCAGGGAGGTTCTGCTGCAGTTGTACAGGGCCTTGGTGAGACCGCACCTGGAGTATTGTGTGCAGTTTTGGTCTCCTAACCTGAGGAAAGACATTCTTGCCTTAGAGGGAGTACAGAGAAGGTTCACCAGATTGATCCCTGGGATGGCGGGACTTTCATATGAGGAAAGACTGGATAGACTGGGCTTGTACTCGCTGGAATTTAGAAGACTGAGGGGGGATCTTATAGAAACATATAAAATTCTTAAGGGGTTGGAGAGGCTAGATGCGGGAAGATTGTTCCTGATGTTGGGGGAGTCCAGAACCAGGGGTCACAGCTTAAGGATAAGGGGGAAGTCTTTTAGGACCGAGATGAGAAATCATTTCTTCACACAGAGAGTGGTGAGTCTGTGGAATTCTCTGCCACAGAAGGTAGTTGAGGCCAGTTCATTGGCTATATTTAAGAGGCAGTTAGATGTGGCCCTTTTTGCTAAAGAGATCAGGGGGTATGGAGAGAAGGCAGGTACAGGCTACTGAGCTGAATGATCAGCCATGATCATATTGAATGGCGGTGCAGGCTCGAAGGGCCGAATGGCCTACTCCTGCACCTATTTTCTATGTTTCTATGTTTCTAAAGAAATTCCTCCTCATCTCCATTGTGAACGTTATTATGAGGCTGTGCCCTCTGGTTCAGAACTCTCCCATTACTATAAACATTCTTTCCACGTCCACTCTATCTAGGCCTTACATTATCCGTTATATAATTAAAGGCAGTTTATACAATCTATTAATCCATTAAAGTTTTCTATAATCAGTTATATAATTAAAGTTACATTATATTAATAAAATAAAATGGAGCCTGCACCGCCATTCAATATGATCATGGCTGATCATCCAGCTCAGTAGCCTGTACCTGCCTTCTCCATACCCCCTGATCCCTTTAGCAAAAAGGGCCACATCTAACTCCCTCTTAAATATAGCCAATGAACTGTGTGAAGAAATGTTTTCTCATCTCGGTCCTAAAGACTTCCCCATTATCCTTAAGCTGTGACCCCTGGTTCTGGACTGCCCCAACATCGGGAACAATCTTCCCGCATCTAGCCTCTCCAACCCCTTAAGAATTTTATATGTTTCTATAAGATCCCCCCTCAGTCTTCTAAATTCCAGCAAGTACAAGCCCAGTCTATCCAGTCTTTCCTCATATGAAAGTCCCGCCATCCCAGGGATCAATCTGGTGAACCTTCTCTGTACTCCCTCTAAGGCAAGAACGTCTTTCCTCAGGTTAGGAGACCAAAACTGCACACAATACTCCAGGTGCGGTCTCACCAAGGCCCTGTACAACTGCAGCAGAACCTTCCTGCTCCTAAACATAAATCCTCTTGCTATGAATGCCAACATACCATTCGCTTTCTTCACTGCCTGCTGCACCTGCATGCTTGCTTTCAATGACTGGTGCACCATGACACCCAGGTCACGTTGCATCTCCCCTTCTCCCAATCGGTCACCATTCAGGTAATACTCTGCTTTCCTGTTCTTGCCGCCAAAGTGGATAACCTCACATTTATCCACATTATATTGCATCTGCCATGCATTTGCCCACTCGCCTAATCTATCCAAGTCACTCTGCAGCCTCCTACGCCAGAATCTAGTTTTGAAAAATTATCACTAATGCAGCCACTATTTCTGAGGCTACTTCCTTAAGCACTCTGGGATGCAGCCTATCTGGCCCTGGGGATTTATCTGCCTTTAATCCATTTAATTTACCTAACACCACTTCCCGACTAACCTGGATTTCCCTCAGTTCCTCCATCTCTTTAGACCCCCGGTCCCCCGCTATTTACGGCAGACGGTTTATGTCTTCCTTAGTGAAGACAGAACCAAAGTATTTGTTCAATTAGTCTGCCATCTCCTTGTTCCCTATGATCAATTCACCTGTTTCCGACTGCAAGGGACCTACATTTGTCTTAACTAATCTTTTTCTCCTGACATATCTATAAAAGCTTTTGCAGTCAGTTTTTATGTTCCTTGCCAGTTTTCCCTCATAATCTATTTTCCCTTTCCTAATTAAGCCCTTTATCCTCCTCTGCTGGACTCTGAATTTCTCCCAGTCCTCTGGTATGCTACTTGTTCTGGCTAATCTGTATGCTTCATCTTTTGTTTTAATACTATCCTTGATTTCCCTTGTTAGCCACGGATGCACTACCTTTCCTGGTTTGTTCTTTTGCCAAACTGGGATGAACACTTGTTGTAGTTTTTTCTGGGTCGTGTCTCCGTTCCTGCTGCGGTCTACCATCGGCCAAACTCCTGGAGCTGGCGGCCCCTACCCGGGACCACCTGGGGCTCTGGTTCGCAGAGCCCGCGGACCGGACTCACCATCAGCGGAGCCGGCTGCCTTCGGAGGCTGCGGGAGCGGCTGCGACTCGCCTCGGAGGCTTCGGCTCGGGCCGCGTGGATGCCGACATCGGGAGCTCCAGCAGCGGCAGCGTGTTCGCCCGCCCCGGATTGCGGGGCTTGGGTCGGCCCGTTGCGGCCTGAAATAGGCCGCGGAATTTTTCTCTGCTCGTCGGGGGCTTCAATGTCGGGAGCCACGACCGCCACGACCGCCCCGTCATGCAGTGGCAGCGTCTTCGCCCGCACCGGATTGCGGGGCTTGGGTCGGCCTGCTGTGTACCTTTCATCGTCCGGCGCGGCCTGGAACGTGGCAAGTTCAAAAGCCTGACCGCGGGAGAAGACGGCAGAGGAAGAGAAATGACATTCTGGCCTTCCATCACAGTGAGGAGGGGACTGGAGGAGACTCACTGTGATGGATGTTTCTTTTTGTTTTGTGTTTTGTGTTGGTTGGGGTTGTGTAATTTGCTTATTTTATTTCTCTATTGTTGGACTGTGGGTGACGAAATCTCGTCCAAAAGACCTGTTTTTTGGATGACAAATAGAAGTCATTCTGAACTCTAATTCTGAATTCTGCATTGCCCGGAATAAATGAATCACAATTAGCTCCAGAAAACGACACTATTTTGTCTCTATGATGTTAATCTTAATGTCACATATCTGCATCTTGATTGAACAAAGCTTTAAAATGATTTTTTTGGAGTAAATATTCAAATCTAATGTATAGAGATAAGGGTATTTTGAAGATATTTAATCACAATCCAACTGGGTAATTCCAACTCTGGCAAAGATGACCTTTCTATATTAGTTATTATTGTAGGGCCAATAATAGAAAGCATACAATATTTGTTCAGGAAATCAGTACTGATTTGTGAACATTAAATATTTAATTTTCCTCTCTGGTCACAGAGATGTGGCAGTATTACGGTTGATTATAAATGTCATCTCCACTAATACCAGCAGCGTCAGTTATATAATTTGCTCTGAATTTTTATGTTTTAAGGCACCCAGAAATAGAAGTTGAAACATTTACACTGCCCCATTTACAGATGAAACTCCCTGCCCTTAAATATGGGCAAGGAACAAAAGATTGCTCCCTATTGTAGGCAGGTGTAATTCAAATATATTAACAGCATTGATGTACAGTGAAATCCTGTGGTCAAAACACGTGTTTCCTTGAAAATGGCAACATAGGTTGATAGAGAGGTAAGGAAGGGATATGGTATCCTTTACTCTGACTTTAGGAAGCATGCTATATGTATTCTTCAATACCCTATCCACCTTTGTCATCACTTTCATACTACTAAGAACTTGGACCTTTAGGTTCTCTGTTGGTACAGCATGGAAACTGGCCCTTGAACTCACCAAGTCCAACCATCGATCACCCGTTTACACTAGTTCTATGTTATCCGACTGTCACATCCACTTCCTAAGCACTTGGGGCAATTTACAGTGGCCAATTAACGTAAAAACCCACACCTTTTTGGAATGTGCCGGAACACCTGGACGAAAACCATGTGGTCACAGGGAGAATGAGCAAATTCTGCGCAGACTGCACCGGAGGTCAGGATCAAACTCATATCTTTGGCACTGTGAGGCTTCAGCTCTACCAGCTGTGCACTGTGCAGATTCCATCTGCTCTACTCAACTTTCCATTTGTTCTATGTCTTGCTGCAATTTCAGAAAGCCTTCCATGCTGTCCACACCATTTTCATATCAGCCATAAATGTATTAATTATACTTTCTACATTCACTTCCGTGTCATTAATATATATCATGAACAGTGAAGGTCCCAGCATTGATCTCTGAAGTGCACCAGCAGTCACAAACAACAGATGCCACTGGCCTGTAATTACCTGGCTTATCTCTGCTGCCCTTCTTAAATATCAAATAACATTAGATACTGTCCAGTCTTATGGTAACTTTCCAGTGACTAATAAAGGTGCAAAAATCTCTGTTTGAACCCCACCAATCATGTTCTTTGTATCCTATAGTAAAGTAGGATAAATTTAGACAATAGACAATAGACAATAGGTGCAGGAGTAGGCCATTCAGCCCTTCGAGCCAGCACCGCCATTCAATGCGATCATGGCTGATCACTCTCAATCAGTACCCCGTTCCTGCCTTCTCCCCATACCCCCTCACTCCGCTATCCTTAAGAGCTCTATCCAGCTCTCTCTTGAAAGCATCCAACGAACTGGCCTCCACTGCCTTCTGAGGCAGAGAATTCCACACCTTCACCACTCTCTGACTGAAAAAGTTCTTCCTCATCTCCGTTCTAAATGGCCTACCCCTTATTCTTAAACTGTGGCCCCTTGTTCTGGACTCCCCCAACATTGGGAACATGTTTCCTGCCTCTAATGTGTCCAATCCCCTAATTATCTTATATGTTTCAATAAGATCCCCCCTCATCCTTCTAAATTCCAGTGTATACAAGCCTAATTGCTCCAGCCTTTCAACATACGACAGTCCCGCCATTCCGGGAATTAACCTAGTGAACCTACGCTGCACGCCCTCAATAGCAAGAATATCCTTCCTCAAATTTGGAGACCAAAACTGCACACAGTACTCCAGGTGCGGTCTCACCAGGGCCCGGTACAACTGTAGAAGGACCTCTTTGCTCCTATACTCAACTCCTCTTGTTATGAAGGCCAACATTCCATTGGCTTTCTTCACTGCCTGCTGTACCTGCATGCTTCCTTTCAGTGACTGATGCACTAGGACACCCAGATCTCGTTGAACATCCCCTCATCCAGTCCTGAGGATTTATCCACTTAAGTTATCTAATACCTCCACTTTCTTAATGCATATGTGCTCCAGACTATTAATGTATCCATCCCTGACCCCTCTAACCTCAACGTCCTTTTCCTTGTGAATACAGTATTCATTTAGGACCCCTCCCATGTCCCTTGATTTCTATCATAGATTATCCCTTCGGGTACGGGTGTCAGATTTAATGGGGAGACGGCAGGAGAATGGGGTTAGGAGGGAGAAATAGATCGGTCATGATTGAATAGTGGAGTAGACTTAGACAATAGACAATAGGTGCAGGAGTAGGCCATTCGGCCCTTCGAGCCAGCACCGCCATTCAATGTGATCATGGCTGATCTTTCTCAATCAGTACCCCATTCCTGCTTT
The DNA here is from genome assembly GCF_053455715.1 of Rhinoraja longicauda. NCBI lineage: Eukaryota > Metazoa > Chordata > Chondrichthyes > Rajiformes > Arhynchobatidae > Rhinoraja > Rhinoraja longicauda. Next base: position 70,586,958 of record NC_135955.1, on the reverse strand, counting down.
CTCTCCATACCCCCTGACTCCGCTATCCTTAAGAGCTCTATCTAGCTCTCTCTTGAATGTATTCAGAGAATTGGCCTCCACTGCCTTCTGAGGCAGAGAATTCCACAGATTCACAACTCTCTGACTGAAAACCACAGATTCACAACTCTCTGACTGAAAACTGTCTTGATGGGCTGAATGGCCTAATTCTGCTCCTATCATTTATGATCTTATGACCCACTCTTGCCCTAGCCTGCTTCTTGCTCCTAATGTATCTATAGAATGACTTCGGATTCTTTTTAATCTCACCTGCCAAGAATATTTCATGGACTCTTTTCCTTCTTAATTTTGGAATTTCTTTGTTAACTATTCCCCTTACACCCTCAATATTCCTCCTTTTTTCCTGATCAAATCTTCAATAACTTTTGTCATCTGAGAGTTGCCATCTTTTCCTTACACCGTTAACTTAATTTCTTTCCCTGAACTCCTGCTAACTCTTTTGTGGGTTTACCTGAAAGCATCGGCTCCAAGAGTCGTACAGCATAGAACAGGCCATGTGAATGTAAATCCTTATGTCTATCTATATTAATCCCACTTGCCTGCATTGGTATCGTATCTCTTCATGCCTTGCTTATTCAACTTCCTATCCAGATGTCTCTTAAATGTTGTGACTGTTCCTGCCACCACCACTTCCTCTGGCAACTCATTTGTGGCACAAATTACTCTTTGTGAAAAGTTTACCTGTCAGTGCTCCTTCAAACCTCTCTCTCGCCTTAAAAAAACCATTGCCCTTTAGTTTTAGAGACACCGACCATGTAAAACAGACACTGACTAACTACCTCATCTATGCCTCTGGTAATTTCCCATACCTTTATAATGTCACTTCTCAGCCTCCTCCACAACAGGGAAATCAAATCCAAACTTTCTAATTTCTCCTTAGAAATTCAAGCTCTACAATCCATGCTTGTGAATCACTTCTTCTCCAGCTTAATCACATTCTTGTCGAACCAGACTGCACAAACTACTGGAAGTGCAGCCCAGTCTATGATTTATATACAACGCCCCAACTCTAATACTCAATACTTCAGCTGATGAAGGTCCTCTTTTGCGCTATCTAAATCGGCATTCCCCCAATTTAAGACCTTACTATGGGGGACCAACCTTATCCCTTTTCATAGCCACCATGTACCAACTGGTTCTAAAGAGTTCCCCAACCAACACTTTTAACCAACCAAGATGAGGTGAAGTACAGTCCCTTCTCCGTAAGACTCTACATATTGTTTCAAAAACCTCGTAAACGTTTCACCAACCAAGGTACACTCACTCAATACTAGGTTCAGTTAAAATCGCTCATAACTATAACTCCATTGCTTTTAAGTCTTTCTGCAATTTCCTTAGGATTGCATTGCTAGCTTACACTGTAGTCTACTGCTGACTAAGTTACTTTCAAATTACCAGCTGCAAGATTCTTATTCTTATAAATTATTCTTATCAATTATTCTTCTTAATTAATCCAAACATATTGACTCAAAGATACGAATGGCATTAAACATGAAAAATGGTGCACATGGGTTGGCAAAGACCCTTTAAAATAATCACTCTGTTTTTTTTCACTTCTGTTCATGACGGGAATGGATTTTTAGTGTTAAATATCCATCTGCATCTGATGGAAGTAGAAGAAGAGATCACATTGCACCTCGGATCAGTGTCCACCCATTAGCATCAATAGACAATAATGCACATATTTTGGTTCTGTATATTTCCATGAATCAGGAATTAAGAAAAAGAGTTAACCAGCTGCCTTTAATTTTATTAATATAATGTAACTTTAATTATATAACTGATTATAGAAAACTTTAATGGATTAATAGATTGTATAAACTGCCTTTAATTATATAACGGATAATGTAAGGCCTAGATAGAGTGGACGTGGAAAGAATGTTTATAGTAATGGGAGAGTTCTGAACCAGAGGGCACAGCCTCATAATAACGTTCACAATGGAGATGAGGAGGAATTTCTTTAGAAACATAGAAACATAGAAAATAGGTGCAGGAGTAGGCCATTCGGCCCTTCGAGCCTGCACTGCCATTCAAAATGATCATGGCTGATCATTCAGCTCAGTAGCCTGTACCTGCCTTCTCTCCATACCCCCTGATCCCTTTAGCAAAAAGGGCCACATCTAACTCCCTCTTAAATATAGCCAATGAACTGGCCTCAACTACCTTCTGTGGCAGAGAATTCCACAGACTCACCACTCTCTGTGTGAAGAAATGTTTTCTCATCTCGGTTCTAAAAGACTTCCCCCTTATCCTTAAGCTGTGACCCCTTGTTCTGGACTCCCCCAACATCGGGAACAATCTTCCCGCATCTAGCCTCTCCAACCCCTTAAGAATTTTATATGTTTCTATAAGATCCCCCCTCAGTCTTCTAAATTCCAGCAAGTACAAGCCCAGTCTATCTAGTCTTTCCTCATATGTAAGTCCCGCCATCCCAGGGATCAATCTGGTGAACCTTCTCTGTACTCCCTCTAAGGCAAGAACGTCTTTCCTCAGGTTAGGAGACCAAAACTGCACACAATACTCCAGGTGCGGTCTCACCAAGGCCCTGTACAACTGCAGCAGAACCTCCCTGCTCCTAAACTCAAATCCTCTTGCTATGAATGACAACATACCATTCGCTTTCTTCACTGCCTGCTGCACCTGCATGCTTGCTTTCAATGACTGGTGCACCATGACACCCAGGTCACGTTGCATCTCCCCTTCTCCCAATTGGTCACCATTCAGGTAATACTCTGCTTTCCTGTTCTTGCCGCCAAAGTGGATAACCTCACATTTATCCACATTATATTGCATCTGCCATGCATTTGCCCACTCGCCTAATCTATCCAAGTCACTCTGCAGCCTTCTAGCATCCTCCTCGCAGCTAACACTGCCACCCAGCTTCGTGTCATCCGCAAACTTAGAGATGTTGCATTCAATTCCCTCGTCCATATTATTAATATACACTGTAAATAACTGGGGTCCCAGCACTGAGCCTTGCGGTACCCCACTAGTCACTGCCTGCCATTCCGAAAAGGACCCGTTTATTCCTACTCTTTGCTTCCTGTCCGCCAACCAATTTTCTATCCACCTCAACACTGAACCCTCAATACCGTGTGCTTTAAGTTTGTACACCAATCTCCTATGTGGGACCTTGTCGAAGGCCTTCTGAAAGTCCAGATATAATACATCGACTGGTTCTCCCTTATCCACTCTACTAGTTACATCCTCGAAAAATTCTATAAGATTCGTCAGACATGATTTGCCTTTGGTAAATCCATGCTGACTTTGTCCGATGAGTTCACCACTTTCCAAATGTAATGCTATCACATCTTTAATAACTGACTCTAGCATTTTCCCCACTACCGATGTTAGGCTAACTGGTCTATAATTCCCCGTTTTCTCTCTCCCTCCCTTTTTAAAAAGTGGGGTTACATTAGCTACCCTCCAGTCCTCAGGAACTACTCCAGAATCTAAAGAGTTTTAGCCAGAGGGTGGTGAATCTGTGGAATTCAATGCCACCGACAACTGTGATGGCCAAGTCAATGGGTATTTTTAAAATAGAGAGTGATAGGATCTTGATTAGGAAGGACGTCAAAGGTTACAGGGAGAAGGCAGGAGAATGGGGTTCAGAGGGAAAGTAGATTAGCCATAATTAAATGGCGGAGGGGACTCGATGGACTGAGTGGCCTAATTTTGTTCCCATGGTCTTATTATAGAACTAATTTCTTTTTAAATTGCAATAATATCAACCTCCTGACATCTCAAAGCCTTTCCACATTCTATGAGGCACCAGTTAAGAGTATGGTGCAATACAATTCACCTAGATAAGAGGAGCTCTTTGACGTTTAACATGCTCAACCACATCCAGGACAGAATACAAAGTGGTATATACTAACCCAGTGGGTCAGACAGCATCTCTGGAGGACATGGATAGGCGCCGTTTCAGGTTGGGATGGTTCATTGTATTGGGGGGGGGGGGAAGAGAGGTGAGGGAGGGTGAGCACTTCAACTCCCCCTCCAATTCCCAGTCTGACCTTTCTGTCATGGGCCTCCTCCAGTGCCATAGTGAGGCCCACCGGAAATTGGAGGAACAGCACCTCATATTTCGCCTGGGCAGTTTGCAGCCAACTTTAGAAAGTTCCTCTGTCCATCCCGTCCCCTCCTCCTTCCCAGATCTCCCTCTATCTTCCTGTCTCCACCTATATCCTTCCTTTGTCCCGCCCCCCTGACATCAGTCTGAAGAAGGGTCTCGGCCCGAAACGTCACCCATTCCTTCTCTCCCGAGATGCTGCCTGACCTGCTGAGTTACTCCAGCATTTTGTGAATAAAAACCTTCGATTTGTACCAGCATCTGCAGTTATCGTCTTATACCATCTTTCTTTGTTCAGCTCATCAAAAATTTCAGATGAGTTAAAGATCAGCTGTAATGGGTACAATGTGAAGAATGTCTCAGACAGCAGCTTTAATGCCACAGATACTGCTTCAGGTGATCTGTCTGGCACCACAAGGTGAGGTAATTGACACTGACCTTTGTTCTTCAGTACTCATAGCAAAGGAGATTGGCTTCCCAGATTCAAAATAATTTTCTTTCACGTTTGGAAATTCCTATTAGTTGAGAAATACAAATTACAGGTATTTTGCATGTTTTTCTTAGGCTCAAGTATGTACTAAAATTACTAAATACTATTTATATCTCCTTTTCCATTTCAAATATTTTAAATTTGTTGGCTTGTTGTGGCTTGTCCCCTTCCTTTCTACCAATCCTTGTTCCTCAATTCAGAATTAATGCTTCTTCGTGACAAATACACAGTTATTTATATATCCATTTGATCGTATCCTTTATGCGTCAGCATTTAGTCACTTTTCCTTTATTTATTAAGAAAAGCGATGACTGTACATTGTGTGCAATGTGCAAGATACATCTTCTGGATGCACTGGGACGCATCCTCAGTGATGTGAACTGGGATCATTGGGTGTTTCGGGTCTCACAACATCAGACACCCTCGCCCAGGCGACCCAGCCGGGGTTGATCAGGCCCCGACGCGTCCCAGCAGCAACCGCCCACGGATCAGCCCTCTTAATCCAAAGCCATCTACTGGCTTTCTCTGCGGCTTCGCTTGCGGATTGAATGTCCCTCTTCTTTGCCAGCCCTGTAATGCCCAATTGAGGACTTTGCAGAGTGAGCGTCCTGCACAGCCTCTACAGCCCACCTCTGTGGGTTCATAGCGTGACTTCCAGCCTCTGTCCCGTCACATCTCCACCAGCTCCTGGTACTTTGCGCGTTTCCTTTCATTTGCTTCTTCCATACGCTCTTCCCAGGACACTGTCAGCTCCAAAATGATCAGCTGTTTTGTCACTTTGGAGGTGATGATCATGTCTGGCCGGAGTGATGTTGCTGTGATGTGCTGCGGAAATTTCAGCTGTTTGCCCAGATCGCCGTGCTGCTGCCAGTCAGTGGCCGTGTAGAGGAGGCCTGCCCTTGTATTTGGTTGTTGACGAGGCTTCTCTCCAGCTTTGACAAAAGTTATTGATTTCTTCGGGGCATGGTGGTGTTTGCTGCTACTGATAGCAGTGGCTATGCTCTCAGCAACCACCTTAAGCACCTGGTCGTGGCGCCACTGATAGCGACCTTCACCAAGGGACTTTGGGCAGCTGCTGAGGAGATGTTCTAATGATCCCCTTCCCGTGCAAAGTGGGCAGGAAGGTGTCACGCTCTTGCCCCAGACGTGGAGGTTTGCTGGGCTTGGTAGGGCATCGTAGACAGCTTGGACAAGGAACCGGTCGCGCTGTAAATCTGCCTGCATGATGTTTGACCTGGTAATCCTGCGCTGCGGTATGCTCTCCCACCTTGTCCACGCTCCCTGCTGCCTGAGCCCCACCGTCCTGCTCACACACTCTTCCTCCACACCTGCTCGGACCTCTTCCTGGATGAGATAGTGTCTCTCCTTGCCCTGGGCCTTGCCAACATGGGTCTTGGGGAAGTATCCCAAGCCCGCTCTGCCAGTTGCTATGACTCCCACCAATGCCTTTTGTCTTAGGCATGACTCTGCCACCTCCACTGCTTTCTCCGCCCTCCATTTTCTCCCTGTTCTCACCTCGATGCCAGCCGATTACACCTTTTGGTCCCTGGAGTCCCTGTACTGTAGGGCTTCTCTTGTCCGTGCCACCATAAACTCTTCACTGAGACCACTGAATGGGAGCTGCAAGATATTACTGGTCCCGTACAGTGCTGCACTGTTGAGGCTGCGGGGAAGGCCAAGCCACCTGCGAAGAAAGCCACTGATCTTCCTTTCGAGGGACTCAACTGTGGTCAATGGAACAGCGTAAACCAGGAGAGGCCACAGGACACGGGGCAGGATGGAATGCTGATAGATCCAGGCCTTGAATCTGCCAGGTAGGCCTGACTTGTCGACTTTGGTGAGCCAGGCTTCAAGGTCTTCGATGGACTTTTGAATGGCGGCAGAGTCTTTCAGAGTTGCGTCAAAAAGCTTCCCCAAACTCTTGACAGGTTTCTCAGTGATGGAGGGTATGGCAGTTCCGGATAATAAGAAGTGGAATTTGTCGGTCACCTTCCCCTTCTTCAGCACCATGGACCTTGACTTGGTTGGCTTGAAACTCATCCTTGCCCAAGTGATAAGTTTCTCAAGACCCTGTAGGATCCACCTACTCTCTGGGACCGATGTTGTGGTGATGGTAAGGTCATCCATAAAAGCTCTTATTAAGGGCTGTCATACACCAGACTTGGTTAGGGGGCCTCTGCATTCCACCTCGGCTGACTTGGCCACCATGTTCATGGCAAGAGCAAAAAGAATAACAGAAATGGTGCAGCCCGTTATTATTCCTTTTTCAAGCCCATGCCAGTCTGATGTTTCTGACCCAGAAGTCACCCTCAGCCTGAAATTATGGCAATAATCCAGGATCAGGACCTTGATCTTACTGGGAACATGGTGGCGATGTAGTGCAAGCTCAACCAGTCTGTGTGGCATGGACCCATAGGCATTGGCCAGGTCCAACCACAGAACAACTAGGTCGCCTCTGTTTTCATGGGCTTCTCTGATGAGCTGCGTGACTACTCCAGTGTACTCCAAACAGCCGGGAACTCCAGGAATCCCACCCTTCTGCACTGACGGGTCGATGTAGCTGTTTTTGAAGAGAAACTCCGTTAATCTTCGGGAGACAATGCTGAAAAACACCTTTCCTTCCACGCTCAGCAGCGAGATTGACCGAAACTGATTGATGTTCTTTGAGTTTTCCTCTTTTGGGATCCAAACTCCCTTGCGCACCTCCACTGGTCAGCAACTCTCCCCTTTCAACATACCACCTTCGAGATCTCCCATAGGTGTCGAAGGAGCTCTGGGCAGCGCTTGTACACTATGTATGGTATGCCACTAGGGCCTGGTGCAGAGGCTGAGTGTGCCGCCTTGATGACCTCCTCAACCTCCTTCAGACTCGGCTCCCTCTGTTGTTGGGGGGGCTGGGCTGATGAGAGCTTTGTTGGGTTCAAGTTCCATTTAATTTGTTGCTGTGGAACTACTCTCCAGGGGTTGGGAGACTCTGGTGCCTGGAGGGACTGGGCTCTGTGGGGTGAGTCCTGGCCGGGCTCCTCCTGCGTCTCACCAGGTTCAAGGCCTGTGCGCTGCACCTCTTTCTCCTTCTCCAAGCATTTCATTCTGGCCTGATGGATTTTAAGGCCACGGAAGGCCACAGCTTTCCGCAAATGCATCTTATACTCGTAGTCAGGTCGTTTGCGTGGGTCAATAACCTTTGGTCCGTCCTATTGGAGATCTCATCCTCCCCCCCTCTCGGGATCTCCTGGGGGTATGTTTCATAAGGCTTTTCCGTAACTTTATTGGGTTTCTTGCTCATGAAAGACACAGACTGGGGTGCTAACCCACCCTGTCCCGGGTGCCGTCTTTCCATGCCGTCAACTGTCTCTCCAGTAGTCACCAAACTATTCTTGGTTGTCACCCAGTCTATTCCCAGGTGCCACTGGCTGAGCCAGACTTCAATGTGCAAGATACATCTTCTGGATGCACTGGGACGCATCCTATCCTATACATTAAACTATTGGATGAATAAAATGATCAGCAGCGATTAACATTTTACTTTCAGTTCTGCTGCTTGAAACCTTTCATGTGTCGTAGGTGAGTTGAAAGGCATGACTGGAATTTGCCAACCAGTCCTCTTTTAAAATATTTGAATGGAGTTGTTTATTCTTGTCAATTGTCAGGTCTTTAACAATATGTTTTCCCGTTAAATTGTAATAATAGATCAACAAGAAATACAATTTACTTGCATTGCTTCTCAATGTTAGAATTATAAATTGGACATTATATTGTAAACTTTGAGCAGTGAGGGGAATAGAGCAGAATAGAAAACAATGAGGGTTAAAACAACAGATAGGGTTAATGCGCAGTCTTTTACCCATGGTAAGAGGATCACAATCCAGAACACAAAGGTTTAAGGTGAAAGAGGCTAGATTTAAGTAGAATCCGAGGGGCAACTTTCTCACTCTTCCTAGTGGGATTATTGGTCGAGGTGCATGATTTTCATTTGAAGTTTAAAATGCTGAGCATTCGAGATCTTCCATCCTAACCCAATTCTCCTGCCTTCTCCCCATAACCTCTGTACTAATCAAGAATCTATCTATCTCTGCCTTAAAAATATCCATTGACTTGGCCTCCACAGCCTTCTGTGGCAAAGAATTCCACAGATACACCACCCTCTGACTAAAGAAATGTTTCCACATCTCCTTCCTAAAAAAACATTATTTAATTCTGAGGCTATGACATCTAGACCTAGACTCTCACACCAGTGGAAACATCCTCTCCACATCCGCTCTATCCAAGCCTTTCACTATTCGGTAATTTTCAATGAGGTCCCCCATCGTTCTTCTAAACTCCAGTGAGTGTAGGCCCAGTGACGTCAAATGCTCATCATATGTTAACCCACTCATTCCTGGGCTCATTCTTGTAAACCTCCTCAGGACCCTTTCCGTAACTTCCGTAACACCGTAACTTATAATGAACTCTAAAATCTTATCAACCACTGAAGTCAGACTAGCTCTTCTTTCTGCTACAGTCGGGTAATATTGGCAATTTTCCAATCATCTGGAACTACTAATGACTCTAGTGATTCGTGAAATATCATTTTTAATCCCTCCACAATTTCTAAAGCTACCTCTTTCAGAACCTGAGGGAGCAGTCCATCTGGTCCAGATGACTTATGCACCTTCAGTCCTTTCAGCTTCCCAAGCAACTTCTCCGTAGTAATAGCCACCCAATTAACTTCCACCCCCTGACTCTCTTGAGGTCATAAGGTCAAAAGTGATATGAGTAGAATTAGGCCATTCGGCCCATCGAGTCTACTCCGCTATTCAATCATGGCTGATCTATCTCTCCCTCCTAACCCCATCCTCCTGCCTTTTCCCCATAACCTCTGAAACCTGTACTAATCAAGAATCTATCTATCTCCACCCGTTTTAAAATATTCACTGATGTAGCCTCCACAGCCTTCTGTGGCAAAGAATTTCACAGATTCGCCATCCTCTGACTAAAGAAATGTCTCCACATCTAAAAGAACATTCTTTAATTCTAAGCTATGACCTCTAGACCTGGACTTTCCCACGAGTAGAAACATCCTCTCCACATCCACTCTATCCAAAACTTTTGTGATTCTTTATGTTTCATTCTTCTAAACTCCAGTGAGTACAGGCCCAGTGCTGACAAACACTCATCATAGGTTAACCTACTAATTCCTGGGATCATTCTTGTAAACATCCTCTGGACCCTCTCCATAGCCAGCACATCTTTCCTCAGGTATGGTGCCCAAAATTGCTCACTAAACCCCAAATGCGGCCTGACCAGCACCTGAAAGAGCCTCAGCATTCCATCCCTGTTTTGTGTATACAAGCCCTCTTGAAATAAAGCATTGAGTTTGCTTTCTTTACTACTGTTTCGACTTGCAGATAACCTTTTGCACCAGCATCCCCAAGTCCCTTTGCACCTCCAATGTTTGGATTCTCTCCCCATTTAGAAAATAGTCTACGCCTTTATTCTACTACCAAAATGCATGACTCCACACTTTGCTACACTATATTCCATCTGCCACTTCTCTGCCCACTCTCCCAACCAGTCCAAGTCCTTCTGCAGAGTCCCTGCTTTCTCTACACTACCTGCCGTTCCACCTATTTTCGTATCATCCGTAAACTTGGCCACAAAGCCTTCAAACCCCTCTTCCAAATCATCAATGTACAATGTGAAGAGTAGCGGCCCCATCACCGACCCTTGCAGAACTCCACTTGTCACTGGCAGCAAACCAAGAAAAGTCCCCTTTATTGCCATTCTTTGTCTTCTGCCATCCAGCCAACCTGCTATCCATGCTAGTATCTGCCCTTTGATACCGTGGGCTCTCATCTTCCTTAGCAGCCTAATGCGTGGCACCTTATTAAAGGCTTTCTGAAAATCTAAGTAAACAACATCTACTGACTCTCCTTTGTCCTGCTATTTACTTCTTCAAAGAATTCCAGCAAATTCGTCAATCAAGACCTCCCCTTCACAAAACCATGTTGACCTCGGCCTATTTTATCGTGAACTGCTAAGTACTCCGTAACCTCATCCTTTGTAATATATTGAATGCTGGCCTCACCCGGCCTAGGCGCCACAATTTTGGGCGGATTTCCAGGGATGATTTCAAGTGCGCTCTCGTAATTTTGTCCGGATTAAAGGAGGTGCCGGACCACCAGTTGCCGGAAAATCGGTGGTGGACCTGCATAACAAAATTCACCATGACATTGCCTGGGATTGAGTTATCGGGAGAAGTTTAATAAACTCAGACCCTTTTCTTCAGAGCATCAGAGGCAGATGGGTGTCCTTAGAGTCAGTCATACAACACAGAAACTGACCCTTGCCAACCACAATATCCCATCTGCACTAGTCCCACCTACCCGCATTTGGTGCATATCCCTCTAAACCTTTCTTATCCACATATCTGTCCAAGTCTCTTTTAAACGCTGTTGTCTAGTGTCTTCCACTGTGAAGACTGATTAAAAAATTATTCAACTCCTCCGCCATTTCTTTATTCCACACGATCACTTCTGCAATGTTTTCCAGCGGTCCAACGTCCACTCTTGCCTCGGTCTTACTCTTTATATAACTGAAGAAACTGTTGTATCCTCTTTTATATTATTAGCTAGCTTATCGTCGTATTTCATCTTTTCAATAGTCAATAGTCAATAGTCAAAAGTCGTTTATTTGTCACATACACATAAATGTGTAGTGAAATGAAACATTACCCGCAGTTGAAACACTAAGACCAATAAGAATAATCAATAAAAATGCAATAACACATACAATCATACACTAACACCAAACAAAAGAAACATCCATCACAGTGAGTCTCCTCCAGTCCCTTCTCACTGTGATGGAAGGCCAGAATGTCTTTTCTCTTCCCTGCCGTCTTCTCCCGCGGTTAGGCTGTTGAACTTGCCACCCGTATTGCCTTTTTAGTTACCTTCTGTGTTCTTTAAATGCTTCCCAATCCTCTGGCTTTCCACTAATCTTTGCAATGTTCTATGCCTTCTCGTTTAGTTTTATACTGTCTTTGACTTCCTTCGTCAGCCACGGTCGCTTCATTCTCCCCCTAGAATCTTTGTTCCTCTTCAGAATGAAAAGATCCTGCATCTTTCAAATTATTCTCAGAAATTCCTGCCATTGGTGCACACTGTCATTCATGCTAGGGTCCTTTTCCAGTCAACTTTGGTCAGCTCCTCCCTCATGCCTCTGTAGTCCCCTTTGCTCAGCAGTACTATCGACACATCCGATTTCACCTCCCTCTCAAATTGCAGGTTAAATCTTATCATATTGTGGTTGCTACCTCCTAGTGGTTCCTTAACCTTGAGTTCCCTTATCAAATCCGGTTCATTACACAGCACCAGGTGGCATCAGCAATGCTTGGCTCACCACAGTCTGTCCCTTTCTTCTTCGTTGTTTTTTTAGTATGTGTTAAATGTCTGTTTTTAGTGTTCTTTAGCTTGTTTTATTTGGGGAGTGGGGGAAGGGGTTGGGGGAACCTTTTTTTAATCTCTTACGTCGACGGAGATGCAATTTTTTTTCTGTATCGTATCTCCGTCCGCACTGTGGCCTAACATCGAGGAGTTGGCGGCCTTTGCAGGAGACCAATTTTGAGAGCTCCACCGCGGGTGCCTGCGGGACTTTAACATTGTGGAGCTTACGATCCCTTTGCCAGGGATCGATCTCTGAGCTCTACCGCGGGAGCCTGCGAACTTTAACATCATGGAGCTTGTGGTCTCTGGTCAGAGACTGACTTCGGGAACTCCAAGCCGCAGGAACATCGAACATCGACCGCTCCGACGCGGAAGGTTCTATCTCCCCAACACGGGAGGTTCGATTACCCAGATGCTTCTTCCATTAGCTGCAGGAGCTTTGAGCACCCCGACGGATGGTTCGTCTGCCCCGACCGCGGGAGAAAAATGAGGGAAGAAGATTAGAAATGTATTGCCTTCCATCACAGTGAGGAATGTGGGAATCCACTGTGGTGGGTGTTTATGTTAACTTTTATGTAGTTGTGTGTCTTGTTGCTTTTTTAGTATGGCTGTATGGTAATTTGCATACCTTAATTGGTACAGGTGACAAAAAAAGACCTTTGAACCTTTGAATACTAAATCCAGAATTGCCATTTTCCTGGTAGACTCCACTACAAGCTGCTCTAACAAACCATATCAGAGGCACTCTACAAATTCCCTTTCTTGGGGTCCAGTACCAACCTGATTTCCCAGTCTACCTGCTTATTGAAATCTCCCATGACCACCGTAGCATTGCCTTTCTTACCTGCTGATTGTATCTCCTATCATTCAAATCCCGGGATTCAAATGCTGGACAGCCCCATCTTCTGATTAGTAAGTCTGCAGATGATACAAAAATAGTTGGTATTGTCGATAGTGAGAATGGCCATCAAAAATTACAGCAGGCTCTTGATCAGCTGGGCAAGTGGGCTGCACATAAGTGCGAGGTGTTACATTTTGGGAATTTGACCCAGGACAGGAACTTCACAGTGAATGGTAGGACCTTGGGGAGAGTTGCAGAGCAGACGTTTCTAGGAGTACAGGCACACATTTCCCTGAATGTGGGGTCACAGATAAATAGGATAGTATAGAAGGCTTTTGACATGTTGGCCTTCATCAGTCAGGGTACTGAGTATAGAAGTTGGGATGTTATGTTTGAGTTGAGTACTGTGTTCAGTCTTGGTCATCCTGCAATAGGAAGGGTGTCATTAAGCTGGAAAAACGCAGAGAAGATTTATAAGGATGTTGCCAGGTCTAAAAGGGGTGAGATATAGGGAGAGGTTAGACAAGCCAGGAGTTTATTCCTTGGAGCACAGGAGGCTGAGAGGCCATAATCACATTGAATGGCAGTGCTGGCTCGAAGGGCCGAATGGCCTACTCCTGCACCTATTGTCTATTGTCTATTGTTATATTCGAATCCCCTTGAAATTGCATTTATTTGCCCTCCTTACCACTGACTCAACCTGCAAATTAACCTTTTAGGCTTCCTGCACCAGCAATCACTTTGCACCTCTGATTTCTGAATCCTCTCCCCATTTATTAAGTAGTCTATGCCTTTATTCCTTCTAACAAAGTGCATGACCATACACTTTGCTATGTTGTATTCCGTTTGTCTCTTCTTTGTCCACAGTCCCAACCTGTCTAACTCCCACTGCAGCCGCCTGCTTCCTCAACACAACCTGTCCGTCCACCTATCTCCGCATAGTCCGAACCTGGCCACAAAGCCAAAGTTTTCTCTGGAACACCAGAGGTTAAAGGGTGACATGATGGAAATATATAAAATTATGAGAGCCATTGGTAGAGTAGACAGTCAGAATCTTTTTCTCAGGGTGGAAATATCAAAGACTAGAAGGCATAGTTTTAAGTTGTGAGGGGAAAAGTGAGCTTACTTTATTGAAACTGTGGAGCTTCCTACACGTGATGTTTACATCTGATGATATCACTATATCTTTTGACCACATGATCTATCACATATAAAAGATAAATGCTCCACAACATCCTAAAGTTTTGATCAAAGTAACTCTTGTTTTCCCTTTGAATTTGACTCTTCTAACCTTTGGACTACCTCTACATCAGCTATTTACAAAGTCCTTCCTGAATGTACAACAAGCATGCACAGAACAATGAAGCAATAAAGTTTATAACTCTCCCCTAACAATAAAAGATATCACCAAATATATTTTAATTAAATATCTTGGAATTATCCATGGTAAAGAACTGAAAAGAGAAAACGTCGTCGGTTTTGTTGTTTGCACTTCATGCAATTCATGCAAGTTAGGACAGATTTACTGAAGGTAGGACTGGGAGACTGGCCAAGATTAGATTGGAATATTCAAATCTAGAGATAACAAAAGCATTTCCACTAGGATTTTGTCAGGAAATCAATTGTCCTTTTTAATTTGTGGGTTTTAATCTGTCCATTATGTCCATATTCATATTGACTTTCTTCCCAAGGCCACCGTCCCTCGCATGTAAATCTTAGCTATTCTCAGTCTACTACATATGCCAGGTCATATCATCCACCAACATTTCCGTCACCTACAACAGGACCCCACCACTGGCCATATCTTCCCATCCCCTCCCCTCTCTGCATTCCGCAGAGACCGTTCCCTCCGCAACTCCCTGGTCCACTCGTCCCTTCCTACCCAAACCACCCTAACCCCGGGCACTTTCCCTTGCAACCGCACGAGATGCAACACCTGTCCCTTTACCTCCCCCCTCAACTCCATCAAAGGACCCAAACATTCTTTCCAGGTGAGACAGAGGTTCACCTGTACCTCCTCCAACCTCATCTATTGCATCCGCTGCTCTAGATGTCAACTCATCTATATCGGCGAAACCAAGCGCAGGCTCGGCGATCGCTTCGCTGAACACCTGCGCTCGGTCCGCATTAACGCAACTGATCTCCCGGTGGCCCAGCACTTTAACTCCCCCTCCCATTCCCAGTCTGACCTCTCTGTCATGGGCCTCCTCCAGTGCCATAGTGAGGCCCGCCGGAAATTGGAGGAGCAGCACCTCATATTTCGCCTGGGCAGTTTGCGGCCCGGTGGAATGAACGTCAACTTCTCCAACTTCAGATAGCTCCTCTGTCCCTCCCTTCCCCTCCTCCTTCCCAGATCTCCCTCTATCTTCCTGTCTCCACCTATATCCTTCCTTTGTCCCACCCCCGACATCAGTCTGAAGAAGGGTCTCGACCCGAAACGTCACCCATTCCTTCTCTCCCGAGATGCTGCCTGACCTGCTGAGTTACTCCAGCATTTTGTGAATAAATCGATTTGTACCAGCATCTGCAGTTATTTTCTTATACATTGGCCAGGTCATACTGTTTGCATGCTTGACCCTGTACTCCTGAAATATACATTCTATCCCAAACTCTGTGTGGAAAGAAAATACCAGCCTGACAGAGAAAATATTCAGGGATGTACTTAACATTTGAAGAATTGCAACGTTTACACTGTTGTGGGAACCTCCAACCCATGACCACTCAAAGAGGAGAGGAGCATTTGGGATGGTATTGAGAACCTCAGCCCAAGTATTAGAAGCAAACAGGGCTCTGTGTAAATTTGGCTACAGCATGTTAGTCTTCATTGATATACAGTATATTTTAAACAAATTAGTTCCATGTTCTGATTTGTGTGGCATCCCAGTCTTTGTGAAGTTGAAAATAACCCATTCCATGCTAATATATTAACTCCAACACTATGAGCTCATATCTTGCAAAATAACATTTTGTGTGCCACCTTGTTGAATACCTTTATAAAATCCAAATATATTACATCTACCTGTTCCCCTCTAAGTACTCTGGCTATTACTTAGAGTTATACAGCATCGAATCTGGCTCTTCGGCCCGACTTGACCATACCAACCAGATATCCTATCTATGTTGGTCTCACTTGCCCACATTTGGCCCATATCCCTCTAAACCTTTCCTATCAATGTACCTGTTCAAGTGTTTTTTAAATGTTGTTTATTGTAGCGGCCTCAACTATCTCCTCTGGCAGCTCATTTCATATCCCTTCACCCTCGCAGTGAAAAATGTGCCCTTCGGGTTCCTATTAAATCTTTCCCCTCTAACCTTAAACCTGTCTTCTGGTTCTTGATTCCCCTCCATGTAAAAGATTCTATGCATTCATCCCATTAATTCCCCTCATTATTTTATCAGATCACCCCTTGGCCTCCTGTGCTCCAAGGAATAAAGTCAAATCTTTTCCTCTAGCTCAGGCCCTCGAGTCCTGGCAACATCCTTGTAAATCTTCTCTGCAATCTTTCCAGGTGAATGACATCCTTCCTATTGCAGGGTGACCAAAACTGAACACAATACTCCAAATGTGGCCGCACCAACATTTTCTACAACTGTAATATAACATCCCAACTTGCACACTCAATATCCTGACTGAAGCAGCACAATGGAACAAAAGCTTTCTTTACCACCTTATCTACCCATGACACCACCTTCACCTCCTTCTGTACACTTGCTAAATCCATCTGCTCTACCACATTCCCCAGGGCCCTACCATTCACTGTGATGGTCCTGCCCTGGTTTGACTTCTGAAAATGCAACACCTCACACTTATGTATTGAACTCCATTAGCTATTCTTCAGCCCACTTCCCCAGCTGATCAAGATCCTCAAATATCTCTAATTCATTTATCAGACATGATTTCATCTCATTAAACTATGTTGACTCTGATGGATCAGATTATAATTTCTAAATGTCTTGCTGTCATCTTAATAATTGATTCCAACATTTCTACCATTATAGGTGTATGTTTAATGGGCCTACAATTAACCTCTTCTTGGCTTCCATCATTTTTGAATAAACCTAATACATTTGCAGTTTCTTTTCATCTTTTGGTACCTCCCTAGAATATAAATATATTTGAAAGATTACAACCAATATATCCAATCTCTTTGGAACCACCATAGAAACATAGAAAATAGGTGCAGGAGTAGGCCATTCGGCCCTTCGAGCCTACACCGCCATTCAATATGATCATGGCTGATCATCTGAATTAGTATCCCGTACCTGCCTTCTCTCCATACCCCCTGATCCCTTTAGCCACAAGGGCCACATCTAACTCCCTCTTAAATATAGCCAATAAACTGGCCTCAACTACCTTCTGTGGCAGAGAATTCCACAGATTCACCACTCTCTGTGTGAAAAAAAACTTTCTCATCTCGGTCCTAAAAGACTTCACCCTTATCCTTAAATTGTGACCCCTTGTTCTGGACTTCCCCAACATCGGGAACAATCTTCCTGCATCTAGCCTATCCAACCCCTTAAGAATTTTGTACGTTTCTATAAGATCCCCCCTCAATCTTCTAAATTCCAACGAGTACAAGCCGAGTCTATCCAGTCTTTCTTCATATGAAAGTTCTGCCATCCCAGGAATCAATCTGGTGAACCTTCTCTGTACTCCCTCTATGGCAAGAATGTCTTTCCTCAGATTAGGGGACCAAAACTGTACGCAATACTCCAGGTGTGGTCTCACCAATGCCCTGTACAACTGCAGCAGAACCTCCCTGCTCCTATACTCAAATCCCCTCGCTATGAATGCCAACATACCATTCGCTTTCTTCACTGCCTGCTGCACCTGCATGCCTACTTTCAATGACTGGTGTACCACGACACCCAGGTTTCGTTGCATCTCCCCTTCTCCTAATCGGCCACCATTCAGGTAATAGTCTGCTTTCCTGTTCTTGCCACCAAAGTGGATAACCTCACATTTATCCACATTATACTGCATCTGCCTTGCATTTGCCCACTCACCTAACCTATCCAAGTCATGTTGCAGCCTCCTAGCATCCTCCTCACAGCTAACACTGCCCCCCAGCTTTGTGTCATCCGCAAACTTGGAGATGTTGCATTCAATTCCCTCGTCCAAATCAATAATATATATTGTAAATAGCTGGGGTCCCAGCACTGAGCCTTGCGGTACCCCACTAGTCACTGCCTGCCATTCTGAAAATGACCCGTTTATACCACTTTTAGGAGCCTAGGATGCACACCATTAGTCCGGTAGACATATCAGCTTTAAGCCCCATTGATTTGCCTAATGCTAGTTCTTTATTGAACAATTTAAAAATATATATTTATAGGACATTCATAGTATTTTCTACCGTAAAGACTGATATAGAACATCTTTTAACTCATTTGCCATGATCTTCATAATTATTTCCTTGGCCCTTTCTAAGAATCCTATGTTCACTTTAACTTCTCTCTTACTTTTTAGAGAAGCTATTTATATTTCCTTTATATTTCTCACTTGTTTGCTATCAGAGTTTATTTACTTCCATATTGATTTTTTTAAATCATCTTTTCCTAGATTCTGAATTCATTATGTGTGAGGAATAATTGTGGAGACACAAAAGACTGCAAATGCTGGAATCTGGAGCAACAATCAATATGTTGAAGGAACTCAGCAGATTGAGCAACATTTGTGGAAGGAAAAGGAATTGTTGACATTTTGGGTTGAAAGCCAGCACCATTTCTCGGGAGTCATAGACATGCACATTGTGGATGCAGGCCCACTGGGTCAATTTGCCCACACCAACCAACATGTCCAAACTACACTATTCCCACCTGCCTGCACCCATATCCCTCTAAAGTTTATTGTGGAGGCAAGGAAGGGGCAACCACTATAGTGGTTCAGGAGTAACAGGCCAGGTAAGGATGTTTCCTTTCCAAAGAACTTTAATGAACTAATTTAATGTTTTCACCATTGCCGAGACTAGCTTTCAAACCCATGGATTTTTTCCAGCAGTTTGTTTTTTTACTTCAGATTCCAGCAGCAACAGTCTATCTTGTCTTCAGTTTTCAGAATTATTTAATTAACAGAATTTTAATTTGTCATCTAGCATGCTGGGATTTAAACCCACATCTCTCAGTGCCTCAGAACTATGACCGCTGGTTCAGTAAGTTTAACTGCTACACCACTGTACTGCATACCAAAGTTGGAGCATTGAATATGGAGTATTGTTTTTTCACAATTATCAAGATAATTTCATTGGAATAATAATTGCAGAAAAAGTGAGACCAGGTGCATAAGACCCTCTCTTGTTAAGTAATACTATTACTATCACCCATGCTGGATGTTGAAAAGATTTTATACTGCTTTAAAGAAAGGAGTAGGAGATTGAATGAATTTATAGTCACAAATTAATGATGGCGTTAATTAACTGATTTTAAATCATTAACTGAGTTAGTGATTTTTACAGGTTTATTACTATTTTTTAAAAGGAAAGGAAATTAAAGTAAACAGACATAAATATTGCACTTCATATCGCAAGGTATGACCTCAATGTTAATGTGGTAGCAGTCATTGCTTTATAAAAATAGAAAAAGGAAGTCCTATTGATAGATCTATCTCTGCCTAAATTGTTTGGAGTTAAAATGTTGGAGACGTTATCACAATGAGATAAATTATATTGTGATAGAGACTGACATATAGATATTAAAGTGTTGTTTCTTTCAGTAGGTGAGACTGGAAATAATAGCCACAGTTTCAGGATAAGCAGGTGTGCATTAGGGACTGAAAAGAGGAAATATTTCTTCACTCATGCATCTTTTGGAATTCTCTACCCCAGAAGAATCCAAGGAATATGGAGATTGGATAGGAAAATAAATAGGAGGTTGAAATGAAATACATTCTTATATGCGATCTGATCGTTATCTTCAGGCTACACCTTTCTCATACTTTTCTCATAAGTTCTTGACATATTTATCGGAGATTGATATCTGCAATATCTGTAGATCAGTGACTCATCTATACATTTAGCTTGTTTTGTAGCTCTGATGTTTGAAAGAATGTACACTTAGCCTCTCAAATATCTGAATATCTATTTACTTCCTGCCACCTGTGTTATTAAAATGCTTTGAGTAACATAATAGAATCATGTTGGCAGATGAGAAAAATCCCCATCCACAAAATTGCTGAGAAAATATTTGAAAAACAACAAGGGCTAATCTCCACTTCTGCCTAAAAGCTAACAAGTGGTTGGAATTCAAAAACTATTAAAAAGATCATAAACTATTACAAAAATTGTGAGTTGTTTTATAAAATGCAAAGAAAATTTCACTTTAAAGCCCTTAATGACATTTTAAATCATTTAAAACATTACTGTGGGTTCTATGAAGAGTTCACTGTTGCTTGCAAGGGGAGCTGACAGCCCATATGTTATTCCAAATCACCTAGGTAAGCTTCAGCAACATTTATCAACTCTTTGAAGGACCAGCTACTTGTGGGATCATTTCAGCACCTGGCGGAAATTAATCCACAATGAATTTGCAAATGGGTGATACTCATTTTACTAAGTCTCTAGGTCTCTGGGATTGATTCACTTCATCCTTGTATCTTGACAAATGTGGTTAATGAGGATGATGTATTAGTTTTAATTTTCTGACATTCCCTACATATGGGAAGGCTCCTTTAGATTGGAAAAATTAACCTCTTTATTGAAAATGGAGAATGCAAAAAGGAGGAAAGAGGGCAGTTAAAATCTATTGTAGGAAAAAGGTTAGAGACATTGTAGCAACATTGTAAAGACATAGGGCACTTAGCAAAAGTCAAGATAATCAGGCAAAGTTAATTTGGTTTTGTGAAAGAGAAATCACATTTGACCAATTTATTGGTGTTGTTACGAGGAAGAACAAGCCACGAAGGCATGCAGCAAAGAAACTGGCCCTTGAATCCATTGAATCTATATTGACCATTAAACATCCATCTATAGTTTATTTCTTTTTATTCTCCCATTTATTTATCACATTTAATCCCATTTGATTCTCCCCAAATTCCCATTAACCTCCACCTGACAATGCCATTTACCTACACACCAGTGTCAATTTGTGGAGGCTAATTAACCTACCAACTTGTCTTTGGGATGTGGGAGGAGTCTGGAGCACCTGGGGAAACGTATGTGGTCACAGAGAGAATGTGCAAACTGCATTTAAACAGAGGTCAGGAATGAACCCAATTTGCTAGAGTTCTACAAGCTGCATCACCGTGCCACCATGGATAAAGGGGAAATTATGAATATAAAATAAAATATTAACATTTTCCAAAGGCATTTGATATGGAGCTGCATCAACGGTTTAACAGAAAACAAAGGATTGTGGTTTAGGGGATAACATATTGGGACAAATAGCAGACTGGCTGGATACCAAGAAGCAGAGAGTAAGATATTTCTGTTTGGTAAAATGTAATGAGTGGTGCACTGAAGGGATTAATACTGAGATTTCAACTTTTACAGTTGATATAAATGACTGAAGACACCTAAGCTGTGGTTGCTTAATTTGCTGATGATAGATTGGAAAGTAAGTTGCGAAGAGAAAATGAGGAGGCAACAAAGGGTTATGAATAAATGACTGGCCACAGTATAATGTGGGATAATGTGAAATTGATCATTTTTAGCAGGACAAAAATACAAGAAGCAAATTATCTAAATCATGAGATATTACTCAGTTCTGAGCAAGAGAGCAATTTGGATGCTTTAGTGAAGACTCAAGAAACTGAAGATGCTAGAATCTTGAGTAAAAAATAAAGTGCTAGAGAAACTCAGCAGCTCAGTCAACATCCTTGGAGGAATGGATAGACAATGTTTTAGGTTGGGACCCTTCTTTGGACTGATTGGAATAGGGGAGGAGAAAGCTTAAAAAAGAGAAGTGGTGGTAAGACAAAGCCAGGCAGGTGATAGCTACGAGTTGTATGCTATGGGTTGCGAGCTACCCATGTGAAATATGAGCTGCTATTCTTCCATCAATGTTCATAATGTTGTTGTTGGAAGAATACAACTTTATTCCTCAGAGTGCAGGCCGCAGAAGGGTGATCTTATTAAGGTGTATAAAAGCATGAGTAGAATAGATAGAACGAATGGCAGCCTTTTCTCCAAGATAGGGGACTGAAGACCTAGAGGGTATAGGTTTAAGATGAGAGCGGAAGGAACCTGAGGGGCAACTTTTCACACAAAGAGAAGTTACTAGAGTAGGTAGTTGAAGCAGATTGAATAACAACTTTTAAAAAATATTTGGACAGGTGCATGGATAGGAAAGGTTGAGAGGGATATGGTACAAATGCAGACAATGGAGACCAGCACCTTGATTGGCATGGACAAGTTGGGAAGAAGGGCCTGTCTCAGTGCTGTATGATGCTACGAATCTATGCTGCCTGACCAACTGAGATCCTGGATGCTCTAACACTTGATTCACAACTGACTACCATGCAGAGAGAAAACAAAAAGACGTAAAGTGCTGGATTAACTCAGTGGGTCGGGCAGCATCTTTGTAGAATATGGATTGGCTACCGTGCAGGTATAATAGGTTATATTCCAGTTATATACAACATTGGTAAGGCCACAAGTAGTATTGTACAATATTGGTCTACGTATTTAAGGAAGGATGGAAGTGGATTGGAAGCAGATGAGGGAATATTTACTACATTAATACTCTAAGCTTGTGAATACTGGAGTTTTGATGAATTAACATAGAAACATAGAAACATAGAAAATAGGTGCAGGAGTAGGCCATTCGGCCCTTCGAGCCTGCACCGCCATTCAATATGATCATGGCTGATCATCCAGCTCAGTAGCCTGTACCTGCCTTCTCTCCATACCCCCTGATCCCTTTAGCAAAAAGGGCCACATCTAACTCCCTCTTAAATATAGCCAATGAACTGGCCTCAACTACCATCTGTGGCAGAGAATTCCACAGACTCACCACTCTCTGTGTGAAGAAATGTTTTCTCATCTCGGTCCTAAAAGACTTCCCCCTTATCCTTAACCTGTGACCCCTGGTTCTGGACTCCCACAACATCGGGAACAATCTTCCCGCATCTAGCCTCTCCAACCCCTTAAGAATTTTAATTAAGGCATCGAAGATGCCGAGAGGCCTAGACAGGGTAAATTCAGAGCACGTTTCCTATTGAGAGAAATCTAGTTATGGATTGCTGTGGAAAAATGAGGTAATATCTATTTAAAATTAAAAAAAATTTTTTTGTGTTGAACTTCCTTCCTCAAAGGGTGATGGAATTTTTTTTTAGATTTTTTTAGATTTTGAGATACAGCGCGGAAACAGGCCCTTCGGCCCACCGAATCCGTGCTGCCCAGCGATCCCCGCACAAAAAGAAGTCTGAATATTTTCTAGGCAGAAGTAAATATTTACTTGCTTCAGAAAACTTTATCGCTGATGCATGGGAATATGGAGCTGAGGTTTCAATCAGGTCAGCCACAATCATATCGCCAAAGCCTGATGAAGATGAGTTCCACTAACAGAAAATCTGGATGAATGTACAGATAGAAAACCAATGACAAATTCAATCTGTTGTAAATCTTTGAACAACTGAAGGCCACACTGTTAACTGGTGTGTATTTTCTAGCCTACTTCAGCTTTTAAAATTTTAAGCCTGAAACCAGATGAAATGCTCTCTACTTTTCACGATATGTTCAGTTTCAGTGACATTTAACAAGCTTGATTCCTCACAGGACAAGGCAACTGGTTTGATTGCCTTTGCATCCGTCGTTCTCAACATCCATTGCCTACACCACTGGTGCACTGTGGCTGCTGTGTACACTATCTACAGAATACATTTTCGTCGCTCACTAAAATATACTCGAACAGCACCTCCCAGCCCACAACCTCTACCACCCAAAGGAAAGATAAATGTAGCGAACATACGGAAATCCCATGATACTCTCTCCTAAGTTGCAAACCATTTTGATTTGGAAATACATTGCTGTTCTATTCCTTCTCACTGGATTACATTTTGCAAATCCCTATCCTACAGCATTATGGGTCTGTGCCTTCACCAAAAACAGCAGTTCAAGAAAGTGGCTCACCACCACATTTTTATGCACAGTTAGGCTTGGACAATAAATTATAGGCTTACCTGCATCGCCCAAAGCCTGAACAGCAAAAACAAGTATTAAAAAAATAACAATGTGAATGCCTGTGAAACAAATATTTTTATGCCTATCTTTTGCAATACCTGTATTGGTGTAAATATGTATGTTCCTACAAATCAGTTTCTCAAACTCCTTATTTATTTATAAATACAGAAATTATATTTTTGCTTTTAAAGCTGAAAAATCAATGAGAATATTGAGAATATTTTTAGAAGTCCATGAATAAGCCTTCCCTAATGTCAATATCATTACTCATCAAATAAAGCATGTGAGAGTAAATGAAAGTCACCAATATAAAAAAGGGAATTTAGTCTCACCCTTGTTCAAACCATTTTTCCAGCCCAACCTTGTTATGGGTTGAAACTAAAGAAATAATTATTTGTACAGCCTGATTGTTATTGGGAATTAACAGC
This sequence comes from Rhinoraja longicauda, assembly GCF_053455715.1. NCBI lineage: Eukaryota > Metazoa > Chordata > Chondrichthyes > Rajiformes > Arhynchobatidae > Rhinoraja > Rhinoraja longicauda. The sequence continues at coordinate 70,562,547 of NC_135955.1, read as the reverse complement.
TCAGATACCTATCATTCGTTGGCAAGTAGAGATTGGCAACACAAATGATATCATTTTTATTCAGAAAAAAACCATTAGTCATTTTTATAATTCAAAAACTATACGGAGGATTGACATTTAAAAAAACTTTCAATGATACATCAATTTTGTATGAGTAAGCGACAGGTTTCTAATGAAGACTCGTTTGTTAACTAATGGTTACATTATTTTTTATATTTTATATTTTGACAAGTTAATATTTTATTCTAAAACAAATAGCATTTCAGAAGAGACAGTGTAGTATTGTGCTCTCCAGTTATCTTGCTAAATTTTGTATCTACGAAAAATTACTTGAACAATCAAGAATGCTGGTAGTCAGGATCAAACCCAGGTCTCTGGTGCTATAAGGCAGCCACTCTACTGCTGTGCCACTGTGCCACCCCAATAAACTTGCTGAATTTTTCCAGCATTTGCTGTTGTTATTTCAGATTTCCAGCACCAGTGCTCATTGCTGTTCCTCTCAGTGTGAATTCTTCAATACTGATAATGTCCTTGTAAATCCACTTTGAATGCTCTTTCCTGCAAACTGGTAACTAAAACTATACATATTATTCAAATTTGTGGGTGATTTAGCATTACGTACAATTTAAGCAAGATCTCCCTTCTCTTAGGTGTATACCTCAGCTAATAAAGGAAACCCTTGTATAACCAGGGCTGCAGATAGGCATTAAACTAAATAGTGGGGGATGAGGGTCAACAAATAAAAAATGTATCGATGAAGTTAAAAGGAAGGAAAATGCAGGAGAGATTACCAAAGTCAACAGAAGTAATGGGCAGAAAGTTTATGAAAGGATAAGAATCTAAGGTCAGGTAAAATTGGGACCAATGTGAGAATAGGAGGGGTGAATACTGAACTAAAGGTGTTATATTTGAATGCACGCAGTATACAGAACAAAGTAGATGAGCTAATAGAAATTGGTAGGTAAAACATTGTGGGCATCATGGAGATGTGGCTGAAAGAGGATCGGAGTTTGGAGTGAATATCCAAGGTTATCGTCCTATTGAAAAGACAGGCAGGTGGGCAGAGGGTGTGGAATAGTGCTGCTGGTAAAGAATGAAATTCAGTCCTTAGCAAGGGGTGACATAGAATCAGAAGATGTAGAATCCTCACTTGCACCTCCTCCAACCTCATCTACTGTATCCGCTGTTCCACTATTCAACTTCTCTACATCGGCGAGTCCAAGCACAGGCTTGGCGATCGTTTTGCTGAATACCTCCGCTCAATCCATCTTAACCTACATGATCTCCCGGTGGCTCAGCACTTCAACTCCCCCTCCCATTCCCAATCTGACCTTTCTGTCCTGGGCCTCCTCCATTGTCAGAGTGAGGCCCAGCACAAATTGGAAGAACACACCTCATATTTTGCTTGGGTAGTTTACACCCCAGCGGTATCAACATTGACTTCTCTAACTTCAGATAGCCCTTGCTTTCTCTCTCCATCCCCTCCCCCTTCCCAGTTTTCCCACTAGTCTTACTGTCTCGGACCACATTCTATCTTTGTCCCACCGCCTCCCTTGACATCAGTCTGAAGAAGGGTCTCGACCCAAAACGTCACCCATTCCTTCTCTCCAGAGATGCTGCCTGACCCGTTGAGTTAGTCCAGCGTTTTGTGTCTACCTTAGATGTAGAATCCTTGTGAGTAGAGCTAAGAAACTGCAAGGGTAAAAAGACCCTGATGGGAGATATTTACAGTCCTCCGAACAGTAGCCAGGATGCAGGGAACTAATTACACCAGGAGGCACAATTGAAATGTAAGAAAGGCAAGGTCATGGGGCATTTCAATATGCAGGTAAACTGGGAAAATTAGGTTGGTACTGGATCCCTAGAGAAGGAATTTGTTAAGTGCCTAAAAGATAATTTCTCAGAGCAGTTAGTAGTTGAGACTACTAGGGAAAAGGCAATTCTGGATTTGATATAGTCTGAGTCAAACCCGGGTCTCTGGTTCCGTAACACAGTAATTCTACCACTGTGCCACTGTACCGCCCAAAGTAGATTGGAAAAGAACCATAGCAAGAATGACGATGGAACAGCAACAGCAGGAATTTCTGGGAATAATTCGGAAGATGCAGGATATTTTCAACTCAAAGAGGAAGAAATATTCTAAGGGGCGAATGAGGCGACCACAAGGGAGGTCAAAGACAGCATAAATCTAAAAGAGAAGGCAAAGATTGGTGAGAAGCTAGTGGGTTGGGAACTCTTAAAAACAAAATGTAATTAAAAAGGCAATACAGGGAGAAAAGATTAAATATGAAAGTAAGCTGGCCAATAATATAAAAGGTAAGCTAGCAAATAATATAATAGCAAAGGTTTGTTCAGATATATGATGGGTAAGAGAGAGGCAAGAGTGGACATTGGACCATTAGAAAATGATGTTGAATAAGTGATAATGGGGAATAAACAAATGGCAGATGAATTGAATAGTTTTTCACAACATTCTTCACAGCAGAGGACACCAGCAACAAGCCTCAAATTCAATAGAGTCAGAGGGCAGGGGTTAGTGGAGTGGCTATTATTAAGGAGAAGGTGCTTCGGAAGCTGAAAGGTGGGAAGGTGGATAAGTCCCCTTATTCAGATGGACAACAGCCCTGGGATCTGAAAGGTGGCTTTCGGCATTGTGGAGGCATTAATAGTGATCTTTCAAGAATCACCATAGTCATGGGTGGTTCTAGAGGATTGGAAAATTGCATATGTTACTCCACTGTTCAAGAAGGGAGCGAAGCAAAAGAGGGTGGTTAGCATGACTTCAGTGGTTGGTAAGATTTTAGAGTCCATTATAAAGTCTCCGAGTAAGGATGTATCTTGAGAAAGTAGGTATTTCTTTAGTCAGAGGGTAGTGAATCTGTGGAATTCATGGCCACAGACTGCTGTGGAGGCCGTCATTTGGATATTTTTAAGGCAGGGTTAACATATTCTTGATCAATAAGGGTGTCAGAGGTTATGGGGAAAAGGCAGGAGAATGGGGTTGAGAGGGAAAGATAGATCAGCCATGATTGAATGGCGGAGTAGACTCAATGGATCAAATGGCTTAATTCTGCTTCTATGACTTATGAACATACCTTTTTAGCCTTCTTACCTACCTCCAGCTATTTTATGCAGCTATGGACATACACTTTAAAGCCTCTCTGTGGCTTTTCTCATTTCTCTGTGTTAAATTTCATTTATCACATTTCGGGTCAGATAACCAGACCACTTATATTCAACTGAAGTTGAAAGTTGTTCTCTTGCCTGTCAACAACACATAATTGTTTTAATCACCTGCAAATGTATTTTACTATGTCCCCTACATTTAAGTGTCATTCGTTAATAAGTACCAAAAAAGGCAGGAGACAGAATACTGAGCGTTGTGGAACCACTCTGGTACAGCCGTTCGGTAACAAAAAGGATCTGTCCATCATGAACTTTGCTTCCTGTCGTTGAGCCAATTTTAAATCCAAATTGCCAGTCTTCCTGAGGTCCCTTGCACCTTTGCAGCCTATACCATGGAACCTTGTCAGAAACAGATGTGCCAGTACATCTATTTTCATTTCAGATTTCCAGCATCTCCACTTTTTTGATTTCACTTGTCAAAAAGAGATTTCACTTCCTTCACTGTCCTTTTTGCTGCCTCAAACATATCAATCGTTAGTCATTTATGACTAATTTCTCATTTCATTTCTCCTTTTCAAAGTGTTAGCCAAAACTTGCTTTCACGCCCACTTCTGTTTCCTTAGTAAATAGCTTTGGATTTAATTTATTCCACAATGATTCCAAGTAAAATTTAATTCCTTTCGTTACCTACCATTCCATGATTACACATTTGTTCACAATATTAAATGTTTTTTAATGCATTGAGATTCATGCATGTCAGAACATGTCTGGTTTTGACCAGCGGCACTACATCTTTCTATTTCAAAGTTCAGTTTTGTTTCATTCTTTGCCATAACTCATGCCTTAACAAAGTACAACTTTCCTTCTCTTTGAGGGTCAAGGGATTGTAACTTCCAGCAGCTCAAGAATTTTAACATTCTTCTTGATCTTTCTCCTGACTCCAGCATCTGCAGTCTCATATGTTTCTATATTCGTTTTTCCCTTCATTTTCCCGTTAAACCATCTCTCCTCACAATCTTGGCCCTTGCCTTGTTTTTCACTTGCAGTGCCATGCAGAGGTTCAACTTCAAAGCCTTCTGTCCCTACCTCAATGGCTTTTGAGCCTGTCAAGGTGTTGAGTACTTCTTCCTTTTCCTCTGCACCTATTTCTATCTCAGTAATCAATATACCAGACTCACTGTTCTCCTTCATCTAACTGAACATGTTCTCACAAAGAACAACTTCCCCCTTCTCCCATCTTTAGAATTCCTGAATGTCTGCATGTCTCTCTTATTTGTTACTTGATCTGCAGCCTGTTTCAAACATTTTCTGTTTCTAGTTTTGACTTCTCTTAAGAAATCCACAATGATTAAACTGTGCTTTACTAAATGAAGATTTATACTGTCCCTTTGAATTGATTTTAATATTTTTTACCACCACTCAAACTAGTTGCCCCATAATTATTTCATTTACCGCATCCTCCCATTTTAAACAATGGTAAGCTGTCTTCCATGATAGATAAACGATGGTCGGAGGCTATGCAATGTCCTCTTTTGCTTTGTTTAACAGCTTAGGATATATTACATCTAAGGCCATTCATCCATTTTCAAAAGTGCTAGACATTTTAATACTTCCTCCTTCACTCTGCTTTTGCAATCTAATATTTCACTTTCTGCCTCCTAAACTGCAACATCAACATTAACCTTGTTCCCTTCTTTTGTGAGGTGCTTATTAAGAACCCACTCACATGTTTTCCTCATTGATTACCTTTATGATTGCTTCTAGGCCCACATCTCCTGAGCTGTATTCTTTGATCTTTATGGCCTTAGAAAATATATTTAGAAAATATATAAAGAGCAGTGCTGAACTACTATCTACCTCTTAGGTGACCCTCAGACTATCCTTGATTGGAATTTGCTGGCTTTACCTTGCACTAAATGTTATTCCCATATCATGTATCTATACACTGACAATAGCTCAATGTATTGTCTCTCTGCTGACTGGATAGCACGCTACAAAAGTTTTTCACTGTACCTCGGTGACACGTGACAATAAACTAAACTGATATTGATTTTCTTTAATTTTATTATTACATTTTGTAGATTTGTTCTCGTCTTTCTGCAGTATTAAATTCTCAATATCTTACACGAGCTTCTCATTTGGAGAGAGTGGTCATATGACAATGTGGTTAAAAGGCAAAATACAAAATTATATATTTTTAAAAGTTAAATAATTTTAATGAAAATCACACATGGTCTACTGGACTGAAATTGTGGGCAAAATTTTAACAAATCCCCTGGAATACTGAAATGATCAAGAACTACATGGTTTTGCAGCTCAACTGCTTTTCACTGAAAAGCATCTAATACATCTCCATTTCAGGTCTAGTGAAAAGAACAATATTGAATATATTTAACTGCACTTTGAGCAGAATTGTACTGGAGCTGCACTAGTAAAATGAAGGGTGAGGTCTGAATTTTTATAAGTTAACTATTTGGTATTTAACTATCATCAATTTAACAAAGTGTGCAGTATCAAAATAGTCACCAGGGACCTTTAGAATTCAGTACGATTGTATAAAGTATAAATATTATATTTTGGTATTGAGGTGAGTTTGATAGAGCTTTTCTGCTCATAGACCTTTCAAGCATGATCCCATTACTACAATGACTCTTAGTTAGCTAACTCTGAATGTACCCACTTATGCAGAGAAAAGCCATTATGCCAACTAGACAGAGAGCTGCCCAAAGTTGTCCTGCATGACTTTCTGCAGTCACTTGTCAGGAATCTTCTGTCAGCGGTGCAACAGCCACTAGGGGGTAGAACAGTGCAGAAGCAGTAGGACAAGGAGATTTCAAGTATTCATCAATGAGCTGTTGGCAATTGGATGATCTTTGGAATGACTTGAATTATATATTTGAATTATGAATAATTTGGAACATTGATTTTATGTGAGCTTTTATTCCAATGTTATGTTCAAATGCACAGCCTCTTCGCAATAATGGGAAGAGGAGATAAGAACAGTGGTTTCAAGCTGGCTGGGTTATGTTTATTGGCATGGGAGCCAGATTAATTTGTCACATACACTCTGCCAGAAGGGGCTATCTAATTCCTCCTCTCGGTCTCCTACTACTGCTCCAGACCTATTTACCACATAGGTGGTGGCCAGGATTGTGGCTTGATGGTTGCAAGGTTGTGTAGCATACGGAAGCCCATCAGCAAGACTTTCTCTGTTGATTACTACAGAGTTGCTGGTGAGAAGCTTAAGCAACAGAATTGATGATCAGCTATATCAGTTTTCTTGTGACTTGATGGCTTTCATTAAGTGCCTGTTACCCTGGGCTTTTCACTATAGTCATGGGCCATGGGGTTACTGAATTGTAGTTGTCATCGCTATCTATCCCCTTATTTATCAGTGATACTCAAATACTGATACTGCAAATTGAAGTTCTAAAGATATAACGAGTCATATGGTAAGTTTGATATTAATTCGAAATATGTATAAATCTTGTGAGAAAAACTGAAAGATGATTGTACAGATTTTGTGGTCAGTCGTGAGGTAAAGATCTTGAAGGCAGATGAACACAAATGTTTAGGAATCTTAGTGATATGAATTTTATTTTTCAGAACATTAGTTTTATCTTAGACTCAATTTTCACATATCTGTCATATAATTAAGATCATCTTATCAAATAGGCTAAACACCATTTCTATATTTAATTTTGAAATTATATTTATTCTGTAAAAATGAGACCAGAAAAAAATAGGTTTACTGGGACAGAGCGGTTGTTAGAAAAATCCTAAGTTTTAATTTTATTTAAGCAATGTATATTCTACTATCTGTATATAAGGATAGATTTAACTTCATCACCTGGACATAATGGCCAATGCCTGCAATTAATGCAGAAAGGAAAATCTGATCTGAAGGATCACAGCCCCTTGAATGGATTTCTTCTGCATTGTTTGAACTGCAGAGAAAATTCCAATCCATCCTGCAAGATCCTTTTCCTTATATTCAATCTATATATTTATTGCTCATGTGGAAAGGACAATTTTCAGACTAATTAAGATGTGCTCTTTATTTTAGTTTGCAGTTAGCAATAATTAGCATTAGAATTGACTATTTTGAATACATCATTTGCATTGAAATTCATTGCCCATTCCTTGCTTTTCTTCAGAAACGGGTGGCAAGTCTTTTTGAACAGTCCACATAGAGATAGTGCTCCTACAATGCTGATAGACAGAGTATCCATGGTTTTTGAACCTGCAGTGATTGGGGAGCTCTACTATATTTCCAACTTAGAAAAATCTGCAACTTGGAGAATCTATTGGGACTCCCAAACATGGTATTGGTATTCCCAAACATCTGCAGTATGTTGTTCACCTTCTTTACCGACCTTTCCATTTCTGTTGCTGTCAGACAGTGGCAACACAAGTGGAAAGGATGGTAAAGAAGGCATATGGCATGCTTGCTTCCACTGGTCGGGGCATTGTGTATAAAAGTTGGGGAGCTATGTTGCAGTTATATAAAAATTTAATTCTGCCACATCTGGAGTGCAGTATTCAGTTCAGGTCATCACATCATATGAATAATATGGAGGCTTAAGAGGGTGCAGAAGAGGTTCACCAGAATGTTGCCTGGATTGTATCAGCCATTTGGAGAAGTTGGATTATTTTCTCTGGAGCATTCCTATCAAAGCCATTAACACAGGTATTGACCGACTGATTCTTAAACATCATCAGACTGAACTGGCAGAAACCTCATTCTCCAAACGGCCTAGACAAGCTTCATGCCCTCAGCTCAGTTATGAGCAATGATCCCATGACAGTTCAATGAAGTACTATTTGGAAAGAGATCATAAAGGTACCATGAATTTAAACCCCAATAGTCCCAAAACTTCCAACAAGCTGAAGCTTGATTTACTCTGAAAAATGGAAAGCGGAAAGAAAAGAGAAAAAAACACATCCAACTAATTCTAAATGCCATTAAGAAATGTCTGCAAATCTAGGATTGAAAGACTATCTCTACAGGAAAGTTCAATTGATCATTTTAGAACTTAGCTTTGAAACAAGGGATCACTATAACTGAAGGCTGGCATCAATAGATTTTTATTTCATGTTTAGTTATATGTGTTAAGAATGGGAGGTGGATCACAAGGGGAATTAACTTGTAAATCTGTGACATTTTACACAAGGATCATAAGTTTTGTAAATAAATGAAGCAATTATACAAAGCCTGTCAATTATTACGAAGTTGGATTGTTCACAGGTATTACAATGCCTATGCAAACAAAATTAAATTACAAAAAAAATAACATAATTATTATATTCACACATAAAATGCTTATGATGCAGAAATGTATCTTTTGGAAACTAATTTCTTATTCACTATTAGTCCTAAAGACAAAGTCTGGAAACTTGCATAATTGTCATAAGCCCACACATAAAACAGAGGATGAGGATGATGCAAGGACATTCCTGATTAACTCGATTTACATGTTAAAAATGATTTGAAGGAAAAACAACAGGCTTGTCATGGGATAAATGATTCAATGCATCAAAACACCTCTTCATTGTTGAATAATAATTTGATATCTTGCTTGTCAGGATGTGGGGGAACAGGGTGATAATGGTTATTCTTCCCTAATCGTAAAGTATGATTGGGACCTTTGAATTTTACTCAGGAAGAATGAGCAAAGAATATTAAAGGCACCTGTTTTAGTTGTTCCGTGGGGGCGTCCAATCGTTAGTATAAATAGGTGTAACTAGAACAGCAGTCTATATCTCTCCAATCAGCAAACGGTCCATTACTGGCTTCAAAATGAGTAAGTCATTCTTGAATACAGTATTTGCAGATGAATGAATACGTGTGATGTTTTGACGTTCAGCACTGTAAGGTCTAAAATAATAGCACTGCACTGTAACGAGAACTTTCTAGTACGTATGATACGTCTTTTTATTTCACAGTCTCTTTTAGGTGCATTATCTTGTTCCAAGTTTTATTTGCGTTTGCGGATGAGAAGAATGCCAGCGTATTTGAAGTATGTAACGAAACAGCACTGAAACAAGACCAACAAATAATTTTCAATACATTGGTAAGTTATTTCATTCTAAATAGGATTATATTTAATTTTGATTTATAGGATACGTGAACATTGAATTCTGCGTGAATATTAAATGTTAAACGTCCTCCGTCGAGCATCTTATAGAGCTGTTCTCTGGATACTGAGACAAAAGCAAAATGCTGGACACAGTCAACAGGTCGGGCAGCAGCTACAGATAGGGAGACAAGAGTCAACGCTTCAGATCAATGACAAGTTCTTTAGCGTGCTGCTTGCCCTGCTGCGTGTTTCCAACATTTTTAGGTTTTTTAAAATTAAAGATTTAAAGAATCGGCAGTTTTTTAAAAATAGATTTTTGGTCTCCAGGTTAACGGTGTCCGTTCAGGTAGGATTTGTTTGGGAGCTACTGCATGCCTTTCGACATGAGTACTTCCGAATGCCCCGTTATGTAAATGCAATCCGACCACATTGTGGGAACCTAGGGACAAAATTGCGGGGTCAGTGGTATCACCCACAGCTAAGGACGATGTGCTGGACTGCAGGGTGGCTAATATTGTGCCTCTAGTTGAGCAGTAATAAAAGCCTGGGAACTAGAGACCAGTGAGCCTAACATCAACCTGAGCTTTATCAGGCACAGGTCAAACCGCATTTGGGCTATTGTAAGCAATTATGAGCCCCATATCTGAGGAAGTATATGCTGGTATTGGAGAGGGTCCAGAGGAAATTTACGAGAATGATCCCAGGAATGATTGGATGAACGTATGATGAGCGGTTGACCGCACTGGGCATGTATGTATGCGCTGGATTTTAGAAGGATGAGGGAGGACCTCATTGAAACTTATCGAATATTGAAAGAGCTGGATAGAGTGGATGAGGAGAGAATGTTTCCACTAGTGGGAGAGTCTGGTATCAGTAGGCAGAGACTCAGGATAAAAGCACATACCTTTAGAAAGGATGCACATACCTTTAGAAAGCACATACCTTTAGAATTTCTTTAGTCACGGAGTGGTGAATCTGTGGAATTCATTGCCACAGATAGAGGCCAAGTCATTGGGTATTTCTAAGGCAGAGGTTAACAGATACTTGATTAGTACTTGGGTTACGGGGAGAAGGCAGGAGAATGGGGTTAAGAGGGAAAGATAGAACAGCCATGATTGAATCGCGGAGTAGACTCGATGAACTGAATAGCCTATTTTTGCTCCTATAACTTATGAACTTGTGACAAGGTACAAAATGATAGGCTGATATGAAACATTAGATCACATGCGATTCAGGCAGAGCTGACCAATTGGATACAAAATTGATTTGAAGGTAACAGACAAAGGGTGGTGACAGAGGGTAGTTTTTTTCAGACTGGAGGCCTTTAACAACCACATGGAGAATGAAATTGAGTGAAACCACAAAATACTGCCAATATCTTGCTGCCACAATCAACAATGAACAACTGCTTCCTCCATGAAGCTGGTAATACTGGACTTGACATCCAGTTAATAATGGACGACATCCCAGCTGAGTTCACTGTTGGTTGTTATTTAGATTAATGATTTGGACGTGAATATAAATGGCTTGGTTAGTGAGTTAGCCAATGACACCAAAATTGGAGGTACAATGGACAGTGAAGAAGATTATCTAAGATTACAAAGGGATCTTGATCAACTGGGCTAAGGAATTGTAGCTGAAGTTTAATTCAGATAAAGGCGAGGTATTACATTGTGGTAAGAAAAACCAAAGCAGGACTTACACAGTAAATGGTAGGACCCTGGGGAATGTTGTAGAACTGAGAGGTCAAGGGTTGCAGGTACATTGTACCATGAAAGTGGGGACACATGTAGACAAGGTGGTGCAGAATATGTTTGGTACATTTGGCTTTATCGATCATGGCTATTGAGTACAGGAGCTGTGTGTCAGCTATACAAGATGTTGTTAAGGCCACATTGGGAGTTCTGTTTACAGTTCTGGTCACCCTGCTGTAGGAAAGATGTTATTAAACTGGAAAAGGTCCAAAAAAAGATTTACGAGGATGTTACCAGGTTGCAGAGTTTGAGTTATAAGGACAGGCTGCTGGATAGGCTGCGACCTTTTTCCCTGGAAAACACTGAGGGGTGACCAACAAGAAGTTTGTAAAATTATGAGGGACAAAGATCAGGTGAAGAGCCACAGCCTTTTTCCAAGGGTGTGGGAATCTAAAAGTAGAGGGCATAGGTTTAAGGTGAGAGGGGAAAGGTTTAAAGGGGGTCCTGAGAGACAACTTTTTTCCACATAGAGGGTGGTGCATACATGGAAAGATCTGTCAGAGGAAATGGTAGAGGTGGGTATGACCATACCATTTAAAAGAGACTTAGGAAAGGTTTAGAGGGTTATGGCCAGGGCAGACTTGGGACTAGCTCGGTTAGGTTAGGCAACTTAGTCAGATGGACAAATTGAGCCACAGAGCCTGTTTCCATGCTGTATAATTCTATGACAATATGTCATAGTTGGTACCATTAAAACCTGATTAATGCAAATACATCAAATACGGTAAAAGAAATGATAATTAACTGATTGTTTTCTTTGTTTATTCAGAACATCAAAAGAGACCTTCCTCCTAACAAGGTACATTTTCATGCGTTAATATAATGCCTCTCATTTATCAGATCATTGTGAGAAAAGTAATTTTGTCAAACAAAGTAAATAAATACGTTTCTTACAACAATCTAACTTGCATTTACGTGGCGGTTTAAGACTTTCTCAGGTTGAGGAAAACAGAAAGGTACAAGATATTCCAGAATATAAGGTTTGGATGAAGTGAAGTAAAGCCATCAATGAAGAGGCGAAAGAGGGGGGTGAAGAAGCATATGAGGCCAACATTGGAGACTCGGAGTGTTTGCAGTTGGTTGATGGTTTGAGAAGATGAGGGGAGATGAGAACTTTTTAATGAAGGTTAGCCAACTAGGAGGAGATGGGGGAATGAAACGATGCAAATTAAGATGTGTGCAGTAAATTATTGATAGTAAGACTAAATTGGTTTGACAGCCTTGCTTGCACTGGATTGAGTGTTGTGAATTTGTGGAATTCTCTGCCACAGAAGGCAGTGGAGGCCAATTCACTGGATGAATTTAAAAGAGAGTTAGATAGAGCTCTAGGGGCTAGTGGAATCAAGGGATATGGGGAGAAGGCAGGCACGGGTTACTGATTGTGGATGATCAGCCATGATCACAATGAATGAAGGTGCTGGCTCGAAGGGCCGAATGGCCTCCTCCTGCACCTATTTTCTATGTTTCTATGTTTTTATGGAAACAAAATCATAAAGGAGGGAGTTTCATCAACAGATTTGGTACTGGAAGGACAGTGGGTTTGGATACTCAGCTTGAAGTCAAATGTAGGCTGACCCCATCAGGGTCATGGTTAGACATGGTGGCATGTAGCTAAAATATTTGGCAAGGAGAAGGATACAATCTGTGATTAGAGAACAAGTAACATGAAATGTCGAAATAAGAACTGTTATGGATTCACAAAGCTACCCACCATTCGATAAAATAATCGCTGATCTAATCTTGACCCCAATTCCACTTCCCTGCCTGTTCTCCAATATCTTTCATTCTGCGAGAGCCCAATAATCTGTTTACTTCAGCCTCTATAGCTCTCTGAGGTAAGAAAGTTACAGGTTAACTCCTCAACACATTCCTAAATGTGGACCCCTTATTCTGAAACCACACTCCCCATTACCAAATTTCCCAGATGATGGGAAACTCCATCTCACGATCTTTCCTGTCAAGACCTCTCGATTTTATGTCTCGATCAGATGTTGTAACTTTCATGTGCTGGGTTAGCCCAAAACATCTGTCACAGCATTTTGCAGTGATTTAAACAATATTTTGCATTTTTATTCTACCAAAATTGGATAACCACTCATTTCTTCATATAAAACATGAACTGTTGGAATTTTGCCTTCTCACTTGCTTAAAATCCTTTTGCAGACTCTTTGTATCAATTTCACAACACACTTTCCCATCAATATTGTGTCATCATCAAATGTGGTTTTAATGCAGAGTCCCTTCATCCAAACCATGGACTGTAAGCAGTTGAGCCCCAGCTCATTCCTTTAACACCCTGATAATTACAGTTTGCGAAGCAGAACATGACTTTCTGTTTTCTGGTATTGAACCAATACTCTCTCCATGCTAATCATTTACCCCCGTATTATGAACTTTAGTCTTTTGCATTAACCTTTGTGTAGCATCTTATTGAATGTCTTTTAGAAATCTATGTACAATAAATCCACTAATTTCCTTTTATCTACCCATCCATTGTATCCAAACACCCCAAATAAATTTGTCAAACAATATTTCCCTTTCGTAAAACCATGTGCCTCTATTTAATTACATAATAACTTTCTAAATACCTTGCAACCCATCAATTTCAGAATTTTAGACGTTAGACAAACCTGCCTATAGTTCCCTGCTTTCCTTCTCTTTCCATCATTGTTTAGCAGTATTAGAAATTGAGTTTTAGGATTTTTTCAGAATCTGGGGAATGTAACATGTGCTATAAGCAATGATCATGAGAGATTCTAACCAACTACATTTGACATCCAATGGCATTACCATTGGTTTGTCCGGGAAACCACCGCTGACTAGCCATTCAACTGGACCAGTTACTTAAATTCCAGCCGGAGCAACAAGTGATTCACTTCCTACACCTTTCCACTGCCTATCAGGCACAAATTGCAAGTGTAGTATAATTTGTTCCACTTGCCTGGATGAGTGCATTTCCAACAACACCATGTAGAACAAAACAAGGTGTGTAATTGGCATCACCTTAAACATTTATTTCTTCTACCACCAACAAAATGTGGCTGTAATGTATACAATAAAATGACTAGCAGGTAACTGTCATGCAAATCTAAAACACTTCCCAAGCCCGCGCCTCTTGCCACCAGGGACTTCAGATGCATGTTAATGCTACCTGCATATCGCATAATCCTGCACCCAACCACAACCATCACCACCACAACAGGAATACCTTCACCAGTATTCACACCTGTATCCGCCTATCACTTACTAGGCTTTGTTCCCGCATCCACCTCTTTTCTATCTTTCTTCCCTGCTACACAATCAATCTGAAGAAGGGTCCCGACCCGAAATATCACCTAACCATATCCTCCAGAGATGCTACTGGAGTTATTCAAGAACAATTACTAAGTTACTCCATCCATCACTAACTAAGGAAGTCATGGATTCAAAGAAAATAAAATTCCAATTCAAAGTTCATGATTCAAATCCAAAGAAAAGCAATAAAATATTGAGAAGATTAGTGAGAGTCCAGAAAATTTTGTAGAGTTTTCTTTTCTTTCAATAAAACATTTCTTTGTTGAAATTTTTGAAAATTATTTGGCAATGGTTTTATGTGGGACAAATCCAGTGGTTTATGCCTTCCCAAGCTGATGGATGGACAAATGAAAACAAAGGGTGTAAGATAAGGAGAGAAGAGGCGTGAGATGTGAAGCTGGAGGGAGGGGTATAGGTGAAAGGGTATGGGCCATTGGAGGAACATTTGCAGAACATTAAGGCTTAGAATTGTGAGCAAAATAGTGATTTCAAATATGTGGGATTTTGATCAAAATAAATTCCCGACTTACCTTCTGGTAAAATACAATGACCAAGTTCTAATTCTGGCCCTCTGCTTTTGCTAGCCTGATGAATTATATTAATATATATATATATGACTACCAGAAACATGTTTTAACTTTAATGTCTAATATGTGCTATCAAATCACTTGAATCAATTGTTTTTCATTTCATTTAGCATGATATTGTCATTTTATGAGTGAAACATGGATCGCCAATTTAAAAAATGACAGAATATAATCAATTTGATTTTAGAACCCACTCCAGAAAATTGTATGCGTCACCTGCAAGCTACCGGATGAATACAGCAATAAAACCATCCGTAGTGCATTAAAGTCTGTCTTCAAAGCTTGTGGCTTGAACATTTGTATGGTAAGTTTTAAATGTTGTTTATTTTTCTCACTTTTAAAACACATATTACAGTATTCAGTGAAGATGTTGATACCAGTTATAGATGTTGAATAATCATCAAAACTTCTGGAATATTTTTTTGTAATTTTGAGATCATATTTTGTAATCAAGTTATGACGATGGAATCTGAATATTTATGACACATGAGGTTGTTTGGCCCATCATATCTGTGCTGGTCAATGAAGAGCTATGCAACCCAGTCCCTCTTTTTGTTACCAGGTGTATAGCTCTGCATGTGACTTTTTTTTTTCAAACCTGCATCCAAGTTATGTTGGTAGTGAATACCAGACCTCTACCAACTCCTGGATTAATATATTTTTCTTAGTTCCTCCTCAATCTTTTTATCAAATACATTAAATCTTTCCCCCCAGCATTTCAATCCATCTGTGAAGAGGAAAAGGTCATTTGTCATTATTCTATCTTGGTCCTTCATAATTTCATGCAGCTAAATTTATCCTCCTCTGTTCTTAAAAAAAAAACCCCAACTTACATAGTCTCTCCACACAGCTCCAATTTTCCAGTCTTGGCAACAACTTAGCTTTGTAACTTGGCTCTGAACTTGGCTCTGCAAATTTCCTGTGCAAACTAATGCAGATCTCATCAGTCATATACACCGATCAGCCTAAACATTATGACCTGATGAGCCAAAACATTATGACCACCTGCCTAATATGCTGTTGGTCCTCCGTGTGCAGCCCCATACGCAGCAGGGTGCGATGCACTGTGTATTGTGACACATTCCTCCTGAGACCACCATTAACATTTTCTATGACTTGTGCCACAGTAGACCTTCTGTCGGTTCAGACCAGAAGGGATAGCCTTCGTTGCCCTTGCGCATCGAGGAGCCGGGTTCCCAACACCCTGTCGCCGTTTTCTGGTTTGTCCCTCCTCGGACCACTGTCGGTAGGTACTCACCACTGCTGACCGGGAGCACCCCACAAGCCTTGCCATTTCAACGATGCTCTGACCCAGTCGTCTGGCCATAACAATTTGGCCCTTGTCAAAGTCGCTCAGGTCTTTACTCCTGCCCATTTCTCCTGCATCCAACACATCAACTTCAAGAACAGACTGTTCACGTGCTGCCTAAAATATCCCACCCCTTGACAGGTGTCATTGTAACAAGATAACCAATGTTATTCACTTCACCTGTCAGTGGCCATAATGTTTTGGCTGATCGGTGTATACTTCTGGCATAAAATCACCATTCTCTGCTTTGGATACTACAGAAATGCATTCATGTGCTTTTTTAACCATGTCATTGAGTTGAACTATTATCCCCTAAAGATCCGAGAACATACACACAATGTCCCCGAATTTCTCAATATCTTCCATTTATTTTACTTTCCTTTGTTTTGGTTACAAAGCCCAAGTGCATTACCTCACACTTCTTTGAACATACTTCTTATTATCCAGATTTGATAATCCCAACCTTCGTTCCCTTTTTGGGAATATGTTTACCCGTAGTCTTTTGGTTCTCACATGGCTTTGAAACTGATATATCTTTACATAATTGTCAAATTTTGTTAACATTATTAACAGCAACATTGGTCTGACTTCGGTATATAATCTCCACCTTTGTACCTTACAGTAAACACCTCACAGTGTGATTGTCCATTGTTTTTAACTAAATCTGTATTTATCATTTAATGAAGACATAAAAGATTGCAGATGCTGGAACCTTAAGTAAAAATAAACTGCTGGGAAATGCTCAATGGGCCAGGCAGCATATGTCGAGGGAAATGGACTGACAACTTTTCACTCATCATCCACCTCTCCCTATTCAGGGTCCCCAATTTTCTCTCCCCAACCTGATTTCCACTCACCATTTCTCCCTGTGGTTCTACATTTCACTCCCGACCTTCCTACTCCCCATCATTTGCACCCTTTTGTCTTCTCCGCCTATCACCTCCAGTCACGGTTTCTAACTCTATCACTCCACCCATTCGACCTTCATCTGCTAATCAAAGACGTACAGGTATGTAGGTTAATTGACTGGGTAAATGTTAAAAACAAATGTCCCTGGTGTTAATGTGCGGGGATCACTGGGCGGCGTGGACTCGGTGGGCCGAAGGGCCTGTTTCTGCGCTGTATCTCAAAAACCCCCCAACAAAACCTCTCCTCCTTGCCTGGATTCACTTAACACTTGTCAGGCCTTGCCCCACCCCTTCATAGAAACATAGAAAATAGGTGCAGGAGGAGGCCATTTGGCTCTTCAAGCCACCACAGCCATTCATTATGATCATGGCTGATCACCCACAATCAGTAAACTGTGCATGCCTTCTCCCCATATCCCTTAATTCCACTAGCCCCTGGAGCTCTATCTAACTCTTTTTTTTAATTCATCCAGTGAATTGGCCTCCACTGCCTTCGGTGGCAGAGAATTCCACAAATTCACAACTCTCTGGGTGAAAAAGTTTTTTCTCACCTCAGTTTTAAATGGCCTCCCCTTTATTCTTAGACTGTGGCCCCTGGTTCTGGACTCCCCCAACATTGGGAACATTTTCCCTGCATTTAGCTTGTCCAGTCCTTTCATAATTTTATGCGTCTCTATAAGATCCCCTCATCCTTCTAAACTCCAGTGAATACAAGCCCAGTCTTTTCAATCTTTCCTCATATGACAGTCCCACTATCCCAGGGATTAACCTTGTGAACCTACCCTGCACTGCCTCAATAGCAAGGACGTCCTTCCTCAAATTAGGAGACCAAAAGTGTACAATATTCCAGATGTGGTCTCACCAGGGCTCTATACAACTACAGAGTTGTATAGGGCGGCACGGTAGCGCAGCGGTAGAGTTGCTGCTTTACAGCGAATGCAGCGCCGGAGACTCAGGTTCGATCCTGACTACGGGTGCTGCATTGTAAGGAGTTTGTACGTTCTCCCCGTGACCTGCGTGGGTTTTCTCCGAGATCTTCGGTTTCCTCCCACACTCCAAAGACGTACAGGTATGTAGGTTAATTGGCTGGGTAAATGTGAAAATTGTCCCTAGTGGGTGTAGGATAGTGTTAATGTATGGGGATCGCTGGGCGGCACGGACTTGGAGGGCCGAAAAGGCCTGTTTCCGGCTGTATATAGATGATATGATATGATATGAGAAGGACCTCTCTACTCCTATACTCAAATCCGCTCGTTATGAAGGCCAACATGCCATTAGCTTTCTTTGCTGCCTGCTGTACCTGCACACTTACTTTCTTCTTCCCTCTTTCTGCCAGCTATCTTCCTTCTACTCCATCAGTCTGAAGAAGTGTCTCAACCCAAAACATTACTTATCCATGTCTACCAGAGTTGATGCCTGATCTGTTGAGTTACTTCAGCACCTTCAACTGAAGTATCCTTCTTTTACTCAAGATTCCAGCATCTACAGTTTCTTGAGTCTCTCTAAGAATTAAGTTTTTTATTAATCCAACTGGTCCAAATATTAAATGATGTGAATTTCATCATGAAAGTAAATCAATGTTATTGTTTCACTGTGATTTATTCTTTTCAAAATGTACCTATTATTGCTTTTCTATTTTAAAGGACACAGCGACATTATGTTCAAAAATTAAACATAAATCCACTTCGAAGAACATTGGTAAATTATCACAGAAGATAATAAAGATCCTGTATAGCAATTGGCTTCATCTAGAATCAAAAATGTAATCAATCATAAAATCATGAAACTACAATGATCCACTTGCGTAACAAGTTTTCTGAAAACGTGTATCATCATTAATTTGATGGAGGAATGTCAGGAAATTATGTTTTGATTTTTTAATGCCATTACTTACAACACATTATAAGTAGGACCACACCATAAAAAATAATGGCAAGGCTGAATTTGTGATGACTACAACTTTCAAATATATTATTTCTACAATCGGAATATACTGGTGTAAATTTAATTTAGAAAACATAAAAACATAGAAAATAGGTGCAAGAGGAGGCCATTCGGCCCTTCGAGCCAGCACCGCCATTCATTGTGATCATGGCTGAACATCCCCAATCAATACCTCGTGCCTGCCTTCTCCCCATATCCCTTGATTCCACTAGCCCCTAGAGCTCTATCTAACTCTCTTTTAAATTAATCCAGTGAAATGGCCTCCACTGCCTTCTGTGGCAGAGAATTCCACAAATTCTCAACTCTCTGGGTAAAAAAAGTTTCTTCTCACCCCAGTTTTAAATGGCCTCCCCTTTATTCTATGACTAAGTCCCCTGGTTCTGGACTCGCCCAACATTGGGAATATTTTTCCTGCATCTAGCTTGTCCAGTCCTTTTATAATTTTATATGTTTCTATAAGATCCCCTCTCATCCTTCTAAACTCCAGTGAATACAAGCCTAGTCTTTTCAATCTTTCCTCATATGACAGTCCCGCCATCCCAGGGATCAATCTCGAGGACCTACGCTGCACTGCCTCAATTACAAGGATGTCCTTCCTCAAATTAGGAAGGACATCCTTGTAATACCATTACAAAAATGCACTGATTCTGAACTTGATGTTGCTATTGCTGAGATATATAATAGTTTGGCATGCAGCTGATGGTATTTCCAGCATATTAAAGGGAGATGTTTGGCAGACACTGCTTACATGATCCTTATATCATGATTAGTTCTAGATACCAACCTTGGTAATTATGTTTTAGTCTTGGAGAGAGAGCAGTATTTATTTAGGGGAAAGTTAACTAAACTCCAATTTTAAATTCTAAATTAGAGGAGAGGTTTAAAAATTGTAGAGTTGCATTTCCTGGTATTTGAGGATGATTTGATTGATGTTTAAGATGTTCACGAACTAACATACTGTAGAGGAAATATTTTTGCTTCCCAAGAACATCTAGGATAGGGAGTATTCAAAGTTTCAATGAGGTCCCTCCTCATCCTTCTAAACTCCAGCGAGTACGGGTCCAGGGCTGTCAAACGCTCATTGTATGTTAAACCAACCATTCCTGGGATCATTCTCCTAAACCTCCTCTGGACCCTCTCCAATGTTAGCACAACCTTCCTCAGATATGGGGCCCAAAACTGCAAAACGAAAGTTTTTTAAAACAAAGTGAGAAAAGTTTAAAAGTTGCTTGTATGTTGAAATATTCAGAGGAAGAAAATACAATCAATTATATTTTAGGGCTTAATAATATGCTAAGGAGTAATTATATCACTAAACATAAAGCTGTAAAGATTTTTAACAGCATTATTTTGTAAAAAAAGCTCAAGTTTACACCAGTTCAAATAGTTTTAACTTTCTTGTTTTAGAAAAGTCTACAAGGCTGCAGTAGATTGCAGACTGCAACTTTGGAAAATCCATGCTAAGCTACACATGCAAAAATCCCAGTTATAGCAGTTTCATGTATTAATGATAATTCCTCCAACATTACTTTATAAAAAGAATTACATTGTCATTAAATCACCATTTCATTTCATTGATTTCCAAATTGGTTGATATAAATTACTTAGAACATGTTTTTATATTTGTTGATATTATGCTGCAGTTTTATAGTAAATTACAATAAGAGAGCTAGAAGCAGCAAATATATACAGTAGATTTACATCTTGTGACATCTCTTTCTGACACAACTTAAGGTGTAATAGTTGCTTGCTATTTGGTTACTGAGAGAGCACATCTGAGCCTCCTAAATATAAATCAACAGATTATCATTCAGGCAAATTGAGCCAAAGAAACTGCATTTTTCAAAATTTAAAATAGCTATTTTTAAAAACTATTTTGTATGAACTTTACTTTGTATGAACTGTATAACTTTAAAAGTTTTATTTTTAAGTAAAGCATTTGTTAAAATGTAATAACCGATCATTTTAATTAAGGAATGGTTAACTTGCTTTGTTGGGAAGAAAATAGTCTATCGTTTTTCTCAATTTTGCAATTAAATTTGAGAAAAGACACCATAATGATTTTCCAGAACATTTTATATTGTACATGGCTAAATGCCTAGTAATGTATCATATGGGAGATATTCTACAGGATATATTAATTTAAAAATGTGTAATTTATACAACATTGCTGTTTGAAATCTTGAGAGTTGTAAATTAAGCTTTTATATTTTATATTAAAATATGCACTTATTTTAGGCAGATAAATCAATTATTTTTGTCTTACTTAAAAATGCAGCACAAACTATAAGGAATGTTAATACATACATATTGATTTAATCAGCTCAGCAAAGCAATAGGAATTGTTGTCAATGTTACCAACTCACTGTTTTTAATTTATTTAATCCAGTTAATTTATAAATATAATCTGCTATATTCTAGCTTCAGTATTTTCTGTATTAAATGTAAATCCAGGTGGAATATTAACATTTAATATCTATGACTCTGGAGTCTTTAAATATTTATGTGTATTTATTATTAAAAACATTAAAAACATTAAACAGATGTGAATCTGGATTATTTTTGGTATCAAACAGTCCTTGTTTGATACCTCATTGATTTTCAACCTAACATATGATAAAAATTTACCCTGAGGGGTATCTTTTTTACACAAAGATGGGTGGCTATATGGAATGAGCTGCAGGAGGAGGTAGTTAAGCCAGGTACTATCGTAACGTTTAAGAAACATTTGGACAGGTACATGGATAAGAAAGGTATACAAGGTTATGGGCCAAGTGTGGTCAGGTGGGATTAGTGTAGATGGGGCATGTTGGTTGGCGTGGGCAAGTTGGGTCGAAGGGCCTGTTTCCACGCTGTATGAGTGTATGACTTTATGACAAAGGATGTGGAACTCTATGGGACTGACTCATTGGACCATTGTACTTTTTTGCATCCATAACTCTCTCCAATTTCTTGGCCCAAACAGCTGCCAACCCAAGCTGTGATGAATCCCAATAGGATGCTTTCTATGGTGCACTCTGTATTTCCCTTTTGTACTTCAGTTTGAACTGATTGTTTCCGTGTATGGAAAATCTCCACATCCTTCATATTTTTGTCATAATTAGTTGTTTTGTATATTTTATCCTTGCCCATTTAACCAACCTATTTCCCCAAAAACCTTCTGCATTCTCTTTACTGCCGACCAATCATTGCATGATCAGCAAATTTAGATATATTATTCTCAATCTCCTTATCCAAATCATTAATGCATCTGGGACTCAGGTGACAGGCCCTATGGCATATCACTCATCAACTATTTTATCCGGTATCGGGAAGACCCTAGGCCTGTGTGTTCTGCTTCACGTAACTTATAAATAGTGCAAAAAGCACTAGCTGTAAATTTTGCATGCCAAAAGTGGTTTGT
Source organism: Rhinoraja longicauda (assembly GCF_053455715.1). Lineage (NCBI taxonomy): Eukaryota > Metazoa > Chordata > Chondrichthyes > Rajiformes > Arhynchobatidae > Rhinoraja > Rhinoraja longicauda. The sequence goes on along the minus strand of NC_135955.1, from coordinate 70,540,142 downwards.
TGCACAATCCGAATGTGATTAGATTTCCAGGTAGGTCCTTTTCAAGCTTAATGAGATTCATTAAGTATTTAATGTTGAGTAAAAAGTTATAATGTGAGACATAGTTATGAAGATTAGTTTGAATCACTCTTGCACAGATACAATATATATCATGTAGACACAAGGATTTGCAGATGCTGCTTTACAAAAAAAGACACAAAATGCTAGAGTAACGCAACAGGCCAGGCAGCACTGGAGAACATGGATAGGCAACATTTTGGGACCCTTCTTCAGACATTGTAGTAGGGGAGAGGAAACTGTAAGAGGTGGGATGGGACAAAGTCTGGCAAATGACAAGTGAATACAGTTGGGGGTGGGGTGGGTTGATTGGCAGATGGGTGAGAAATGCTGGAAATTATAAGAACATTTGTAGATTTATAATATACATACCCCAAGAGCATACACACTGGGGAAACATGATGGGAAAAGGCTAACATATATTTATTTGATATTTATGTAAGACGATAAAATAAAATGGTGAAATGTTATAAGACGCCAGGTACTGTCACAATATAAATATATATATATATAAGATCTGTAGGAAAGAACTGCAGATGCTGGTTTAAACCGAAGATAGGCACAAAACGTTGGACTAACCCAACGAGACAGACGGCATATCTGGAGAAAAGGAATAGGTGTCGTTTCAGGTCGAGACCCTTCTTCAGACAACGGACAGGTGCGGGGCAGTGAAATGAGCCACAAGGGCAGCTTGTGTTTGGGAGAAGCTGGAAGGCAGTTTAATATAATACGAAGTATCGGTAGGGCTCACGATGTGCTGGTTACCAATAAAAAAAGTGCTAACATCAAATGAGAACCCAAGGGATCCAAAGGACAAACTACAATGCATTATAATTTTTAAAAAGTCAAAAAATAATAGGGAAAGGATAAGATCCGGATGTACCCCTTGCTGAACAAAATGTTTTGTAGCAGGGACAAGGAAAAAGTAAATAGAGTCATAGAGTGATACAGTGTGGAAACAGGCCCTTCGGCCCAACTCGCCCACACCAACCAACATGTCACAGCTACACTAGTCCCACTTGCCTGCACTTGGTCCATATCCCTTCAAACCTGTCCTATCCATATACCTGTGTAACTGTTTCTTAAACATTGGGATAGTCCCAGCCTCAACTACCTCCTCTGGCAGCTTGTTCCATACACCCACCACCCAATGTGTGAAGAAGTTATCCCTCAGATTTCTATTAAATCTTTTCCCCTTCACCTTGAACCTACGTTCTCTGGTCCTCGATTCCCCTGTCACTTAAATATATAAAAAGCAGTAATTATACTTGCAGCCATGGCAAAGTACTAACAAGAAAAGGTAAAAATAGCAGCAGTGGAGTGTGCACAGGATGAGGAGCGTAAGAAGCCGTGCAGGAGAATGGTGGTGGCTGAGTTGCCTATCGCCCCTCTAGTGGACAGAAATGACATTAACCCAGAAGGCTTAGGCAATTTGGCATGGGTACGATGAGCCACCCTGACCCAATGAAAAGGACGGAACAGAAATTAGCCACAATCCCAGCAGCTCCAATTTGGGCAGTAGTCAGTACGACAGGGGATGAACTACACAGACAGACTGCGAGGAACCTTTGACAGCACCAGAGAAACAGATGATTTTAAATGAAGTGCTGGACTTTAAAAGGAATGACAGGAATCAGGTACTTTGGGATATGTTAGTAGAGGTAAAGGGAGGTTCAGTTGTCAGCAGCAGTGTGAAGAAATAAGGGAACAATGAAGGAAGAGAAAGCAGAGCGCATGTATTTTCATTGTGGGAAACCAAATCACTAAGGAATATAGGTCATCCTGACAGCAATCAAGGAAGGGACTAGGATATCTCACAATTTTTAAATGTCAAAGAAAATTGGAAGCTGAGAGTCTGGGTTGATCTGGATTTTTGTGTGAAAATTGAATGGTGTTTGAATGGTCTGTGAGATTCAGCATATAGGATTATGTGTGGCAACCTGTGAGTTAATTTTGATTTATATGAATAAAAGTGAAAATGCATAAAGTTATGAGTGCAAAGATTGGTACAGTACTTGTTCGTTAAATCAGTCTTAGGAGAATCATTCTTATTGAACAAATGGAATAGAATGGAACTCTGTCTGTCTGTCTGTCTGTCTGTCTGTCTGTCTGTCTGTCTGTCTGTCTGTCTGTCTGTCTGTCTGTCTGTCTGTCTGTCTGTCTGTCTGTCTGTCTGTCTGTCTGTCTGTCTGTCTGTCTGTCTGTCTGTCTGTCTGTCTGTCTGTCTGTCTGTCTGTCTGTCTGTCTGTCTGTCTGTCTGTCTGTCTGTCTGTCTGTCTGTCTGTCAATACCTTTTATTGTCATTCGTTTTACCGAACAAAATTAATTTGCCAGCAGTACAAAATAAACACTAGACACACAACCCCAACACAAACATCCATCACAGTGACTCCAAACACCCCCTTACTGTGATGGAGGCAAAAAAACGTCCTCTCTCTTCCCCCATGCCCCTCCCACGGACAGACAGCTCGACCCCTACCGAGGCGACCGACCCGCACAGCCCCCGCAAGGAGATGGAAAGTCCCCGCGGCCGAGCCGCACCGGGCGCTGGAAAGTCCCGCGGCCGTACCGAGCAATGGAAGGTCCCACGGCCGAGTCACACCGGGCGATGGAAGGCCCCGCGGCCGAGCCGCACCGGGCGCTACAAAGTCCCGTGGCCGAGCCGCACCGGGCGATGGAAGGCCCCGCGGCCGAGCCGCACCGGGCGATGGAAGGCCCCGTGGCCGAGCCGCACCAGCGATGGAAAGTCCCGCGGTCGAGCCGCACCGGCGCTGGAAAGTCCCGCGGCTGAGCCGCGCCGCGCTGGAAAGTCCTATGGCCGTACCGGGCGATGGAAAATCCCGCGGCCGAGCCGCGCCGGGCGATGGAAGGCCCCGCGGCCGAGCCGCACCGGGCGATGGAAGGCCCCGCGGCCGAGCCACACCGGGCGCTGTTAAGTCCCACGGCCGAGCCTCACCCCTAGGAAGAGACCTAAAAAAAGAAAGGAACATGTTTCCTGCCTCTAACGTGTCCAACCCCTTAATAATCTTATACGTTTCGATAAGATCTCCTCTCATCCTTCTAAATTCCAGTGTATACAAGCCTAGTCGATCCAGTCTTTCAACATACGACAGTCCCGCCATTCCGGGAATTAACCTAGTAAATCTACGCTGCACGCTCTCAATAGCAAGAATATCCTTCCTCAAATTTGGAGACCAAAACTGCACAGTACTCCAGGTGCGGTCTCACTAGGGCCCTGTACAACTGCAGAAGGACCTCTTTGCTCCTATACTCAACTCCTCTTGTTATGAAGGCCAACATTCCATTGGCTTTCTTCACTGCCTGCTGTACCTGCATGCTTCCTTTCAGTGACTGATGCACTAGGACACCCACATCTCGTTGTACGTCCCCTTTTCCTAACTTGACACCATTCAGATAATACTCTGCCTTCCTATTCTTACCACCAAAGTGGATAACCTCACACATCCACATTAAACTGCATCTGCCATGCATCCGCCCACTCACACAACCTGTCCAAGTCACCCTGCAACCTCATAGCATCTTCCTCACAGTTCACACTACCACCCAGCTTTGTATCATCTGCAAATTTGCTAATGGTACTTTTAATCCCTTCATCCAAGTCCTTAATGTATATTGTCAATAGCTGTGGTCCCAGCACCGAACCTTGCGGTACCCCGCTAGTTACTGCCTGCCATTCTGAAAGGGACCCATTTATCCCCACTCTTTGCTTTCTGTCTGTCAATCAATTTTCTATCCATGTGATAATTTTGCCCACTAATCTCCTATGTGGAACCTTGTCGAAGGCTTTCTGAAAGTCAAGGTACACCACATCCACCGACTCTCCCCCGTCAATTTTCCTAGTTACATCCTCAAAGAATTCCAGAAGATTAGTCAAGCATGATTTACCCTTCGTAAATCCTTGCTGACTCGGAACGATCCTGTTACTACTATCCAAATGCAATTTAGTCTTTTATAATTGACTCCAGCATCTTCCCCACCACTGATGTCAGACTAACTGGTCTATAATTTCCCGTTTTCTCTCTCCCTCCTTTCTTAAAAAGTGGGACAACTTTAGCTACCCTCCAATCCACAGGAACTGATCCTGAATCTATAGAACATTGGAAAATGATCACCAATGAGTCCACAATTTCTAGCGCCACCTCCTTAAGTACTCTGGGATGCAGACCATCAGGCCCTGGGGATATATCAGCCTTCAGTCCCATCAGTCTACCCAACACCATTTCCTGCCTAATGTGGATTTCCTGCAGTTCCTCCGTCACCCTAGGATCTCTTGCCACTAGAACATCTGGGAGATTGCTTGTATCTTCCTTAGTGAAGACAGATCCAAAGTACCGGTTCAACTCGTCTGCCATTTCCTTGTTCCCCATAATAAATTCCCCTGCTTCTGTCTTCAAGGGACCCACATTTGCCTTGACTATTTTTTTCCTCTTTACATACCTAAAAAAGCTTTTACTATTCTCCTTTATATTATTGGCTATATTATTGATATATATGAGCTGCTGTTCCTCCAATTTGCGCTGTGCCTCACTCTGAAATGGAGGAGGCCTAGGACAGAAAGGTCAGTGTGGGAATGGGAGCGTGGGTTAAAGTGTTTAGCAAACCGGGAAAAGTCTGTTGTGGTTTACTGCTGAGAAAGGGTTGTGGTAAGGGTTGTGCAGGCTAAAGAGCCTGGCGGTTGATGAAAGAAAGTTGTTCTTGAACCTGTAGGTTCAAAACATCTTACATGTTTGTGTTACACTTCATTGCCCTGCGCGGTGTCCATAAAATGTCTAGTGGTATTATCAATTAAACAGGATTCCATCTAGTTCCTTTTCAACTAGGAGCAGTTCATCATGCAAGCTTGTATTGGATGTCCAGGCAGTCGGCATTACTTTTTCACGTGATACCATTCCTCAGAGGTATTTTTATTTCAGCAGACTATTAAGTTGCGGAATGGACATCAGATAACAAGGCAATCACTTCTAATTATAAATTTTGAATTTAGTCAAGAGGTATGGACTCAGGTACATTAGAAGTCATGCTGTCACGAGAAATGACAAACAAATCTATGCAATGCTCCCATCACAGCCCATTCCAGTAAATTCTGCAAACCAAGGCTCCAGAGAAAACTTGGTCAGCAACCAGTTATTTCCATGCAAGCATTTTCTTGGTATTTGCAGCAGGATAACTGTAATATGAGCTGTCTGCCTTTATGTGCTTCCCCCTGTGCCTAGTGGCATTCACTACATGCTGATGACGAGCATATTGTAAACTATGATGCCTAGGGTAACTCCAATATTCACTTTCATTTTTTAAATTTTATTTTGCATGATTAATCTTTTTTTTTGGCTTTAATTTGACTCATCTATTTTCCAGTAAAAGTTTAAAGATGATTCATAGGGCCATGATTTACACTGCCTACTTTGCCTACTCATGTTTTCCTGATGTAGGATGCACTGAATAGTTTTCATTCATTGCCATAACTTAACCACGTGCAGTTGATGGCTAATCTTGTCTAAAACATATTCGTAGGTAATTTCAGTGACATCAATTGGAAGAGGAATAGAGCTAATGTCGAAAATCTCAATAAATCGCAAGAGTTCAGTTTACAGCAACGAATCTGAACTTCCCGTTGCTTGCCACATTAATTCTCCATCCTACTCCCACTCCAACATACTGATCTGTGGCTTCCTATGCTGTTACAATGAGGCCCAACACAATGTTATAGAATAACACCTCATAATAATAATAATAATAATAGTAACAATAATAATAATAATAATAATAATAATAATATTCATTTATTGTCGTTGCAACGAGTACAACGAAATTAAAAAATAGCAATCCTGACGATGCGTAAAAACATATATGCAATAAATGCAAAACAAATAAATACAAATATATTAAATACAAAAGTTTTAAGTGTGACCTAGTGCAGAAAGTAGTGTTCAGTTCTCGTATGGCCCTGGGGTAAAAACTGTTCTTAAGTCTGTTTGTTCGGGATTTGATCGACCTGAAACGTCGAACAGAGGGCAGAAGAACAAACAGACGGTGGCCGGGGTGGGATGGGTCTTTTATTATTTTGCCTGCTCTGCTGAGGCAGCGTAGGCTGAACAGGTGCTCCAGGGAGGGCAGTGAGCAGCCGATGATCTTCTGGGCCGTCGTGATGACCCTCTGAAGGGCCTTCCTGTCCTTATCTGAGCAGCTGGCATACCATGTGGTTATACAGTATGCCAGCACACTCTCGATGGAGCAGCGATAGAAGGACATCATGAGCTTCTCCTGCAGGTTGGTCTTCCTGAGGATCCTCAGGAAGTGGAGTCTCTGCTGTGCCTTCTTCACTGTGGTGATGGTGTTGGTAGACCAGGTAAGATCCTCTGCGATGTGCGTACCCAGGAACCTGAAAGCGGGTACCCTTTCCACACAGACCCCATTGATGTAGAGTGGGTCGTGTTCTGCACTGGTTTTCCTGTAGTCTATTATAAGTTCCTTTGTTTTGGAGGAGTTCAGGACAAGATTGTTCACTGAACACCATGCTGCCAGCCTTTGGATTTCATCCCTGTAGGCTGTCTCATCTCCTCCTGAGATGAGTCCAACCACAGTCGTGTCATCCGCGAACTTGATGATGGTGTTGGTGGGATGGGTGGGGGCGCAGTCGTGAGTGTAGAGGGAGTAAAGGATGGGGCTCAACACACAGCCCTGTGGTGAGCCGGTGCTCAGTGTAATGGTGGAGGAGAGGTGAGGGCCTATTTTGACGGTCTGGGGGCGGTTGGTCAGGAAGTCCTTGATCCATTGGCAGATGGTTTGGGAAAATCCAAGGTCAGAAAGTTTGGTGACCAGTCTGCTCGGGATGACTGTGTTAAAGGCAGAGCTGAAGTCTAGGAAAAGCATCCTCACATAGCCTCCCCTGGTGTTCAAGGTGGGTCAGTGCAGTGTGAAGAGCAGTGGCGATGGCATCCCCTGTAGACCTATTTGCTCTGTAGGCAAACTGGTATGGGTCGAAGGTGGGTGGGAGGTTGGCTTTGATGTGCTGCAGGACCAGCCTCTCGAAGCACTTTGTGATGACCGGTGTGAGTGCTACCGGACGGTAGTCATTAAGGCCGCTGATGACAGACTTTTTCGGCAGTGGGATGATTGTGGCGGACTTCAGGCAGGGAGGGATGGTGGATTTTAAAAGGGACAGGTTGAAGATTTTTGTGAAGACCTCAGATAATTGGTCTGCACATTCCCTCAGCACTCTTCCCGTCACACAATCGGGGCCTGCAGCTTTCCTGGGATTCACTGCTCTGAGCACGCGCTTAACATCATACTCCTGCACAGTGAAGGTGTTGCTGTCAGGTGCTGGAGAGGGTGTTATGTCTGCCACTGCAGCTTTCACCTCGAAACGAGCAAAGAAACAGTTAAGTTCCTCTGCCAGCGAGGCGTCGCCGTCGGCAGTAGTGCGGTTGCTGGTCTTGTAGTTGGTGATGTGCTGGATGCCTTGCCACACCCGCCGTAGGTCATTGTTGGTAAAGTGGTCCTCAATCTTCCTCTTGTAGGACGCTTTGGCATCCTTGATGCCTCTCTTCAGGTTGGTTCTCGCAGCACTGTATAGAGCTCTATCACTAGACCTGAAGGCGGTGTTACGGTCCTTGAGGAGAGACCTGACATCCTTTGTCATCCAGGGCTTCTGATTTGGATACAACCGGATGCGTTTGTCGACGGTGACATTGTCAACACAGTTTTGAATGTAGCAGAGTACAGTTGATGTGTACTCCTCCAAGTCCTGATCCTCAAAAATATCCCAGTTGGTCCTTTCGAAGCAATCCTGCAGCTGCGAGGAAGCTCCTTCAGGCCATGTCTTAACAGTCTTTATGGTGACTGGAGCTTTCCTCCTGAGTGGGGTGTATGCAGGAGTTAAGAATATGGACAGGTGATCTGACTGTCCCAGGTGTGGTAGTGGTGCTGACCTGAAACCCTTCTTAATATTTGAATAAACCTTGTCTAGTGTGTTTTTTCCCCTGGTAGCACATCTTATGTTCAAATTTCGGGAGAACTGACTTTAGGTCTGCATGATTGAAGTCCCCGGCTATGATGTGGGCTGCTTCTGGATATGTGCTCTGTTGTGAGTTTATTGCACCGAGCAGGTAGCCTAAAGCTGTGCTAGCGTTAGCATTCGGTGGGATGTAGACTGCTGTTACTATAACCACTGTAAATTCACGAGGAAGGTAAAAAGGCCTGCATTTAACTGTCAGGAACTCCAGATCAGGAGAACAGTGGCTAACCATAATTTTGGTGTTAGTGCACCAGTTGTTGTGTACGTAAATGCATAACCCCCCCCCCCCCCCCCCCCTTGCTCTTACCGGAGTCAATGTTTCTGTCCCAGCAAAACGCTGTACGCCCGGCTAGCTCAATGGCTCCGTCTGGGATAAGTGGATGAAGCCATGTCTCTGTTACTAAGAGAATACAACAGTCCTCAACGAGTTTGTTTGCTGATATCTGTAGTTTTAATTCGTCCATTTTGTTGATGATGGATCTGGCGTTGGTGAGAAACATGCTGGGTAGCGGTGGTTTGTGTGGCTGTCTCTTTAGCTTGGCAAGTATACCGGACCGGCATCCTCGCTTTTGCTTCCTGTCTCTCCTCCGCCTGCGACGCCTGTTCGCGCCGACAACTGTCCACGGAGAGCCCGGTGTCCTGGCTATCTCCTCCGGTATATTTCGTGGGTGTAGCAATTCGCTCGTAAGGTCCCGATTGCACTGGAATCCTATGATCAGAAGATCCTTGCGGTTGTAAGTAGGATTTGCCTGATTTGCATGACTAAAATTGACTAACAGACATAACACAGATACACACATAAAAAGCACCGAAAGGGAGAGCTGTGATCCGCTGCGTCGACTTCTGTCTGGGCATATTGCAGCCTTCTGGACCTAATATTGAACTTTACAACTTCGGGTAATTTAGTTTCTGTTTGTATCAGTCATCCATCTGTGAAATTAGCTCAGCTTGTTTGTTATTTTTTTCTCTTTTGTTTCTTCGACCCAGCCTAACCCAGTTCCTTTGATAGCTAAAAACAGGTAATTTATACTGTTCCATGCTTTCAATAAGAATGGTGCTATTAATCAGGCTGGAGTTTCCCCTACAACTGGAGGTATTAAGATAAACAAACATTGAGAACCAACCCAGCTGTTCGTTAAGGCACAATAAAGAGTATTAATATTTGCTGTTGCTGATGTTGGTTGTCACTAACAGACCGAGAGGCAAAAGAAGCACCAAAGAGACATTTTATAAGCTCAATCTCCTCCTCCTAAGGATTTTTTAAAAAACAAGCACAAAACTGATTGTCAAACTGAGGTGTTAAGTCTCTTTCACGTTGGGAGTTGGGATGGGTCTAACATGTCTAACGAGCTTTTGCAGTTAAAGTTTTTGGTTGCTGTGTTTCCCCAGAGTTCCCTTAAGTTCTTATCTGAAAAAGGGTGGTGGCAAACCTACATGGATATCTTTAAATGTCATCATCAGTTAATCAGTTATCCTGAAAATATTAATAACTCTTCGGAGACATTAAAATATTCAAGTAGTCAGACTGATTCAACCATATGATTTGAAGGTAGACACAAAATGCTGGAGTAACTCAGCGGGTCAGGCAGCATCTCTGGAGAGAAGGAATGTGTGCCCTTTCGGGTCGAGACCCTTCTTCAGACTGAAGAAGGGTCTCGACCCGAAACGTCACCCATTCCTTCTCTCCCGAGATGCTGCCTGACCTGCTGAGTTACTCCAGCATTTTGTGCCTATCTTCGATTTAAACCAGCATCTGCAGTTTTTTTTCCAACCATATGATTCGATGAGGATAAAAAATCTTTCCATCAAACATAAAAATGTGTTCACAAATCTAGGCTGCATTAAAAGATATATAGACCAGATATATTCAAAAATCATTAAGTACAATGATGGAAGAACTTTACTTTTGAGTATTTTGATATTGTTAATATGAAAACAGTCGTTTGTAACTTTGTCTAGGCCTGGCATTGATAAAGTTCTGGATGGGCTAACTAGAAAGTGTTAAGTCTGCAACAACTGCAGATCATAGCTATCAAGAGGTCCACATGACGGTGGCAATTCAACTGTGTGCATTTATATGAACTTTAGATCAACCAGCTTCAGCCTCCAAGATATTCAGTTCAAAAGGTCACACCAGAAGACTCAGAGCACAGAATAGGAGCATAGAGGCTGGGCGATGACTGTTGGAGGTGAGGGGTGCCGCGTCCAAGGGTTGATATTGAAGAGCCATTGGAGTGGTCGATTGGGTCACTGCAGACCCTGAAGCCGTCTGGGGCTCCATTGGATCGGGTGCCGCTCTGTTATTTGAGCGAGCAGTATGGACACAGCCTGCTGGGGCACGGAGTGGCAAAGCAATGGCAGAGGATATCGACCCCTGCAACACTGGCCCAGTGATGCCACCAGGACACGGGCCTTTTAGATCAAGTTTAGACTCTACATTTTTTTTTAAACTTCAGACTTAAAGGGTGCAAGATGGCGCCTGAAACGTGGCGACTCTTGTGTACTGATACTGTATGATCTACTATCTTACACTCTTATAATTATTATGATTATGCCAAACATATAGTAGGATTGGCAATGAACTGTATGCAAAATGAGAATTTCACTGTGCTTGGGTACATGTGATAATGAAGGACCATTGAATCACTAATAGACTACAGTGAGAAAAGTGTGAACAATTTGAGTTCTTGATGAAGAGCCATTTAAAATGAATTAAGATAAAGCATGTGGAATTATGCGCCATCATAGAACATATAGTAGAATTCAGATTAACTTTGCAGACACATGATCTTTTTCAAGGAGGTTCTATCATTTCAATCATATCAATTTGAACAATTTATCATTGAATCATATAGAATGGTTACAATACAGGACACAATTTGGTCCATAAGGTCTCCACTAGAGCAACTCTCTATTTCCACATACTGTCCTCTTCTCTATAACCTGGCAATTTTGTTCCTCGTCATATATTCATCTAATCCCTCTTGAGGGCCACAATGGCAGCCAATGATTTCCAGATTCCTACCCTAAGCTGCTTAAGAAAAAGCAGTCACAACCTCTGATTTTCAGAAGGCCTTCAATAAGGTGCTGCTCATGAAGCTGCAAAACAAGATGAGAGCCCATGGCATTAGAGGACAGATACCAGCATGGATAGATGGTTCACTGAATGCTAGAAGGCAGAGAGTGGGAATAAGTGGGCTTTTTCTGATTGGCTGCCGGTGACAAGCGGTGTTCTGCTGTGGTTGTTGTTGGGGCCACTACGCTTCACGTTGTATATCAATGATATGTGGACAAGTTTGCGGATGATACGAAGATAGGTGGAGGGGCATCAGTCAGAGTATTGAGTATAGAAGTTGAGAGGTCATGTTGCAGTTATATAAGACGTTGGTGAGACCGCATTTAGAATATTGTGTTCAGTTCCGGGCATCATCTTATAGGAAATATATTGTCAAGCTTGATAGGGTTCAGAAAAAATTTACAAGGATGTTGCCAGGACTAGAGAGTGTGAGCTATTGGGGGAGGTTGAGTAGGCTGGGTCTCTATTCCATGGAGCGCAGGAGGATGAGGGATCTTATAGAGGTGTAAAAAATCACGAGAGGAATAGATCGGGTAGATGCACAGAGTCTTTTGCCCAGAGTAGGGGAATCGAGGACCTGAGGACATAGAAACATAGAAAATAGGTGCAGGAAGAGGACATTTGGCCCTTCGAACCAATGATAAATTCATTGTGATCATGGCTGATCATCTACAATCAGTAACCTGTGCCTGCCTTCTCCCCGTATCCCTTGATTCCACTAGCCCCTAGAGCTCTATCTAACTTCTCTTTTAAATTAATCCAGTGAATTGGCCTCCACTGCCTTCTGTGGCAGAGAATTCCACAAATTCTCAACTCTCTGGGTAAAAAGGTTTCTTCTCACCTCAGTTTTAAATGGCCTCCCCTTTATTCTTAGACTGAGTCCCCTGGTTCTGGACTCCCCCAACATTAGGAACATTTTTCCTGCTTGTCTAGTCCTTTTATGATTTTATATGTCTCTATCAGATCCCCTCTCGTCCTTCTAAACTCCAGTGAATACAAGCCTAGTCTTTCCAATCTTTCCTCATATGAGTCCCTCTATCCCAGGGATTAACCTCGTGAACCTACACTGCACTGCCTCAATAGCAAGGATGTCCTTCCTCAAATTAGGAGACCAAAACTGCACACAATACTCCACATGTTGTCTCACCAAGGCCCTATACAACTGCAGGATATCTATGCTCCTGTACTCACATCCTCTCGTCATGAAGGCCAGCATGCCATTAGCTTTCTTCACTGACTGCTGTACCTGCACGCTTACTTTAAATGACTGGTGTACAAGGACACCAAGGTCTCATTGCACTTCCCCTTTACTTAATCTGATACGATTGAGATAATGATCTGCCTCCTTATTATTGCTGTCAAAGTGGATATTATCTCATCTATCTACATTATATTGCATCTGCCATGCATCTGCCCACTCACTCAACCTGTCCAAGTCACCCTGCAACCTCCTAACATCCTCTTCGCAGTTCACACTACCATCCAGCTTTGTGTCATCCGCAAACTTGCTAGTGTTACTTCTAATTCCATCTTCCAAATCATTTTTATATTGTAAATAGGTTCAAGGTGAAGTGGAAAAGATTTAATAGGAATCCGAGGGGTAACTTTTTCACACAAATGGGTGGTGGGTGTATGGAACAAGCTGCCAGAGGAGGTAGTTGAAGCTGGGACTATCCCATCGTTTAAGAAAGCTAGACAGGTACATGGATAGGACAGGTTTGGAGGGATATGGATCAAGCGCAGGCAAGTGGAACTAGGATAGCTGGCACTGTATCACTATGTGACTCTAAGACATAGTCTCCTCGTTTTAGATCCTCCCACAGGAAGTACCATTCTTTCCAGGTACATCTTATATGTTTCAATCAGGTTCCGCCTCACATTTCTAAGTTTGTCTCTTCTACCTGTCAGATATCCTTCGCAAGTTTTTGCAAGTTGCAGTTTTGCTTTTTCGCCCCCTCAGGTGTCCAAGTTCAGTTTAACCATGTAAATCTCTCTTTTTAATTGCCGAATCCAACACTGCCAACCAACTGAACTGACTGAAGAAGGGTCTTGACTCGAAATATCACCTATTCCTTTTCTCCAGAGATACTGCCTGACCCGCTGAGTTACTCCAGCATTTTGTGTCCATCTTCACTAACTATAGGTTGTCTTCAAGCTGCTAACTCGGAATAAAGACTTTTGGGCTTCCTTCTCCATTTGTGGTGAAAGTTGCAAAACCAATATGTAACTTGTTTGTACAGCTGTTCTTGCAGTGGTAATTATATATTTCAGTCGACGCTGGTTTGCTTTTTTAAAAAAAAAAGCATCGTGAACAAACGCAAGTTTTTACTGTGCTGGAGATTCCCACCTCCAACAGCTGCTGAAGAGTGAATGAGGGGAGGAAGGTGAAAAGTGCGACACCACAACGTGGGGGACGGAACTGCGCTGTGGGGAGGAAGGTTTATTGCGCTGCACGCACTCTTAAGGTGGTTGGAGGTGGAAAATAAATTGGCATTTGGAGAGTCGGGTCTGCGTTTTTAAACCCTCGGAATATTCCCTTCCCCGTTTTTTTTTTGTCGGGCCGCAGGATGTCTCCCGGTAACGGCAGCCGCATTTTCAACAGCTACCGGGCGCTCGCGCTCAACTGTAACCATGTCCCGCACGTGGTGCGCTTCCACCAGCGGCACCGCGAGTTTTACCTGGTGACGGCCGTGGGGGCGAGTTTCCACATCTACAACGTGAGTTATGTTGCTCTTGCCTGCACCTCAACTACATGCACAACGTGACCGACCACCTTTGTTCCCTCTGCATTATCCACCTTCGGGAGTGATACAGTGGTCACATCGCACAGTGAACCGACACAGATCTACTTGCACTTTATTCTGTTTTAAAACTGTTACAATTTGTTTCATTGGGTTGTTTAAATTAATACTGACTAGCTAATTAATTTATTGCATCGTATGGGAGGTGCATTCCCAATCTCGTTGTACCCCTGTACAATGACAATAAAGATATATTGTATTGTGTGGAAACAGGCCCTTCGGCCCAACTTGCCCACACGGGCCAACATGTCCCAGCTATACTAGTCGCACCTGCCCACGTTTAGTCCATATTCCCTCCAAACTGTCCTACCCATGTGCCTGTTCAATTGTTTCTTAAACGTTGGGATAGTCCCTCCCTCAATTACCTCCTCTGGCAACTTGTTCCACACCCCACCCCACCCGTGGTGTGGGAGTGGACGAAGATTTAGTTCCACTGGGTTCGTGGATTCTGAAGTGGCTAATGAGGCCAATAGTGGGAGCCATACGCTTTTCCATTGATGGGGCATGAAATGCTTTGTTAGATAAGTGGGGAGTTCACCTCTGTTTACATCGATGAGTGCACCTTTTGAATCATTAGGGTCCAATGTTTCTGAGGAGTCAGGAGGGACATTGCATTGTTTTTTCTAAAGATGGCTTTGAGAACATTCTTGAATATTTACCTCTGTCTCGTAAAGTCAGTCGTACAACACAATAATGGACTCTTTGGTCATTGAATCTGTGCTGACCAATGACACGTACCTAGAACTTAGAACAATACATCATAAGAATAGGCCCAAGATAGACACAAAATGTTGGAGAAACTCAGCGGGCCAGGCATCACCTCTGGAGAAAAATGAATATGTTTTGGGTCGAGATCCATCTTCAGTCTGAAGAAAGGCCTTGACCTGAAACGCCACCAATTCCTTTTATCCAGAGATGTTGAATTACTCCAGTATTTCTGGTTCTGGTTGATTACTGCGCAAACTCCTCATAAGTGGTTATCTCGCGCAGGTATTTTGTGTCTATCTGGTGTAAACCAGCCTCTGCAGTTCCTTCCTACCCATAAAATTAGGCCCTTTGGTCCACAATGTCTGTACTGAACATTATGCCAAACCAACATTTGTCTGCACATAATCAACATCCCTCCATTTCTTGCCTATCCAAACGTCTCTTAAATGCCATTATCGTATCTGGCTCAACCATCTCCCCCATCAGTGCGTTCACAGTTTAAGGATAAGGGGGAAGTCTTTTAGGACCGAGATGAGAAAACATTTCTTCACACAGAGAATGGTGAGTCTGTGGAATTCTTTGCCACAGAAGGTAGTTGAGGCCAGTTCATTGGCTATATTTAAGAGGGAGTTAGATGTGGCCCTTGTGGCTAAAGGGACCAGGGGGTATGGAGAGAAGGCAGGTACAGGTTACTGAGCTGGATGATCAGCCATGATCATATTGAATGGCGGTGCAGGCTCGAAGGGCCGAATGGCCTACTCCTGCACCTATTTTCTATGTTTCTATGTTCCAGGCACTCCCCACCCTCTGAGTTAAAAAAAAAAAAGACTTCCCCTACAGTTCTAACTACCTTATCTATGCCTCTTTTAATTTTTTTGTACTTCTGTCAGGTTTCCCGAGAATACAGGCCAAGTCTGTTCAATCTCTCCCTGTAGCTAATGCCCCCTAATCCAGGCATCATTCTGGTTAAAACCTCTCTACACCCTTTCAAAGCCTCAACATCCTTCCTGTAATGGGGCGACCAGAACTGTGTGCAATAATCCAAATATGGCCTAGCCAATGTCCTATAAAGTTGCATCCTGACCAATGACGACAAGCATACCAGAAGCCTTCTTTACCACTGCTTTTGCTTTGCTACTTTCTGGAACCTATAGACTTGGGGCTCCAAGATCCTTTTGTACATCAGTGCTGACAAAGGTCTTGCAAAAAATTGTACTAAAAAAAGGCCAAAGGCTTTAATGAGGTAGGTTGGAAGATCAGGAGAATGCCTTTGGCACGAGAAAGGTCAGTTCATGAGTTTGATAAGTGGAGGGGAAACTGTTGTTGAATCTGGTGATATGAACTTTCAAGCTTTTGTGTTTTCTGCCCAGGAGGAGAGGGGAGAGAGGGAATGATTGGGGTGTGAGCAGTCCTTGATAATGTTGGCTGCTTTCCTGAGATAGCGTGAAATGTAGATGTAGTTGTTGGGGGGAGGGGGTGGGGGTGAAGAGGAACTGGTTTGTGTCTTAGACTGGGGTATTAACTCTTCAGTTCTACAATTTGCCTAAATATGAAGGGCCATTTTGAGTGGTCAGTTTGCCAACAACATTCACATCTTTGGGAATGGGTAGAAACTGGAACACCTGAAGAAAATCAACTTGATCACGGAGAATGTGCGAAATTCACAAAGGCAGCACTGAAGGGCAGATCAAATGTAGTTTGGTGGAGCTAAAAAGCAGTACCTCTACTCGCTATGCCACTTTGTTGATTTGTGACCAAACTCAGAAAAGAGTTTGAATAGTTGGATTAAGTGTGAACGAAGTGACTTGCCCAAGATACAGCAGACAGTGAAGACAGCTAAAGGTACAGCAGGCAGTGAAGAAAGCTAATGGCATGTTGGCCTTCATTGCGACAGGATTTGAGTTTAGGAGAAAGGAGGTCCTACTGCTGTTGTACAGTGCCCTGGTGAGACCGCACCTTGAGTATTGTGTGCAATTTTGGTTTCCTAATTTGAGGAAGGACATTCTTACTATTGAGGGAGTGCAGCGTAGGTTCACCAGCTTAATTCCCGGAATGGCGGGACTGACATATGATGAAAGAATGGGTCGACTGGATTTGTATTCACTTGAATTTAGAAGGATGAGAGGGGATATTATAGAAACATATAAAATTCTTTAAGGATTCTTATAGGCTAGATACAAGAAAAATGTTCCCGATGTTGGGGGAATCCAGAACCAGGGGTTTAAGAATAATGGGTAGGTCATTTCGGACTGAGATGAGGAAAAACCTTTTCACCCAGAGAGTTGTGAATCTGTGGAATTCTCTGCCACAGAAGGCAGTGGAGGCCAATTCACTGGATTATTTCAAGAGAGAATTAGAATTAGCTCTGAGAGCTAAAGGAATCGAGGGATATTGGGAAAAAGCAGGAACGGGTTACTGATTTTAGATGATCAGCCATGATCATATTAAATGGTGGTGCTGGCTCTAAGGGCTGAATGGCCTACTCCTGCACCATTTTTCTATATTTCTACGTTAGCTCACTAAGTGTAATTGTAGTTACAGCAATGCACATATTAGCCTGGAAGAGAATGAGGTGGTCCTTTGCTTATCCTACTAGTGGATGTGGAAGGTTCTGAGGAGACAGCATTGGTGGTACCTTTCCAGCGTGTGTAGTTGCTTTCTAAAGATAAGCCATGTCTCAGAAGCATTTTTTGTTGGTGGGAGGGGCTGCAGGGAATATGGCTGCAAAGTCTTGTGGTAGTTTAAGATTTAGATCTTTCAGGACTCCTTTCCTCACATAGTTACAGTGCCCTTATAATGTTTGGGACAAAGACTCATCTATTTATTTGCCTCTCTACTCCACAATTTGAGATTTGAAATAGAAAAAAATTACATGTGGTTAAAGTGCATATTGTTGGATTTTAATAAAGGCCATTTTTATACATCTTGGTTTCGCCATGTAGAAATTATAGCAGTGTTTATACATAGTCCCCTCATTTCAGGGCACCATAATGTTTGGGACACAGCAATGTCATGTAAATGAAATTAATCATGTTTAGTATTTTGTTGCATACCCTTTGCATGCAATGACTGCTTGAACTGTGCGATTCATGGACACCACCAAAGGCATGCTCAATTGGGTTCAGATTGGGCGATTGACTTGGTCAACCAGGAATTGACCATTTTTTTAGCTTTGAAAAACTCCATTGTTGCTTTAGTCGTATGTTTAGGATCATTGTCTTGCTGTAGAATGAACTGCCGGCCAATGAGTTTTGAGGCATTTGTTTGAACTTGAGCAGATAGGATGTGTCTATACACTTCAGAATTCATTATGCTACTACCATCGGCAGTTGTATCATCAATGAAGATAAGTGAGCCAGTACCTTCAGCAACTGTACATGCCCAGGCCATAACACCGATGAGGTGGTATGCTTTGGATCTTGGGCAGTTCTCTCCTCTATATTTTGCTCTTGCCGTCACTCTGATATGTTAATCTTCGTCTCATCTGTCCACAAGACCTTTTTCCAGAACTGTGGTTGCTCTTTTAAGTACTTCTTGGCAAACTGTAACCTGGCCATCCTATTTTTGCGGTTAACCAGTGGTTTACATCTTGCAGTGTAGCCAGCCTCTGTATTTCTGTTCATGAAGTTTTCTGTGGACAGTGGCCATTGACAAATCCACTCCTGAAGAGTGTTTCTGGTCTGTCGGAGAAGTGTTTGGGGATTTTTCTTTATTAATGAGAGAATTCTTATGTCATCACCTGTGGAGGTCTTCCTTGGCCTGCCGGTCCCTTTGTGATTAGTAATAATAATAATAATGCATTACATTTATATAGCGCTTTTCATACACTCAAAGACGCTTTACAGGGATTTAAAGAACATAGGGAAGTGAATAAATAGATAAATAAGTAAACGAACAGAGAAAGGAGACAGAAGGTGAGGTGACCTTCAGTGGTTGAAGGCAGTACTGAACAGGTAAGACTTCAGTGATGTTTTGAATGTGGTGAGTGAGGAGGAGTCTCTGACGGTTTGGGGTGGGAGCAGCGATGGAGAAAGCCCTGTCCCCCCAGGATCTGAGTTTGGTCCGGATGGGGGGGGGGATAAGAGATTGGCAGCAGCAGAGCGGAGGGTGCAGGTGGGAGTGTGCCTGTGGAGGAGGTCAGTCAGGTAGGATGGGGCCAGGTTATGGAGGGCTTTGTAGGTCATGAGGAGGATTTTGTACTGGATTCTCTGGGGGATGGGGAGCCAGTGGAGTTTGTAAAGGACGGGGGTGATATGGTCACGGATTGGGGTGTGGGTGAGTAGATGGGCAGCGGAGTTTTGAATGTATTGAAGTTTACTGATGATTTTTGAGGGTGTGCCATAAAGGAGGCTGTTGCAGTAGTCCAGACGGGAGGTGATGAAGGCGTGGATGAGGGTTTCTGCAGCTGTGGAGGAGAGGGATGGACGGAGACGGGCAATGTTTTTGAGGTGGAAGAAGGCTGTCTTTGTGATGTGTTTGATGTGTTTGTCGAAGGAGAGGGTTTGATCACAGATGATTCCAAGATTCCGGATGTGAGGGGAGGTGGATACTGGGAGACCATCAATATTGAGGATGAAGTTTTGGGTGGATTTGGTGAGCGTTTTTGGACCAATGATGATGATTTCAGATTTGTTGCAGTTGAGTTTGAGGAAATTTGATTGAAGCCAAGATTTTATTTCAGTGATGCAGTTTGTCAGTGTGGAGTGTGTGGTGGTGGAGATTGACTTGGTGGAGATGAGGAGCTGGATATCATCGGCGAAGCAGTGGAAGTTGAGACCATGACGGCGGATTAATTGACCAAGGGGGAACAGGTAGAGGATGAAGAGGAGGGGGCCAAGGACTGAGCCTTGGGGGACACCTTGGGGGAGGGGAGCGGTGGGGGATTTACAGTTGTTAATGGAGATGAACTGGTGCCTGTCAGAGAGGTAAGATTTGAACCAGGATAGGGCTGTGCCGGTGATGTTAAAGGAGGTTTCAAGTCGGGTGAGGAGAATGGAGTGATTTATGGTGTCAAAGGCGGCGCTGAGGTCAAGTAGGATGAGGATGTTGAGGTTGCCAGCGTCGGAGGAGAGGAAAAGGTCGTTTGTGATTTTGAGGAGCGCAGTTTCAGTACAGTGGTTGGAGCGGAATCCGGATTGGAAAGTTTCATACAGGTTATTGGTAGAGAGGTGGTATTTGAGTTGGGAAGCTACAGCACGTTCCAAAACTTTGGACAGAAAGGGTAGGTTGGAGATTGGTCTGAAGTTGTTTGGGGTGTCAGGGTTGAGACCAGGTTTTTTCAGAATGGGGGTGACAGCAGCGATTTTGAGGGATGGCGGGACGATGCCAGTGGACAGGGAGGAGTTTATTGTTGCAGTGATAAGTGGAGAGAGAGCAGGAAGGCAGGCCTTGACAAAGCTGGAGGGGATGGGGTCCAGAGAGCAGGTGGCTGTTTTTATTCCTGTGAAGAGGTCAGAGAGGTCGGTGGTGGAGACTGGGGAGAACTGAGGCAGGGGTTGACAGGATAAGGGGGGGCAGGTGGTTTGAGGGGCAGCAGGTGCGTTGGTGGTTAAGGTGCTGTAGATGCTGTCTATTTTGCTTTGGAAGAATGAAAGGAAAGTGGTGCATTTGTCAACTGTGAATGATTGGGAGATGGTGTCCAGGGGGCTGAGGAGTTTGTTTATTGTAGAGAAGAGTGTTTTTGGGTTTCCGGAGCCAGAGTGAATTATTTGAGAGTAGTACGTGGAGTGGGCACGGGAGAGGGCATCTTTATAGTGCTGCAGGTGGTCTTTGTAGGCTTGGGAGTGAATTGTGAGACCTGTTTTGTTGCGGAGTCTTTCAAGTTGGCGGGCATGAGTTTTCATCATGCGGAGTTCGGGGCTAAACCAGGGAGCAGAGTGGGTGAAGGAAACTGTTTTGGTTTTTGTAGGTGCAAGCTGGTCGAGGCAGGAGGAGAGAGTGTGGTTGCAGTAGTCAGTGAGGTCAGAGGGGCTGTGGAGGTCAACGAAGGGAGAGGCGGACATTATTTCAGAGAGGGAGGATGAGAGCGAGGATGAGAGCGAGGTTGGTGAAACAGAGTTCAGCTTACGGAAGTTGATTTTGCGTTTTTGCCTTGGAGCTGGGGTGGGAATGTTGACAGACATGGTGATGGCTAAGTGATCAGAGAGGGTGGGGTCGGAGCCAGAGAGGTGATGTAGATTTAGTCCAGTGGAGCAGACAAGGTCCAGAATGTGCCCACGGTTATGGGTGGGAAAATTGACGTGTTGAGTGAGGTTAAAGCAGTTGAGTATTTCAGTGAAGTCAGCGGTTATTGTGGAGTCAGTGGAGTCCATATGGATGTTGAAATCACCGAGGAGGAGGATTGAGGGGGAGAGAGGACAGAACTGGGTCAGAAAGTCAGAGAAGTCAGAAAGGAATGATGGGTGTGGTTTGGGAGGGCGGTAGACAACTGCCATGACTAATTGTGTGTGGCCAGAGAGTCGGGTGAGGAGAATGGAGTGATTTATGGTGTCAAAGGCGGCGCTGAAGTCAAGTAGGATGAGGATGTTGAGGTTGCCAGCGTCGGAGGAGAGGAAAAGGTCGTTTGTGATTTTGAGGAGCGCAGTTTCAGTACAGTGGTTGGAGCGGAATCCGGATTGGAAAGTTTCATACAGGTTATTGGTAGAGAGGTGGTATTTGAGTTGGGAAGCTACAGCACGTTCCAAAACTTTGGACAGAAAGGGTAGGTTGGAGATTGGTCTGAAGTTGTTTGGGGTGTCAGGGTTGAGACCAGGTTTTTTCAGAATGGGGGTGACAGCAGCGATTTTGAGGGATGGCGTGACGATGCCAGTGGACAGGGAGGAGTTTATTGTTGCAGTGATAAGTGGAGAGAGAGCAGGAAGGCAGGCCTTGACAAAGCTGGAGGGGATGGGGTCCAGAGAGCAGGTGGCTGTTTTTATTCCTGTGAAGAGGTCAGAGAGGTCGGTGGTGGAGACTGGGGAGAACTGAGGCAGGGGTTGACAGGATAAGGGGGGGGCAGGTGGTTTGAGGGGCAGCAGGTGCGTTGGTGGTTAAGGTGCTGTAGATGCTGTCTATTTTGCTTTGGAAGAATGAAAGGAAAGTGGTGCATTTGTCAACTGTGAATGATTGGGAGATGGTGTCCAGGGGGCTGAGGAGTTTGTTTATTGTAGAGAAGAGTGTTTTTGGGTTTCCGGAGCCAGAGTGAATTATTTGAGAGTAGTAGGTGGAGTGGGCACGGGAGAGGGCATCTTTATAGTGCTGCAGGTGGTCTTTGTAGGCTTGGGAGTGAATTGTGAGACCTGTTTTGTTGCGGAGTCTTTCAAGTTGGCGGGCATGAGTTTTCATCATGCGGAGTTCGGGGGTAAACCAGGGAGCAGAGTGGGTGAAGGAAACTGTTTTGGTTTTTGTAGGTGCAAGCTGGTCGAGGCAGGAGGAGAGAGTGTGGTTGCAGTAGTCAGTGAGGTCAGAGGGGCTGTGGAGGTCAACGAAGGGAGAGGCGGACATTATTTCAGAGAGGGAGGATGAGAGCGAGGATGAGAGCGAGGTTGGTGAAACAGAGTTCAGCTTACGGAAGTTGATTTTGCGTTTTTGCCTTGGAGCTGGGGTGGGAATGTTGACAGACATGGTGATGGCTAAGTGATCAGAGAGGGTGGGGTCGGAGCCAGAGAGGTGATGTAGATTTAGTCCAGTGGAGCAGACAAGGTCCAGAATGTGCCCACGGTTATGGGTGGGAAAATTGACGTGTTGAGTGAGGTTAAAGCAGTTGAGTATTTCAGTGAAGTCAACGGTTATTGTGGAGTCAGTGGAGTCCATATGGATGTTGAAATCACCGAGGAGGAGGATTGAGGGGGAGAGAGGACAGAACTGGGTCAGAAAGTCAGAGAAGTCAGAAAGGAATGATGGGTGTGGTTTGGGAGGGCGGTAGACAACTGCCATGACTAATTGTGTGTGGCCAGAGAGTTTGAAAGCCAGGTGTTCAAATGAAGGAGCAGATGAGATGGAGATGAGGCTGATCTTGAAGTCCTGTCGGTGAATTACGGCAATCCCACCACCTCGGCCCTCCGAGCGTGGTTTATTGATGTAGGAGTATCCGTTGGGTGTAGTGAGGTTGAGTGGGAGGTAGTCCAGAGGTTGTTGCCAGGTTTCTGTCAGACAGAGGAAGTCCAGTTTATTTTCCAGGATGAAGTCATTCAGAATGTGGCTTTTATTGTTGAGGGACCGGATATTGAACAGAGTGAGCTTCATGTTGCTTTTTGTGGTGTGGATGGACACGGGTGATTTAGCCAGGGCTTGTAGACAGGGGGCACGCTCGTGTGCGTTATTGTGATGACGTAATGGACGAGTGGAAGTCCGCTCAGCTGACCAGAGTGCAGGGATGGAGTGACCGGTCTGGGAGTAAACAAACTTGTGACCGGAGCCTCTGTGGATGTATCTGGGTCGTCGTAGAAGTCCGTGGTTGATGATGACAGAGATGCATGGCGGAGTGGAGTGGTTGTTGAGCTGGAGCAGCCTCGCAGAGAAGTACTTCAGTGCCATGCCAGGCAGGAGCGAAGGAGCATAGAGCCCGGAGAAGTTAGCCGGCTACCGCGGGCTAGCAGATCAAAACGTCACAACAAGCTGATCCAGAGCAAGGCCTATGAGGAGGACCGAGGAAGCTGAGCAGCCTGAGGGTTAATAGGATTAATAGGGAGCTGAGGACGTGCAGGCAGAGGAGGTAGCCGGGCAGCTGTTAGCGTTAGCAACTAGCGAGTAACCTGCAGCTCGATGACTGCAGCGGTGGCTAGCAGGGAGCTAGCTAGCTGTCCAGGTAACCCACAGGGGAGCAGTCCAAGCCAGCAGAGACAGGAGCACAGACAGGAGTGAGAAGTCCAAGGGTGCGGAGGCAGCGGTGGAAGAGCTGGGCAGATGATAGCAGGAGGGTCAAGCAGAAGGATTAGTCCAAGCAGAAGGATTTATGCAAACAGAGAAAATCTTTCCAAAATAAGCAAAATTAATATAAACAGAGAAGTGGTGAGAAGCGGCGAACAAACAACGCCAGCGTCCTCTCACAGCACTTTATTTCTTCTTAATGATATTCCAAACAGTTGATTTTGGTAAGCCGAAGGTTTGGCTGATGTCTCTAACAGTTTTATTCTTGTTTCTCAGTCTCATAATGACTTATTTGACTTTCATTGGCACAACTTTGGTCCTTATGTTAATAAACAGCAATAAAAGTTTCCAACGGTGATGGAAAGACTGGAGGAAAGACTTGGTGCTGAGAGCTCACTTATACCTGCATTAAGGAGGCAATTAAACACACCGGAGCAATTACAAACATCTGTGAAGCCATGTGTCCCAAACATTATGTTGCCCTGAAATGGGGGGGACTATGTATAAACACAGCTGTAATTTCTACATGGTGAAACCAAAATGTATAAAAATACCCTTTAATAAAATCTGACAATGTGCACTTTAACCACATGTGATATATTTCTATTACAAATCATAAATTGTGGAGTACAGAGGCAAATAAATAAATGATGGGTCTTTGACCCAAACATTATGGAGGGCACTGTACATAGATACATGGACCATAGGTGCAGGAGGAGGCCATTTTGCCCTTTGAGCCACCACCGCCATTCAATGTGATCATGGCTGATCATCCACAATCAGTACCCCGTTCCTGCCTTCTCCCCATAACCCTTGATTCCGCTCGCCCTGAGAGCTCTATCTAACTCTCTTTTGAATGCATCCAGTGAATCAGCCACCACTACCTTCTGAGGCAGAGAATAGCACAAATTCACAACTCTCTATGTGAAAAAGTTTTTCTTCATCTCAGTTCTAAATAGCCTACCCCTTATTCTTAAACTGTGGCCCCTGGTTCTGGACTCCCACAACATCGGGAACATGTTTCCTGCATCTAGTGTGTCCAATCCCTTAACAATTTTATATGTTTCTATCAGATCCCCTCTCATCCTTCTAAATTCCAGTGAATACAAGCCCAGTCGCTCCATTCTTTCATCATATGACAGTCCCGCCATCCCGGGAATTAGCCTCGCGAACCTTCGCTGCACTCCCTCGAAAGATTCTGTTGGTGCATGAAGGCTATCAGTCACAAAGTGTCTTTGAGTTCTTTTCAATTCTAATGAACGGTGTTTGCATAGGTCCAAATCATAACTGCAGAAACTGACTCATGAGAACTAATCCTTGGATATGAATATGCATTTTTTTTGTAATTGAGGACTCTAGACAGGAACGTGCAAAGGCTGATTGGGAGATGCTGTTTGCAGGTAAAGGGATGAATAGCAAGTAAAAGGCTTTTAAAAGTGATACATCGGCGAGACCAATGCACTCGCGGCGATCATTTCGCTCAACACCTTCGCTCAGTCCGCCTTAACCAACCTGATCTCCCGGTGGCTCAGCAGTTCAACTCCCCCTCCCACTCCCAGTCTGACGTTTCTGTCATGGGCCTCCTCCATTGTCATATTGAGGCCCACTGCAATTTGGAGGAACAGCACCTCATATTTCGCTTGGGCAGCTTACACCCCAGCGGTATGAACATCGACTTCTCTAACTTTAGATAGCTCCTCTACCCCTCTCTTGCCCTCCCCCTTCCCAGTTCTCCCACTGTGTTCCTTTCTCCAACTACATCCTTTCTTTGTCCCGCCCCATCCCCTGACATCAGTCTGAAGAAGGGTCTTGACCCGAAACATCACCCATTCCTTCTCTCCTGAGATGCTGCCTGACCTGCTGAGTTACTCCAGCTTTTTGTGATACCTTAGGTGAGTTAATTGCCAACATGTTCTGGTTAGGAGTGAAGGGTAAGGCTGGGACGATTTGGGAATCCTGGTTGATAATTGATATCGAGGCTTTGGTCAGGAAAAAGGAGGCATATGTCAGGTACAGGCGGGTAGGATCAAGCAAATTCTTTCGGGTAAATTTAAGGAAATCAGGAGGACATGAAGATGATAAATAGGAATACTTTATTGTCACATTGATTAGGCACAGTGAAATGTTTTGGTTGCATACACAATGTGTACAAATAGCAGCCACCTACAGCGCTGACAAAGTTACAAAGCACGCCGGCTCCCCCTTTTGTCCTACCCACCCCCAAGCATTCCCCCACGAGGGAATTCTAGAATATTCAATATTTTAATTTACTATTTTTATATATTAGCAGTAAATGGGGAAGGGAAGCATAGATAAGGCAAGTCTTTTTTTCCAGGATAAGGGAGTCGTAGGTTTAAGGTGACAGGGGGAAGTTTGAAGGAGATCTGAGGGGCAAGTTTTTTTTTACACACAGCAGGTGGTGGCTATATGGAACAAGTTGCCAGAGGAAATGATTGCAGAAAGTGTAGTTGCAATGTTTAAAAGACACTTGGATGGGGAAAGATCAGAATGATATGGGCCAAATGCAGGCACATGGGATTGACTCGGTAGGCATCTTGCTCGGCACAGATGAGTTGGGCCAAAGGGCTTGTTTCCATGTTATATGTGGTGCATTGCAGTTGCCTTTAAAATATGCCCCAATGCAATTATCAGCAGGCTAATCATGTTACATAAATAATATAGAATAAGAATAGAAAATGCTGAAAACATTCAGTAGTTACATTTTTCTTCCACCATCTATAGTTTTTTGATTTTCATTTAATGTAAAATATATTTGTCTTAACAGGTGAAAAAACTTGGAATAGTTGCAGTTAGTAAGTATGCAAATTTTTATTTGTGCTTGTACTATTTTTGAAACTTTGCCTTCATTTGTAGTATTGTAAATTCATTTGAAAGATGAGATGTAACCCTATTATTTAACAACATTAAAGTCATGTATATTTTAAATAATTAGCACAAGAAATGTAGACCTTAAAAAAAAAAAAAAGTAATCAAAATGACTACTGGTTATTCGTTGTGTGTTTCTGAAATATGTGCATGTTCAATAGATTGCCCTTCAGAAATAATTACGTCTATGTGAAGAACTTGGAATGCCAGAAAGATTTAAGATGGCAGGGGCAAAAGACATGATAGCCCATGATAAGAAATGATTAGTAGCTGAAGGTCTACCACCACTGTCACAAATGTACTTCCACAAGGTGATAGTTAATTTCTTCTTGATTAGCAGTGAGTCAATTTGTGCAAAGATCACCAACCCGAACGACTACCGTCCGGTTGCCCTAACACCAATAGTCATGAAGTGCTTTGAAAGGCTGGTCCTCTCACACATCAAATCCAGCATCCCTGGCTCACTGGACCCACATCAATTTGCATACAGGGCAAATAGATCCACAGAGGACACCATCTCTCTGGCTCTTCACACTGTCCTGACTCACCTGGAGAAACAGGGCACCTACGTGAGGATGCTATTCATTGACTATAGCTCTGCCTTCAACACGGTCGTCACCACCAAGCTCATCACCAAACTCCACCAGCTAGGCCTCAGCTCGTCATTACGCGACTGGATACTGGACTTCCTGCTGGAGCGACCGCAGGCAGTGAGAATGGGCCTGCACCTGTCCTCCACTATCACCCTGAGTACCGGCACACCACAGGGCTGTGTTCTGAGCCCCATGCTCTACTCCCTCTTCACACACGACTGTGTTCCTGCATTCGACACCAACACCATTGTCAAGTTTGCAGACCACACAACGGTGATTGGGCTGATCACCAACGGTGATGAAACAAAATACAGAGCAGAAGTGCAGAACCTGGCGGACTGGTGCTCTGATAACAACATGTCCCTAAATACCACCAAGACCAAGGAGCTAATCATCAACTTCTGTAGGTCACACAACGGGGAATATGCCCCGATCTTTATCAACGGGGACAGTGTGGAGAGAGTGTCCAGCTTCAAGTTTTTGGGCACTCACATTTCGGAGGACCTAACATGGTCCAATAACACTGCTGCGCTGGTCAAGAAGGCACAGCAACGACTGTTCTACCTAAGAACACTGAAGAAGTTTGGTCTACCCCAACAGCTGCTGACGACATTCTACCGCTGCACTATAGAGAGCATCCTAACACATGGCATCCCTGTGTGGTACCTCAGCTGCACGGAGGCAGAAAGGAAAGCTCTTCAGGGGGTAGTCCATAGAGCTCAGAGGACCATCGGAACACAGCTACCAGCTTTGGAGGGCATCTACATCACACGATGCCTCAGAAAAGCCACCAGCATCCACAAAGACTCTTCACACCCCTGCAACAGTCTGTTCGAACTCTTTCCATTGGGCAGACGATACAAGGCCTTCTACGCCCGCACCTCCAGACTCAGGAACAGCTTCATCCCATGGGCCATAGCTGCTATGAACCGGTCCTGCTGAGCCGGATGGTCAAAACGCACAGTGATCCGGCACAGATCTACTTGCACTTTATTCTGTCTTAAAACTGTTACAATTTGTTTCGTTGGGTTGTTGTTGTTTAAATTAATACTGACTAGCTAATTAAATTATTGCATCGTATGGGAGGCGCATTCCCAATCTCGTTGTACCCCTGTACAATGACAATAAAGATATATTGTATTGTATTGTATTCTGGGGAACTTTCTGCAAATATATAAAGTTAATTAATGTACAGAGCTTTTGTGGAATCATTATAGTACCGAGAGCACGTTTGCCTTTGCCATTCTTCATTACTGATCTCCATTTTTCATCTGTTTGGTTAATTTAATTCTGCATGTGCCAGCATTGGTTTACAGACTACATGCTCGTGAACTTGTATCCTGTATGGTTTGAAAACGGAATCAATGTGCTTTGTCCACAGACGTAAATCCCATTTGTCAAATCAAATCAGTAAAGCTCTGATTCAGAATGGTTCTAATTGCTGGATAGGAACAAGAACGAGCACATGCTTCTCATGACTTTCTTACTTTTGTAATTTGCCATAATATTTTCTGCTAAATAATATTGTAGTGTAGAGAATATTGCAGTTTTATAGCCAGCAAAGAAGCCTGATACAAAGATGAAGATATGGGAAATGTCACAGATGAGGCAGTGCCTGAGGAAAAATGTTTTATTATATTCGGGATGTTTCTGAAGATTTTAAAAGGCTCAATTAAAAAAGGGAGGAGGTAAAGCAATTGCACACTGGAAAATAAATATAATCACCTGTCAGGTGACCTATTGTTTAGGTTGAACTTTTTTCATAAAAGTTATAATAAATGTAATTAGAAAAATAATTTTAAGAGAAATTATATTTTCCCTCTTCAGTAACTTTATCCCAAACTGGATCATCTTTCCTTAATGTGTCAATATGATTGATGCTGAACTGCCTCATCTGTTCAGGGGCAAAGAGGAATTGAGCAACAAGTTGTGCATGGGTGTGTCATTTCATTCCTGCTAAATCCTTTTAACTACCATGCAGTTAGGCATGCTGATGTGTTTTGGCTTGTATATGAACATTGTATAAGTGCAGATAACGTTTGCTATTCTCAATCTGTTTTACTTTTTGAGGGAAGCAACTTGCAGAAATTTACGACATCCTGTAACGTCCTGTTAAATAAAATGTATCCTGGCTCCCTATAAAAACTAATATGATGAAGTTCCAGTGTAAATATTATTTCTTCTTCTAGGTAATCCACTTCCTGAGGACATCACCTGTCTGGCAGCAGACCGAATGCTTGTGTTTGCAGCTCATGGCAACTATGTTAAAGCATTTGCCAAAAACAAAGATGTGAGTTAAAATTTTATTTGAGTTGAACGACACCTTTAAAAAATGCCAGGGCACAAGAAATCTTTTTGGGTTTGAAATATCAAATTAAAATAACTGCATTATTTTTTAATTTTATTTAATGAAATATTAATCTAATGTAAAATA
The DNA here is from genome assembly GCF_053455715.1 of Rhinoraja longicauda. Lineage (NCBI taxonomy): Eukaryota > Metazoa > Chordata > Chondrichthyes > Rajiformes > Arhynchobatidae > Rhinoraja > Rhinoraja longicauda. The sequence goes on along the minus strand of NC_135955.1, from coordinate 70,510,705 downwards.
GCTGTGATTTCTTGTAATGAGGATAAAGAAATAGAAAGGAGTGCTGAAAGGTTACCACCATCAAGATTATAAACTCGCTCCTTACAAATGTGATTATTGAAGGAAGCTAGGATTTGCAAAGTATGACCTCTGTCGTAACAGCACTTGCTGTAATGTTAGTGATAGGAAATATTCTGGAAACAACTGTACGTTGAGATTCTTAATTGGCAAAAGATGTGTTGGAGGAGAATCATAAACTGCCGATGCTGGTTCAATGGTTAATGGTTCCTGATGCTGCTTGTCATCCTGCAAATAATGTAACACAATTGATAAAAGTATGAAAGCAGAAAAACTTGTCATTTGTTGTCAAGGAAATTAAAATATTTCTAAGTGACAACTACAGTTGAACATCCGTATAGATTTATAGAACAGTATAGCACAGGAACAGGCCCATTGGTCCACAATGTTTGTACGGAATATGAAGCCAAGTAAAACTAATCTCTTTTCATAATTTTTGTGACGTATGATTTAACTTTGTCTTCACCTCTGTAGTCCTTGTCTCCTCAATGAAGTTCATAGTCTGTTACAATACTGTTGCTGACAGAAATAAAATGCTGGGGATAGTCAGCAGGACAGGGAGCATAGGTGAATTGGGAAACATGTAATGTTTCATGTTGATAACTGTTATCTATGCTGAAGAGTCATCCGACTTGTGACGTTAACCTTATTTCTCTGTCCTTTAATGCTGCCTGACCAGCTGAGCATCTCCAGTGTTTTCCATTCCAACATTTGTGATTGTTTTGCTTTTCAAGTACCATTATTGACATCTTGATTCCATGAGTGCAGATTGTCCTGATGCCTTGGCCAAATACTTGTTATTCATATGTTCCTGACAACAAATGTTAAGCCATGTCTGATTTGTATTGAAGCTAGTATAACAATATGAGCAGCAGCTGGGTATAGCTGAATAGTGGATTAGGTAATCAGGAGATTAATTACAAAATGGCAATGTTGAAAATGGAGAAGCAGAGTGAGAAAAGTTACATCTTCCTATCCAAAAAAGATATTAATTTTTCAATTGATGATAAATACGTTTTTCTATTAGAATTTGGTAAGTAAAATCAACAGCATTTTTGTCAGTACAAATAATGATTTGGGGTAAATTGTGTTTTTTGCTGTTTGCCATTGATTACGAGCGCTCAGTTTTCTCTTTTGCATTAATTTAATTTGTTAATACTTGATTTAAAAAAGACGTATTTAACAATTGTTTATGTTTCCAATGATCTGACTGATTTTTCCGTTAACTTCAGATTGTATATACATATGAAGGCCATAATGCAGAGGTCCATCTTTTGTTGCCTTTTGGTGATCATGTGATCTCAGTGGATCGTGATAACACGCTTATAGTTTGGGATGTGCAATCTGAGGGTGAGTTTAAAAGATTGAATTGTTTTTGATTATTGTAGCTACTAGTTCCTATACTTCCTGGAATTGTATTTGGAAGCATTGAGACCTCCAAGTTAGTAAAAAAACATGCAACACCAATTTGTGTTCATTATTTATTCCTTGCATTGCCTCTTCTGAATTTTGTGAGCCATTTTGGATTACATGTCTTTCCTTCAATCATTTGAGCATTCTTTGTGTATGGAAGGACATTTTTGTACCCCGGTCAATTATAGAACATTGTTGTTAAGCTTGTTCTGCATTGATGCCAAGTGGAAGCTACAAAGCCGGCTGATATTTTCCATTACTAATATTACTGATATATATATAACAAGTATACTGAAACCATTGTAAATGTAGGCACTGACAGCTGGATTAAGCCTAGTAAATGTTTAAACCAGGGACTTTCTAATAAAGACGAAACCTAACCCGTTGCATGGTTACACTAATTCTAAGCGAGCTTGTGCAAGATCCCCTGCAGTTTTGATTACTTTTGCCATTGTAAAATGATAAGAATGAAAATATTCCTTAATGATGTATAATGCTTTATTTAACCTTATTGTTTTTATTTGCAGAAGAATACCTCCAACTGAACTTTGATAAAATCACATTTACAGTTTCTGCCCTTCTGCATCCAAGTACCTATATCAACAAATTGTTACTTGGCAGCCAGCAAGGAAGTCTTCAGCTTTGGAATATTAAGTCCAAGTTAGTCCAGCTTCTATTTTTAAAAAAATAAAATGTTATAATTATTAAACACTTCTACTTAGTTGTTTTTCCTAGAAGTTTTTTAAAATTTAGATAAACCTAAAGTCCACTTAAAACCAAAAATGATCTTCAACCTTTCCTTTTCAGACCTGACATCTGGTGAAAAGTAGGATCATGACATTAGCCTTTAAAATTTGGTTCATGTCTTACTTGAAGGATACATTTCTAAACTTATACTTAGATATTACATAAAATAGATATTTTGAAATTGTGGAGTGGTGTAGTTTAACTGTGTTTGATTGTGTATTATCCATGCCAATAGCTTTCACTAGGGTAACATGCTACATTATTTACCAATCATTTTTCCAATGGAAAGGATACATTGAAAATTATATTACTGAGCTTTTGTTAGCTTTTTGCACATATTTTGTGATATAATCTAGGTTTGAAGCTGGAAATCTGCTTGTATGTCAAGGTCACTCTATTCCCACTACCGATAAATTGAAAATTAGAATGGTACAACAACTTTTCAATTTGATACATTTCCTATTTGTTCTCGGCAGCGGTAATGTTGCCCATCCTCTATTTGCCCAACAAAAATGGTAATGCATCATCTGTTTAATCTATTATAATCTTTATGGTGCTGTGACCAAATTCATTTGGCAACATTTTACACAAACATGATACCAAATCATGATCACGGATAGCTACTGACTTGTCTCCATTGCTCCATTTTTAGACGTTGAAAACATTTCTGCAGCCCAACATCATACTATGAAATTGTTGTTTTCATGCCCGCTGTCCCCTTTCCACTTTGCTTCTATGCCACTTACTCCATGACATCTCAATTTGACCTAGACCGTTTCTTTGCAATTCTAATGATCTGTTGACTGTTGGTGATGCTTTATACTTGATGTAAGATGTAACAGAAATTTTGCATTACTGAGGCACCAGCCTTTTCTGTTAAAACTTACAGCTTAAAGCAGAACCATTTTTGAAACACAGCGTCTCACAGAATCAGTAAAATAGCAAGTTGGACAAAGGCACAGAAAAAGTGAGAATACAAATTGTAGAGAGGGTGTGGAAGGTTCTATCCGTGTATCCATAATATATGGAAAGAACAAAGGACCTTCTATGATTGGGGGAAGTGGTGGTGGTGATAAACTGCATATGAAGCAAGCTCGTTGATTTAATGAGAAAAGAGAGGGAAAAACAGAAGTTATATAAATGTTGTGAAATGCAGTTGACCTTGTAACCTTGTTAGCTTTTTAGCACCATTCGAAAACAAATACCAACCTGGAGGAGTAATGATTCATAAGCTGAGTGAGAGCAGCAATAGAGCTGACCTTGACCACAATGTACAAAACATGTAGCAGCTAGACCAAAGTTTTATTGGATATTTTTTGTTGGACTTGAACTAGCTACTTTGACTATTTTATTGAGATGGGTGAGGTTTTCAGGATGTCCGATTATTTTTATCCGACTTTGTAAATCTGTTTGTATTGTTTTTTAAAATATTTGTCTTTGAAATGCGAATCATTAAGTTGCGATGGTCAAGTCTTAAAAGAGCTAAATAATTTTCTTTACTGAACAATAGGGTGACATTAGTTCAGTGGTTCACATAATTTAAGAAAAAATCCCCAACATTTACGATTTTTTTCTTTTCTGATCCAAATGTAGCAAACTTTTGTACACCTTTCAAGGTTGGGACTCGAGTGTGTCTGTTCTTCAACAGGTCAGTATTTTTCTGTTATAATTGGTGTTGAGTTCAAGCACAAACTCATATTTGGAAGTTTCTGTTTCTTGATGATGATAACAGTACTTGCGGTCAAACGGTCCATGGCATTTGAATGAAAATCTTTGGGAGAATTCTTTGGAAAAGTCGGCAGTATAAATTTTAGAATTATCCCGCAAGAGTAATGCAGTATAAAATGATAGTATTTAGTGATAATACTGGTTCCGTCCGAACACGCGCGCATGTGCTCCCACAGCTTTCGTTGCCTTCGATTTTTCAACCTGCTCTCATGTGTCCTAGTCTCTGCTATAACTGCAAAGTGTTTCACTTTACAAATTTCATTTCTTATAAAGAAGATTGCCTAGAAAACATTACTTTTATGATTGGTATGTAGGCCCTAGTTTGAGTGGATGTGGAAATAATGTTTCCAGAAATAGAGTCGAGGACCAGAGGTCACAGCGTCAAAATAAAAGGTCATACAGAGGCATGAGGCAGGAGCTGGCCAGATTTGACTGGAAGAGGCCCTAGCAGGGAAGACGGTGGAACAGCAATGGCAGGTATTCCTGGGAACAATGCAGAAGTTGCAGGATCAATTTATCCCAAAGAGGAGGAAAGATTCTAAGGGGAGTAAGAGGCAACCTGGCTGACAAGGGCAGTCAAGGACAGCATAAAAATAAAAGAGAAGAAGTATATCATAGCAAAGAAGAGTGGGAAGCCAGAGGATTGGGAATCTTTTAAAGAGCAACAGAAAATAACTAAAAAGGCAATACGGGGAGAAAAGATGAGTTATGAGGGTAAGCTAGCCAATAATATAAAGGAGGATAGTAAAAGCTTTTTTAGGTATGTGAAGAGAAAAAAAATAGTCAAGGCAAATGTGGGTCCCTTGAAGTCAGAAGCAGGGGAATTTATTATGGGGAACAAGGAAATGGCAGACGAGTTGAACCGGTACTTTGGATTTGTCTTCACTAAGGAAGATACAAACAATCCCCCAGATATTCTAGTGGCCAGAGATCCTAGGGTGACAGAGGAACTGAAGGAGATTCACATTCGGCAGGAAATGGTGTTGGGTAGACTGATGGGACTGAAGGCTGATAAATCCCCAGGGCCTGATGGTCTGCATCCCAGCGTACTTAAGGAGGTGGCTCTAGAAATTGTGGACGCATTGGTGATCATTTTCCAATGTTCTATAGATTCAGGATCAGTTCCTGTGGATTGGAGGGTAGCTAATGTTATCCCATTTTTTAAGAAAGGAGGGAGAGAGAAAACGGGAAATTATAGACCAGTTAGTCTGAAATCAGTGGTGGGGAAGATGCTGGAGTCAATTATAAAAGACAAAATTGCGGAGTATTTGGATAGCAGTAACAGGATCATTCCAAGCCAGCATGGATTTACGAAGGGGAAATCATGCTTGACTAACCTACTGGAATTTTTTGAGGATGTAACTAGGAAAATTGACAGGGGAGAGCCGGTGGATGTGGTGTACCTCGACTTTCAGAAAGCCTTCGACAAGGTCCCACATAGTAGATTAGTGGGCAAAATTAGAGCACATGGTATTGGGGGTAGGGTACTGACATGGATAGAAAATTGGTTGACAGACAGAAAGCAAAGAGTGGGGTTAAATGGGTCCCTTTCAGAATGGCAGGCAGTGACTAGTGGGGTACCGCAAGGCTCTGTGCTGGGACCGCAGCTATTTACAATAAACATTAATGACGGATGAAGGGATTAAAAGTAACATTAGCAAATTTGCAGATGATACAAAGCTGGGTGGTAGTGTGAGCTGTGAGGAAGATGCTATGAGGTTGCAGGGTGACTTGGACAGGTTGTGTGAGTGGGCGGATGCATGGCAGATGCAGTTTAATGTGGATAAGTGTGAGGTTATCCACTTTGGTGGTAAGAATAAGAAGGCAGATTATTATCTGAATGGTGTCAAGTTAGGAGATTGGTGTACAAACTTAAAGCACACCGCATTGAGGGTTCAGTGTTGAGGTGGATAGAAAATTGGTTGGCGGACAGGAAGCAAAGAGTAGGAATAAACGGGTCCTTTTCGGAATGGCAGGCAGTGACTAGTGGGGTACCGCAAGGCTCAGTGCTGGGACCCCAGTTATTTACAGTGTATATTAATGATTTGGACGAGGGAATTGAATGCAACATCTCTAAGTTTGCGGATGACACGAAGCTGGGTGGCAGTGTTAGCTGCGAGGAGGATGCTAGGAGGCTGCAGAGTGACTTGGATAGATTAGGCGAGTATGGCAGATGCAATATAATGTGGATAAATGTGAGGTTATCCACTTTGGCGGCAAGAACAGGAAAGCAGAGTATTACCTGAATGGTGACCGATTGGGAGAAGGGGAGATGCAACGTGACCTGGGTGTCATGGTGCACCAGTCATTGAAAGCAAGCATGCAGGTGTAGCAGGCAGTGAAGAAAGCGAATGGTATGTTGGCATTCATAGCAAGAGGATTTGAGTTTAGGAGCAGGGAGGTTCTGCTGCAGTTGTACAGGGCCTTGGTGAGACCGCACCTGGAGTACTGTGTGCAGTTTTGGTCTCCTAACCTGAAGAAAGACGTTCTTGCCTTAGAGGGAGTACAGAGAAGGTTCACCAGAATGATCCCTGGGATGGCGGGACTTACATATGAGGAAAGACTAGATAGACTGGGCTTGTACTCGCTGGAATTTAGAAGACTGAGGGGGGATCTTATAGAAACATATAAAATTCTTAAGGGGTTGGAGAGGCTAGATGCGGGAAGATTGTTCCCGATGTTGGGGGAGTCCAGAACCAGGGGTCACAGCTTAAGGATAAGGGGGACGTCTTTTAGGACCGAGATGAGAAAACATTTCTTCACACAGAGAGTGGTGAGTCTGTGGAATTCTCTGCCACAGAAGGTAGTTGAGGCCAGTTCATTGGCTATATTTAAGAGGGAGTTAGATGTGGCCCTTTTTGCTAAAGGGATCAGGGGGTATGGAGAGAAGGCAGGTACAGGCTACTGAGCTGAATGATCAGCCATGATCATATTGAATGGCGGTGCAGGCTCGAAGGGCCGAATGGCCTACTCCTGCACCTATTTTCTATGTTTCTATGTTTCTATGAAAAGGGGACGTACAACGAGATCTGGGTGTCCTACTGCATCAGTCACTGAAAGGAAGCATGCAGGTACAGCAGGCAGTGAAGAAAGCCAATGGAATGTTGGCCTTCATAACAAGAGGAATTGAGTATAGGAGCAAAGAGGTCCTTCTGCAGTTGTATAGGGCCCTAGTGAGACCGCATCTGGAGTACTGTGTGCAGTTTTGGTCTCCAAATTTGAGGAAGGATAGTCTTGCTATTGAGGGTGTGCAGCATAGGTTTACTAGGTTAATTCCCGGAATGGCAGGACTGTCGTATGTTGAAAGACTGGAGCGGCTAGGCTTGTATACACTGGAATTTAGAAGGATGAGCGGGGATCTTATCGAAACATATAAGATTATTAAGGGGTTGGACATGTTAGAGGCAGGAAACATGTTCCCAATGTTGGGGGAGTCCAGAACCAGGGGCCACAGTTTAAGAATAAGGGGTAGGCTATTTAGAACGGAGATGAGGGAAAACGTTTTCAGTCAGAGAGTTGTAAATCTGTGGAATTCACTGCCTCAAGGCAGTGGAGGCCAAGTCTCTGAATGCATTCAAGAGATAACTAATTTAGATAGAGCTCGATTTATTCACAAAATGCTGGAGTAACTCAGCAGGTCAGGCAGCATTTCGGGAGAGAAGGAATGGGTGACGTTTAGGGTTGAGATCCTTCTTCAGACTGAAATGCTGCTTCTTCTCTCCCGAGATGCTGCCTGACCTGCTGAGTTACTCCAGCATTTTGTGAATAAATCGATTTGTACCAGCATCTGCAGTTATTTTCTTATACTACTAGATAGAGCACTTAAGGATAGCGGAGTCAGGGGGTATGGGGAGAAGGCAGAAACGGGGTACTGATTGAGAATGATCAGCCATGATCACATTCAATGGTGGTGCTGGCTGAGAGGTTCTACGGATCATAACACTCTTACTGGCATTATATTTGATATAATGTTCCACACCAAACACAGAACATGTAGCAAGGAGCTGCAGTAGCCCAGCGCTAGATGGCCTAAGGACCACAAGATCATCGGCATACATAATATGGTTCACTAAAGTGTTACCAATCATGCACCCAGTATTACAGGCTTTCAATTGCTTGGACAGATCATCAATATAGAGATTGAAGAGAACTGGGGACAAGATTCCCCCTTGTCTGACACCATTGCTAACCCCAAATGGGAAGGTGAGAACGAGGGGGATTCTGTCCTTGTTGCGAGTGGGGGGAGGGGAGCAAGAGCGGAGCTGCGGGATGTAGAAGAGACCCTAGTGAGAGCCTCATCTATAATGGAGGAGGGGAAGCCCCGTTTCCTGAAGAACGGGGACATCTCTGAAGCCCTAGTGTGAAACACCTCATCCCGGGCGCAGATGCGGCATAGACGGAGGAATTGGGAGTAGGGGATGACCCGGGGGGGCGCTCCCCGCCTGCAAACAAGTGCACGCATCGGTAGGATTTATGGCTCCCAGCCGGCAGATCGACAACGGGTCCACCCCTCTGCAGTTGTTGAGAGGGGATGGGGTGTGTGAGTGGGGAGAACAATTTCCAATTTTAAAAAAAAGTTTTAAAAAAACCCTCTTACTTCACAGACTAGACTGAACAAAAAAACCCTTAAAAAAAAAAGTTAACAAACCCGAAGAAGACATTTCCATTTTAAAAAAGTTCAAAAGACCCATGCGCAACTCGGAGACATTTCCATTTAAACAAAAACCGTTGAAAAGGCTCACGCGCAGTTTGGGGGAGGGGGGCGGAACCCGCCTGAGTGACGGCAGTGGTCAATGGAAGGGGTGACGAGAGCATCAGAAGAGGGAGGGAGGATGGGGGAGGGGGGATGGAGTGGTTGAGGGGGGGGGAGGAGGAGGAGATGGTGGGTGAGGGGGATGGAGTGGATGAGGAGGGGTGGTGGATGTGGGGGGATAGGGGTTGGGGAGGAGGAGGAGGAGGGTGGATAGAGTGGGTGAGAGGGGGGGAGGGGGGGATGGAGTGGGTGGGGGAGGAGGAGGGGTATGGAGTGGATGAGGTGGGGGTGGGAGGGAGGAGGAAGGGGGATGGAGTGGGTGGAGGAGAAGGGGGGCTGGGGTGGGTGGGGGTTGGGGGGATAGAGTGGGTGAGACGGAGGGAGAGGGGTGAGGGAGGGGGGATGGAGTGGGTCCGTGGGGGGGGATGGAGTGGGTCCGTGGGGGGGGAGGGGGCATGGAGTGGGTGAGGGAGGGGGGGTGGAGGGAGGGGAGGGAGGGGGCGTGGTCGTGGAGTGGGGGGATGGAGGGGGCATGGAGTGTGTGTGTGTGCGGGAGAGTGGGCGTGGTGGAGTGGGAGGGAGGTGGAGTGGGTGAGGGAGGGGGGTATGGTGTGGGAGGGGAATGAAGTGGGGGGGAGGAGTGGGTGAGTGGGGGGGAGGGGATGACGAGAGCGTCAGGCAGGGGGTGGGGGAGGAGGGGGGATGAAGTGGGTGAGGGGGAGGCGGAGGGAGGGAGGGGGGCGTGGAGTGAGGGAGAGATGGAGTGGGTGAACTCCGGAGTGTGCTCAATTGGGGGAGGGTTGCCATGTTGCTTTCAGCTCCAGCAATTGTGCAGTTGGGGAGGGTTGCCATTTTGTGTTCAGCTCCGACCACATACTTGACGCCCGATTGGGGGGGGGGGGGGGGGCGGGTTGGGTAGGATGGCATGGAGCGGGTGAGTGGGGGGAGGTGTGGGGGAATAGGGGGATTGAGTGGGGGGTGAGGGTCCACGGCTCGCTCTGGCTGCAGCGTTGGCGCTATGGGGCCCACGTCAGTGTCACCCTTTCCTCTTCCCTGTTCCCCCTCGACAAGGAATGGGCCCAACTTGGTAGAAACATAGAAACATAGAAAATAGGTGCAGGAGTAGGCCATTCGGCCCTTCGAGCCTGCACCGCCATTCAATATGATCATGGCTGATCATCCAGCTCAGTAGCCTGTACCTGCCTTCTCTCCATACCCCCTGATCCCTTTAGCAAAAAGGGCCACATCTAACTCCCTCTTAAATATAGCCAATGAACTGGCCTCCTTCTGTGGCAGAGAATTCCACAGACTCACCACTCTCTGTGTGAAGAAATGTTTTCTCATCTCGGTCCTAAAAGACTTCCCCCCTTATCCTTAAGCTGTGACCCCTGGTTCTGGACTCCCCCAACATCGGGAACAATCTTCCCGCATCTAGCCTCTCCAACCCCTTAAGAATTTTATATGTTTCTATAAGATCCCCCCTCAGTCTTCTAAATTCCAGCGAGTACAAGCCCAGTCTATCCAGTCTTTCCTCATATGTAAGTCCCGTCATCCCAGGGATCAATCTGGTGAACCTTCTCTGTACTCCCTCTAAGGCAAGAACGTCTTTCCTCAGATTAGGAGACCAAAACTGCACACAATACTCCAGGTGCGGTCTCACCAAGGCCCTGTACAACTGCAGCAGAACCTCCCTGCTCCTAAACTCAAATCCTCTTGCTATGAATGCCAACATACCATTCGCTTTCTTCACTGACCAACATACCATTCGCTTTCTTCACATAATTTTCTTTTTGTGTTTTCTTTTTTCTAGGCCCCAGCAGTGGATGTAGTTGCTGTAGGCCTAACGTCTGGCATGATAGTTATTCATAATCTGAAATATGATGAAATGTTAATGAAATTTCAGCAAGATTGGGGACCAGTCACAGCAATATCATTTCGCACAGGTAATGAGATTATATCAATGCTATTTATTTAAGAAGAATTTAGGAAGAAAATAAAAATGAAAGCTGTAGGCTCAGAATAAAGTAGAGTTGTAATATCGGTTGAATCAAACTGTATCACACCAATCAATTTTGTACAACTTTGGCTGGATTAATTTGATTGATTGTTGTATGATGTTCATGATTTTTAAAATGTCCAGCCTCTTTAAATTGATATTTGGTTTTATTTTACCTTACAATGTGTAATGTCTGACTTAAAATACAGGCAGTTCTACTGTAAAACGTGTTTCTATAACATGAGTGAATCAGAACGTTATTTGGCTTATGTGAGCCAAATTGGATATAAATCAATTTCAGCTACAATTATAGAACCTTTTAATAATTACTTTGGAAATTGACAAAGGGAGAAAAACCATTCAGACTTTAACAGTTTTGGGGTGGACGTATTTCCAGGTAACCTTTCCTGGTAACCTTAAAGGTAACTTTCCCACAGTAATCTGACATAATTGTCTCATAAGGACGTAGCTGCCACTTTAACCATGGGAGGCCATTGAAATTGACACGTGCAACAATACTTTATAGCATGTTATAAACCTCTCGCCACTAGTATTTTTTTTGCTTGCTACCACAAAAATAGACATATTGCGAGTCTGAAACCTTACCTTAACCCTATTGGACCCTAACCCTATTGACACAATTGTCCTTATAACACAATTATTTTTCATTTCTAAGTTACCTTAGAAACATAACTATTGTGGATCAGACCACTCTTTGGGTCATTCCCCTCGTCACTTGACGGACAGGCTTAAGGGGTTAAAGGTCAGCCCGTTGGGAGGTGTGGTTTATCCCTAGGTGGACTTCGCTGTGAGTAGGAGCACACAGGCAAATAAAGACCTTTTGCTAAACCTGCCTGGCGTCCTGCCTTTTCTCTGGCCTCCGCCAGGCCACTACATTGATGACCTCGACATTCATCACGCGTCGTGATGAATCGCAATAATGCGCAACCTGGTCCTGCCGTCCTCGATGCCGTCGCGCTCAAACTACCGACCCTGTGGACCGAAGAGCCTCAGGTCTGGTTCCAGCAGGCAGATGCACAGTTTGCTGTGCGAGGCGTGACCATGGAAGAGACGAAGTATTTCTACGTCGTCGGCGCCCTGAACCAGGAGACAGCAAGGCGAGTAAAGCCCTACCTGAACGCCCCCCCCCCCCCCGGCGGCTAACAAATATGCGGGCCGCAAGGACCTGCTTATCAGGAGGTTCGGCCTCAGCGAGGTCGAGCGGGCAACTCGAGTTATGAGCAAGGAGGGCCTCGGGGACCGACGGCCGTCAGCCCTTCTGGAGGACATGCTCGCCCTTATGGGCAGCCACGAGCCCTGTTTCTATTTAAGCATGCCTACTTTCGGCAGCTCCCAGTCGACCTACGCGTGCAGCTCGCCGGGGATCCGTTCACCGACACGCAGGCGCTGGGCGAGCGCGCTGACCAGCTTTGGATGTCCCGTCGGGAGGACCTGGACGCGCTGTCCATCTTTTCCACGGCGTCGAGAGGCGCACAGCAAGCCGGGGCCTCTGTCGACCGCGTCTCAGGGCGACCTCCGCGGCGAAATCCGGCCGCCATCTCGCACGGCCCGCCTGCAGTTCATTCAGACGCCACCAGAGGTCGCTGGTGGTCAGCCCAGGCAGCACCACCTCCCATACCGCTGGAGGCCACCGGAGGTCGCTGGTGGGCATCCCAGTCTGCACCACCAGCAGAGGGGGCTGGTGCTATTATCGCCGTCGTGGGGACCGAATGCGAAGCAATGTCGCCTACCTTGTACCTTTCCGGGAAATGCAGGGGCCGGCCGTCAGTGATTCCTTCGGCAGCCGGCCAGATCCATCGCGTGTTCGCTCGGGATCGCCGCACCAGGGGTCGGTTCCTCGTGGACACTGGAGCAGAGGTGAGCATTCTACCTCCTTCCACCGCCGATATCCATGCGGGCAAACGTGGCCCCCTCCTCACTGCGGCGAACGGGAGCCCCATCAGCACTTACGGGGTCCGCAAGCTCGCCCTTAACTTCGGCAATAGCTGGTTTACATGGGGGTTCGTCATCGCCGATGTTTCCCAGCCGCTGCTGGGTGCCGACTTCCTGCGGGCACATTCGATGCTCGTGGATGCGCCTGGTGCACTCCAGCACGCTGGGGCCGGTCTCCCCCAACGTCGGACCCCTGTCGTCCGTGAATGCGACTTACGCGCGCATCCTGGCGGATTTCCCGGACATTGTCGAAACCCACTTCCGCTCCCAAGCACGGGGTGCAGCATCAAGTCCCCACCACCGGGCCAACCGTGCGCGCCCGAGCGGGGCGTCTCGCTCCAGCCAAGCTCCGTCTAGCTCGGGAGCAGTTCCGTCGGATGGAGTCAATGGGCATCGTGCGCTCCTCTGATAGCCCGTGGGCGTCACCACTCCACCTGGTCCCTAAGGCGGATGGGGGCTGGCGCCCATGTGGGGACTATCGGCGCTTGAATGACGCGACCGTCGCCGACAGGTATCCGGTCCCGCACATCCAGGACTTTAATGCCCACCTGGCCGGAACATCTGTGTTCTCCAAGGTGGACCTTGTGTGCGGACAGGGTGGACGCTGTCCGCCGGTTCCCCCCGACCGACCACTGTCAAGGGCCTGCAGGAATTTGTAGGGATGATTTCCTTTTATCACCGCTTCCTGCCGGCGGTAACCGGAACTATGCGCTCACTCTTCCACCTCATGGCTAGTCGTCGCAAGGAGGTCGAGTGGGACGACGAAGCAGGAGCGGCGTTTGAGCATGCTAAGGAGGCCCTGGCCAGGGCCACGATGCTCGTTCATCCCAGGGAGGATGCCCCAACCGCCCTGACCGTGAACGCTTCTGAGGTGGCGGTCGGTGCGGTGCTGGAGCAACTCATCGACGGGTGTTGGCGGCCACTCGCCTTCTTTAGCAGGCACCTCAGCGGGGCCCAATGGCGTTACAGCGCGTTCGACTGTGAGCTCCTCGCCCTCTACCTCGCCGTATGCCACTTTCGGTACTTCCTGGAGGGGAGACCCTTCACCGCATTTACGGACCACAAGCCACTCATCTTTGCGTTCGCCAAGGTTTCGGATCCGTGGTCTGCGCGGCAACAGAGGCAGTTGGCGTACGTGTCTGAGTACACCACCTCAATCCGTTTCGTGGAGGGCAAAAACAACAGGGTGGCCGACGCCCTGTCTAGACCCGCGGTCCACGCCGTTCTTCAAATGGCCGGGGGTATCGACTATTCCGCCCTAGCAGCTGCACAGCTGGGGGACGAGGAGATGGCCGCCTATTGCACGGCCGTTTCGGGCCTGCAGTTAGAGGACATTGTCTGGGACCTTTCACTAATGCCCCCCCCCCCCCCCCCCCCCCGGACCTTTCACTAATTCGCTCCCCCCCCCCCCCCCCGCCGGTGTTCAACGTGTGACGTCACAATGCAATGCGACCCGCACGTCTTCAACAGATCAGCTCGCTCTCGCCCCCCCCCCCCCCCCTCGGGAGCGCATTAGTGACATGGACTGTTGTGATTTGCTGTTGAAGACCACTGGAGCAAGTATGTCTTCAATGAAATTATGTATGTGCATTTTTAAATGAAACTCTTTCTTCATAACTTAGTCATACATTTTGTGTAAGGAAAAAGCAAAATGGAGAAAACAAAACAATTTATTTTTTTTGTGTTGTAAAAAGTATTTCTTTCTGTTCAATAACCTTTCTATAAATAGCAGAATATACTCATGATAGGCCTGACATTGTATATGTAGTCCAAGAACTACAGACTGTTGGAAATAATAGTCGTTTTTCGCGCAATGCGTACGCGTATTTGGCGTGCATACTTTTTTTGCTGAAAAGTTGCACTACGCGACATATTATGAATTTTGATGTAAAATTCTGAATTTTGGACATCAAAATTCTGAATTTGTAAAATCAAATGTTGGGAGGTTCCAACAGCCAACTTCCAAAGTTGACTTTCCGGGCCAGTATCTCATAGAAACAAAGAAAATAGGTGCCGGAGTAGGCCATTCGGCCCTTCGAGCCAGCACCGCCATTCAATATGAGTATGGCTGATCATCCAAAATCTGTACCCCGTTCCTGCTTTCTCCCCAAATCCCTTGATTCCGCTAGTCTCGAGAGCTATATCTAACTCTTGAAAACATCCAGTGAATTGGCCTCCACTGCTTTCTGTGGCAGAGAATTCCACAGATTCATAACTCTGGGTGAAAAAGTTTTTCCTCATCTCAGTCCTAAATGGCCTACCCCTTATTCTTAAACTGTGACCCCTGGTTCTGGACTCCCCCAACATGGGGAACATTTTTCTCGCATCTAGCCTGTCCAATTCCTTAAGAATTTTATATGTTTCTAAAAGAGCTCCCCAGCGGCCTAAGTGGACCATTCTGGTACCGTTTTACTCTTTTTGGACCATATCCACCTGTTCCAGAGGGCTGGTCTGTCGGTCACTTTTTTCCTCCCTTAATCAGAAGATGTTCGACAGGTTGGATCACGTATTCTCTTTTTGAGACTCGGGCTACATTTTGTGGCTTGGGTTTGGCTTTTGTGTGCAGCTGTGGAGTGCCCTGTGTTGATGAATAGATTTTTAATGGCATCCCGCTTTGGGGGTAGAATTGGCCAGCGATGCCCCTCGTCCTGCCAGTTATATTCCATCTGCATGTAGTTGTTCCTGTATATCAAAGAAGGAGTTGACCTGTGGAGGAGGCTTGTGCCAGCAAGCTTTCTCGGCTGTGTCCTCTGCAAGCATCAATGGTTGCTGGAGAAAATGAGATATTTTGCAGAGTATCACGCACCTCCTCTCTCTGGAAGTCCACCCGAATCCCGTTCAAGACCTGGCCAGCAAACTGGCAGGGCTCTAAGAAGGCCTGACAGTGCCATAGCCGGGCAATTACTTTTGTCTCTGAGTACTTTCCTACAGAGGCAGAGCACTGGCCATAAACCAACTGGTGGCCTCTATTGTGATACCGGTTGGTCGACTTGGTCCTGCCCTCTGCCTTTGTTGCCAGGACCCAGAGGAAGTTGGAACGTTTCTTCTGGGGCAATGGGAAACACAGTCGCTGCAACGGTCCGGTATCTCCCAATTGCGAGGGTGTTCTGCACCCAGGTGGTGGCTCTCCACTTCAAGACCCTGCAGAGATTACCTTTGAATCCTCCTTGCTGGTATGCTCTGGCAAAGTACTTTCTTTGCCAAGTCATTATGTTCAGAAGGGCACACAAGTCTCAGCAGCGGGCATCTGTTACGTTGCTTAGTGGGTGTTTTTGGTCTTTACATGGACTTACTGAGAGTTTGGAATTTGGTCACCTTCAGTCAGAGTACCGGTGCTGTGGGAGTACCAGTCCCCACCTAGTTACAGTGGATGTCAGAGACCCTCGTGAGGGCGGAGTGATTCCGACCAGGCTTTCCCCAGCTCGGCCAGAATTGCTCATCGGTCCCAAGCATTGTGATCTTTATCGGATACTGGACCCACACTGCGCGGAAATGTTATTTTTTGTACAAACTGCTCTTGCACACTCTTCACTTCCTCGGCCGAGCCTGTACCCAACACGCGTGGATGTCCATTTTGTCATCCCATGGCGAATTCCCAAGTGGCGCTACCAGAACATGGGAGTTTTACATCGGGGACCAAAGGTGAAGAATGTTGCTAACCGTGCAACTGCTTTTTGCATCCGTTTAGGGACTCTTCGTCTGCCTGCTGCTTCTGCTTCATGGATGAGAGTAATGATGTTCTGCTTTGACAGTAGTAGGTACTAGACCAAGTGGACCCGTTGGGCCCAAACCTCTCCTGCATTGGTGCAGCTCCCTCTCCTCGTCTCCTCCCCTCTCGCCTCCCCTCTCGCCTCCCCCCTCCACCCCCTCCTTCCACCCACCTCCTCCCCTCCCCTGCCCCCTTTCCCCCTTCCCCTCCCCCCCACTCCAACCCCCTTATCCTCCCTCCTCCCCCCCTCCCTCCCTAGGAGATAGATTTAAACTTTAAAATGTGAATAACTTTAATAATATAACACCGATTTCAATAAGACTACTTGGATTACCATTAAAGCGACGACGGTGAGTAAGGTGGGCCTAAAATTCTCGCGCTATCGTGTACCGTTTCGGCTGTAGTTCAATCACAAACAAACAATTGTTTTAGTATATAGATATTTCTTTTAGATTGACATCTCTTCAGTAGTACCTATCAATGAACTTAATTTTGTAAACAAAAGTGTGGTCTCACCAACGACTTGTACAACTGCATCATGATGCCTCAACTTTTACCCTCCCTTACTTTTCCCAATGAAGGCAAGTATGCGAACACTTTCTTTGCTACTCATTCTCTAGGGCTCTACCATTTACAGTATAAATCCTGCACTGAAGTAATCCAGAGATTACCACCTTTGCGGTCCTGCGTTTTAAATTTCCTAACTCTCTATATTTACTGTGCAGGGCCTCATTTCTTGGACTGCCTATGTTGTTTGTATGATGTACATAAAAACCTCTGGCTGCTTACCATCGCTTTTGACAATAGACAATAGGTGCAGGAGGAGGCCATTCGGCACTTCGAGCCAGCACTGCCATTCAATGTGATCATGGCTGATCATTCTCAATCAGTACCTCGTTCCTGCCTTCTCCCCATACCCCCTGACTCCGCTATCCTTAAGAGCTCTATCCAGCTCTCTCTTGAATGCATTCAGAGAATTGGCCTCCACTGCCTTCTGAGGCAGAGAATTCCACAGATTCACAACTCCCTGACTGAAAAAGTTTTTGCTCATCGCAGTTCTAAATGGCCTACCCCTTATTCTTAAATTGTGGCCCCTTGTTCCGGACTCCCCCAACATTGGGAACATGTTTCCTGCCTCTAACGTGTCCAACCCCTTAATAATCTTATGCGTTTCGATAAGATCTCCTCTCATCCTTCTAAATTCCAGTGTTTACAAGCCTACTCGCTCCAGTCTTTCATCATATGATAGTCCCGCCATTCCGGGAATTAACCTAGTAAACCTACGCTGCACGCCCTCAATAGCAAGAATATCCTTCCTCAAATTTGGGGACCATAACTGCACACAGTACTCCAGATGCGGTCTCACTAGGGCCCTGTACAACTGCAGAAGGACCTCTTTGCTCCTATACTCAACTCCTCTTGTTATGAAGGCCAACATTCCATTGGCTTTCTTCACTGCCTGCTGTACCTGCATGCTTCCTTTCAGTGACTGATGCACTAGGACACCCAGATCTCGTTGTACGTCCCCTGTTCCTAACTTGACACCATTCAGATAATACTCTGCCTTCCTATTCTTTCCACCAAAGTGGATAACCTCACATTTATCCACATTAAACTGCATCTGCCATGCATCCGCCCACTCACACAACCTGTCCAAGTCACCCTGCAACCTCATAGCAGCTTCTTCACAGTTCACACTACCACCCAGCTTTGTATCATCTGCAAATTTGCTAATGGTACTTTTAATCCCTTCATCCAAGTCATTAATGTATATTGTAAATAGCTGCGGTCCCAGCACCGTGCCTTGCGGTACCCCACTAGTTACTGCCTGCCATTCTGAAAGGGACCCATTTATCCCCACTCTTTGTTTTCTGTCTGTCAACCAATTTTCTATCCATGTCAGTACCCTACCTCCAATACCATGTGCTCTAATTTTGCCCACTAATCTCCTATGTGGAACCTTGTCAAAGGCTTTCTGAAAGTCAAGGTACACCACATCCACTGGCTCTCCCCTGTCAATTTTCCTGGTTACATCCTCAAAGAATTCCAGAAGATTAGTCAAGCATGATTTCCCCTTCGTAAATCCATGCTGACCTGGAACAATCCTGTTACTACTATCCAAATGCTCCGCAATTTCGTCTTTTATGATTGACTCCAGCATCTTCCCCACCACTGATATCAGACTAACTGGTCTATAATTTCCTGTTTTCTCTCTCCCTCCTTTCTTAAAAAGTGGGACAACATTAGCTACCCTCCAATCCACAAGAACTGATCCTGAATCTATAGAACATTGGAAAATGATCACCAATGCGTCCATATTTTCTAGCGCCGCCTCCTTAAGTACTCTGGGATGCAGACCATCAGGCCCTGGGGATTTATCAGCCTTCAGTCCCATCAGGCTACCCAACACCATTTCCTGTCTAATGTGGATTTCCTTCAGTTTCTCCATCACCCTAGGATCTCTGGCCACTAGAACATCTGGGAGATTGCTTGTATCTTCCTTAGTGAAGACAGATCCAAAGTACCGGTTCAACTCGTCTGCCATTTCCTTGTTTCCCATAATAAATTCCCCCGCTTCTTTCTTCAAGAGAATGTTCTGGAACAGCTTTGAGACATCCTGAACTCTGGTACTAGGAAGGCAGCACAATATCTTGCAATATCTGTGACCACAGAACCTCCTATCTGTCCCCCTAACTATAGAGTCTCCTATTCACTATAGCCCTTTCCTGCTGTTTATCAGATCCAGTGCCATGGACTTGGCTGCTGCTGCTGCTGCATGGTTCCCCCAACCCCCCATCCCGGCAATAATCTCCAAAAGGGTATGTGTTTTGGAGGCAAATTGTCGACAGGAGATTCTGACATTTGTTGCTTACTCCCTTTACCCTTCCTGGTGGTCACCAATCTACTTTCTGTCTGCACTTTGGAAATGACTGCTTCACTGTAGCTCTTAACTATGACTCTGTCTCCCTGACGAATCTTGAGGTTATTTAGCAAGCCATTTTATGAGCAGGGCTGATCACATCATGGTCTTGCCTCTGCATTCCTACCTACCTGAGGTAATCGTTTTCCTTATCAAGAATCTGTCTCAAAGAAGATTCTGTTCCAATTGCCTTTGAAGACGAGAACTCCAAAGACTAACCACCCTTTGAGAGAAAATATTTTGCCTCGCTCTGCCCTAAATGGACAAATTCAATTTCAGAGAATGATTCCCTAGTTTTAGATTCTCCCCACAAGAGGAAGCTCCAAAGGATCTTTAATTTTCTCTTGGTGAGTCATCTGAAAGGGTAAAGAATGCATGGTTTTATTATCTTGGTTTAAACATCAATTGTCAACTAAATGATTTACTGTTATTTAAGATAGTTGTATTCATATGTTTTTGAACAGATACTTGAAACTAATACGAATTAAACCAGCATTTGCAGTTCCTTCCTACTACATGATTTCAATTTATCATCACCTAATGAAATGTTCCCTCCGAATACAACTCCTTTATAAATCATGGAATGCCTGTATATAATAGCTAAGGGTTCTTGTAGGTTACTTTGCACATGTCAGCCATTAAAACTATCTTTGTACATCACAATGTTTTACATTTCACTTTTACAGATGGATTTCCGGTGATGGCAGTTGGCAGTCATGTGGGTCACATTGGCCTTTGGGATTTGGAGGAGAAGAAGCTGATTACCCAGATGCGAGAAACTCATACAACAGGTGTTGCAGGATTAACATTTGTTCATGGAGAACCACTTCTCATTACTACTGGTGAAGACAATGCAATTCGGGTAAAGTTCATGTGCTGTTATTGTCATCTGATTATTCCCTATATCATATCATATCATATATATACAGCCGGAAACAGGCCTTTTTCGGCCCACCAAGTCCGTGCCGCCCAGTGATCCCCGCACATTAACACTATCCTACACCCACTAGGGACAATTTTTACATTTACCCAGCCAATTAACCTACATACCTGTACGTCTTTGGAGTGTGGGAGGAAACCGAAGATCTCGGAGAAAACCCACGCAGGTCACGGGGAGAACGTACAAACTCCTTACAGTGCAGCACCCGTAGTCAGGATCGAACCTGAGTCTCCGGCAAAGTGTTTTCATAGAAAAAAAGTAAGACTCTCTAACTACATTAAACAATGATCTAACTGAATGGAATGGCTGAGGTTAAAATGACACTTCACTATTGTGGATCACAAAGCTCTCATCCTCTTTCTGTGTAAACATCTCATGTTTGAAGTATAATTTTGCAATCTGTTTATCTGCTCCTGACTGACTTACTGATGGTTCTGCCAATGATCAGTTGTGATTGCTGCAACATTATCTACTTAAGTTTGTACAGAATAAGCTGTGACAACCAAAGTTTTGGAAAGGGATGTAAGAAAGAAACATTTAATTGATTTCACGACGTCAGAGATAGTCCGAGTGAATTTGAGTGGATATTAGTGGTAAAGTTAATGAAATCACGAGTTCTGCATGGATGCAAGAGCCATCCCCGATGCAGTATCTATGTTCTCCATCGATGCTGCCTGACCCACTCAATTACTCCTGCACTTTGTCTTTGTAAAGCAGCATTTGTAGTTCTGTGTTTCTACCTATCTATGAATGCACTATTCAATCTTTAATAGCCAGCTGAACAGGAGAACCGGATAAGGCGGGATTACACTATTGTTGTGAAAACCGTAACGGAGACAATTTACCTTTTTATATAAAAATAAATACAATAAATGCTTTTTGGTTTGTGTTTAGGTCTGGATTTTTGATGCTCCAGGAGGTGGAGGTCGCCTTTTACGATGTCGTATGGGACATGGTGCACCACCAACCAAAATAAAATATCATGGATCTGACGGACAAAACATTCTTAGCGCAGGTAAGAATATATATTTTAGCATGTGTAATTGCTAGATTATTTGGAGTCTTCATTTTGTAGAACTAATCATTTCATTAGAATAAAATCACACTAATCTTCAAGTGTATGGTGCTTGTTCTGTTGTGTGGTAGTCTATCAGTAGATAGTAGTTTTTGCAAACGTTTGATTAATGTTTGTGCTCATTGCTTTTTAAAGTTTTGCATAGTTTCACAAATATCACCCATTTGTTTTTAAATATAGGACAAGATGGAACTTTGCAGTCATTTTCCACAATTCATGAAAGTTTTAATAAGAGTTTGGGTCATGGTGAGTATAGTTGTAAAATGCAATGAATATATTATGGGTATCTTTCATATGAATAAGTCTTTAAGGTTTTGCATGGTAGTCTGCTCTGGAAGTTTAGGTCACATGGGACCCAGGGAGAGTTAGGTAATTGGTTACATAATTGGCTTAATGGTAAGTAGCAGTAGCAGAAAGGTTGTTTATCGACTGACGGCCTGTGACTAGTGGTCCGCTTCAGGAGTTGGTGCTGGCTACATTGTTGTGTTATTTCTATCGCTGATTTGGATGTTAGTAAACTTGCAGATGTTACTAAAATAGGGGGCATTTTAGATAGTGAAGAAAAATATTAAGAATTACAATGGGATCTTGATTAGCTAGATAATTGGGTGTAGGAATGGCAAATGGAGTTTAGTAAGTGTAGGAGCCATTTATGTTTAGGCTAGCTACTGTTGGCATATTATATTATTTTGTCTAGATATATCTTGCTGTATTATTTTGGACACTTGGGGGCGGTCACTGGATGTACAGGGTGGTATATATATACATGTATACATACACACACGCACACGCACACATATATATTCTTTATATATATATGACTGGGAGTGGCCAGATACAGAGAGGGCGAGTATACAATTATTACCAGACCTGGACAGATCATCGACTGGAAAGACCTGAGACCAGACCCAGGGACAGAGCAGTCAGCTACGACTCGTATGCGAAATAAGTATGGCCTGGTATGTTCATCTCCTTGTTTATACAACTGTTTCAATAAACAACTAATTAAACTGGAAAAAACGACCGGAAGATCTGTTCTGTTGGGTTTGCGTAAGATCACTCCGACTCCCTGTGTAGTAATGGCAATTGGAAAAGAATTCATCGGAAAAGTTTGGAAGTTGCTATTACATTTTAAGTAAGTACTGGCTCTATGAGTGAGACTGGAGCTTGTGTATGAACTGGACGGAACAAGGATTGTTTTATTTCACAAGCCTGATGCCGAATCCCACAGACTGGACAAGGTCGCCGATTGTGCTAATGTGACTAACGGAGATTGAAAAAGCCAACACGCAGGGAAAGTGAGTACGTACAGCATTAAGCTTTATTGGAGAAGCTATATGTGATAAGCTGTATTGGAAAACGGCTGCTGTAATGGAGAATTGAGAACAAAGAAGTGACCTTGAGAATCGCACGATATCAGTAGTTTTGAATATTTGCGCAGCTACGACTTTTATGTCAACGCGTCTTAAACGGATAGTGTACAAGTATGTCTGTGGTCAGATCTGATGCTCAGTCACAAGATGGTGATGTTGAAAAGGAAAAGGGGGTTATTAAACACACTGCCAAGGGGTTGGAATCGCTCATTGAAAACTACCTGAAAAGGAAAAACGCAAGATGTAACCAAGCTATCAAGTTAATGGTAATGCTGAAAGAGCTCATGGAATCAAGGGAAAATATAAATTAAGTACAATCTAACATGATTCAATTAATCAAGCTTTGATGAAGTCAACAAAAATTATGAGGCATTGGTGAAGTTACCACTCCCTGAAGATGAACACAAAAAGCAAAATCAGTGGGTTCACAAACATTGGAAGCTTTTATCGGTTTTATTCAAGATGTAAAGGTGTGGTAGACAATAGGTGCAGGAGTAGGCCATTCGGCCCTTCGTGCCAGCACCGCCATTCAATGTGATCATGGCTGATCATTCTCAATCAGTACCCCGTTCCTGCCTTCTCCCCATACCCCCTGACTCCGCTATCCTTAAGAGCTCTATTTAGCTCTCTCTTGAAAGCATTCAGAGAACTGGCCTCCACTGCCTTCTGAGGCAGAGAATTCCACAGATTTACAGCTCTCTGACTGAAAAAGTTTTTCCTCATCTCTGTTCTAAATGGCCTACCCCTTATTCTTAAACTGTGGCCCCTGGTTCTGGACTCCCCCAACATTGGGAACATGTTTCCTACCTCTAATGTGTCCAACCCCTTAATAATCTTATATGTTTCAATAAGATCCCCTCTCATCCTTCTAAATTCCAATGTATACAAGCCTAGTCGCTCCAGTCTTTCAACATACGACAATCCTGCCATTCCGGGAATTAACCTAGTAAACCTACGCTGCACGCCCTCAATAGCAAGAATATCCTTCCTCAAATTTAGAGACCAAAACTGCACACAGTACTCCAGATGCGGTCTCATTAGGGCCCTGTACAACTGTAGAAGGACATCTTTGCTCCTACACTCGAAGACTCTTGTTATGAAGGCCAGCATCCCACTGGCTTTCTTCACTGCCTGCTGTACCTACATGCTTCCTTTCAGTGACTGATGCACTAGGACACCCAGATCTCATTGTACGTCCCCTTTTCCTAACTTGACACCATTCAGATAATAATCTGCCTTCCTATTCTTCCCACCAAAGTGGATAACCTCACACTTATCCACATTAAACTGCCATGCATCCGCCCACTCACACAACCTGTCCAAGTCACCCTGCAACCTCCTAGCATCTTCCTCACAGTCACACTGCCACCCAGCTTTGTGTCATCTGCAAATTTAAGGTTATCTGAGGTTGCTCAGCAAACTACGCACTCCATTGCTGGGAGTGCCATACAACAGAATGTTGAAAACTAAGATGACATTGGAATTGATGACAGTGTTTCAAATGTTTTTCAAGATTCAAGATTCAAGATAGCTTTATTTGTCATCCAATATTGGACGAAATTCAGTCACCCACAGTCCAACAATAAAAGCATTAAATAGGCATTAAAATTACACAACCCCAAAAACACACAAAAAAGAAACATCCATCAAAGAAACATCCATCACAGTGAGTCTCCTCCAGTCCTCTCCTCACTGTGATGGAAGGCCACAATGTCTTTCCCTTCTCCTGCTGTCCTCTCCCGCGGCCAGGTTGTTGTGGTTGGAGGCCGCGCCGGACGGTCCGCAGCGGGCCGAGCCTAAGGCGAGTCGCAGCCGCTCCTGCAGCCTCCGAAGACGGCCGGCTCCGCCGATGATAAGTCCGATCCGGGGCGGGCGAACACGCTGCTGCTGCCGCTGTTGCTGCACGTCGGGGCGGTCGTGGCTCCCGACATTGAAGCCCCCGCCCAGCAGAGAAACATCCCGCGGCATATTTTGGGCCGCGCCGGACGGTGAAATGTCCGCGCCCCAAGCCCCGCGATCCGGGGCGGGCGAACACGCTGCCGCTGCCGGAGCTCCCGATGTCGGCATCCACGCGGCCCGAGCCTAAGACGAGTCGCAGCCGCTCCCGCAGCCTCCGAGGACGGCCGGCTCCAGTGATGGTAAGTCCGATCCATGGGCTCTGCGAACCAGAGCCCTGGAGGCCGCCAGCTCCAGGAGTTGGGCCGATGGTAGGCCGCAGCAGGAACGGAGACACCACCCAGAAAACAAAGGTCGGGTCTCCGTTCGGAAGGGACACATATTTACAATTTTTACAGTTCCCCCCTCCCCCCCACATACACACACAGTACACAAACACAAAAACACGACATCACAACTACAATTAAGACAAAAAAACAACAAAAACACAAAGACAAATGGACCGCAGGTAAGCCGCAGCTGCTATGGCAGCGCCGCCATTTTGGATCTCATGGCCTCAAGTAGAGTCACAAATCTAGTTCTTCATCATGTGCGTCTTCAACGTTCTTTGCTCGCATGAAAGCTCGGGCAGATATGGCTGCTCTCATAGAACGGGTTGCCGCCCTGAAAGGCAACCATGAGATTGAGGCACAAGAAGAACAATTGGAAGAAGAAGAACAATTGAAAAGAGCAGAAGAACAGAAGACAATTGAAAATAGAGGTGGAACAGAAGAGAAGACAATTGAAAAGAGAGGAAGAACAGAAGAGAAGGCAATTGAAAATTAAAGAACAACTGAGAAGAAAGAAAGAACGGAACTAGATGCTGAACAGGCAGCAACCAATGCAAGAATCTACTTGAGGCCATGAGATCAAGAAGCAGCTCTGGAGTATCTGATGGGATAAACTCTTATTTGAGAAAAATAACTGCTCAAAAGGAAACATCAGCTAAATTAGATCCACATTGTAGCAGAATACTTGCCTGATCAAGTGCAATGAAGAAAGAATGTATTGATGGGAACTGAATTGTCCTCCCAGCAACAAGCTATTAGACCAAAACCATCAACTTCGGGACCATCTGCTAAAGCTCATGATAGGACCCATCTAACTCAACACTCTCTTCAAAGGCAAAATGTAAAGACTCATGAGCAAAAGGGTGTGCAGGGGCATGTTCGCACTACCCCCCCCCCCCCCCCGTACCGAATGATGGAAACTAAGTCGATATCCGTAACCTAATACAGAAGCAAAATGATATCACTGTTCTTCTGGCTCAATAAAATCTTTCTTCTACCCGACCACCAAGAGACATTCCTGTTTATGATGGTGATCCATTGCAGTATGAAGTTTTCATCACGGCATTTGAGAAAGGAGTGGAAAGAAAGACTAATGATAACAGTGACCGCTTACATTTTCTAGAGCAATATATGTCAAGCAAAAGACTTAGTCCACAGCTGCCAACACTTCACCCCGGGGCTATCAAAGAGCAAAAAATCTGCTTAAAGAGCATTTTGGTAATGAACATAAGATTGCCACTGCATTTATGGTCAAAGCATTTGCCTGGTCAGTGATCAGATCAGAAGATGTGAAAGCATTGCAAGCATTCTCACTGTTCCTTAGAGGTTGTATCAATGCAATGGAAGATCTCTCCTATATGGAGGAAATGAATGTCGCTTCTAATATGAAGACTATCCTAAAACTGCCTTACAAGCTCAGAGACAGGTGGAGGGATAAGGCATGTGAGCTACAGGGGCAGCTTGAATTGAGCTAGATTTTCTGACCTGGTAGACCATGGAGAAGCAACTTTTTGGAAATATCCAGGATGCTAAGCCAGTTGCAACTGTCAAAGCTCTACTTTTGCTCAGGCAAGAGAAAGGCAGCAACTAAGAGGAAACAGTTTTGCAACAACTGGAATACCTGTAGAGGCACAGGTGCAAGAAAATCTGACAACAAATGGAATGAAAAGAGATGTATCTACCACCAAGCCTCAGACGCCAGCAAAAGTGGCTATGGTACTGTTTCATATCTAAGACTGGAAAACGATAGCAAACAAGTGCATGTTGCAATCATAATGGGAAAATCCAGAGTGCACCATTAAAACAAATGATAATTCCCAGAATGGAGCTTACAGCTGCAGTCCTAGCTGTCAGAGTTGACACAATGCTGGGAAGAGAATTACAGCTTCAACTGGACAAATCCATCTTCTGGACCGATAGCACAACAGTGCTTAAGTACATCAACAACAAAACCAAATGCTTTCAAACATCTGTAGCAAACAGGATCTCTTTTGTAAGGGATGCTACTGAGGTATCACAATGCAGATATGTTAGCACAAAGGAAAATCCTGTAGATGAAGCCTCTAGAGGACAAACAGCAAATTGCTTCTTAAGCTGTAAAAGATGGATCAACGGACCAGAGTTTATCTGTAAGCCAGACAGAGAATGGCCAAAACTTCATTTGGAATCTGCAATCTCTGTTAATGATCTAGAAATCAAGCAAAACATCACTGAACGTCATTGTCAAAAATCTATTGAAACCCACAAACTCTCTGATCACCTATTTCTCATCATGGAGGAATCTGAAGACTGCTGTAGCTTGGTTTCTTAAAGTAAAGACAACACGCTTGCAGCTGACTCGAAGGAGAAAGGAGATTCAGACTGCTGCGAGTACCTTTGAAAAGAATCCTGGCAAACTAAGGGAAAGGGTTGAAAGGGTGATGCAAGTCCACAAAGCAACACTCTGCGGACAATGTTTATGTCCTGAAGATCTTTTCCAAGCAGAAAACGCAATAATCTCTTTATTAATAATAATATATTCCTTTATTTGGTGGTGGGGTTGGGGCAGGAGAAGCAGAAGCAGTGGGTAGTGACTGTGACCCAAGTGCTGTGGGAGGGGAGGTGGGGCAACGTACTGGACGTGCAGACAAGGGGGGCTGCAGCAGGGGTGACTGGACCGGGGGAGGGGTAGGTGACTGATCGAACCTGTTGAAGAAAAGGTTCAGATCGTTCACCCACTTCTGGCCCTCCACGGCCCGGGAGTCTGGTTCCTTGTACCCAGAGATGGTTTTGAGGCCTCTCCAGA
The DNA here is from genome assembly GCF_053455715.1 of Rhinoraja longicauda. Classification (NCBI taxonomy): domain Eukaryota; kingdom Metazoa; phylum Chordata; class Chondrichthyes; order Rajiformes; family Arhynchobatidae; genus Rhinoraja; species Rhinoraja longicauda. Next base: position 70,483,031 of record NC_135955.1, on the reverse strand, counting down.
CTCCACTGATGTTGTTCCTCTGCAGCTGGTCCTCCATATTCTTCCTGTAGCTGTTCTTCCCCTCTCTGATCTCCCTCTTCAGCTCCTTTTGCACAGTCTTCAGCTCCTCATTTCCTGACTTAAAGGCCCTCTTTTTCTTCTTAAGGAGATCCTTTATGTCAGGGTTGACCCAGGGTTTGTTGTTGGAGAAACACCGTACAGTCCTGGTGGGTACACAGAAGTTCTCCACACAGATGTAAATACAGTTCATGATGCACTGGGTTAGACCGTCAATGTCCTCCCCATGGGGATCACAGAGTTCCCTCCACACACTTGTTTCGAAACAGTCTCTCAGAGCCTCCTCCATCTCCTCAGACCATCCTCTAACTGTGCGGGTCACCGCTGGTTGCCTGTGCGCGAGAGGTTTGTACACAGGCTGGAGATGGATCATGTTGTGGTCAGATCTCCCCGGGGGGGGGGGGGAGGGGTGCTGAGTTATATGCCTCCTTGTGTTGGCATAAAATAAGTCCAGTATTTTGTTGTCTCTGGTGCGGCAGGTGACGTACTGGGTGAACGTGGGCAGAGTGGATGATGGGGGTTCGTGGTTGAAGTCCCCGGAGATTAGAAAGAGGGCATGTGGGTGCTGTGTTTGCAACCTGCTCACAGCTGAGTGCAGTACATCACAGGCCGTGTCGCCATTAGCAGAGGGGGGAATATATGTTGCTATCACAACAACATGTGAGAATTCCCTTGGTAACATAGAAACATAGACATAGAAACATAGAAAATAGGTGCAGGAGTAGGCCATTCGGCCCTTCGAGCCTGATTCAATATGATCATGGCTGATCATTCAGCTCAGTAGCCTGTACCTGCCTTCTCTCCATACCCCCTGATCCCTTTAGCAAAAAGGGCCACATCTAACTCCCTCTTAAATATAGCCAATGAACTGGCCTCAACTACCTTCTGTGGCAGAGAATTCCACAGACTCACCACTCTGTGTGAAGAAATGTTTTCTCATCTCGGTCCTAAAAGACTTCCCCCTTATCCTTAAGCTGTGACCCCTGGTTCTGGACTCCCCCAACATCGGGAACAATCTTCCCGCATCTAGCCTCTCCAACCCCTTAAGAATTTTATATGTTTCTATAAGATCCCCCCTCAGTCTTCTAAATTCCAGCGAGTACAAGCCCAGTCTATCTAGTCTTTCCTCATATGTAAGTCCCGCCATCCCAGGGATCAATCTGGTGGACCTTCTCTGTACTCCCTCTAAGGCAAGAACGTCTTTCCTCAGGTTAGGAGACCAAAACTGCACACAATACTCCAGGTGCGGTCTCACCAAGGCCCTGTACAACTGCAGCAGAACCTCCCTGCTCCTAAACTCAAATCCTCTTGCTATGAATGCCAACATACCATTCGCTTTCTTCACTGCCTGCTGCACCTGGTAGATAGTAAGGCCTCATGCTAACAGCTAACAGCTCGATGACCCTGCAGCAGCAGAGCTGCTCTTTAGCAGTGATGTGCCCAGGGTTACACCATCTATCATTTACAAACACAGCCAGCCTTCCTCCTTTTCTCTTACCACTCTCCACTGTTCTGTCCACCCGCCTCGGGTGAAAACCGTCCATTGAGGCATTCGTGTCCGGAGTTAACGTGTTCAGCCAGGTCTCTGTAAGCAGCATGATGCTGCACTCCCGATATTCCCTCTGGTGCCGGATCAACGCCGCCAACTCGTCCATCTTGTTGGGGAGAGATCTTACATTTCCCATAACGATGGATGGGAGCACTGGTCTGTAACGTCTCCTCCCGACTCGGCGCTGAATTCCAGCACGGCACCCTCTTCTCCTCCTCAGCTCACAGGGGATGTCGGGTCTCTCCTGAGGCAGCACCGCTGGGTTACGGAGCGCTAACAGCTGCTCCCTCGTGTGAACAATAGGGCCCTGGCTGCGCGCGGGATCTCCGGACACGGTAGGTAAAACAAATAATGCAAAAACGGCTTTGTCTCCCTACCATGCTAAAGTTACACAAAACTAATACACAAAACTAATACACAAGAATAGTGAGAGAAATAACTTAACTAACTACTAAGAAAGAGAAAAAAACGCTCACCAGTGAGCAGGAGCTGCTGCAAAGGCTGCTGCACAGGGAGGCGCCATCTTGCAACATGGCCGAGCGTGAGGACGAGGAGGAGAACGGCCGCCTTCTTTCTGAAGTCGCGACGGGGCCGTCGGTGGAAGCGGCCCTAGTCGACGACGCCATCGGTGGAAGCGGCCGCTGAAGGAAGAAGAAAAGAAGCTGCCCGCTGGGGCTTCTGTTGCGGTAATGGGTGGGATCGGGGACTCGAGGACGCCGTGGGTTGAAGGGACGGAAGGGAAGGATCAGTGGACTGTCAGTCCGACCATCTCCCTCCTGCTCGGTGTCCCCCGGGTGTGGGGGAGTGGGGAGAGACGAGAGACAAGATCTGAGTTTTAGTAATAGACTAGACAAAGTGGACCCGTTGGGCCCATTCCTCGTAGAGGGGGCAGAGGGAAGGGGAGAGGGTGTCAGTGAGTGAGCCCTTGAACCAAAGCCTCTCCTGTATTGGTGTAGCACCTTGAACCCTTCACTCAAGCCCCCTTACCCCCCCCTTCCCCCCACTGACCCACTCCATCCCCCCTACCCCACCCCCCCAGCCCTGCCTCCACCCCCTCCCCTATTCCCCCCTCCCTCTCCTCTCACCTCCACCCTCCCCTCTCCCCACCCCCACTCCCTGCACGCACCCCACTCTCCCTCCCACCCCAACCTCCTCTCCTCCCCACCCCCACTCTCCCCTCCTCCCCACCCTGCCCTCCTCCTCAGCCCTACTCTTCCCCCACCCCCCACTCTCTCCATCCCCACCCTCCTCCCCCACCCCCCACTCTCTCCTCCCCCACCCCCCCACTCTCTCCTCCCCCACCCCCCCACTCTCTCCTCCCCATCCCCCTTTTCCCCCCACCCCCACTCTCTCCTACCCCACCCCCTCACCCCCCACTTTTCCCTGTTCCCCACTCCCACTGTCCTCCCCCACCCCCACTCTCTTCTCCACCCCCTCCCCCGCCCCCACCCCCAATGTACCCCTTCCCCCCCGCACCTTCTTCCCAACCACACTCTTCCCCATCCACACCCCTCCTCCCTACCCCAGCCTGCCCTCCCCAGCCCCACTATCCCCCCCCACCCCCACTCTCTCCCCCCACCCCCTTCCCCTCACTCTCTCCTCCCCCACCCACTCCTCCCCCACCCCTGCTCTCACTCTACCCCACCCCCCCTTTCCCCACCATCCCCCCTTTCCCCCTCCCACTCTCTCCTCCCCCCACCCCCTCCTTCCCCACTCTCTCCTCTCCCCTCCTGCCCCCATCCTCCCCTCCACCCACTCGATGGAAGCGACCCTCGTCGACGACGCCAACGGTGGAAGTGGCCGCTGAAGGAGGAGGAGAAGAAGCTGCCCGTTTGGGCTTCTGTTTTTTACTAAAATAATTAATTTAATCTTTCAAGTAAAATATACCCTCTGCCTACTCGTTTAACTTGTTTGTATCTCTTTGCAGATTTTTTACATCCTCCTCACATTTTGCTTTCTTAACTCGTTTTAGTTTAAAAAAACACCCTCCATAGATGTAAAATTGAATATACAACACTCATTCCTTTCCATAAAGTCATTAATGTAGATCGTAAATATGGGATTTACAGAGTCCCCTGCATTGTGACATCCCATGTGTCAACCAGCTGGGAAGCAACTCTCATAAAACATAAAAACTAGTTTGAATGGGTGATCTACAGTTGGTTGTCTCAGTGGGCGGAAGGGCCTGTATCCATGTTGTATCTCTCAGCTAAAATAAGCTTTTGGGAGGGAATTCCAGCTAAATTAAAACCTGCCAGTAACGGAAGTTGGAAATGCCACAAAGTGGTGTTTTTTAAAAATTTGAATACCAGGGAAAGTGAGCGGGGTTCCAGTGTATTGTTTATTTCAAAGTAATTATAGGCAGAAGATGTTCAAACTTGCCTGTCTTCACTTGTGCAGGAATCTTGTTGCTGAAACTAGTAGTTTCGGCAATTCTTCCCACATGTTTTCCATTCACTGTTCTGGATATCTGCACATTAAAATAAATCAATTTTATTCAAGGGGGTCCGATGACTATCTGTATGAATTTCTAAAAACTTACCGTTTCGAAAATGCAAATTTGTGACCGAGTATTTCTTGAAATAAGTAATTGGGCAGTACAAGGAGTGAAAAAATTCTAATCAAATTTCAGAGGTGAAATGTAAAGTGATACAATTTTTGAGTGGGTTGCATATGTATTGGAATTGCAGCAGAGATCATGCTGAAAATACAGAATACAGAGCTTTATTGTCATTCGATACCGAGATACCGAACGAAATTACATTTCCAACAGTCACAGAACACAAAAAAAAAGAGCACAAGACACACGACCCCAACACAAACATCCATCACAGTGACTCCAAACACCCCCTCACTGTGATGGAAGGCAACAAAACTTCCCCTCTTTTCCCCCATGCCCACGGACAGACAGCTCGACCCCTACCGAGGCGACCGACCCGGTCTATTGAATGGAAATATCTAACTTCTGCATAAATGTATCTACCTGAACTGACAAGATAAATTGATTTAAGAGCTTAACAGACTATGCCTGAATAATTTAGAGAAAGCTGCTGTTATATGTACTGAGCTTTGGTCATACATCTCGAGCACTGTACTTGTTCTGGTAACCATAAACCAACAAATGATCAAAGCTTAAATGTAGAGAAAATCCATAAGACTGTTTCTAGTTGCAGTAGACCTATGTTTTGTACACAGTGCAACAATTTTGCTTTCGATCATAAAAGTAATAGACTGTGGAATAATGTTGAGGTACACAGAATAATGAATTCAATCTGAAAGTATTTCAGGTTTAAACAGTGTCTAAGGCAAAGAAGCAAACATTTCAGAGCAAACAAAAAGTAAAAAGCAACTGCAGTCACTGGAATTGGAAATTAAAACCAAAAACGCAGGAAAAACTCAGTAGATCAAGCAGAAATTTTGAAAAGAGCGCCAGTTGATGTTTCAGGTCGAAGGCCCTTCTTCCATCTTGATGTTGGAAATATTCTTCAGACAGTGATCAATATTTAGAATGGACCTTTGAGGAGGTGGTAGAGCTAAATTTAGTACAAGCCATTGGTGGTCCTCTTTGATGGGCTGAAAGGCTTTACTTATTTGTAATTATAAATCGTTAATTATAAAGCCTCCTGGTCAAATAATGGATGAGTGTGAAAGGAAGAATGGGTGAAAATAGCAGCTGAGTGAATACATATACTTAAAAGTGTAGCTAAGAGTTTTTGTAATAACATTTGTTCTTTCCCTCTGCTTCAAGGTTGCAAGAACAAAAAGAAATCTAAAAAGAAAGGGGTGAATTACATTTTTATGAAACTACCTCCTATTACTAGCTTTGCATCAGGTAACCGTGCAACAATGCAAATACTCTTTTTCTTTTTCTTGGGATGGGGTGATTGGCTTTGAATATTAAACTTGCACCTTTCCCGGATTTAATTTGGTTGACAAATAGGTATAACAAGCAATGTATGTCTATAGTAAGGTTTTTCACCGCATCCTGGTGCAAATAATAATAAATCAATATCAATAACGGTGTTTAAATGTTTTGGTGATGTTTTTACAATTAAACTTATCAATTTTGTACATAAATATAATTTTGTCTTTGAATACATTTCTGATGTGATTAATGAATTTGTTTTGGATTCACATGGTAGAAACCGCACGTCAGAGCTATTGGGATGGAATTGTTGCATGTCATCAAGGATGTCGATTCAGTACAACATGGAACTACCAGAAAGGTTCAATGGGAGCACTCAAATTTAAGCCTCGGAGATGTAAGAAAGGGCACAACCAGAATGTTTATGCCACAGTATGTATTTTTCCAATATTTATTCCAGTTCACCTGATACTCTGTACAGATAGATTTGTGCAGGAAAATAACTACAGATGCTGGTACAAATCGAAGGTATCACAAAATGCTGGAGCAACTCAGCGGGTCAGGCAGCATCTTAGGAAAGAAGGGATGGGTGACGTTTCGGGTCAAGACCCTTCTTCAGACTGATGTCAGGGGAGGGGGCGGGACAAAGAAAGGATGTAGTTAGAGACAGAAAGACAGTGGGAGAACTGGGAAGGAAGGGGAGGGGAAAGAGAGGGACAGAGGAGCTATCTAAAGTTGGAGAAATCAATGTTCATACCGCTGGGATATAAGCTGCCAGAACGAAATATGAGGCGCTGTTCCTCCAATTTGCAGTGGGCCTCACTATGACAATGGAGGAGGCCCATGACAGAAAGGTCAGACTGGGAGTGGGAGGGGTAGTTGAAGTGCTGAGCCACCGGGAGATCAGGTTGGTTAAGGCAGACTGAGCGAAGGTGTGGAGCGAAACGATTGCCAGGCCTGCGTTTGGTCTCACCGATGTAGAGAAGTTGACATCTGGAACAGCGGATACAATAGATGAGGTTGGAGGAGGTGTAGGTGAACCTCTGCCTCACCTGGAAAGACTGTTTGGGTCCTTGGGTGGAGTCGAGGGAGGAGGTAAAGGGACAGGATTTGTGCACGTATTTTAGCTGGAAACCATGCACAATCCTTTTTCTATCTTTATCTTCTACAATATTGTTGTATAGTGATTAAAGACTGTATTTGGCGCAGTGTTTGCCATTTCTCATTCGGACTCGGGCCCAGTACTATAGCATGGACCAGTGCAGCATTTTAATATAATCAACTATTTCTTCAGATATATAAAGATTAAAATATAGGCAGGAGTGGACATTGGACTGCTGGAGAAGTAGTAACGGGGAATAAAGAAATGGCGAATGAATTGAATATTTTTTGCGTCAGACTTCACAGCGGAAGACACCAGCAGCTTACCAGAAATTCAAGAGAGTCAGAGGGCAGAAGTTAGTGGAGTCGCTATTACTAAGGTGACGGTGCTTGGAAAGCTGAAAGGTCTCAAGGTGGATAAGTCGCCTGGACCAGATGGACTAGGATTCTGAAAGAGGTAGCTTTAGAAATTGTGGAGGCATTAGTAGTGATTAGATATTAGAGGGAAGATAGTAGCATGGATAGACGATTGGCTGAATGGCAGAAGGCAAAGAGTGGGAATGAAGGGGGCTTTTTCTAGTTGGCTGCTGGTGACTAATGGTGTTTCGCAGGGTCAATGTTGGGTCTGCTACTTTTCATGTTGTATATTAATGATTTAGGTGATGGTATTGATGGCTTTGTTTGTGGATAATACAAAGGTAGGTGAAGGGGCAGGTAATGTAGAGGAAGCAGGGAGCCTGCAGAAGGACTTTGACAGGTTGGGAGAATGGGCAAAGATGTGACAGATGGAATATAGCATTGCAAAGTGTGCGGTCGTGCACTTTGGTAGTAGGAATAAAGACATACACTATTTTCTAAATGGGGAGAAGATTTGGAAATCAGAGGTCCAAAGCAACTTGGGAGTGCTGGTGCAGGATTCCCAAAAGGTTGATTTCAGGATGAATTGATAGTAAAGAAGGCAAATGCAATGTTAGTATTCATTTCGAGAGGACAAAATATAAAAGCAGGGATGTAATGCTGAGGTTTTATAAGGCACTGGTCAGAGTTCTGGGCCCCATATCTGAGGAGTGATGTGCTGGCTCTGGAGAGGGTCTGGAACAGTTTTATGGGAATGATCTTGGAGGTGATTGGGTTAATGTATGATGAGCTGTTATTGGCTCTGGGCCTGTATTTACTGTAGTTTAGGATGAGAGGGGATCTCATTGAAACCTATCGAAAGACCTGGATAGAATGGAGGATTTTTCCACTATTAGGAACACGTAGGACCAGAGATGAATTCCAGGATGGAGATGAGGAGGAATTTCTTTAGCCAGGGTAAATTGATGGAATTAGCTCATGAATCGATGGAATTTGTTGCGGTGGAGTTAAAAACATTGGGTATTTTTAAAGTGGAGATTGACAGGTTCTTGATTAATAAGGGCGTCAAAGGTTACAGGGAGAAAGCAGGAGAATGGCATATAGAGAGAAAGATGAATTAGCAATGACGGAATGACAGAATCGACTCGATGGGCCAAATAGCCTAATTTTGCTCCTATGACTTATGAACTGTGAAATTTTTCTCTCAAGCTATTTCAATGTTTTCTTGTTCAGTTGTGAATGATATTGTTAATTCTACAGCATCTCAGGTTGTATATGAATTATTCATTCTACCATTGGTTCTGTAAATCTTTTTCTGTCATTACCCAAAGAGTGGAAATGCATATCCAGGCACTCCCTGACCTGCATAATAGACGAATTATGTAAACATAGAAGCATAGAAAATAGGTGCAGGAGGAGGCCATTCGGCCCTTCAAGCCAGCACCGCCATTCATTGTGATCATGGCTGATCGTCCACAATCAATAACCCGTGCCTGCCTTCTCCCCATATCCCTTGATTCCACTAGTTTCTAGAGCTCTATCTAACTCTCTCTTAAATCCATCTAGTGATTTGGTTTTCACTACCCTCTGTGGCAGAGAATTCCACAAATTCTCAACTCTCTGGGTGAAAAAGTTCCTTCTCACCTCAGTTTTAAATGGCCTCCCCTTTATTCTAAGATTGCGGCCCCTGGTTCTGGACTTGCCCAACATTGGGAACATTTTTCCTGCGTCTAGCTTGTCCAGTCCTTTTATAATTTTATATGTTTCTATAAGATCCCCTCTCATCCTTCTAAACTCCAGTGAATACAAGCCTAGTCTTTTCAATCTTTCCTTGTGTGACAGTTCCGCCATCCCAGGGATCAATCTCGTGAACCTACGCTGCACTGCCTCAATTACAAGGATGTCCTTCCTCAAATTAGGAGACCAAAACTGTACACAATACTCCAGCTGTGGTCTTACCAGGGCCTATACAACTACAGAAGAACCTTTTTACTCCTATACTGAAATCATCTCGTTATGAAGGCCAACATGCCATTAGCTTTCTTTGCCTACTGTACCTGCACGACAACTTTCAGTGACTGGTGTACAAGGACACCCAGGTCTCGCTGCACCTCCCCCTTACCTAATATAACACCTTTGAGATAATAATCTGCCTCTTTGTTTTTGCCACCAAAGTGGATAACCTCACATTTATCTATATTATACTGCATTTGCCACGTATCTGCCCACTCACTCAACCTGTCCAGGTCACCCTGCAACCTTCTAACATCCTCTTCACAGTTCACACTGCCACCCAGCTTTGTGTCATCCGCAAACTTGCTAGTATTGCTTCTAATTCCCTCTTCCAAATCATTAATATATATGGCAAACAGTTGCGGCCCCAACACCGAGCCTTGCGGCACTCCACTCGCCACTGCCTGCCATTCTGAAAAGGACCCGTTTACTCCTACTCTTTGCTTCCTGTCTGCCAACCAATTCTCTATCCATGTCAACACCCTACCCCCAATACCTTGTGCTCTAATTTTACTCGCCAATCTCCCGTGTGTCAAAGGCTTTCTGAAAGTCTAGATACACTACATCCACTGGCTCCCCTTCATCCATTTTGCTTGTCACATCCTCAAAAAAATCCAGATTAGTCAAGCATGATTTCCCTTTCATAAATCCATGCTGACTTGGACTTATCCTTTTACCGCTATCCAAATGCACCGTTATTACCTCTTTAATAATTGACTCCAGCATCTTTCCCACCACCGAAGTCAGGCTAACTGGTCTGTAATTCCCCGTTTTCTCTCTCGCTCCTTTCTTGAAAAGTGGGATAACATTAGCTATCCTCCAATCCACAGGAACTGATCCTGAATCTATTGAACATTGGAAAATGATCACCAATGCGTCCACTATTTCTAGAGCCACCTCCCTGAGGATCTTGGGATGCACACCATCAGGGAGACCCAGGGGATTTATCATCCTTCAGTCCCATTAATCTATCCAATACTATTTCTCGCCTAATGAAAATTTCTTTCAGTTCCTCTACCCCCCTAGATCCTCTGTCCTCTAGTACATCTGGGAGATTGTTTGTGTCTTCCTTAGTGAAGACAGATCCGAAGTACCTGTTCAACTCTTCTGCCATTTCCTTGTTACCCATAATAATTTCACCCGTGTCTGCCTTCAAGGGACCCACATTTGACTTTTCTACTCTTTTTCTCTTAACATATCTAAAGAAGCTTTTACTGCCCTTTATATTCTTGGCCAGCTTCCCCTCGTACTTCATCTTTTCAGCCCGTATTGCCCGTTTTGTTACCTTCTGTTATCCTTTGAAAGTTTCCCAATCCTCTGGCTTCCCGGTACTCTTTGCTGTGTTATACATCTTTTCTTTTAGTTTTATTCCATCCCTAACTTCCCTTGTCAGCCACGGTTGCCTCCTACTCCCCTTAGAATCTTTCTTCCTCTTTGGAATGAAATGATCCTGTGTCTTCCGGATTATGCCCAGAAATTCCTGCCATTGCTGTTCCAACGTCATTCCTGCTAGGATCCCTTTCCAGTTGACCATGGCCAGCTCCTCTCCCATGCCTTCATAGTCCCCTTTGTTCCACTGCAACACTGACACTTCCGATTTAACCTTGTCCTTCTCAAATTGCAGATTAAAACTAATCATATTATGATCACTACCTCCAAGCGGTTCCTTTACCTCGAGTTCTCTTTATCAAATCTGGTTCATTGGACAACACTAAATCCAGAATTGCCTTTTCTCTGGTAGGCTCCATTACAAGCTGCTCTAAGAAACGTGCTTACGTAAACAGTTCACAATAGGTCGTCCCGTTTCCTGAATGACATGTGTAATTGCAATGGTGGATGGCAAGGGCTTCCCATCCGCTTCATAGATATAAAAACGTCGTCCAGGTTTTTATATTCAGTTTCAGCCACTGTCAATGTGACACTGGGAAGGCGAGTGGGAATGAGTGAGGCGGTTAAGAGCAACTCCTGGCTGAGCCTCTGACATCTTCCACAAGGTGCACCAGCAAGCCCTTCTTCTCTAGCTGCTGCACTGTCCGGTTGACGTTTTCCTGTCAGCCATCACTTTGTCTGCTCTGCCGCTTTGTCTGCTCTGCCCTTCCCTCTCTACCGCCGCCTCCACCTTCCACCTTGTGGAAGATGTCGGCGACTGCGGGGTAGAAGGAGGAGGCGGTGCCGGTGTAGGGGGAGCTGACAAAGTGATGGCGGACAGGAAGAAGCGGCAGCAGGTGAGAGGGGAGGAACCCCATAGTGACCTAGCTTGTCCTGTCGGTGGCGGCAACCTGAAGAAAGCGTTTTTGGCCAGTGGTTACGTCAACCACTGACTGTTTGGAACATGGTAAAGAAGCACTCTGGTGCAGACCGTGGCAATGGCGCCTAGTTTTATGGTGAAATGACACAAAGTGCTGGAGCATGTGAGCTTGACGGCACCAGGCCTCTACTCGCTGGAGTTTAGAAGAATGAGGGGGAGGCTGGAAGAAAGAGAATAGTGAAAGGCTTGGATAGAGTAGATGTGGAGAGAATGTTTCCACTAATGGGAGAGTCTAGGACTAGAGGTCATAGCCTCAGAATTAAAGGACATCCTTTTAGGAAGAAGATGAGGAATTTCTTTAGTCAGAGGTTGTTGAATCTGTGGAATTCTTTGCCACAGAAGTCGACGGAGGCAAAGGCAGTGGATATATTTATGGCAGGGATAGATAGATTTTTGATTAGTACGGGTGTCAGAGTTTATGGGGAGAAGGCAGGAGAATGGAATTAGAAGGGAGAGATCGATCAGCCATGATTGAATGGTGGAATAGACTTGGTGGGCCGAATGGCCTAATTCTACTATCTCATGATCATGAATTCAGCAGGCTGATCAGTGTGAAGGGATTCGATCCAAAATGTCATCTATCCATGTGGTCCAGTGAAGCTGCCCGACTGGCTGATTTACTTTGTGTCGCTTTGTGTATTAGCTAGTGTTTGCAGTTCTTTGTTTCTACAAAGTTTTATGGTGTATCTGACTCGTGTAAAATCTAAGCATGCAGGTACAGCAGGCAGTGAAGAAAGCCAATGGCATGTTGGCCTTCATTGTGAGGGGATTTGAGTTTAGGAGCAAGGAGGTCCTACTGCAGTTGTACAGGGCCCTGGTGAGACCGCACCTGGAGTATTGTGTGCACTTTTGGTCTCCTAATTTGAGGAAGGACATTATTGCTATTGAGGGAGCGTAGCGTCAGTTCACCAGGTTAATTCCCAGGATGGCAGGACTAACTTATGATCAAAGAATGGGTCGACTGGGCTTTTATTCGCTGGAATTTAGAAAGATGAGAGGGGATCTTACAGAAACATAGAATTCTTAGAGGATTGGACAGGGTAGATGTAGGAAAACTGTTCCCGATGTTGGGAGAGTCCAGAACCAGGGGTCACAGTTTAAGAATAAGGGGTAGGCCATTTAGGACTGAGATGAGGAAAACCCTTTTCACCCAGAGAGTTGTGAATCAGTCAGGCATGTGAATTTTCTGCGTTTTTTAAATCTATTTCCGCGCTTTTTGCATGATATCTGCGTTTTTCACTTTGCCAAAATCAGATTTACCAATGGAGAAATCGGATTGAAGAAAAAAAAGAGAAAAAATAGAAAATAAACGATGTATAGCAGCGTTACTCAACCGGGGTTCCCCTGAACACTAGTGTTCGCTTGGGGTTCCGTGAGAAATAGCCGCTAATCATTGTAATCTGGACAAAATTACGAGAGCTCACTTGAAATCTCCCCGCCCTGGAAGTCTCCCCGAAAATGTTGCACCTCAATAATATAGTCAATAGTCATTTATTTGTCACATACACATAAATGTGTAGTGAAATGAAAAATTACCCGCAGTTCAACAATAAGACCAATAAGAATAATCAATAAAAATGCAATAACACATACAATCATAAACTAACACCAAACAAAAGAAACATCCATCACAGTGAGTCTCCTCCAGTCCCTCCTCACTGTGATGGAAGGCCAGAATGTATTTTTCTCCTAGGCTGCGCAAGGCAGCCAATCTCGACCTCATCGGGACTTCCATGGCCGATCGGTGGGTTGAATTTGCAACCTGCGGCTGGGGTTCTGGAACTGCAGCCCAGCTGGACCCAGCATATCTATCCTCATAGCCGACTTCCTTGGCCGGCTGGATAACCCAGCAAAGCTCTGGAACCAAGAGTGCCAGAAAATCAGTGGTGGAACTGTAACGAGTAAATATTAAATTTAAGTGCAAGATTATATAACTAAATTAATTAAAATAATAAAAATGTTATTAGTATACAGTGACATATTCACATTACTTTGTAATGTTTCTTTTTACTTGGAAATGCACTAAAAGAGGCTTGAAACTGGTAATTTTGTGTGTACATTTTTTTTTTAAATCAAATTTTTTGACCCTCGCTGTGCACCGCTGTTTTCCTCTTTTTTTAACCTCACTCACATGCCTGATCAGTGGAATTCTCTGCCACAGAAGGCAGTGGAGGCCAATTCACTGGATGTTTTCAAGAGAGAGTTAGATTTAACTCTTAGGGCTAAGGGAATCAAGGGATATGGGGGTAAAGCTGGAATGGGGTACTGATTTTGGATGATCAGCAATGGCTCAACTGGCCGAATGGCCTACTCCTGCACCTATTTTCTATGTTTCTATGTAACTTGCATAAGAATTTACGGAACATAAATCAGGGAGACAGGGAGTGTCTGTACATCCAATCACAAGAAGTCGGGCGAAACACAAGATATAATTTCTTTTAATCCTGTTAAACACAATAATTTTTTATGTATTTATAAGAAAACATTGTTTATACTATCAAATTACTTTTTTTATGTGAGACGTTCACAATGCATTGATGACCCTAGGTCTCATTGAGTGTGAAGGTGGTTGTATGCATTTGGACGATAGTTGTCCACACTGAAGTGCTGACGACCATCTCCTTGTTGAGGGCTGGGGAACAACTGGAATAAAGAATAAGGCATGCGTAGGAGACGATGTTGCCCCAACAATGTTTGGGGCAACAGAAAATGGACATCTGTGTTTAATTTATGTTCAAAAATGTAATTAAACAGAGATAAAATTACAAAGCAGACCTCCCAACCCTTCCGAATTTGGTGGAAAGTTTCCGCCTTCTTATTTCATTTCCGCCATTCCGATTTCGCCTCACATTTTTCCGCAAAAAGCATGCCTCGCCACTCGCTCTGCCCCTCGACCCACTCCGTAGCTGCCCGGCCTCGCCGTTGGCCTGGCATTGCTGCTTAGAGTGAGGCGTGTTGATGTTGAGAGGTGATGGGGGTGGGTTGGGGTGTGGGGGAGGGGGAGTGGGGGGGGCAGAGGAAGGGAGGGGGAGGGGGGAGTGGCGGTGGTGTGGGATTGGGGGAGGAGGGGTGGGGCAGGGGGAGGGGGGAGTGGGGGGGCAGAGGAAGGGAGGGGGAGGGAGGAGTGGCGGTGGTGTGGGAGGGGATTGGGGAGGAGGGGTGGGGGGGAGAGGGAGTGGGGGGGATGTGGGGTGGAGGTGGGAAAGGGGGACAAGAGGGGGAGGGGTGGGGGGGGGAGTGGGGGGATGGGAGGTGGGAAAGGGGGACGAGGGGGGGGAGGGGTGGGGGGAATGGGGGGGTGGAGGTGGGAAAGGGGGACAAGGGGGGGAGGGGGAGGGGTGGGGTGGAGGAGGGTTGGGAAGAGGGGGGCTGGGGGGGACATGGACCATTGTGATTTGCTGTTGACCACTGCAGCAAGTATGTCTTCAATGAAATTAGGTATGTGCAGTTTTAAATGAAATTCTTCATAACGTAGTCATACATTTTATGACCATTGTTTTTTTTATTCAATACCAAGATAATTGGGATGTGTAAGGAAAAAGCAAAATAGAAAAAGAAAGTTGTTTTTTTTGTGTTGTGAAAAGTATTTCTGTTCAATAACCTTTCTATAAATAGCAGAATATACTTATGATAGGCCCGACATTGTATATGTAGTCCAAGAACTACAGACTGTTGGAAATAAGTCATTTTTCACACATGAATGTAGCGCGACATGTACGCGCATTTGGCGTGCATACTTTTTTTGCTGAAAAGTTGCATTATGTGCCATATTATGAATTTTGATCTAAAATTCTGAATTTTGTACATCAAAATTATGAATTTGTAAAATCAAATGTTGGGAGGTCTGACAAAGTATAAATCACAGTTGCTGAACTCTTCGAAGAAGCTTAACTAACCCAAGGGAGCAAGGATGTAATGATGGAAGTGTGCAACCTGTATTTGTTTTCAGAAATCTATTGTGCAGTTTGCTGTTGCATGAATGTATTTCAAAGCAATACTGACCATTCAATGAAAGAATTTTGTTGATTTTTTTGTTTAGGCTGTGGAGATCACATCTTGTGGAAATTTTGCTCTTGTTGGCCTTTCTTCAGGCCATGTGGATGTGTATAATATGCAATCGGGCATCCACAGAGGACGGTATGGTAAAAGCGAGAGTAAGTATGAAGTAGAGGAGTTTTTATTTAAACTGGATTTTTTGGTCAACTTTTTAAAGTTCTTTCTGAAGCACAGTGCTTCTTGATCCTCCTCCTGTTGTATAGATGCTGGTAATCCACCTGTACCTTTCCCAAATCTTGATTTGCCTGGACCTAAATGATGGAATAGTAGATAATGTCTATGGAGAAACCATGATCTTGTTCTTTTCATTCTTCCACCTAAGTGTGCTCACAGATGACCAGTTGAGGACTGGAAAATACAACTGTATTGAGTAGTAGAAACAAGGAACTGCAGATGGTGGTTTACAAAAGAAGACTAAGTGCTGTAGTAACTCAGTAGATCAGGCAGCATCTCTGGAGTACATGGATAAGTAAAGTTTTGGGTTGGGACTCTTTTCCAGATTCCAGACTGATTTCAGGAGGGGGTGGGAGAAAGCTGGAAGAGAGGTGGGGCATGACAAAGCTTGGCATGTAATAGGTTAGTGCAGGTAAGGAGGATTATTTTTATAGTCAGATAGTTGCACAAAGGCCAGACGTGAAAAGGCAAAAGGAGTGAGAGAAAAAAATTGGAGTTGCAAATTGTGAGGCTATAAGAAGGAAATTAGGTGTAAGGTGAGAGTTCAATGTGTAGTTACCTGTACTGAGACCAGGCCAGTGTTCCATCTCAATTAGTGTATTTCTCAAGATTAACCTGTAGGTCAGACTGTGAACCAAACCTAAGTTACTGAATTGGAGTTTCGATGCTGCGTTTGCATAGATGCCATTGTGTACCTATGTAATGGAATTCTCTTGTCTCATTATAAAACCAGAGATTTTGCCTGATCTTGACAGATGTTAAATGAGATTTTGAAGCAGGTTCTTCGAATTGCTTTTCTATTTATTAAATTGAATAGATATGTCCTCTTTGAATTAATAGCATATTAATTGGTTTTATTATTTTGATGTGTGTTGTAGAGGTAGTTCTGCTATAATGCGATAGTTGAATTCCTAAGAAACGTTGCATTATTGAAAGCCGTGTTTCAGAAGAATAAACTGTATTTGTCTTCAAAGCACAGATTTGGTGGATTTCCCGATGGCAACCGCACTCTAACTAATGTGGCTCGCACAATGCAGATGGTGTTCCCCAATCGAATTAGACCCATTGATCTTGCAAAAATATTAATTCCAATTCCGTTTCATCTCTTCAGCTCATCATGGCCAAATACGAGGAGTCGCTGTTGATGGACTGAATCAGCTCACTATTACAGCTGGTGGAGATAAACTAGTCAAGTTTTGGAAGTTTAAATCGAAGGAGTTGGTTTATACAATAATACTAGATTCATCACCAGCCACCATTTTGCTACATAGAGACAGGTGGGCAATACTTTTTTTCCAATTATTTTCTTGAATTCTGCGTGGAATTTTATTACGCGTTTTTGTGGTCTCGTACAAAATGGCAATGAAATGCCAAGATTAAAATAGTCTGGGCAGCCTATCCTGTACAGGTACTCCTCAACTTACGATAGGGTTACGTTCCGAGAAACCCATCGGAAACCGAAAATATCGTAAGTCGAAATGCATTGAATACACGTGATCATGTGGCCGGAAGCGAGCTGCAGCTCGCTACGGGTCGCTGCCATTTGCACCATCGCAAAGTCGAAATATCATAAGTCGAAGCATCGTAAGTCTGTAGTTGTATCTCCATGGTGTCCCGGTGCTTCCATCAAGCTTGTTGTTTTTCATTGTACATGTCGCAAAGTCCATCATTAGCGTTGAGCTCAAGGTGGATTCAATCTGGTCTTGGGCCAGCGCAAACCTCTATAGACCTTCCCAGGTCTCTGGCTCCATTGAAATCGAGAGGATAATATAGTTGCCTAGGTAACAGTGAAAAGACTAACAGGTTTAATGGTTCAAAGATTTAATGGTTCTTTTTATTATCACGTTTACCAGGTACAGTGAAATTAATTTTTTGTATACAGATCAGTAAGATTATTGCTGTACATAAGGACAGTCACCAACAAAGTACCAAATGTATAGAAACAGCCCACCGAGTCCTTATGCAAATGTCACTAGGTTTGGCGCCATTTTCACAGTCCCAGCTGCAGCTGGTCATAATGGCCCGTTGCAGCAGTCGCCAGCGAACTGTCGTTCTGATCTCTCCCGGCCTTCAGCCTTCCTGCACCTGGATGGTGCCTGCCGCAGCCGACCTTGAGGGTGCAGAACTGACTCCCAGTTCTCTTACTGGCCCTTTGTTCCAACGTCCGTTGCCCACTCTCTGTGCCCTCCGATTCCCGGTCTTCAGAGCAAGCAGAAGACGTGCCTCAGACACACTCGAGGTGAGCTCCTCCGGTTCCACTGCAGGCGAGCCAGGTCTGCTGTCTATTGGGGATTGCCAGCTGCCACGAGACCATCCGGGAGCTTCTGCTGGGTGGCCGATAGCAAAGGTTTTTTGTGCTGAAGAGATCAAAGAGTGAAAACAGGAGCCAGGTGCTGAATTTGGATGATTAAATGACAAGCAGGCTCAAAGAGCTGAATGTTCCACTCTTGCTCATATTTTCTTTGTTTCTGTTTTCAAGACATTTTTATTTAATTGTTCTTAAGTGTTTGACTATTTATCATGTAGTTTCAACTTATAGTATTTCATTTCTGAATGAAGTATGAATTTACAATACTTCATTTATGAATGAAGGATGGCGGCACGATGGCGCAGCGGTAGAGTTGCTGCCTTACAGCGCTTGCAGCGCCGGAGACCCGGGTTCGATCCTGACTACGGGTGCTGTCTGTACGGAGTTGTACGTTTTCCCCGTGACTGCGAGGTTTTTCACCGAGATCTTTGGTTTCCTCCCACACTCCAAAGATATACAGGTATTTAGGTTAATTGGCATGGAGAAATGTGTAAAATTGTCCCTCGTGTGTAGGATAGTGTTAGTGTGCGGGGATCGCTGGTCGGTGCGGACTCGGTGGGCCAAAGGGCCTGTTTCCGCGCTGTATCTCTAAACTAAATGTAATAGTTTCTGTAAGTTTGAATATCAAAGACATAACAAATATTCAACTTCAGTTAAAACTTGATAGCTCGTAAATTGGACTGAATGGATGATAGTGTAGTCCTGGGCCTCCTCCTCATCAGCTGTCAAAACCTTTGTGTGAGTGCAACCAGCCACTCTACTGGGCTATTTGATGCTATGGTGGAAAACTACACAAACACCACAATTAAATAAATAACATAATCCAAAGTTAAATGGCTAGTTATCTTTCCATCCATTTCTTAATCTCTCTTTTTCAACCATTGTTGTATGTTGCTATATTCTGTACCTCATTCACTGGTTTACAGCCCTTATTTTAATATCATGTATGTTTCTTGACTCTAATTTGTTACTATAGATTCAAATAAGAGAAACTGCTCTCTGCTGACTTATCATGTCATATCATATTACACATGTCAAATTGCCCTCTAATTTACTCTGTACTTAAATGTTCTGAGTTTTTCAAATTTATTATCATGCATTCTGTATGGGTGGAGGAGGTAGCCCCGATGCCGTCATCGATGTAGCAGAGAAAGAGTTGGGGAATGGTGCAGGGTTACATTTGAAATGAGTTGTATGAAGTGTCTCAGATGTAGATAGGGCATCGTGGTCGGTTGATGAGTTGTAGCAAAGGGCCATTTTCTGTGCTGTATGACTGACTCTAAGACCTATTGCTTTGGTTTGCCAACCGATGACTAATTTTCAATCCATGCCAGTATATTACCCCCAATGCCATGTGGTTTAATTTTGTACACGTGTGTCTTGTCAAAGAATTTGGGGAAATCCAAACATACTACATACACCGATTCTCCTTTAGCTCTTCTACCAGTTACTTCTTCAAACACTGTTGGTTTGTCAAACATAATTTTCATTTCATGAATTAATGTTGACTTTGTCTAATCCTGATGACAATTCGGAGATGTTCTGTCATGATATGCTTTATTGTGGACTATTGTAATTTCCAATTTTAGGTCGACAGGTCTAAGGTTTCCAGCTACCTTCCCTCTCTAAATTATGAAGTTATTTTTGCCATTCTCCATTTGGCAGGAATTGTTACATTATATATAGAATTTTGAAAAATGACTTCTACTTTTGCTGCTTTTAGCACTATGTGATGCAGATTATTAGGGTTTGGGCATAGACATCTATCATTCTTCACTGCTGTTAATATCATGAGCATTTTTTTCTAAATTTCCTTTAATTTCTCTTTTTCTTAATTCTTCGTTCCCTTACATTTCTGAAGTGATATGTGTATTCTGTGAAGATAGAACCAGAGCATTTGTTTAATTTCCTGTCCTTTAAAAAAAAATCTCTCATTTTTGAATGTAAGGTACCTACACTTGTGACTAATCTATTTTTTCTATTGTTGTAGAAACTTTTCTCTTCCACTTTTGTATTTCTTGGAGTTTATTTTCATACTCTATTTTACCTTTCCCATTCAAAATGATGAAAACTTCTTTGCTGAATTCTGAACTATTCCCAATCCTCAGTTTTGATATTTTTAACATCTTTATATACTTGAGTCCTTGAGACTAATGCTATCCTTTTTTTGTAAGCCTTGATAATGTTTTTGGTTCAGAAGGAATATATAATTAGTGCAGTTCCTGCTTTTGTTCCTGAAATGTTCGCCATTGTTTAACCACCTCCTCCTGTCTGTTTCATAATTGTCTTTTCAAAGTACTAACCTAAAAATCATTATACATGCAATCCAAGAATTCAACCTCCACAGTATTATTTGCAAATTTGGTTTACCCAGATTGTGTAGATTTAAGTCATCCAGAAACTGCAGATGCGGGGTCCTAACCTGAAATGTTGATCATGTATGTCATCTGTCCCCCCAAGTTCCTCCAACTGTTTATGTAATACTCTTTTGCTAACTGTGATCCATGCATCTCAAATTTCTCATTTGATGTCATTATCTACCTTATCACCTCTGTTTGGAGGACTTTGGACAGCTCCAATTAGAGTTGTTTCAATTATTCATTGCATTCTATGTTTAAGATTTCATGATTTCAGGGTAGCACAAAATATCACACATTTCCTGACGTGAGAGGACGCTGGCGTTGAGTATTCGCCGCTTTTCCGTCAGGATAGTTTGTCTGTTTGTCTCTATGTTAAATGTATTTGTAAAGCGCTTTGAGCATGTGATAAGGCGCTATATAAAATAAATATATTATTATTATTATTATTATTATTATTTCACAAATTACTCTTTGTATATCCTTTTTATTAGTGGCATGTTGGCTGTTGCTATGGATGATTTCAGGATAACTGTTCTGGACAGTGAAACAAGAAAAATTGTGAGAAGATTCACTGGACATCAGAATCAAATAAATGATATGGTATGATTTTTTTGCATACAAAGTATGCTTGTAGATTTTGTAGAAATATTTTCTAGCATTGTTAACAAAGTATTCATAGCTTGAAATTATTTTGCTCCATTATAGTCATTAAATGTTACCTTGGACTTTAATTCATGTCACTTTAGAGACTGGGCAGACTAATGACAAGTATTTTTTCAGTCACAATTCATTCGTGAATTAATTCATCTGCATCAAGTGGGAATAAATGGGTCCTCTTCAGGTTGGATGACTGACCAGTGGCATGTTGCAAGAATCTGTGCCTGGGGTATGAGATGTTCACTGCAGCAGAGATATGAATGAGCAGATCGAGTGCACTTTGTTTGCTGATGATGTGTCGCCTGGTGCCAGTATGGGCTGTGAGAAGGATGTGACTGTGTTCAAGCTGAGTAAATGGACAAGGATGATGTGGAAAAATGTGAGGTCTGCAACATTCTTGGAAGAATAGAAAGTGGGAAAATGTATTTCAAATGGAGAGAGATGGACAGCTGTTGGTGTTCAGAAGAGCTTGGTAACATGGTGCAGTATTGCACAGGAACAGGGCCTTTGGCCCACAACGTCTGGACTGAACATGATGACAAGACTAACTCTTATCTGCCTGCGCCTAATCCATATCCCTTCATTCCCTGCATTTCCATGTGCTTATCCAAAAGTCTTAAATGCAACTATCATATCTGCCTCCACCACCACCACCCCCTAGTCTACCTAAAGGTTCATTCCAGGCACTGACCACCTTCTGTGTGTGTATAAAAAAACAAACTTGCACTACGCATCCCCTTTAAAATGTTCCCCTCTCACTTAAAGGTCTGCTTGCAGGTTGAGCAAGCCGGTGAAAAAGCAAACAATATTTTGGCCTTCATTGCAAGGAAATTTGAGCACAAACTATACAGAGCCTTGGTGAGACTGCAAGTGGAATATTGTGTATATTGCCCGATGAAGGGTATTCTTCAAATTGAGGGGCTGAAACAAAGGTTCACTATATTGATTTCCCCAGATGGTGGGGATCCCCTCCTAAAATTAGATTAAGTGACTGACTTTTTACGGTATTGAATCTGGATGAATGAGAGGTGATCTCATTGAAGCACACCAAATTCTTAAGGAGGTTGACAGTGTAGATTTCCATTGGCTAGGGTGACCAAGGCCAAGCGTTATATTCTCAAAATGGTGGTTGGTCATTCAGGACGGAGATAAGAAGGAAATGCCTTTACCCAAGGGGACTGTCAAGACTCATTTGGAGCGTATTCAAGACAGAAATTCATCATTGCCACGATCTTATTGAAAGGTAGAGCATAACCAAGGGTCGAATGGCATGCTTCTGTCATATTTTTTGCGATAAACTGGAGCATTTTCTGAAAAAGGCTGATATTGCTTGCAGTTCTGGTCACTCCATTACAGGAAAAATGTGGAATCTTTGGAGGGGGTGCAGAGAAGGTTTACTAGAATACTGCTTGGAGTGGAGAATTTCAACTGCAGGGAGAGGTTGGATAGACTTGCATTGTTTTCTCTGCACCGTTGGAGGTTGAGAGGAGACTTGACAGGTATATACAATTATGAGATGCGTAGATAGGGTAGACAGTCAGAACCTTTTTCCCAGGATGGAAATGTCCAACAATAGATGCCGTAGCTATAAGGTGAGAGGGGGATAGTTTAATGGAGATGTGTGGGGCAAGTCTTTTGCAGAGAGTGGGGTTGGGGCTTAGAACGCCTTGCCCAGTGGTTGTGGAAGCAGATTCAATTGTGGTGTTTAAGACGCTTTTAGATAGGCACATGGAAGTGCAGGGAATAGAGGAATATGGATTATATGCAGGCAGATTAGGTCAGTTCAGCTCGGCATCATGTTCAACGCAAACATTGTAGGCCGAAGGGTCTGTTCCTGTGCCGTACTCTTCTATGTTCTGTGTATGGTGTCCAAAATACTCATTACTAACTAATTGGAATGCTGATTAATTTTACAGAATTTGGATTCTGTAAAATGATGTTTGGATTGGATCAATCTGGCATGACCTTTGCTTCCACTGGAATACCTGCAACTGACTTTCTTTCATGCCATTTCATGAGATGAGGTGATCAACAGGTGGTGACTTGATCTAAGGCAGCTCAAACTTGAGGACCTGTCCCCAGGCAGCAATGGTAGCTGCCTTGCAGTAACCTGCTGACAGAATGCCCTTTTCATGGTCTGTAAACGTCTCTGATGATCAAAGTATGACAGTGGAATCTTGATCAGCCGGGTAAATAGGCCGATGAATGGCGAATGGAGTTTAATTCAGATAAGTGAGGTATTGCATTTTGGGAAGTAAAACCAGGGCAGCACCTTCACAGTGTGCAGTAGGACCCTGGGGAGTTTGTAGAGCAGAAGGATCGAGGAGCGCTAGTGTATATTTACCTGAAAATGGTGACACACGTAGATGGGATTGTGAAGGTAGCATTTGGCACCTGGCCTTTAGCAGTCAGAGAACTGAGTATAGGTGCTCCTCAACTTATGATGGGGTTATGTTCCGAGAAACCGAAAATATCGTAAGTCGAAATGCATTTAATACACCTGATCACGTGCCCGGAAGCAAGCTACGGGTCGCTGCCGTTTGCACCATCGCAAAGTCGACATATGGTAAGTCGAAGCATCGTAAGCCAGGGAGCACCTGTATAGGATAAAAAGACAAAGTGCTGGAGAATATGGATGGGTGATGTTTGAGGTTGTGACCCTTCTTCAGACTGATTGTGGTGAGGGAAAAGCTGGAAGAGAAGTGGAGCAGGACAAAGCCTGGCGAATGACAGGTGGATACAGCTGTTTGATAGGCAGATAGTTAGACATTGGCCAAAGATGAAGACAAAAAGTGTGAGTTAGAGCATGGAACTGGGTCTTTCAGCCCAATTTGCCCACACCAACCAACATGTCCCATCTACACTATGTATAAAATCATAAGGTGACTAGATAAGGTGGATGCACAGTCTTTTCCCCCAGTGTAGGGAGTCAAGAACTAGGTGGCATAGGTTTAAGTTGAGAGGGGAACAAAATTTAACCTGAGGGCAACTTTCTTACACAAAGGGTGTTGAATATATGCAACAAGCTGCCAGAGGAAGTAGTTGAGGCAGGCATAATAATTACTTTTTAAAAGACATTTCAAAGGTATATGATATGGATAGGAAAGGTTTAGAGGGAAATGGCCAGGTACAGACAAATGACATTAGCTTAGATGAGGGATCTTGGTTAATATGGATGAGTTGGGCCAGAGGGCCAGTTTTTGTGCTGTTTGTCTCTCTGACTGCCATTTCAAAACATTTGAAATAATTTAGCATTTTAATTCTAAATAGCTAGGTGATAATTTGCAGGAGTTTTCCAATTGAACTTAAACTAACATTAGGTTAATACATCATAATAGTATCACCTGTCCCATTTTTTTCCAGGCTTTTAGTCCAGATGGTCGGTGGTTAATTACAGCATCAATGGACTGCACAATAAGGACCTGGGATCTCCCATCAGGCTGGTACGTTGCAATAAAAGATCACATACAAATAATATTGTATGGAATTTTTGTTTGCGTATTCTATTGAACTGAAACTGTTTTGTAATTTTGTAAGCTGTTTTGTAATTTCTCATTTGGAAAAAAATATGATTTACTGTTTGAAATTTTTTTTTTAACCCTCTTTCAATGCACTTTGGGGCACAACATGAATTTAAAATGTTTTAGAATTAAATAAGTGCTATTTTGAAAGTTATCTGATTTTTAATTTTTTTTAATCTCTTCACAGCCTAATAGATTGCTTTTTGCTAGATTCGGCAGCTATCAGTATTACCATGTCTCCCACTGGAGATTTTCTTGCTACTGCTCATGTTGATAACTTGGGAATATACCTCTGGTATGTATAGTTTTTACAGAACAAATATACAGTAATAATCAGTTGCTTATGTTTCTCCATACCTACTTTCAGCAGATTGAAATGTTTCTGGTTTTCCAGTAATTGTTGGTTAAAAGGTTAAATGAGATTCTCCTTGCAATTGATATTCTCCTATGTGAAGATAATATTAGTTTTCTGTTTTGCGTAATTACTAGGTGCTGCTTAAGCAGTGCGGACGGAGATATGATACGGAAAAATATCGCATCTCCGTCGAGGTAAGAGATTAGAAAAAGATTCCCCCAACCCCCACTCCCCACATAAAACAAGCTAAAGAACACTAAAAACATACATTTAACATACTATTTAAACACAAAGTAGGAAAGGACAGATAGACTGTTGGTGAGGCAACAAGAGTGCAAACAAAGTATATGAAGCGAGGTTTACTGTTGGCTTATGAATTGAGAAACACTGTTCATAAATTGAAGGCAGCTGGATAAAGAAGCAATGCAACGAGTAGTAATGATCTAGAATTTATCAAGACTTGGGGCAAGGGATTGCATAGAGACTTGAAAGGAGAGAAACAAAAATTAGAGTTGTGAGCAAAGTCGAGAATGGCTTAGGAGATGCAAGAGACTGGAGATGCTAAAATTTGGATACGCAGGGTCTTGACCTGAAACAGCAACTAGAATAGAATAGACTTGGTTCCCTTGACAGCTCGCTTGGGCTTGATGTACCTCCTTCATTGCAGTAACGTTTTTATGATTCTAAATCTTAGTTTTAATGAGCAAGGAAAGCAGATGGGATGTGGAGAAGTTCAGCGAAGAAGACATCCTGAATGCATTACCACTAATTGGAGACCAGCAAGATCTCAAAGATTGTAGGGCTGAAGAAGATCAGATATTGAGAAGGGTGAGGTTTTGGAGGGATTTGAAAATAAGGATGTCTTTTTAAAAAACTGTTGTTGCAAGTCATCATGGACAGTGCTAAAGGTTGAGCTGGACTGGATGTTTTTAGGATATTGATGGTGGGATTTCCAGCTCAACCATGTTTATTGATGGTGGAAATTGAAAGTTTGATTAGATTATTGGAATTATCTTTCATTACAAAGGCAAGAATGGGGGTTTCAACTGCACTTGAGCTGAAGCACTGGGGTGAGGTAGCATGGTTTTAGAATTGGGGTTTATGAGGGAAGTGAAAGTAGGTTGAGATAGATAACAGTGGTCCAAGGTTTATTTCTAGATTAAATATAAAACAGAGATTGTGAAAGGATTAAATAAAAGCAGAATGCTAGAAATACTTAACAAGTTGGGTGGCATTTGTGGTTAAAATAAAAAAATAAAAAAATAAAATTTCAGGTCAAAGACCCGTTGTCAGAACTGGGGAAGAGAGACATTGTAGTAAACCAAGTGTTGTGAATCAAACGGGTTTTCTTAATGAAACAGTGGTTGAACACAAGCGTGCTTAGTTAGGAGAACAGTTAGGTGCTTGTTGCTGTTGAGAGGAGCACCACACATATGTCCACTCGTGGGTTCGAGCTGAGCTTCTCATCTCCAACTGTCAACTGTCATCCCCAACTGTCTACTCCATCATCAACTGTCATCTCCCTGTCACGTGAACGTTCCAGTTCTGATGACGAAGATTCGATCAGTAAGTGGCTTGACCCCCAGGTGGCACCACATGACCCCTCCCCCCCCCCCAGAACCGGAGGAATGAAAACGAGCAGGGGCCCGAGTAAGGGTCCAGACCACGTGTACGCATGGTCCGTGCTCGGAGGCACCACCAACAGAGGCGAGGGTGGGTGCGGATGGCCGACCCCTACGATGGGACTGTGCTTCCCACACCGGCTGATCAATGTCGACACGAGCAGGCTTAAGGCGGGACACCGAAACAATCTCCCGTCTGCCCCCCATGTCCAGCACAAAAGTCGTCGTACCGTGTTGCAGCACCCGGAAAGGACCTTCGTAAGACCGTTGTAGCGGGGTCCGATGAGAGTCCCTGCGAAGGAAAACGTACTGACAGTCCTTGAGGTAAGGTGGGACGTGTGAAGTAGTAAGTCCATGACGAGACTTCGGTACAGGGGCCAGCTGGCCCACCTGCTCGCGGAGACGCACCAGCAAACCTGCCCACGTGCTGCTGAGATGAAGTTCCCTGGGACCGTAAGTGGGGCACCATACACCAACAGCGGATGAAATAGCTAAATCATCTTTCGGGGTGGTACGGATCCCCAACAAAACCCAAGGCAACTCATCTAACCAGTCTGGGCCTGTGAGCCGCACCTTCATGGAGGACTTCAGGTGCCAATGGAAACGTTCCACCAATCCATTGGATTCTGAATGGTAAGCACGTGGTGTGATGCAGCTGCATGCCCAGCAGCTGGGCCTTGGTGGACCACAACGCAGAGGTGAACTGTGTGCCATGGTCTGACGAGATGTCCACCGGCACACCAAAACGGGCAATCCAGTGAGCAGCGAGGGCACGAGCACATGTTGCGGCAGCGGTATCGGTGAGCGGGACAGCCTCTGACCATCGCGTGAACCGGTCTACAATGGTGAGAAGGTTGGTGACACCCCTGGATGGTGGTAGCGGGCCCACGAGATCAACGTGGATATGGACAAAGCGACGGCGTGGCAAAGCGAAATCCTGCAGGGGCGCCTTGATGTGACGCTAAACCTTGGCCCAGTTGACAACCTGCTTCCGCAACCCGTGCCACAAACTTTGCCTCTACCAGCGCCGTCGTTGCCCGGATGGAAGGGTGGGCCAAACCATGGACGGAATCGAAGATCCGGCGACACCAATCTGCTGGGACGATGGGCTGAGAGGCTGGCCGGTAGAGACGTCACAAAGGACTGTGGTGCCAGCGGGTCCCAGCAGTACATCCTCCTAGGACAGGCCGGAAATGGCCGTGCGGTAGGCATGCATCTCATCGTCCTGCTGCACAGCTGCTAGGGTCGAATAGTCGATGCCCTGGGCTAAAGTGAGGACGGCATTGATGGTAGTGCGGGACAACGCGTCGGCGACCTGGTTGCTTTTAACTGCAAAGTGCTGGACACAGGTCGTGTACTTGGAGATGTAAGTCAAGTGACGCTGCTGCCGTGCAGACCAGGGAATGGAGACCTTCGCAAAAGCAAATGTGAGGGGCTTGTGGTTGGTAAAGGCCGTGAAAGGTCTGCCCTCAAGGAAATAACGGAAGTGGCGAACGGCCAGGTAGAGTGCCAGGAGCTTACGGTCGAAAGCGCTGTATTTCTGTTCCGGAGGGCCTAGGTGACGGCTGAAAAAAGCGAGTGGTTGCCAACGGTCATCGATCAGCTGTTCGAGTGTTAGCAGTGTCAGATGCGTCCACAGTCAGGGGACTAGCATCATTGCCTGTGCTAGCGCCTCCTTGGTGCCGTTGAAAGTGGCTGTGGCCTCAGCATCCCACTCTAGATCCCGCTGCTTGCTGTTCAGGGACTTGAACAGCGGCCGCATAATCCTGGCAGCCGCTGGCACGGACCGATAGTAGAAGTTTATCATACCAACGAACTCCTGAAGACCTTTCACCTTGGAAGGCCGAGGAAACTGCCAAATGGCCTCCACCTTGGCCGGGAGAGGGACTGCACCATGTTGGGTGACGTGATGGCCAAGGAAATTAATTGAATTAAGGCCAAACTGGCACTTAGCCAGATTAATGGCCAGGCCGTGTTCGCTGAGCTGCTGGTAAAGGAGCCGGAGATGCGCAGTGTTCTTGACGACAGCGACTGGCAACGAGAATGTCATCTAGGTAAATGAACAGAAAGTCCAACCCACGGCCTAACATGTCCATAAGGCGTTGGAAAGCCTGAACAGCGTTCTTGAGGCCGAAAGGCATCCTGAGGAACTCAAACAGGCCAAAAGCTGTGATGATTGCAGTCTTGGGCATGTCATCCGAGTGCACAGGAATATGATGGTAACCGCGGACAAGGTCAGTTTTTGAAAATAATTTTGTGCCTTCCAATTGGGCCGTGAAATCTTGAATGTGGGGAACAGGATACCGATCGGCTGTTGTGGCGTTATTAAGATGGTGGTAGTCCCCACAAGGCCTCCAGCCCCCGGACGCTTTAGGGACCATGTGAAGGGGAGAAGCCCACAGACTGTCGGACCGACGCACAATGTCCATGTCTTCCATTTGTTGGAACTCATCCTTGGCAAGCTGCAGTTTATCGGGGGGAAGCCTGCTTGCCCGTGCGTGGAGCGATGGCCCGGTGGTGGGGATATGGTGCAGCATGCTGTGTTTGGGGTGGGCGAATTGGAACTGAGGAGTCAGGATGTCGGGGAAATCTACTAGTGTCTGAGCATACACGTTTTTAGCGGAAAATACCGGGTCGAGGTGTGGGGTAGTGGGAACAGCGGGGCGCAAAGCGATGGGTTGGAAAGTCTCAGAGTGGACGAGGCGTTGTTCCTTCATATAGACCAGTTTAGAATGTGCCCGGAGGAAATCGGCGCCCAACAACGGTTGGGAGAAGTCCACGAAAATGAAAGGCCAAGTGAAGTGGCAGGAGCAACAATAAGGGGATCTGTGCAGACACCGTACGTCCGGATGGGGCTGCCGTTAACGGCAGTCAGGGGAGGCTCTCGCCTACCGGAATGGGTGTCGACTCCCGATGGGGGCAATATGCTGACCTCCACTCCCGTGTCGACGAGGAAACGATGCCCAGAGTGGCGATTCCAGATGTAGAGGCGATGTTTCTGGCTGACCGCGACAGCCACTATTGACGGCTGGCCGCAGCTTTTCCCGGATGCGTGCAGAGAGAACGGCATCAACGGGCATTGGAACCCCAGTGTTGGAGGTAGTAGCACCATGTACCTCTGCCCGTGTAGCCCGAGACCGGCTTTGACGCTGTGCTGGCAGCGGGGGCTGGAAATGACTGCCGCGAAGCTGCCGACACCCGACCGATGGAAACAACATCCTGCTGTTTGGCCAGCCACAGCTCGTCCGCTCATTCAGCCAGCTCCTGGGGGTCGGCGAAATCGCTACCGGCGAGGAGCAGGCGGATGTCATCAGGAGTGCTTTGAGGCCCTTGTACTTGCCTTCATCGAGCGGTTGGCAAAGGTAATGTATGAGGCGCCCGGCGGTGTCTTGGTCCAGTGCGCCGACCACGTAGAAATACTTGGTCGCATTGGCGGTAATGCGCCGAATATTGAACTGTGCCTCGGTCTGTTGGAACCACACGTGTGGCTGTGCAGTCCAGAAAACGGGCAGTTTGAGAGCGACTATGTTCTGCTGGGCCGAGTTATCGACTGCGTTCATTGTCGAAATCTAAAAGAAGCCGTTTTAGATGGTCGAGGGTCACCAATGTAGTAAACCAAGCGTTGTGAACAAACGGGTTTTATTAACAAAACAGTGGTTAAACACACGCGTGCTTAGTTAGGAGAACAATTAGGTGCTTGTTGCTGTTAAGAGGAGCACCACACGTCTGTCCACTCGTGGGTTCGAGCTGAGCTCATCTCCAACTGTCAACGTCGAACAATCCCTGTTCCGGACGTACACTGGCCCCATCCCCGAACTCTATCTGCGCTACATCGACGACTGCATTGGTGCTACCTCTTGTACCCATGCAAAACTCACTGACTTCATACACTTTACTTCCAATTTCCATCCTGCCCTTAAATATACTTGGACTATCTCTGACATCTCCCTCCCGTTTTTGGACCTCACCATCTCCATCACAGGAGACAGACTAGTGACTGACATCTACTATAAACCCACTGACTCGCACAGCTATCTGGACTACACTTCTTCCCACCCTGACTCCTGCAAAAAGTCTATCCCCTACTCCCAATTCCTCCGTCTATGCCGCATCTGCGCCCGGGATGAGGTGTTTCACACTAGGGCATCAGAGATGTCTTCATTCTTCAGGAAACGGGGCTTCCCCTCTTCCATTATAGATGAGGCTCTCACTAGGGTCTCTTCTACATCCCGCAGCTCCGCTCTTGCTCCCCCTCCCCCCATTCGTAACAAGGACAGAATCCCCCTCGTTCTCACCTTCCACCCCACCAGCCAGCGTACCCAACAAATCATCCGCCAACATTTCCGTCACCTACAACGGGACCCCACCACTGGCCACGCCTTCCCATCCCTTTCTGCGTTCCGCAGAGACCGCTTCCTCCGTAACTCCCTGGTCCACTCGTCCCTTCCTACCCAAACCACCCCATCCCCGGGCACTTTCCCCTGCAACCGCAGGAGATGCAACACCTGTCCCTTTACCTCCCCCTTCAACTCCATCCAAGGACCCGAACAGTCTTTCCAGGTGAGACAGAGGTTCACCTGCACCTCCTCCAACCTCATCTATTGCATCCGCTGCTCTAGATGTCAACTTCTTTACATCGGCGAAACCAAACGCAGGCTTGGCGATCGTTTCGCTCAACACCTTCGCTCAGTCTGCCTTAACCAACCTGATCTCCCGGTGGCTGAGCAGTAAATCACGATGCTGAGGTGAAAGGACCAGTTTAGCCTGTGCTAATTGCCAGCAAAGTAGATAAAATTAATAGACAATAGGTGCAGGAGTAGGCCATTCGGCCCTTTGAGCCAGCACCACCATTCAATGTGATCATGGCTGATCATTCTCAATCAATACCCCGTTCCTGCCTTCTCCCCATACTCCCTGACTCCGCTATCCTTAAGAGCTCTATCTAGCTCTCTTTTGAATGCATTCAGAGAATTGGCCTCCACTGCCTTCTGAGGCAGCGAATTCCACAGATTTACAACTCTCTGACTGAAAAGGTTTTTCCTCAATTCCAGTGTATACAAGCCTAAACGCTCCAGTCTTTCAAGATATGACAGTCCCGCCATTCCGGGAATTAACCTAGTAAACCTACGCTGCACGCCCTCAATAGCAAGAATATCCTTCCTCAAATTTGGAGACCAAAACTGCACACAGTACTCCAGGTGCGGTCTCACTAAGGCCCTATACAACTGCAGAAGGACCTCTTTGCTCCTATACTCAACTTCTCTTGTTATGAAGGCCAACATTCCTTTGGCCAAATATTTCAAATGTCATTAGAAACGGGGATGGTGCCGGAAGATTGGCGCATTGCGCATGTTGTGCCTTTGTTTAAAAAAGGTTCTAAAAGTAAACCTAGCAATTATAGACCTGTTAGTTTGACGTCTGTGGTGGGAAAATTAATGGAAAAGATACTTAGGGACAATATATATAATTATATGGATAAACAAGGCCTGATTAGAAACAGTCAACATGGATTTGTGCCTGGAAGGTCATGTTTGACTAATCTTCTTGAATTTTTTGAAGAGGTTACCAGGGAAATTGATAAGGGCAAGGCTGTGGATGTTGTCTATATGGACTTCAGTAAGGCATTTGACAAGGTTCCACATGGAAGGTTGATTAAGAAGGTTAAATCGTTGGGTATTAATAGTGAGGTTGCAAGATGGATTCAACAATGGCTGAATGGGAGATACCAGAGGGTAATGGTTGACAACTGTATGTCAGGTTGGAGGCCAGTGTCTAATGGAGTACCCCAGGGATCTGTGTTGGGTCCACTGTTGTTTGTCATTTACATTAATGATCTGGATGATGGTGTGGCAAATTGGATTAGTAAATATGCAGATGATACTAAGATAGGTGGTGTAGTTAATAATGAAGTAGATTTTCAAAGTCTACAGAGAGACTTGGGCCTTTTGGAAGGGTGGGCTGAAAGATGGCAGATGGAGTTTAATGCTGATAAGTGTGAGGTGCTGCATTTTGGTAGGACAAATCAAAATAGGACGTACTGGGTAAATGGTAGGGAATTGAGGAATGCAGTGGAACAGAGGGATCTGGGAATAACTGTGCATTGTTCCCTGAAGGTGGAATCTCATGTGGATAGGGTGGTGAAGAAGGCGTTTGGTATGCTTACCTTTATAAATCAAAGCATCGAATATAGAAGTTGGGATGTAATGTTAAAATTGTACAGGGCATTGGTGAGGCCGAATCTGGAGTATGGTGTGCAGTTCTGGTCGCCAAATTATAGGAAGGATGTCGACAAAATGGAGAGGGTACAGAGGAGATTTACTAGAATGTTGCCTGGGTTTCAGCACTTAAGCTACAGAGAGAGGTTGAACAGGTTGGGTCTATTCTTTGGAGCGTAGAAGGTTGAGGGGGGACTTGATAGAGGTTTTTAAAATTTTAAGAGGGACGGACAGAGTTGACGTGGGTAGGCTTTTCCCCTTGAGAGTGGGGAAGATTCCAACAAGAGGACATAACTTCAGAATTGAGGGACAAAAGTTTAGGGGTAACATGAGGGGTAACTTCTTTACTCTGAGGATGGTGGCTGTATGGAATGAGCTTCCGGTGGAAGTGGTGGAGGCAGGCTCGATTTTATTATTTAAGAGTAGATTGGATAGGTATATGGATGAGAGGGGATTAGAGGGTGATGGTCTGAGAGCAGGTAGATGAGACTAGGTCAGAGGAAGTGGTCGGCGTGGACTGGTAGGGCCGAACGGGCCTGTTTCCGTGCTGTAATTGTTATATGGTTATATGGTTATTCCATTGGCTTTCTTCACTGCCTGCTGTACCTGCATGCTTCCTTTCAGTGACTGATGCACTAGGACACCCAGATCTCGTTGTACGTCCCCTTTTCCTAACTTGACACCATTCAGATAATAATCTACCTTATTCTTACCACCAAAGTGGATAACCTCACACTTATCCACATTAAACTGCATCTGCCATGCATCCGCCCACTTACACAACCTGTCCAAGTCACCCTGCAACCTCATAGCATCTTCCTCACAGCTCACACTACCACCCAGCTTTGTATCATCTGCAAATTTGCTAATGGTACTTTTAATCCCTTCATCCAAGTCATAATGACTAGGAATTGAAATTTGTGGCCCGGGTTACTCTGTATTTAGGAAAGTGATTTTTTTTTAAATGTGCCGATTAGATGTCGGGCAAGCAGTGAGTAAATTTGTGATGGTAGAGGATCTAGTAAGATGATGGTGCAACCCATCTTGTGTTGTGGTACACTGATTCTAATATGCTTTCGGATGCTACTGAGATGAATTATATCGATATGACGTGAGGGGTACTGAGATCAGAAATTCAGAATGAATGCGGCAGGAATATACCATTGCAGAAGATTGCGTGTGACTAGGTAGATGGAAATGAAGCCAGTTGATTGCAGACAGATTGAGGATAGTATAAGTAAATTACCACATTTCTAGTCATGATGTTGTTTGTGATTTAAAGTGCTTTTCTAGGGTCTGGACTTCCCTAAAGTTTTCTCACACAATTATTCATGATGCAATTGCAACAATAGATTGTAGTTATATAGCAGCCTGACACAGGAGGAGAAGCTTCATGGGAGCGTTATTAAACAAAATTTGACAACTTTTTGTAAAGCAACATGGTGATAGCTAACCACAGACCTGGTGAAAAATATTTTTTAAGAGGAAAATAGAGGTTGAGAGGTGAGTAAAATTTAGAACCTTGGAAGCTGAAGGTAATCAATAAACTAGTTTCTTGAAGTGAAAGATAAATTTGTTCACACTAATATTTTTTCAGGAACACAACATAGAGCCACTGCTGTAGTTTCAGAGTTTACTCAAGCTAAATTCTCAGAATATTGGTCTTGATATTGGTCTTGATCTTGATATTAGTCTTGATATTTCCGTTCCTGGAAACCAGCTCCTCTAATGTAATAAGTCTAGTTGTGTGAAATACCCACTCACAAGTCCTCTATATCTCTTAGCAATATGTGAAAAAGTTTCTGTTACAAGGCAGAAACTGTAAGCTGGACATCAGTTGCAAAAGAGGCCATCTTTGAACAGACTAACTAGATCAGCGTTTCTCAACCGGGGTCCCGGAACCCTAGGGTTCCGCGAGAAATCCCCCCACCCTGGAAGTCTCCCGGAAAATGTAGCACCTAGGCACCCAATCTCGACCTCATCGGGACTTCCATGGCCGATCGGTGGGTTGAATTTGCAACCTGCGGCCGGGGCTCTGGAATTCCAGCCCAGCTGGAGCCAGCACATGTATCCCCAGAGCCGACTTCCATGGCCGGCTTTGCAGGCCGGTATTTCACTATGGGGCCGGTAGCCCCATCAACCTAGGTGGACCGTTCAGGTCCTTTGGTCAGGTAAAATGGATAAACCATTTTCTGATTTTCTGGAACCAAGAGTGCCAGAAAATCAGCGTTGGAACTGTAATGAGTAATTATTAAATTTTAGTGCAAGATTATATAACTATATTAATTAATTAAGACGTGGTTAAAATATAAAACACAGCTGAAAAGCCAATTGCCACCTTTTTGGGCTGATTATCAATTTATGTGCAAATTTACTTCAATAAGTACTTCAATATGTACTTCAATAAGCAAGATGACATTATACTCTAAATTTTTGCAATTAGTGGTCATATGTGGGTTTGTTTTCCCCAGGACTAGAACCAATGTGGGGCAGAAATGCACATCCTTGCTAATCATATGTAAATGCATTTTTGAGTCATTTTTGTGTTTAATTTCATATTCGTAATTTTATTATACACATACGGCATATTCCTGGAAAATTCTTGGGTATTATAATAAAGTCTTCAACCTGTTATGTCATTTAAAAGTATAATAATCATAGGGAATATATTTAGCGACGTCTATACGGCGCCAGTGTGAAACGGCCTTTAGTGGTCAGTGGACAGGAGCTGTACGTGACGAATTTTTATGTAGGGGTTACCTGAGACATGAAAATTATTTCAAGGGTTCCGCAAGGGTAAAAATGTTGAGAAACAATTAACTAGATTGGTGTTGCTATTCTTATGTAAAGGTCATAAAGTCCTGCCGCCGCAGCACTACGATCTCGGGGCTGATGGGTGGCTGCACCGGTGTGGTGGGGGGAGTAATGTCGGGCCTGAGGGGAGCGGGAGTGGGTCGAGGCGCACTCCAGGCTGAGTCGGTACGAGCGGTCGCCAAAGCGGTGTGGGGTCGGTCGATCTGACTCTCCTGTAAAACAGTAAATAACAGCGGTGCTGGCACAAAGGGCCAAATGGCCTCCTCCTGCACCTATTTTCTATGTCATCAATTTGATTAATCTCAAATATGAATTATGTCCCTACAAAATGTTTTACCTCAGAGTACAATTATTGCGCACAGATGCCATTTCCTAAAAGAGGTTAAATCGGTGGACTCCATTATATCAATATGATATGTAAGTGCCTTAAAATGGCCTGAATGCCTGTATTTTAAAGAAGTACTTTTGCATATTTTCCAGTGTTTGTATCCAGGATACAATGAACCACCATCGTAATCTGAGTTTCATGTGTGAAGTGTCAATCTCTGAAACCAGATTCAATTATTATCAAAGATAGACACAAAAAGCTGGAGTAACTCAGCGGGACATGCAGCTTCTCTGGAGAGAGGAATGGGTGATGTTTCGGGTTGAGACCCTTCTTCAGACTGGTTAGGGATAAGGGAAATTAAAGATATTAACGGTGATGTGGAGAGATAAAGAACAATGAATGAAAGATATGCAAAAAAGTAATGATAATAAAGGAAACAGGCCATTGTAAGCTGTTTGTAGGGTGAAAATGAGAAGCTGATGTGAGAGAAATCAATATTCATACCACTGGGCTGTAAGCTGCCCAAGCGAAATATGAGATGCTGTTCCGCCAATTTGCTTTTAGCCTTACTCTGACAATGGAGGAGACTGAGGACAAAAAGGTCTGTGTAGGAATGGGAAGGAGAATTAAAGTGTCCAGCAAACGGGAGATCAGGTTGGTTCATGCAGGCTGAGCGAAAGTGTTCCGCGAAACGATCGCCCAGTCTGCGTTTGGTCTTACCGATGTATAAGAGTCCACATCTTGAACAACGGATACTGTCGATAAGGTTGGAGGAGGTGCAAGTGAACCTCTGCCTAACCTGACAGGACCGTTGAGGTCCCTGGACAGAGTCGAGGGAGGAGGTATAGCGACGGGTGTTGTTGCATCTTCTGCGGTTGCAGGGGAAGGTACCTGGGGAGGGGGTGATTTGGGTGGAAAGGGATGAGTTAACCAGGGAGTTGCAGAGGGAACGATCTCTGAGGAGGGCAGAAAGAGGTGGAGGTGGGAACATTTGGTTAGTGGTGGGATCCCGTTGGAGATGGCGGAAATTTTGGAGATACCAGTCAGTTTATCAGTTGTCTCAGTGCAAACCTTTATTTGTGTCTAGACTCGGGAATGGGCATATCCGGTCTCTCTGCTGGGTCACTTTAAAAGAACAACTCTTGTATGGTGCAAAGATGGTGGGTCATTAACCTGAAACATGAACTCTGTTTCATCACAGATGCTACCTGACCTGCTATGTATTCCAAGCACTTTATAATTTCTTTGGATGCTGTCTCAGACATAACATGTCTCCTGTATGACCAAATGTCGGTGTCTTTATTTGGTTTCTTTTTGGGAAAACCTCTATCTGGCCCAGAGGTCAGGTTATTCAACACTGTTTTTAAAAGTGTGCTGATGAAAGCTCAGGATATGTACGTTCCCGTTAGTGAATGGCAAAGCAGGCAAACGTAAGGAAGCTTGGTTGACAAGGGAAATTGAGGCATTGGTCAAAAACAAGAAGGATGCATGGGACAGGTATGGGCAGCTGGGATCAAGTGCATCCCTGGAAGAGGTTCGGGAGCTAAGGTGTAAACTGAAAAAGGAGATAAGAAGGGCAAAAAGGGGCCAGGAGATAGCTCTGTTGGGTAGCATTAAGGACAATTCCAAAAGATTTTATAAATACATAAGGGGGAAAAGGGTAACTAGAGAGAGAGCGGGACCTCTCAGGAATCAAAGCGGTCACCTCTGTGTGGAGTCCAAGGAGATGGGCAAGGTCCTCAATGAGTATTTCTCCTCTGTATTTACCAAGGTGAAAGACAGTAGGACGGAGGAACTTGGGGCAGTCAATGGAAGTGTCTTGAGAGCAGTCATTGTTACTGTCGAAGAAGCACAAAAAGTACTGTCGTGTATGAAGGTAGACAAATCTCCAGGGCCTGATTAGATATATCCGAGGACAATGCGGGAAACGAGAGGAAATTGCGGGGGCCCTGGTTGAAATGTACGAGTCGTCCTTAAATACAGGAGAAGACTGGAGGTGACAAATGTTGTGCCACTTTTCAAGAAAGGCTGCGGGGAAAATGTTGGGAACTATAGGCCGGTGAGCTTAACATCTGGAGTTGGAAAGTTACTCGAGAGTATTCTGAAGGATAGGTTATACAGGCATTGGGATGGGTAAGAGCTGATTAGGGATTGTCAGCATGGTTTTGTACATGGTAGGTCGTGTCTCACAAATCTGATTGATTTTTTTGAAGACGTAACCAAAATGTTCGATGAGGGCAGAGCTGTAGATGTGTACGTGGATTTCAGTAAGGCATTCTACAAGGT
The DNA here is from genome assembly GCF_053455715.1 of Rhinoraja longicauda. Classification (NCBI taxonomy): domain Eukaryota; kingdom Metazoa; phylum Chordata; class Chondrichthyes; order Rajiformes; family Arhynchobatidae; genus Rhinoraja; species Rhinoraja longicauda. The sequence continues at coordinate 70,445,085 of NC_135955.1, read as the reverse complement.
TCCACATTGTAGGCTGCTCTGGAAGGTTAGATCGCATGGGATCCAAGGAGAGATAGCCGAATGGATAGCAAATTGGCTCTATGGACAGAAGCAGAGGGTGATGGTGGAAGGTTGCTTCTTGGACTGGAGGCCTGTGACGAGTGGTGTGCTTTGGGGTTCGGTGCTGGGCCCATTACTGTTTGTCATCTACATCAATGATTTGGATGAGAACATACAGGGCAAGATTAGCAAGTTTGCTGATGATACAAAAATGAGCAGATAGTGAAGATGGTTGTGAATGATTGCAGCAGGATCTGGATCGATTGGCCAGGTGGGCGGAAGAATGGTTGATGGAATTTTTATACAGAGAAGTGTGAGGTGTTGCATTTTGGGACGTCGAACAAGGGCAGGACCTACACAGTAAATGGTAAGCCTCTGGATAGTGTTGTAGAGCAGCGGAATCAAGGAGTACAGGTGCATGGTTCCTTGAAGGTCGAGTCGCAGATAGATAAGGTGGTCAAAAAGGCTTTTGGCACTTTGTCCTTCATCAGTCAGATTGAGTATAGAAGTTGGAAGGTCATGTTGTAGTTGTATAAGATGTTGGTGAGACCGCATTTAGAGTATTGCATTCAATTCTGGGCACCATGTTATAGGAAAGATATTGTCAAGCTTGAAAGGGTTCAGAAATGATTTACAAGAATGTTGCCAGGACTAGAGAGAGTGTGAGCAATAGGGAGAGGTTGAGTAGGCTGGGTCTCTATTCCATGGAGTGCAGGAGGATGTGGAGAGATCTTATAGAGGTGTACAAAATCATGAGAGGAATAAATTGGGTAGACAGTCTTTTGCCCAGAGTAGGGGAATCGAGGACCAGAGGACATAGGTTCAAGGTGAAGGGAAAAAGATTTAATAGGAATCCGAGGGGTAACTTTTTCACACAAAGGGTGGTGGATGTATGGAACAAGCTGTCAGAAGAGGTCGTTGAGGCTGGGACTATCCCATCATTTAAGAAACAATTAGACAGGTACATGGATAGGACAGGTTTGGTGGGATATGGACCAAGTGCAGACAAGTAGCTGGGACATGGTTGGCCGGTGTGGGTAAGTTGGGCTGAAGGGCCTGTTTCCACACTATCACTTTATGACTCTGGATTGTTGCTCAAATGTTTGTCTTTTCTCATTCAGCTGAGACTGAAACTGGTTGAGACTGGAAAAAGATTCTTGATTAAAGTGACAAGGAAAAGTAATTATTTCTCATATTTTACCTTAAGATATTTATATACACTTTTCGGTGAGTTTGAGGTTATATTTAAATATAATATAAACATCATGGTGTGTATAGATGGATGTAAAGGTTTCCACTGAAGTACTCATAAACAAGCAAGGACATTTCATCAAAGTCTTGGCCAGTGTTTATACTTCAGTCAACGCCTCCAAAGATTTTGAAAATGATTGGTTGTCTTTTGATATTGATAAAAGTTTGTTGACAAGCATGAAAATCAGTTGCTCTGTTAAAGCATAATTACATTTCCTGTGAAGTATTTTGGGAATCTCTAAAGCACTGTGTTTTTCACACGTGGGAAGATATTCTAATAATCCTAAATTAATGGGCAGTTAATATCCTTTCAAAGGATAAATACACATGTTAAGGGGAGTTGGCTATGAAATGCAGCTCTGATGATTGTGATATACAGTGAATGTCTGTTTCTCCTTCTTTTTCTTAGGTCTAACAAAACGCTATATAATATTATTGCCCTTCGTCCACTTCCTGCTGATTATCAACCTGTTGTTACTGTGCTTCCTGGAGCGTGTCAACAAGGTTTTTATTTAAATGTTTTTTTCTAGAAATTGCATTTAAATTCCAGTTTTGTTTAATATGTACATGCTGCTACTTCAAATGACTAAAACAACATTTTCAAGAATTTCTAATATTAATTATTTTGCTTTTTTAGATTTTATTTAAGGAGAACATGTAATGGATATGCCAGTTTAATTTTTTCATGGCCTAAATACTTCCTGTTATGTTTATAACAAGTCATTGGCATTTAACATTTTATCAATAACATAATAAACACTTTTGGTTTAGACTTGAAGACATCGGACATTGAAACAGAAGTGGAAGGTCAGATGATAGAATATGAATCATCTGAACAGCTCGGAGAGCAGTTAGTGACACTCTCCTTGCTTCCGGAATCACGTTGGAAAAATCTTCTCAATCTTGATGTTATTAAGGTAGCAAATAATTTGCTTTCGTGATCAAAACATTTTTGAAGTAATATTTTAAAATATATTTATAGTGACACAGGGAACTGCAGATGCTGGAATCTTGAGCAAAACAAAGTGCTGGAGGAACTCTGGGTCAGGTAGCACCTGTGGAGGGAATGGATTGACACCGTTTCGGGTTAGGACACTTCTTCAGACTATTGGGGTGGAGGGAAGAAAGTTGGAAAAAGAGAGGTAATGGAGTTACAAGGCCTGGCAAGCATTGTGGATTTGAGAGCAGGTTGACTGGCAGATGAGTGAAGGAGACTAGAAGTGAAAAGGATACAGAGTGGGTGTCAGATAAGGAGAAAAGTGGAGGAGTGAAATGTTAAGCTGGAGGGAGGGATATCAGACCTCCCAACCCTTCTGAATTTGGCGGAAAGTTTCCGCTTTCTTTAATTTCCGCCATTCCGATTTCACCTCACATTTTTCCGCAAAAAAACATGCCTCGCCGATCAGCCTGCCTCTTGGCCCGCCCCGCCGCTCGCCTCACGCCGCTGGCCTCGCCCGGCCTCACCTTGCCGCTGACCTCGCCAAGGTGGGGGAGTGGAGGTGGGGGGAAGAGATGGGGTGGGGAGGGTGGGAGTGGAGGGGAAAGGGGACAGTCGGGAGTGGGGGAGTGGGGGTGTGGGTGGGGGGGGAGGGTGGTGGGGAGGGTAGTGGGTGGGGGGGGACATGGACTGTTGTGATTTGCTGTTGAAGACCACTGGAGCAAGTATATCTTCAATGAAATTAGGTATGTGCAGTTTTAAATGAAACTCTTTCTTCATAACTTAGTCATACATTTTGTGTAAGGAAAAAGCAAAATAGAGAAAACAAAACCAAACAATTTTTCTTTGTATTGTAAAAAGTATTTCTGTTCAATAACCTTTCTATAAATAGCAGAATATACTCATGATTGGCCTGACATTGTACATGTAGTCCAAGAACTACAGACTGTTGGAAATAATAGTCGTTTTTCACACGTGAATGTAGCGCAACGCGTACGCGCATTTGTGGTGCATACGTTTTTTTGCTGAAAAGTTGCATTACGCGCCGTATTATGGATTTTGATGTAAAATTCTGAATTTTGGATATCAAAATTCTGAATTTGTAAAATCAAATGTTGGGAGGTCTGGGATATGGATGAAAGGGGAGAGAAAAAAGGGGAACTAAAAATGAAAAAGACAACCCGAGGATGGGGGATGAGTGGCTGGGAGTTGAAAGATGAGTGGCTGGGAGTTGAAAGTCCAGGACTTGGCTGATAGAACGCAAGTGTCCAGTGAAATGGTAGCTTAGTTCATGCTTGGTTTTGCCAATGTAAAAGGCCACATCAGTTGCACCAAATGCAGTAGATGAGGTCTGAGGACGTGCACGTGTCTGTCTCTGTCTCAGCTGCAAGGACAGCTGGGGTCCCTGGATGAATTTCCTTGATTCGATCATCCCTCCCGCCCAACTTGCCCTCTCCTCAGGTGTTTTGTCTGCAACTGCAAGAGATGTCACCAGTCCCTGCACTTCCTCTCTTACTTCCATCCAGGGATTCCAATGTGGCCTCCTTTACATTGGTGAGACCAAGCATCTGCCAATCACCATCACCCCCACCACCAGTATCTTCCTATCACTTGCCAGGCTTTGTCCCACCCCAATCTTATTTCCAGCTTTCTCCCCCCCCCCCCCCTACTTCAATCAGTCTGAAGACAGGTCCTAACCCTTTGCGTCTGTCCATACCTTCCATGGATACTGCCTGACTCGCTGAGTGTCTCCAGCACTGTGTTTTATAGTGGTGTTACTTGAAGATTATTTAGTCAATTGTGTTTAATTTTGTGCACACAGGTTGCTTGTGGACATTTTATTTGATGATTCACAATATCTGGTCGGTTTTATTCAAGATTAGACCAAGTGGACCCGTTGAGTCCAAACCTCTCCTGCAGTGGTGCAGCACCCCCTCCTCCACCCCTCCCCTTCACCCCTCCCCTTCACCCCTCCCCTTCACACCTTCCCCTTCACACCTTCCCCATCCCCCGACCCCCCTCCCTACCCTCTCCCTCACCCCCATCCCCTTCCTCCCTCCCGTCTCCCTCCCTCCCAAGTGGACCCGTTAAGTCCAAACCTCTCCTGCATTGGTGCAGCACCCACTCCTCCCCTTCACCCCTCCCCCTCCCTCCCCTCTCTCCCTCCCTCCTCCTCACTTCCATCCCCTTCACTCCTCCTTACCCCCTCCCCTCCCCTTTACCTCTCCCCCTCTCCCTACCCCCTCCCCTTCACCCCTCCCTCTCCCCCTCTCCCCCCCCCAGCCGTTGCCGGGTGGGAAATGTTCCCGTGGCCATGTGCCAGCAAGGGGGGAGAGGGGAAAAGCAGTGATGTCAGCCCTGTTTCTCCTGCGGTGCCGAAGCATCTCCTGCAGCTCGGCTGCAATCTGCGGCGGGGAACGGGGGAGACGGCATGGACCCGTTGCCGGACGGGGAGCGTCTCCCGGGGCCGTGGGTGGGGGATAGTGGACAGGGAGAAGGCACTGACCTCGATGGCATTTCTCCTGCTGTGAGCGGCGGGCGACGGCCATCTTGTTGGACCCTCTGCCAGAGCCTCTGCGGCGCACTGCAGTATGGGAGGAAGGTCACGTGGACCAATCGGGCGTGCGGGTCCCATTGTGACATCACACGCTGAAGATCATAATGAAATGGGTTTAAAAGGAATTATTTAAACTTTAAAATCTCTCTAGCTTTAAAAATGTAGCTTCAATTTGAATGAACGTTGTTTCAAATGGTGCCCAGGATAATGGTGAGTAAGGCGGGCCACAAATTGTGGTGCTATCGTCTACCGTTTTAGATGAATGCCATCTTTGAATCTTTGTCAAATAATAACTGTCTTAAGGCCTACTTTCATTACCTTCAGCTTTATTGAAAACTGGGGATCTTTTAATTAGTTAGAATGATGTATAACAGTTTTAGTTTGATATATTTAATAAAACATTTAAATAACATATTTTAAATCATACTATGTGCATCTGTTGCATTCTTATTGCTTATCTGGTTTTTGTTTGGCTGATCTACAGAAAAGGAACAAACCCAAGGAACCACCTAAAGTGCCCAAATCTGTTCCTTTCTTTATTCCAACAATTTCTGGCCTTGTGCCTCACTTTGCTGCTGCAGAACAACAAGGTGCTGAGCATCAGGTATGAGGAGAAAAAAAAACAATCATATTTTTATACACTTGGTGGTGTTAACATTATTTGCGTTTGATCAAAGGCCTGTGTGTAGGGCTTTTAAATATTTTGTTAGTCATAATTTTTTTTAATCACTTTAATTTTCCTGCTTTGGAGAATGTTACAGCAGTGAAAGTGATAACATTCTCAAGGAGTACTTAAAATCTTAGTATCAAAATTTAAAGCTCTGTTTTGTCATTAGAATCATCTTTACTCCACTGTAAATGGAGAATTAGATTTATTGCTTTGAAAGTTACAGTAAAAATGCAATCTGTACTATCAACAATAATACAGACATTTAATATATCTGAAGCAATATGGAGGGTTATTAAGAATTAATATAACCTAGATTATAGAATTCTCCATATGGATTCAGATATTAACTATCTGGGCTACTGTGATAGGTTTCACACAGATGCATTCTGTTTCGTCAACACTCAGGATAATTTGTACATTTGAATTTGATAAGTGTGCTGAGATTTATTTTTAATTCTCAAAAATATTTTGGTATTATTCTCAGTCCAAAGTGGTAAACCTGGGAGTATTGGCACAAAAAACAGAATTGTACATGCAGCTGGAAGGTGCTCTGAACACCAACAATTGTGAGTGACTTGTCATTATTTTCTTGGATATGCTTGGTATTTATTGCATTGATTTAAATTACACTACTCCTGATATTGATAATTACCTATTCATCATGAATTGTAATTAAAGATAAATAATTCTAAAACAATAATCAAATGTTTATAATTTCTCCTTCCCTGCACAAGCCTCCCATGTTTTGGCTCAAATAAAGAATATTTTCAGTCTGTCTTCAATTGAAGATTATAAAGGAAAAAGTGGAGTGATCCAGAAAAAGGTCCAGAGTGGACGAAGAGCTGAAAGAAATTAGCGTTAGTTTAAATAAACATGTATAGGGAAATTTAATGGAACTGAAAGCTGATACATAGCCAGGACCATATGACCTGCATCCCATGATTTTGAAAGGGTTTTCTTTTTAAGACGGTTGATGTACTGGCTGTCATCTTTCACCATTGCATTACATCTCTGATTGAAAGTTGGCAAAGTAATTCCACTATTTAAGAAAGAAAAAGAGAAAAAAAACACACTTTTTCTTTCTTAAATAGTGGAATTACTTTGCCAACTTTCAATCTCAGAGATGTAATGCAATGGTGAAAGATGACAGCTGAAGGGGCTGAAGATATAATAACCTGCCATCAATAGTGGGAAATTGCTGGAATCTATTCTTGAACAAGTGGTAATGGGACACATAAATAATAACAATAGGATTGAACAGTAGACTTGTGAAATTTATGAAAAGAAAATTTGTTTGGAATCTATATTTGCGATTGCATATCACCAAATAGGCAACGGAGAACCAGGGGAAATGGGAGATTTGAACTTTCAGAAGACCTTTGTTCAGTTGCCACTCTGGGTTATTTATTAAAATTAGAGCACATCTGCATGGATTGAGGATTGGTTCATTGGCAGTAAAGAGAAAGTAGAAGTGAATGGGTATTTTTGAGTTGGGGAATTGTGATCTTAATTGGGCATTGCAGGGTTCAGAACTAAGGTTCTAGTTGGCAATCTTTATCAATGATTTGGATGTGTTGTTCAAGTGTAATTGTTCAAATTTGCTGATGGCACAAAAATGTATGGTAATGTAGCTCTGAGGAGGATGCATAGACTTATGGGGGGATCTAGATGACCATTATGAATGGGTTAGGATGTTGCAGGAAGAGATATAAGGCAGAAACATGAGAGATAGAGAAAGTAATTTTTTTATGGTATTGCTTTTCAGATGAGCCTAGTTCTCTGAATCATAAAGCTGAAGTACGGATACAGGAAGCAATTAGGAAGGCAAACAGTGTGTTAGCCTCGAAAAAGAGAAGTTGAGTACAAGAGTAAAGATCTCTTACTGGCATTATATAGGGCCCAGTTAAATAATGTTATGTATGGTCTATTAGAAGCTAACTATCCTAGTTAGCTCTTACCAGCAACTCTGGAGGATATGGACAGATGACATTTTGGATCAAGACCCTTCTTCAGAATAATTGTGCTTTGAGGGGGAAAAGGCTGGAAGAGAAGTGGGGGTGGGACAAAGCCGGATAAGTGACAAGTGAATGCAGTTGGGGGTAGGGCTGTTTGGTAGATTGGTGGACAAAAAGGCCAGAGGTGAAAAGCCGACAAAAAGCTGTGAATGCCCCATGAGGCCTTTGTGAAGATGTATCAGATATTCAATCAAATTCTTTTTTGTTTCAATCTACAGGATTAGAAAATATATTTATAATTCTGGGAAAATCAAGTGCAGAGAACATGTGCAGGAAAATATTGCAGATGTTTTTACATTTCATCTGCAAAAGTTAGGATCAGCACTGTTGAGCTGATTTACGGTTCTACATTTGAAAGGCTCTTTTATGATGCTGTATTATCTGTTGTGAACCTAATTAAGAAGTCACTAGATTTTCAACTGGTTAAATTAGTTGGGTTTAAGAATGGAACATTTTGCTAATGTATTTATTTGCGAATTGATTTCCCCTGTTGCAAATAAACAATAATTGCATGCTTTTGATTGATGAAAATACCATTGACCAAATCCTTACTATCTAAAAGAGCCAGATAAAGAGCAGATCCAAAATACCCCAAAATATCATTGGAAAGTGGCTAAACGATAAATTGAGTGCATGATATCCAAAGTTAGTTGATGATGCAAAAATAAGTGGGAAGGCATGCAGTGATGAGAACATTTGGACTCTGTGACAAGATAAGCTGAGTAGGAGGGTGAAAACTTGGCAAATGGAATTTAATGTAGGAAGGTGCGAGGTCATGCACTTCTGAAGGAAGAATAAAAAAATAGAATTATTTGGAGGGAATTAGTTTTTCTTTTACATAAGACATACCCTTAGCATATACATACAGAAATTATTAAGAGGGCAAATGACATATTGGCCTTTGTTACGAGGGGATATAGATTTTAAAATCAGAAATATTGTTATAATTGTACTTACTGTTGGTGAAACCACAGTTGGAAAACTGCCTATAGTTTTGGTTCTAAGAAAGGATTGGCTAGCATTGCAGGTAGTTCAAATGGTTTTTGATAATCTATTGCTTGGATGAAAGCGTTGTCCTATAACAAATGGCTAAAATAAATCTTACACCCAATACAGCAAAGACACAAGTGATGAAGATCCACTCCAAAACCAGCAACCCTATCCTCATGCACAGCACTGCCCTGGAGGAGGTAGAAACATTCACATATCTAGGCAGTGTTGTGGACACCACCGGAGGGGCAGATGCAGACATAAAAAGCAGAATCAATAAGGCTAGGGTGGTGTTTAACATGCTCAGGAAGATCTGGAGCTCAAAATACATCTCAATCAACACCAAAATACACATCTTTAATTCAAATGTGAAGCAGGTAATGCTGTATGGATCAGAGACATGGAAAACAACAAAACACACAACAAACATGCTGCAAACATTCATTAACACCTGCCTCAGGAGAATACTAAACATCTGGAGGAGAGACAAAGTAAGCAATGTGGACCTGTGGAAAAGAACAAGCCAGGATCCCATTGACTTACAAATTCGAAAGAGAAAATGGAGTTGGATTGGACACACCCTCAGAAAACCTGCCACAAACATCACCCGGCAAGCCCTGAAATGGAACCCCCAAGGAAAAAGGAAAAGAGGTTGCCTCAGGAACAGTTGGGGAAGAGGTGTCCAGGCAGAAATATCTGGGAGTGGGCTCAACTGGGGAGATCTCGAAAGAACCGCCAACAACCGAGTGAGGTAGAGGACATTTGTCAATGGCCTATGGGAGCAAATGGCTTAAGAAGAAGAAGGTGCGAGGTCATGCAGTTCTGAAGGAAGAATCAAAAAATAGAATTATTTGGAGAGAATCAGTTATTCTTTTGCATAAGACATAACCTTAGCATATACATACAGAAATTATTAAGAGGGCAAATGACATATTGGCCTTTGTTACGAGGGGATTTAGATTTTAAAAGCAGATATATTGTTCCAATTGTACATACTGTTGGTGAAACCACAGTTGGAAAACTGCCTATAGTTTTGGTTCCTTTAAGAAAGGATTGGCTGGCTTTGCAGGTAGTTCAAAAGGTTTTTGATAATCTGTTGCTTGGATGAAAGCGTTGTCCTATAACAAATGGCTAAAATAAATTGGCTCTGTATTCTTTGGAATTCGGAAGAATTGAGGGGTGGTCTGATCGAAAAGGGCGTGCCGGGGTAGATTCCAAGATGTGGTAGAGTCTTGACCATGGGTGGTAATTATTTCTGTCTTAAGGTAGGCTCCTGTTATTTCCATTGCCATGGAAATAAAAACTTTCTCTGCCTTTCATTGAAACTGTGGCTGTTGTTAGACATGGAGTCAACCCATTGTTTCTTATTTCATTACAACCAACTGGACATTCTGTGTGCCAAATTTATTGCTGCAAGCTCATGAAACTGAATTTTATAAAGGGGGATTGTATCTTACCCGAGATTCTGTTCCACCCTGCAGTCATATTTATGTCAGTGTCTTAATTGCCACAGGTGATTTCTTAAAGCAGTTCCTGATTCAGAATCAATCAATCCTGAATACTTTTCCCTTGATTACACTTAATAATAATAATAATACATTTTATTTATATAGCGCTTTTCATATACTCAAAGACGCTTTACAGAGATTTTGAGAACATAGGGAAATTAATAAATAGATAAATAAGTAAATAAATAAATGAACAGAGAAAGGAGACAGTAGGTGAGGTGACCTTCAGTGGTTGAAGGCAGTACTGAACAGGTGAGACTTCAGCGATGTTTTGAATGTGGTGAGTGTGGGGGAGTCTCTAACGGTTTGGGGTAGTGAGTTCCATAGGGTGGGAGCAGCGATGGAGAAAGCCCTGTCCCCCCAGGATCTGAGTTTAGTCCGGATGTGGGGGGATAGGAGATTGGCAGCGGCAGAGCGGAGGGTGCAGGTGGGAGTGTGCCTGTGGAGGAGGTCGGTCAGGTAGGATGGGGCCAGGTTATGGAGGGCTTTGTAGGTTATGAGGAGGATTTTGTACTGGATTCTCTGGGGGATGGGGAGCCAGTGGAGTTTATAAACGACGGGGGTGATATGGTCACGGATCGAGGTGTGTGTGAGTAGACGGGCAGCGGAGTTTTGAATGTATTGAAGTTTATTGATGATTTTTGAGGGTGCGCCATAGAGGAGGCTGTTGCAGTAGTCCAGACGGGAGGTGATGAAGGCGTGGATGAGGGTTTCTGCAGCTGTGGAGGAGAGGGATGGACGGAGACGGGCAATGTTTTTGAGGTGGAAGAAGGCTGTCTTTGTGATGTGTTTGATGTGTTTGTCGAAGGAGAGGGTTTGATCAAGGATGATTCCAAGATTCCGGATGTGAGGTGAGGTGGATACTGGGAGACCATCAATGTTGAGGATGAAGTTTTGGGTGGATTTGGTGAGCATTTTTGGACCAATGATGATGATTTCAGATTTGTTGCAATTGAGTTTGAGGAAGTTTGATTGAAGCCAAGATTTTATTTCAGTAATGCAGTTTGTCAGTGTAGAGTGTGTGGTGGAGGAGATTGACTTGGTGGAGATGAGGAGCTGGATATCATCGGCGAAGCAGTGGAAGTTGAGACCATGACGGCGGATTAATTGACCAAGGGGGAACAGGTAGAGGATGAAGAGGAGGGGGCCAAGGACTGAGCCTTGGGGGACACCTTGGGGGAGGGGAGCGGTGGGGGATTTACAGTTGTTAATGGAGATGAACTGGTGTCTGTCAGAGAGGTAAGATTTAAACCAGGATAGGGCTGTGCCGGTGATGTTAAGGGAGGTTTCAAGTCGGGTGAGGAGAATGGAGTGATTTATGGTGTCAAAGGCGGCGCTGAGGTCAAGTAGGATGAGGATGTTGAGGTTGCCAGCGTCGGAGGAGAGGAGAATGTCGTTTGTGATTTTGAGGAGCGCAGTTTCAGTACAGTGGTTTGAGCGGAATCCAGATTGGAAAGTTTCATACAGGTTATTGGTAGAGAGGTGGTATTTTAGTTGGGAAGCTACAGCACGTTCCAAAACTTTGGACAGAAAGGGTAGGTTGGAGATTGGTCTGAAGTTGTTTGGTGTGTCAGGGTTTAGACCAGGTTTTTTCAGAATGGGGGTGACAGCAGCGATTTTGAGGGATGGCGGGACGATGCCAGTGGACAGGGAGGAGTTTATTGTTGCAGTGATAAGTGGAGAGAGAGCAGGAAGGCAGGCCTTGACAAAGCTGGAGGGGATGGGGTCCAGAGAGCAGGTGGCAGTTTTTATTCCTGTGAAGAGGTCAGAGAGGTCGGTGGTGGAGATTGGGGAGAACTGAGGCAGGGGCTGACAGGATAAGGGGGGGCAGGTGGTTTGAGGGGGAGCAGGTGCGTTGGTGGTTAAGGTGCTGTAGATGTTGTCTATTTTGCTTTGGAAGAATGAAAGGAAAGTGGTGCATTTGTCAACTGTGAATGATTGGGAGATGGTGTCCAGGGGGCTGAGGAGTTTGTTTATTGTAGAGAAGAGTGTTTTGGGGTTTCCGGAGCCAGAGTGAATTATTTGAGAGTAGTAGGTGGAGTGGGCATGGGAGAGGGCATCTTTATAGTGCTGTATGTGGTCTTTGTAGGCTTGGGAGTGAATTGTGAGACCTGTTTTGTTGCGGAGTCTTTCAAGTTGACGGGCATGAGTTTTCATCACGCGGAGTTCAGGGGTAAACCAGGGAGCAGAGTGGGTGAAGGAAACTGTTTTGGTTTTTATAGGTGCAAGCTGGTCGAGGCAGGAGGAGAGAGTGCGGTTGTAGTAGTCAGTGAGGTCAGAGGGGCTGTGGAGGTCAACGAAGGGAGAGGCGGACATTATTTCAGAGAGGGAGGATGAGAGCGAGGTAGGTGAAACAGAGTTCAGCTTGCGGAAGTTTATTTTGCGTTTTTGCTTTGGAGCTGGGGTGGGAATGTTGACGGACATGGTGATGGCTAAGTGATCAGAGAGGGTGGGGTCGGAGCCAGAGAGGTGATGTAGATTTAGTCCAGTGGAGCAGACAAGGTCCAGAATGTGCCCACGGTTATGGGTGGGAAAATTTACGTGTTGAGTGAGGTTAAAGCAGTTGAGTATTTCAGTGAAGTCAGCGGTTATTGTGGAGTCAGTGGAGTCCATGTGGATGTTGAAATCACCGAGGAGGAGGATTGAGGGGGAGAGAGAACAGAACTGGGTCAGAAAGTCAGAGAAGTCAGAAAGGAATGATGGGTGTGGTTTGGGAGGGCGGTAGACAACTGCCATGGCTAATTTTGTGTGGCCAGAGAGTTTGAAAGCCAGGTGTTCAAATGACGGAGCAGATAAGATGGAGATGAGGTTGATCTTGAAGTCCTGTCGGTGAATTACGGCAATCCCACCACCTCGGCCTTCCGAGCGTGGTTTATTGATGTAGGACAAATTAAAATATTTCTCCACGTAACTTTGGTCTGTGAGACTTAATTGAAGTAATTATTACAAGTTGTTTTCCTTCTGTGTTTTTTTCAGTAATCGAGATTTTCAGTTTGTCACTAGCATAGTCCCTTTTCTGCCCTTCCCTTGAAAATTGGTTCATAACATCGCAGTGGGTAAATGAAAACTGGGTTGAATAGTTCCTTAAAGAGCGATCATTTAATTATTTAAATGTAAAATGAAAAAGATGACTAGAACTCTGTGATTTAGATCACAGCAGCTCCATTGATAGTTCAAAGAAATGTGGAATATCATTCTGTTATTTTCAATATACAGTTGAAAAGATCCGTTAGCAAGGAAGGATGACAAAATTCTGATTACAGAAATGAGGCCAGAAATTGCAACACAGAATTTTTAATGTATATGGTTGAAGTAAGTGACACAGCAGCAATGTTAAAAGACCGTGTGTTCCTGATCTTTCTCATCACAATTCAATCACATTCACAGGGCTCCTTCATTTTTGCTGTGTCATGGTCTTGGAATATCTTCCACAGAGGATATACATTCTCCACTTGTGGGTGTACATTCACTGCCTGAATATTGCAATTGAAGGTGTGTAGGTACCTTCTGAAGAATAACAAGAGGTAGCAATATAAAGCTGGTCTTGCAGTGATATGTAAACTATAGTATAGTTTAAAATTTAATAGTTCTTGACAATTTTGAGTGCGGCTGTGGAAAAATATTCGGATTCTGTTCTGAAGCATTTATATCTTTGAGGGGGGTGGTGTGCAGAATTTTGTTCATTGTCATAAATTATATTCCACACCAAAAGAAATGGGATAAATTTGCATATTTTTCCCTTGTGTGGGTGATTTCTCATTTAGTTGCAATTGTTTTAAAATCTTGGTTGTTATAAATAATTGTAACCAAATGAACATTCAAATAAATAGTTTCAAAGGAATTGAAAATTAATTTGATTAATTTGTTTTCTGCAGATGACCATGTAATTAAACTTTTGAAAGGAATGGGACCGTCGAATATCGACATTGAATTGAGGAGCTTGGCCCCAGAAGGAGGAGGTTCTTTGAATGTGATGCAGAGCTTTCTTCAAATGATCAGCTACATGCTTTGTACAAAGCGTGATTTTGAATTGGCTCAGGCCTACCTGGCACTGTACTTAAAGGTAAATTTGGAAACCGATCATTTCATTTTGCAGCTTCATTTCACTGTAGGAGGGTGAAAGACACAATTCCATGTTTATCTTTCAATCAAATATTGCGAGATGAAATCAATGACATAGCATCCCATCCTTGTCAACACTGGTTGGCTGCCTCAAAATATATTTTTAAGAGAGCTCTCATGACCATGAATGACCACATGATTGCATTTTTTAAAAATTGGTTGATATAAAATGTTGAAGCTCAAAGTTTAATTATTGTTGTAAAAATTAATTCAGCAACCATTTGTGAAAAACAAAATCTTGTGATTATGAAATGATTCATCAAATGTTGTACAAAACTAAATGTGACCTCAATTAATATATATAAACTTCCATGTATACTCAGTCATCATTTTTTATTTGTGGTGAGCCAAAATACATTTAAGAACATTGTAGGCTTTGAAATAATTGAATGAGATTTGACAATTGAGCAGCCTATTTATGAAAAGGAAATTATATCTGAAGTCTAATTTGTTTTAAAGTAAATAATTGAATAATTAAGCATGAACTTGAGTGTAATGTCTGTGGTCTTTCAGAAGGCTTTTCATAAGGTGTTGCACAAGATCATGAAACAAGTGATAAATGATGGTAAATCAGAATGGGCTGTTTTCAATTGGCAGTTCTATTTTAGTGCACGTTCACACAAAGTAGCGATTATGATTATATTCATTGCATGAATGAAATCTCATGACAGTTTTTTCAATCATTAGGGGAAACCTAAGTATTTGGTGTTTAACTACTGGCATGATGATTTTTCAAATATTGAAATTGATTGAAATATGCAGCATGGAGCCAGGTCCTTTGGTCACCGAGTCCATGTCGACCATTAATCACCCATTCACATTAGTTCTATATAATCCCACTTTTGCATCCTCTCCCATCTTACCAGTGGATGTTTATAGAGATCAATTAACCTATAAACCCATATGTCTTTGGGATGCAGGTGGGGAGAGAGAGGACCAGGAGGAAACCAGGGAGAATGTGCAAACTCAACACAGGCTGTCACGATCGAACCTGGGTCTCTGGCGCTTGAGACATCATCTCTACCACAAATCTTTAAATCCATTCTTTTAAATTGGAATCTTTTTTAAATTTATGATATTCATAAGAAAATGATATGTTAACTGCCATGTTTGGAAAGAAGGATAAGATCCTTGTGAAATACATCAGTATTGTTTTAGATCAGTACAACCTAGGAACAGCCATTTCGACGCACAATATCTATGTCGAATATTGCAAATTAATTCTTTCGACCTGCACATGCTCCATATTCCTCCATTTCCCCAAATTTTCATGTGCCTATCTAAAAGCCTCTTAAACGCCACTATTGAATCTGCTTCCACCACCACCCTGGCAGCATGTTCCACTCTTGGTGTTAACACTCTTGCACATCTCCTGGAAACCTTTCCCCCTTGACCTCAAAACTATTCCCTCTAGTATTTGACATTTCCATCTTGGGGTAAAAAGATTCTGACTCGTTAACATATGTATTAATTATCTAAACTAGGTCACTTCAGGCAGTTCAGAGGAAACTTGGAGTTTCAGAGGCTAAGGTGTGACCTGATAAATGTATAAAATGATTTCACTGAAGTTATAGTTTATTAACTTTAAGTTATGTGGTTACTGAACTCATACATTTTAAAATATCATTCAGAGTCCACATTGCATCATTCATTATGCTGGATCATATCTGTCCTCATTTACAAATATGTTAATGTTCTTCTTTTTCTCTCCTGCCATTGCAGCTCCATCTCAAGGTTATTGCTGCTGAGCCAGTTCTATTGGAAGAAATGTCTAAAGTCTCAGTGCTGTTGGAAGAAACATGGATGCATTTGCAAACTCTATTCAATAAGAGCATGTGTCTCCTAGGCTACATGAAAAGTGCTCTGTTGTAGACTGAAAATTAGCACTTCAGTGATTTAGTGCCTATTCTACTTTATCACACCCACACGTTATTATGCCACTTTTTGTTTTGTTATATACTGTGCGTTGTCATGGATAGAAATTGCATTTTAGATACAATTTCTCCATTTAAGGTTTTAAGTATTCTGTTGACTATGATTTCGCAAACTTGTGGTACTGATGGCTTATTTTAATATAGACCTAAAATAAGTTTATATAGAGGAGAAAATTGTCCAAACCTTACCAAAGTATGCATTTTGTGGATCATCTATTTTCTTTATATGCTCCAGTTATTTATCATTATTGGTAATATGTAAATAAATTTTATTATGGAATTGTCATCTGTATTTTTGCAAGGTTCTACATTGAATTAAAAATAATGTTTTATAGAATTAACCATTTTATGTACTCGCATTATCTATTGTTTTGTATATTTTATATGGTCCTAAATTAAACCTGGCTATTTTATTAGTTACTAGACCATGTGGACCCTTTGGGCCCATTCCTTGTAGAAGGGGGACAGGGAAGGGGAGAGGGTGCCACTCACCTCGGCCCCATGGACCCAAAGCCTCTCCTGTATTGGTCTAGCACCCTCACCTCACCCACTCACTCCCCCTTATCCCCCCTCCTCCCCCCCATTCACCCATTCCATCCCCCCCCACTCCCCCCACCCCCACTCCCCCCCATTGTTGCGCTGTCGTGTACAGGCACAAATATATTAATGTACACACAAACAAACAGTTTTATATATATATATATATATATATATATAGTTATACCTCTGCAAAGTAATAATCAGAAGAATTATTACATAGATCTATTAATGTTATTGAATTATATAAACAATACTCATTTAGAAAGGAGGATCAATGCCAATATGCACAAAAATATTGGGAATTATAGCTTAACAGGCTAAGAAATAAGAAAGACAGAATAAGGTCATGGTGAGGAATAGGAAAGGAGTAAACCAATTAAAGCATGCAGTTAATTTGACATGAGAGAACTTGCGTAGGATGCAAGAATGGTGAATATTAAATATGTAATTAGCACATAAGTAGTGAAGCTGTAGAACTAGCAGTAATAGGGAAAAGTGCATAACTAAAGATCTGTCCTGGCCCAGCATATTATTGCAATTACAGGGAAAGCTCATCAGGCCTCTACTTCCTCTGAAGTTTGAGGAGATTCGGTATGTTGCTAAATATTCTGTTGAACTTCCATGGATGTACAGTTGACAGATGCTGACTGGTTGTAACGCAGCCTGGATTAATAATTAATGCCCAAGAATAATGAAGGCTCCAGAAAGTAATGAACATTTCCCAGTCAATCACAGGTATTGACCTCCTCACCATTGAAGGGGTCTACATGAAGTGCTGCCTCAAAAGCAGCTAATATGAAAGACCCACACCATCCTGGCCATGCTCCCATCTCGCTACTACCATCGGGAAGAAGGGTACAGAAGTCAAGTTTATTTGTCACATACACATACACGATGTGCAGTGAAATGAAAGTGGCAATGCCTGCGGATTGTGCAAAAAAAATTACAATTACAGCATATAAATTAAAATTAATACAGAAAAGAAAATTTATAGTTATAAATTTGGAGTTATAATAGTTAACAGTCCTGATGGCCTGTGGAAAGATACTCCGTCTCATCCTCTCCGTTTTCACAGCATGACAGCGGAGGCGTTTGCCTGACCGTAGCAGCTGGAATAGCCCGTTGCTGGGGTGGTAGGGGTCCCTCATAATCTTGCTTGCTCTTGATCTGCACCTCCTGATGTATAGGTCCTGCAGGGGGGCGAGTGTAGTTCCCATGGTACGTTCTGCCGAATGCACTACTCTCTGCCGGGCCTTCCTGTCCTGCGCATAGCTGTTCCCAAACCAGACTGATGCCCAAAAACTAACCTTCCAGTTCAAAAACACCACCTCCCCATCAACCATCTGGCTGTTGAATCACACTGCTTTACCCTACCTCAGCAACGATGTGCAATAGACTTTGTTTAGGTTGTATTTCATACTTCGCTTTGTACGATTACATAGAATAATTCAGGTACATGCTCTTCAGCCCATAATGTCTGTCCTAACACACATCCCTGCAGAACATCACTTGTAACAAACCTGCAACCAGAATAACATCCTTCCACTACTATCTTATTTATAATATGGGTAAATCAATTCCCAATCCACTGTGGATCTCATGCATTTTAATCTTCTAGATCAGCCTACGACGAGAGAATTTATCAAATACCTTACCAAATTCCATGTAGTAAACATCCACTGCCATACCCTCATCAATCACCTTTGTAATCTCGCAAAAAAACAAAAATTAGTAAGACATGACCTGCTATGGACAAAACCATGCTGAGTGCCTGTATTTATTCCATCCTCTTCCAAATGCTATCCTGAAGTATCCATACCGGTAGCTTTCATACCGCAGACGTGAGTTTCACCGACCTTTGACTTCCTGGATTATTTTACCTTCCCTTCTTAAACAGAAGTTAAACAGAACAGGAACAACATTGGCCATTCTCCAGGACTGCCAGACGCTAGAGAGGATATTAAATCTTTGTCAAGGCCTCTGAATTCTCCCCCCTTGTCTCAATAACCTAGGATGTGCCTGTGCAGCTGCAACAAGTAAGAATCTCATTATTCTGTTCCCGGTGCATATAACAATTAAACACACTTAACTCTCAAGACTTTCTTTTGTAATCTGGGCAATGGTTTTGAGGAGGGAGTTTCAAATTTTAGACCCAATGAAGATGGAGTGTTGATATTTCTAAATCGGTGTGCTTGAGATTGGTAGGTGTAACCTCAGAACCAGCAAGTAAATGGGATAACACTCTTTACTGTTTTACTGCCGTATTTGGCTTGGATGGTTTTAAGCTTCTTGAGAGTTGTCCTATCCCTTTTCTCTCGTAATATAAATCGTGAGATTTATATTTACTTTCATTGTACTAAATCATGTTAGTTCCTATTCAAATATATTCTTTCCTTGAAATTTGTTATCTGTAGCCTTGAAAAAGATGGTTTGCCCAAAAGTTGTCTCAGATTTGGAAAGATTCTAGACTTATAATGGTCATGTATTTGTAGTGTGTTTTACTTTTTTCCTTTACAGGTTATTTACCACTGCCTATAAACCTGCAGAGACATAAACTGTGATAACAAACCATTTGGTAGATAGCAAGCAAGAGTGCCACTTTTATGTTAAAAGTACAGTTAGATGGAATGTGAAACCAAGGTCCTATTGATTGACTGGGTAACTTTCCTACATATTGGCCAATATTTATCCCTCAATTATTGTCAATGTAAACCTCACCTTTGACACGGTTTATTATTTCTTTCACATGTACGTTAAGACTATCCTTTTCAGGATAAAGTCACTTCTGTACAGACTTGGAAAAACTAAATTGTTCCCATTAATGTTTTTATGTAGAGTAAAGATATTTGGTTGTGTAAGAAGGAGCTGCAGATACTGGTTTAAACCGAAGATAGACAGGAGTAACTCAGTAGGACGGCCCTTTCTCTCTATAGATATTTGGTTGCTTCGTTTGGAACATTACTGGGACGTTTGATCGGAGGTTGAAACTGTTTCCACTGGCAAAAGTAGTAGTGATATTTTTTTCAAAGAGCTAATGCTAGTAAACTGAACAATTCTCTTGATTGCTTAAAGAATTGGAAGGAATAGCACATTCCTAATAGCACGCTGTGAAATCCTTTGCAACGGGTTTGTGGTTTTTCTTCATTGATGCTACCTGAGCTGTGGAGTTTTTCCCCCCAGTGTTTTTCTTTTGCATATTTCCAGGGTCTGCAATGTTTCACTTTGGGTTATTCACGTCAATCTGTGGTCTAGCCTCAGCCGCCACCGCGTCGGGAACGGCGACCGTTACTCCCACACGCACGTGCCCATTTCAAACTCCCAGTCACTGCACACACCGTACCCTTCACTGGAACCGGTAATTTTGTCATATAAAAGGATCTATAAAACTTAAACCTGCTGATCCATAGACAACACTAGTTGGATTTAGTACAGTGATAACGGCGAAGTTTGACAGCGCAAACTATGACAACAGTAAATGCGTTATTTAAGAATTGAAATGCAAGTCGCTGCAAGTTGCACATGGGAGTGGTAATAGGCGGGTGCTAGGACCCGTGCAAGCCGAGAGCTGTGCATGTTTGGAACATTCAGGTCATTGGAGTGAATGGGTCCTTCTGCTAAAAACAAGGAGAGGTTATGCACACCCGTGGCTCTCGCCCCCCAAACTTCGCCGTTGTCGTTTTGAACATAGGGGTTAGCTCGGTGATTTCGCTGAAATCAAGGGAAGGAATCATACGTTGTTGGAGACACGAGAGACTGCAGATGCTGGAATCCTGAGCAAATCACACGCGCCCGCGCCCACGCGCCCACACCGGCTCTCAACGAGCCCGTTGGTCGCGGGGCGCTGTGAGTGCAGCTGTTCGCGTCCACCGTGAAGTTAAGGCAGTGGAGTTCAGCCGCCCGTAGCAACGATGAAACTTGCCAATGGCAAGAATGTTACCAGTGCAGCGTCGAGTTACTGGGTTGATGGGTCCAACAAAGAGCACATCCTGCAAGATTACTACGATATAGAAGCAGAACTGGGACGGTAGGTCAGCAACTGATTCCATTTCGGACATTTCATCAGCTGCTCAAAATATTTCTAAATACCGTTTTGTTGTTGCAGGTTTGATTAGGGTAATGTTGGGGGCAGGATATCACTATTCTTTCTTCGTTAAACTTCCAAACAAATATATTTTTTAATCCTGCCCGTTTCCCTATTTATTGTCTGAGGTCCAAGGCAAAAAGAACAAGATTGATGCATAGAAGTAAATATGTATAAATAATATTAACACGAAAATTCATTGGGACGAAGCAGTCCCAAGTTTATTTTCATGTTATCTGTTGGCTTTCATAATTACGTAACGAATGGCGTTCAATTCACAGGTAAATACCGCATTGCCTTGCCTATACTACACGAGGATAATGGATTTATAAAACCGTATGTCCTAAAACTTCGTAAAATCCAGGAAGAATGTGGACGGGTTGGAAAGGGTGCAGAGGAGGTTTACCAGAACGATGCTTAAATTAGAGGGTATGGACCACATTGAATAGGTTGGAAACTTGGATTTTTTTTCACTGAAACGCCGAAGGTTGAGGGGAGACCTGATAGAAGGATGTAAAATGAAGAGGCATAGATAGGATATACAGTCAACCTTTTTTCTAGGATGAAAATATCAAATACTAGAAGGAATAGCTGGGATTGTAGTGGAGGCAGATATGATGGTGGCATTTAAGAGACTGTTGGTTAGGCATGTGGAAATGGTTGGACATGAAATGTGTAGGCAGATAAGAGTTGGCATACTGTCCCCATCATTGACTGCATCTCCCCACTGTCTTCATGAGCAGCCAACATGTTCAAAGGCTTTCTCAGCCGAATCATTCTTCTTCCTCTTCCCATTGGACAGCTGGTACAGAAGCTTGAAAGCGTGCTCCACCAGACTCAGAAACAGCTTCTGTCCCTCTGTTACCAGACATCTGAATGGTGTTTCCATTAGCTAAGGTACTGTCTGATTTTCCTCTACCTGATGGAAGAAATTGGACTTTGTCTCTGAAAATGTAATGTAATGCAAATGTAATAATACGGTGATTATGGGAGATTTCAACATGCAGGTAGACTGGGAAAATCAGGCTGGTAATGGACCCCAGGAAAGAGAGTTTGTGGAGTGTCTCCGAGATGGATTCTTAGAACAGCTTGTACTGGAGCCTACTAGGGAGAAGGCAATTCTGGATTTAGTGTTGTGTAATGAACCTGATCTGATAAGGGGACTCGAGGTAAAAGAACCATTAGGATGCAGTGATCACAATATGATAAGTTTTACTCTACAAATTGAGAGGGAGAAGGGGAAATCGGAAGTGTCAGTATTACAGTATAGCAAAGGGGATTACAGAGGCATGAGGCAGGAGCTGGCCAGAATTGACTGGAAGGAGGCCCTATCAGGGAAGACGGTGGAACAGCAATGGCAGATATTCCTGGGAATAATGCAGAAGTTGCAGGATCAATTTATCCCAAAGAGGAGGAAAGATTCCAAGGGGAGTAAGAGGCACCCGTAGCTGACAAGGGAAGTCAAGGACAGCATAAAAATAAAAGAGAAGAAGTACAACAAAGCAAAGAAGAGTGGGAAGCCAGAGGATTGGGACTTTTAAAGAGCAACAGAAGATGACTAAGAAGGCAATACGGGGAGAAAAGATGAGGTACGAGGGTAAACTAGCCAATATTATAAAGGAGGATAGTAAAAGCTTTTTTAGGTATGTAAAGAGGAAAAAAATAGTCAAGGCAAATGTGGGTCCCTTGAAGACAGAAGCGGGGGAATTTATTATGGGGAACAAGGAAATGGCAGACGAGTTGAACCGGTACTTTGGATCTGTCTTCACTAAGGAAGATATAAGCAATCTCCCAGATGTTCTAGTGGCCAGAGATCCTTGGGTGACGGAGGAACTGAACGATATCCACATTAGGCAGGAAATGGTGTTAGGTAGACTGATGGGACTGAAGGCTGATAAATCCCCAGGGCCTGATGGCCTGCATCCCAGAGTACTTAAGGAGGTGGCACTAGAAATTGTGGACGCATTGGTGATCCAAGGGAGGGGTTGGGGAGTGGGGGAGGAGGGAGTGGGGGAGGAGATGGTGTTGCACCAATGCAGGAGTGCTTTGGGCCCAACGGGTCCGGATGGATGGATGGATCTGTCTGTCTGTCCTCACCGTCGTCCCTTTGGCGCTAATGGAAGAAGTTTCATTGAAATCAGTGTTATATTTTTTACGTTATTCACATTTTAAAGTTTAAATCTATCTCCTAGGGAGGGAGGGAAGGGGGGGGATAAGGGGGGTTGAGGGGGATGGAGTAGGGGGGAGGGGAGGGGTGGGGGAAAGGGGGTGGAGAATGGGGGAGAGGGTGCAGCACCAATGCAGGAGAGGTTTGGGCCCAACGGGTCCACTTGGTCTAGTATATATTACTAAAACACTCGGTTTGTTTGTGCGTATGTGTGCACCATGCCGTTGTTCTTCTGCACAGCCAAAACGGTACACGATAGCACCACAATCTTTGACCCACCTTACTCACCATTAACCTGGGGAACGTTTGAAACAACTTTCATTCAAATTGAAGCTACATTTTTAAAGCTGGAGAGATTTTAAAGTTTCCAAAGAAACTGATTGGCCATGCACCTCAGGGGGCACCCTTGTCATGGTGCATTTCTTCCCTGACCTTCTTGATCTTATTTACTTCTTGAGAAATGTGGGCAGCTAGGTCAGTAATGTTAGAGGATTCATCAGGGATGTAGGTAGAACTCCTGTCCTACTACTGCACAGGCCCCCCCCTTGTGCTGCTAAAATGAAATCTAATGCCATACGGTTCTGCAATGCCACGGTACGGAGGGCTACTACCTCAGCTGTCAAAGAGGAGATGGCTTTCTGAGTATCCGCAAATGCATCAGCAGTGGCATTTGCCAACATTTCCATTGCAGAGGCCATGTTAATCAGTTCGCTTGAGATGCGGGCTGTACCATAAAAGGGAAAGGCAATCTTCCAGAATCGTTCAGACTCTGAGATACCTCGTTTGGACCTTAAGGGAATGTATATTTCAGCCAAATGCTGCACGGCTCTCAGATGAGGGACAATATACGCTAGGTAGCAGAGGCCCCTCCAATGGGTGGAGCCCTTCAGCCTGTCCCATCCTTGATCATCTCCAGGTAGCAGCCCAGGCAGCCAGGGGTATGCCCATGATCCACATACATAATAAGTACTGTTCAGCGGTCGGGATGGTCCCGTATGCCAAATTGAGGTGCAATTGCTGCTTCCCAAAAACACCCGCTACCCTCCATTTGACAATGACAAATGGCATCGACTAGTCGGTGAGGGTGAATGGCCAATTTAAATCATGGTATGTTCCCCACTCTAGCCTCATTTACCATCCTGCGTGGTCCAAATGGTGGTGTATACCATCCTGCAAAAATTGATTAGTTTCCTACTCTCGATAGAGGGACAAACACCTTTGTGTTATCGGGACCTATACGATATTGGCCTCCACCTACACAGCCATTACCCTGGATGACGTTATGAAAACAGTAAGCAGCTCGGACCTCTAAGATTAAAGGGAATGGGTAAGAGAGGTATCCCTTCCCCACTGGTATGGGGAACTTGGGTACACACCCAGCACGAACTGATATTGCTATGGAGAGCAAACCCGTAACTCAAGGATAAAAATACATTTTTTTCTTAATCCAGCCCTTCTGGGCCAGTCCCAGAAGAGCAAGAAGAATCAACAGTCTCATATTTTATCTTTCAATTTTCCAATACGCTTGCAATCGGTCAGGTGTATCCAGCGAGGGTTGTTGTCGATTTTAACGGCGGTTGGTGTGGTGAGTAGTATCCTTCTTTTATGAAGTGTTCTTATTTTTAACCCAGATTTGGCCCCTCTAGTCTACCACCGGCTCTCAGCGTACACCATTTGTCCATTTCCCCCATAATTACTCAGCTCCACTCAATTTCCATCTGTTTTGTGAAATCTGATAGGAATTAAACTAATACTGAGAGCTTGCTGCATTTATATCTGATTCCAATATCAGGCTGATCCAAAGAAATATGCAGTTTGGGAAATTTAGGATACGGTAGAGGATTAATTTTTCTTTTGCAAATTTAAATAAATTGTGACAAATTAAACCAAGGGTAGAATGATTGACTGCATGATATATTTTATAGATTGCAGGGAAACTGAAGGAAATGCAGGCAAAGCAGTACTTGAATGTCTTTCAATTTATTTGAAATACAAAAGCGGAGCTGATTATTATAAAAATAAGAGAATGTACATCATCAATTTAAACGTTTATTGATTGATGGCTGTGTTTAATTGATTTTGGGAAAATGAAAACAGTGTCTCCACACAAATCAGCTAATCTGTATACCAAGCACGACATTTGCCCAAAAGTGTTTGATTGTAAGTGTTCAAATATTCCATTGCAAGTGAAGGATACTCGTATGCCCTTGAGTACCACAAAATTATCAATTTTCACAATATAGTAGATGTGTCTCTTTATACGGTTCATTAGTTAAATGTTGGTATAGCAACAAGACTATAATTTACAAAAATAATGCAGATGGAGACCTGCTTTGTTAACCAGAAATTCTGTAGTACAGTCATTAATTTTTTAATTTGACACAATGCTGTGTATTAGGTTTTTTTGTATAAGGAAGTACAGGCTAAAATAAAGTTTGCACTCCAAATGGGGCTTCTTATTCACTTGCTCTTTCAAATCATTATTCTGTCACTAGACGTTCAAAGTAACGCCAACATCCTTTAACTTGTTTCGTGTATAGCCCGCTGCAAATAATTTTGGGCCAACATCTTTACAACCAACACATCAGAAGAAAGCTCTACACCACTGCTACATCTTGTCCTAAATAGTGCTGGACAATGAAACAATTAGGAGAAATAAGCTTCATGAGTCTCTTTCCTCAATGAAATAACAAGACTTCACATTTGAGTGTCGCAGTCAAGTCTGAAGCATTTCCTACCGCGTTCGGCCAGAAGTACTGATCTGTTGACATTTGGCCACTCTGAGAGACACTAGCATCACAGAAGTCTGTTTTAAGCCACTTTGATTTGCTCCACATTATCAAAAAGAGAGTGGGAGTTCTGTGAACAGCAAAGGCTATGAAAAAGCATCCTGGTTGATTACCAAAACTTGCACTTCAGATCTATCTGAGCTTCTATCATAAGAATATGTGTGAAGCACATAAGGGTCATTCTCTTTTCTCCTGTTGGGCAGAAGATACAAACGCTTGAAAGTACTACCAGATTTAAGACCAGCTTCTTCCCTGCTGTTGTCAGGGCCCTGAATGGACCTCCTGTATGCTAAGTATGAATTCCTGACCATCCAATCTACCGTGCGGCAATTTTTGCAATTTTCATCTCCACATTAGAGCTGTATTACGATTTTCTGCATTCTCTATTTATTTTCTGTTTTGCACCACCTGATGTTCTTGTGTATGGTATGATTTGCCTGGGTAGCACGCCACATTAGGTTGTCATTGTACATGTAACAATAACAAACTAATACCAAGACCACTTTGTATTTCTGCAAATGTATTAATATTATAATTGTAGTTGTAATTAATTTATTTGCTAAGTATGTAAAAACATACAAGGAATTTGATTTTGCCATACAGTCATACCAAAAAAGCAACAAGACACACAACTACATAAAAATTAACATAAACATCCACCACAGCGCATTGTGATGGAAGGCAATAGCGTATTATCTTCTCCCCTCTTCTCCCGCGGTTGGGGCAGTTGAACCATCCGCAGTCAGGGCGATCGAAGCTCCCACGTCGGGGCAACCGAAGCGCCCGCGATCGGGGTGATCGAAGCTCCTGCGGCTTGGAGCTCCCGAAGTCTGTCCCTAACCAATGGACTGCGAGCTCCACGATATTAAGTCTGCAGGCTCCCACAGTTGGGGCTCCCGAAGTCGATCCCCAGTAAAGGGACCACCAGCTCCACGATGTTAGGCCGCAGTGCGGATGGAGATACGATACAGAAAAGTCACATCTCCATTGAGGAAAAAGATTTTAAAAGTTTCCTCCACCCCCCAAATAATACAAAACAAAAGATACATTAAAACATACCTTTAACAACAGATTAAAAACAACAAAACAAAAAAAAGACGAGACTGACTGTTGGCGAGGCTGCTGTTGTACAGCACCACCTGGTAAAAATAAATGTATTAATGTAAAAATATTATAACCAATGGCAGCTTTGAGAGTTTGCTCCCATGGCATTTTAATATTAATTCTCAGGATGTTGTTAACATTGCTTATTTCAGTCAAGAAGTAGTAAGATTTCCCAACAGGCCACTGCTTTACTGAAATAAGTAGTCATGTGGTGGAAAGGCAATTAAAAAGACCTCTTGTAAGTCTTGCATGTAGTGATGATATGATTTGTTTACAAATGTATGCCATTATTCTTTCAATGCAAGGCAAGAAAAATACCAAAGAATTAATAGTTTACTTTTAATAAATGTTTAAAAAATATTTTGATGCATTCAGTTTCTCTCTGATGAACTGAATCAGTATGGTGAGACTGAAATATTTAGTTCAGTTTTTTCCCATAAATTAAACCATGATTTTTGCTTATTAATTGTTAAATATTTGGTTTTGTAAATGTTTTGCAGTTTCCTCTAAAATGCTGCAGAACATCATGTTCAAATATTTTCAATTATTAATGCCAAATTATCAGTTTATCAGTTGCAAGTTAAATATACAAATTTGAGTTCTCCAGATAATTGACAAATAAAGCTTCACATAGCCCATTGCTCATTTCAATAATGTCAAAAGAAAATTTAAAGGAAACAATTTTCTGTAAAAAAATAATTATCTATAAACATAAATGGACTGAAATATAACAAGTTAATTCAAATTAATATTTAGTTCAGTTTAGAAATACAGCATGGAAAATGGCTCTTCAGCCCACACTCTGACCATTGATCTCACATCCACACTAGTTCTATGTTAAACCACTTTCTCATCCATCCTGTACACATTAGGGACAATTTTACAGACCATTTAACCTACAAATCCACACATTTTGGGGTGTGGGAGGAAAACAGAAAACCCGGAGGAAATGCCTGAGGAAATTCCCGAAGGGAATATGCAAACTCCACACAGCGAGCATCAGAGCTCAGGATTGAACAGTATCTCTGATGCTGTGAAGCAGCAGCTCTGTTATGTATCCATTTAAAGATTAATAGATTTGTTGTGTGAAGATAATTAAAACTGATTTTCTGTTTACTTAGGGGTGCTACATCAGTGGTGTTTCAATGCAAACAGAAGGGCACTCAAAAACCTTATGCTGTGAAAGTGCTAAAGAAAACAGTAAGTCTTCACTGTTTAGACAAGAATCAATATTTTGCATTGTGCTAATAGGGCAGGATTTTTTTATGAGAAGCAGAAGCAAGTACAGTGCAAAAGAGAAAAATGGGGGCACACAAGACTGCAGATGCTGGTATCTTGATCAGAAAACAAACTACTGGAGGAACTCAGCCGGTCAGGCAACAACTGTGCAGGGAAATGGACTGACACTAGATGCTGCCTGACCCGCTAAGATCATCCAGCTGTTTTATTTTGCTGCAGATTCCAGCATCTGCAGTCTCTTGTTCCCATTATCGAGGTATCCTTAGGTATGAAAATATACCAGGCATATACTTTTGTCGATTACACTAAAATAGGAGGAATTGTTAACAGTGAAGAAGGTTGTCACAAATTACAGTGGGATTCTGATCAGCTCGGCACATGGTCTGAAGAATGACCAAAAGTGTTCAATTGACATAAGTGTGAAGTATTGCATTTTGGGGCATCACACCAGGGTAGGATCTTTGCAGTAAAAAGTGCCCTGAGGGGTATGGTAGAGCGTTTAATTGTCATATGTACTGGCAACAAAATTAAACTCTTACTTGCTCCAGCTTAACTGGCAAGTTAGCACCATAACACAAACAAAATATAATAAATAATAATACAACAAATTAATAACGGTAGGTCTAGATATCTGTAATAGTCCAAACAAAATGAAGTCCGTAGTGCAACCAGAGACATGACCCAAATGCCGAGATAGGATTGTGGTTAGTGTTGTGCAGTGTTCAAGAACTTAATGGTTGCTGGAAAAAAGCTGTTTTTGAACCTGTTGGTTATGATTTTCAGCCCTCTTATTAATTCATACTGATTGTCGTCTGCCGGTGTATAGGGGATGAATAGAGACCCAGTTCTTTGAGTTTGAAGATGTTTGGAGGAGATGATGGTATTGAACTCTGAGTTGTAGTCAATGAACAAGTAGCCTGTGTAGGTGTTCCTATTATACGTCCAGTGCAGCATGGAGAGCTAGCAAGATCGCATCCGCTGTTGATCTATTAGTCATAGATACAGCTCTTCGGCCCAACTTGCCAGACCGGCCAACATGCCCCAGCAGTACTATTCCCACCTGCCCACGTTTGACCCATATCCCTCCAAACCTGTCCTATCCATGTACCTGCCTAACTGTTTCTTAAATGTTGGGATAGTCCCTGCGTCAACTACTTTCTCTGGCAGCTTGTTCCACACACCCACCACCCTTTGTGTGAAAAAGTTGCCGCTCAGATTCCTATTAAATCTTTTCCCCTTCACTTTAATCCAATGTTCTCTGGTCCTCGATTCACCTACTCTGGGCAAGAGACTCTGTGCATCTACCCGATCTATTCCTCTCATGATTTGATATTCCTCTATAAGATTACCCCTCATTCTCCCGCGTTCCAAGGAATAGAGTCACAGCCTACTCAACCTCTCCCTATAGCTCAGACCCTCTAGTCCTGGCAACGTAAATATTGTCTGTATCCTTTCTAGCTTGACAACATCTTTCCTATAACATGGTGCCCAGAACTGAACACAATACTCCAAATGCAGTAACGTCTTATACAACTGCAACATGACCTCTCAACTTTTATACGCAATACTCTGACTAATGAAGGCCAATGTGCCTAAAGCCTTTTTAACCACCCTATCTAACTGCGACCACTTTCAAGGAACCATGCACCTACACTCCTAGATCCCTCTGCTCTACAACATTCCCCAAAGCCCTACCATTCACTGTGTAGGCCCTGCCCATGTTAAACTTCCTAAAATCCAACATCTCACATTTCTCTGTATTAAATTCTATCAACCATTCCTCAGCCCACCTGGTCAGTCAATCAAGATCCTGCTGCAAATTTTCATAACCATCTTCACTAGCTGCAAAACAACCCACTTTTGTATTATCTGCCAACTTGCTAATTTTGCCATGAATGTTCTCATCCAAATCATTGATATAGATGATAAACAGTAACGGGCCCAGCACTGAATCCTGAGGCACACAACTAGGCACAGGCCTCCAGTCCGAGAAGCAATCTTCCACAATCACCCACTGCTTCCTTCCATGAAGCCAATTTTCTATCCATCCAGCTATCTCTCCTTGGGTCCCATGCGATTGTGGCAAATTAAAGTGGGTTCAGGTCCTTATTAAGGCAGGAGTTGCACCATAACCAACCTCTCAAAGCAGTTCTTCACCATGGATGTTACTGCCACTAGTCTGTACTCATTGATGCATGTCACTTTGCTCTTCTTGGGCACCGGCTTTAGTGATGTCCTTTTAAAAGCTGGTGGGAATCTCAGACCTTTGTAATGAGAGATTGAAAATGTTTGCAAAAACTTCAGTCAGTTGGTCCGTGCAGATATTAAGAATGCAGCCAAGTATACCATTGGGACCGGACACTAATTGTGAAAGATCTTCTGACCTCAGCCTCACTGAGATTACTATTATCGAGGGCTGTGGAGGTCCGAGAAGGCACATCCAGCAGAGTGCACAGAGCAACATCCTAGGAGTACAAACACACAGTTTGCAGAAAGTGACGTCACAGGGAGTAAAGGCGGCATTTGATACCCAGCATAAGAATTGGGTCGGTATGTTGCAACTGTAGAAGACATTGGTAAGGCAACACTTGGAATATTGTGTACATTTTTGGTAATCCTGCTGTAGGAAAATTGTCATTAAGCTGGAAAGAGTGCAAAGAAGATTTAAAAGAATATTGCCAGGACTTGAGGACCTGAGTGATGGAGAGAGATTAGGCAAGCTGAGACTTTAATCCTTGGAGCACAAGAGGCTGATGGGTGACCTCGGAGAGGTGTATAAAACCATGGGCAGCATGGATAAAGTGAATGCAAAGTCATTTTCACAGGGAAAGTGACTCAAAATCTACAGGGCCTAGGTTTAAGGTGAGAAGGGAAACATTTAAGAAACTTAAGGGGCAATGTCTTCACATAGAATTTGGTAAGCTGATCAAGGCAGGTAGAAAATAAGATTTAAAGGATATATTTGGACAAATACATAGATAGTTAAAGTTTAGAGAGATATGGGCCGAATGCAAACGTATGCGCTATTTTAGATGGGCATCTTGGTTGGCACAGACAAGTTGAACTGAAGGGCCTGTTTCTTTGCTGTATTACTCTGACGGTAAATTTAACTGGGTAAATTGATCAATGGGTAAAACTATAGCATATTGATGGGACATGTTAACAAAGGTATGTGAAACAGAAACCATTATACCATTAATGCTTCTTTCCATTCAAAGAGGTCTGTGAAGACTAGCAACAAGGAACTGCAGATACTGATTTACAAAAAAGGCACATACTGCTTAAGTAACTTAGAGGGTCAGTAAGAATCTCTGGAGAACATGTTTAGTCACTCTTCTTCAAACTGATTGTAGTGGGGGGGAGGGGAAAAGCTAGAAGGGAAGCTGGGGGAGGATATAGCCTGGCAAGTGATCGGTGGACACAGGTGAAGGGGGTTTTTGATTTGCAAATGGTTGGATAAAGTCCTGAAATGAAAAGGCAAAGTGGAAGATAAGGATAGAAAAAGTGTGAAGAGTACGGGCAGAAGGGGAAAGGGAGAAATGATGTGCATCCATTTGGGGCACAGGCAACGAGCACTCGCTTGAGCCTCAGCTATGCCTGCCTTTTTGTTGGTTACATCGAAGAGTCCATGTTCCAAATGTACGGTGACACCATTCCCCAACTCTTTCTCTGCTACATTGACGACTGTATTGGAGCTGCCTCCTGCACCCATGGAGAAGGTGTTGATTTCATTAACTTTACCACTAGTAAATTCACTTGGATTAAACTCTTCCCCCCCATGCACCCTTTCTTCCCTCTCTCTTCCCTGCGTCCTACTTGGAAGCTCACCCATTTCTCTTCCCCCTGTCCTCTTCCACCTATATTCCTTCCTCTGGCTGCACATTTCATGCCTCTTCTATCCTTATCTCCTTCTCTCGCCTTTGTCCAATCATTTGCCAATCAAACCCTCCCCCCATATGTATCCACCTATCACTTGCATGGCTTTGTCCTGCCCACACATCTCTTCCAGCTTTCTTCCCCCCCTACTACAATCAGTCTAAAGAAAGGCCCTGACCCAAAACATCAGCTATCCATGTTCTCCAGAGATGCTGTCTGATTTTGTGAGGTACTTCAGCACTTTGTGTCTATTTTTGGGTAAAAGACTGGGTTGGACTGCTGGGGAAAAAGAGTATGCTTGCAAATAAAGGGAGAAGATAGAGAGTGAGATAGAGAGAGAGATAGAGAGAGAGATAGAGAGAGAGAGAGAGAGAGAGAGAGAGAGAGAGAGAGAGAGAGAGAGAGAGAGAGAGAGAGAGAGAGAGAGAGAGCAGAGAGCAGGGGAGAGAGAGCAGGGGAAAGAGCGAGCAGGGGAGAGAGAGCAGGAGAGAGAGAACAGGGGAGAGAGAGCAGGGGAGAGAGCAGGGGAGAGAGAGCAGGGGAGAGAGAGCAGGGGAGTGAGAGCAGGGGAGTGAGAGCAGGGGAGTGAGAGCAGGGGAGTGAGAGCAGGGGAGAGAGAGCAGGGGAGAGAGAGCAGGGGAGAAAACCTAGCAAGTTAAATTCAGAATTTGGAAATCAGTACTTATTTAATGAAGAAACTAGAGGACCCAGTTAGACCCAGTGTCAATGGCTGTGGTTGGTTTTCAGTTGGTTTTCTGTCCTGTGAATAATGCCGAAGCAAGTCTTTAGAAGTCTGAGGAAGCGTCCCGATTTAAAATGTCATCAACCCATGTTCTCCAGAGATGCTGCCTGACCCATTGAGTTATTTTGGCACTTTGTGTTTTCTTGTAAACCAGCATCCAGAGTTTCTTATTTCTGCAGGTCTTTTAATCCTCCGGGTAAGGTCTACTCCTGTTGTCATGGCCCTTGTTTTTTATACAAACTACAGATTTTACAGTAAAATCTTGGAGGGTAATGTTGGTTGTGCTTGATATATTAACATGATTGCACTTACTGTAGCCGTCAGCCTTCATGCATATGTAAATCATGCACACTGAGGACTTGGATTCCATTTCCAGAATGACCTGGAATATATGGCAAATGGACAGGCTATTTGCTTCAGTCAAACCTTCCCGTCTTTCCTCATTTAAATCGCCAAATGGCAGTAAAAAAAGTGATTATACTATGGAATGACGGATGCCAATATCAGTTAGAAACATAGAAAGTAGGTGCAGGAGTAGGCCATTCGGCCCTTCGAGCCTGCACCGCCATTCAATATGATCCTGGCTGATCATCCAACTCAGTATCCTGTACCTGCCTTCTCTCCATACCCCCTGATCCCTTTAGCCACAAGGGCCACATCTAACTCCCTCTTAAATATAGTCAATGAACTGGCCTCAACTACCTTCTGTGGCAGAGAATTCCACAGATTCACCACTCTCATCTCGGTCCTAAAAGACTTCCCCCTTATCCTTAAACTGTGACCCCTTGTTCTGGACTTCCCCAACATCGGGAACAATCTTCCTGCATCTAGCCTGTCCAACCTCTTAAGAATTTTGTACGTTTTTATAAGATCCCCCCTCAATCTTCTAAATTCCAGTGAGTACAAGCTGAGTCTATCCAGTCTTTCTTCATATGAAAGTCCTGCCATCCCAGGAATTAATCTGGTGAACCTTCTCTGTACTCCCTCTATGGCAAGAATGTCTCTCCTCAGATTAGGAGACCAAAACTGTACGCAATACTCCAGGTGTGGTCTCACCAATACCCTGTACAACTGTAGTAGAACCTCCCTGCTCCTATACTCAAATCCTTTTGCTATGAATGCTAACATACCATTCGCTTTCTTCACTGCCTGCTGCACCTGCATGCCTACTTTCAATGACTGATGTACCATGACACCCAGGTCTCGTTGCATCTCCCCTTTTCCTAATCGACCACCATTCAGATAATAGTCTGCTTTCCTGTTCTTGCCACCAAAGTGGATAACCTCACATTTATCCACATTATACTGCATCTGCCATGCATTTGCCCACTCACCTAACCTATCCAAGTCACCTTGCAGCCTCCTAGCATCCTCCTCACAGCTAACACTGCCCCCCAGCTTCGTGTCATCTGCAAACTTGGAGATGTTGCATTCAATTCCCTCATCCAAATCATTAATATATATTGTAAATAGCTGGGGTCCCAGCACTGAGCCTTGCGGTACCCCACTAGTCCATGCCTGCTATTCTGAAAAGGACCCGTTTATTCCTACTCTTTGCTTTCTGTCTGCCAGCCAGTTCTCTATCCACATCAATACTGAACCCACAATACCGTGTGCTTTAAGTTTGCATACTAATCGCTTATGTGGGACCTTGTCGAAAGCCTTCTGGAAGTCCAGATATAACACATCCACTGGTTCTCCCTTATCCACTCTACCAGTTACATCCTCGAAAAATTCAATAAGATTCGTCAGACATGATTTACCTTTCATAAATCCATGCTGACTTTGTCCAATGTTTTCACCACTTTCCAAATGTGCTGCTATCCCATCTTTAATAACTGACTCTAGCATTTTCCCCACTACCGATGTTAGACTAACTGGTCTGTAATTCCCCGTTTTCTCTCTCCCTCCCTTTTTGAAAAGTGGGGTTACATTAGCTACCCTCTAATCTAAAGAGTTTTGAAAAATTATCACTAATGCATCCAGTTGCTTTGGAGTCAGAGTTATACAGCACGGAAACAGGACTTATGGCCCAACCGGTCCATGCTACACAAATTGCTTAACTGAGCTAGCCAGACTTGCCTGTGTCTGGCCCGTATCCCTCCAAATCTTTCCTATCCATCTGTGTCTTTTAAATGTTGAGATTGTACCCAACTCACCCACTTCCTCTGGCAACTCGTTCCATGTATGCTAAAAAGAATTGCCCCTCAGTTTCCTGTTGAATCCTTCTCTTCTCCCCTTAAACCTCTGCCCTCTAGTTTTTGACTCCTCCACCCTGGGGCAAAGACTCATAAGATCATAAGTGATAGGAGTAGAATTAGGCCATTCGGCCCATTAAGTCTACTCTGCCATTCAATCATGGCTGATCTATCTCTCCCTCCTAACCCTATTCACCTGCCTTCTCCCCATAATCTCTGACACCTGTACTGTGGTTATTCATCTTATCTATGCCTCTCATTATATCATTTACCTCCATAAGGTTGATCATCGGCTTCCTATACTCGAGGGAAATTAGACCCAGCCTCTTTAGCCTCTCCTTATAACTCAAACGCTCCAGACTTGGTTACATCCTTGTAAATCTTTTTTGCACCCTTTCCAGTTTAATGCTAATATTTCAAAGGTAGCCGGTGAGAAGTTGTAGACTGTTCAGTAAAACCAGAAACAGCTGGATATGCTCAGCAGATCAAGAAGCATTTGGAAAGAGAGAAACTGGGTCTTACCTAACCATAAATATCTCTAAAATGTTCTGATTTTATTCCAGATTTCCAGCATTTATAGGATTTGGGTTTTCCATTTTCTCAATTGCTTTAGAGTTACCACAACCTACAATTAAATAAATTAAAACTAAAACAGGTGTAGAATAATTTTGAGCTAGAAAACATTAAAAAAAATTATTATAACATTTATATTATGGAAAAGCTAAGTTATATTTTACTTTCTACTGTTTCACAGGTAGATAAAAAAGTAGTTCGAACTGAAATAGGAATTCTACTTCGACTCTCCCATCCCAATATTGTAAGTATGATTAACTATATTCACCATAATATCCAACTTTCTCATTTATTAATGCAATTGTCCATCTTTTTCTTTAATGTACATAAATGATTTGTATTTATATAGTGCCTTTCTCCATCTTGTGATGTCCCAAAGCAAGATATACCCAACAAAATACTTTTAAAGCATTTTAATATTAGAACTGTGGCTGCAAATTTGCACACACAAAGGACAGCATTTGGGTAATCTTTTTTTAGTAATGCCGTTTTATTGATTGATTTAACATTAATAATTTAAAGTATCAGTTATAAGTATTGTATGCTCTGAAATGCTGGACTTAAGTTGAGTGCTCACTATCCAATTAAATATATTTAGTGTGTAAGAAGGAACTGCAGATGCTGGTTTAAACCAAAGATAGACATAAAAAAGCTGGAGTAACCCAGCGGAACAGGCAGCATCTCTGGAGAGAAGGAATAGGTGCTGTTTCAGGTTGAGACCCTTCTATTTAGTGTCACTTTGGTACAAACTCATACTTATAAACATTGGGACTTATTACTGCACCATTCCAAATAGAAGAACAGGGAGAAACAGGGTTTTCCACTTTATTAGTATATTAGAAGTCACTGCCTAATATTTTCTTATTTTTCCTTTTGAGAAGAAAATCATTTTGTTAGACCTTTGATCTTCACTGAAAACTAGATTAACACGTCTTTCGTTGATACGAAAGGAAATGCATTTATTACCCAAAATGTTGTAATAATGTTACCGCCTTTGGCAGTAAAATTCAGAAATCAACTGCTCTGTCTAAAAAAAACTTGTCCTCAATTCCCTTTAAAACATCTTGCTCTCACCTAAAAGCTATGCCTTCTGGTTTTTTGATATCCCTTTCATTGGAAACATACTTTGACTGTCTACCCTAACTATTGCCTCTCATAACATTCTGGGGTGAAGGAGGAGGCAGTGGCGGGAAGTGGGGGAGGAGGGGGGGCGGGGTGGGTGGTTGGAGAGGGGCTGAGAGGACAGAGCAATGGGAGAAGGAGGAGGCAGTAGCGGTGGAACCGGCAGTGGATAAAGGGGAGTGAGCCCTACAGTGACCGAGCGCGTCTTGTTGGTGGCGCTGTCTTGAGGAAAGCACTGTCTCCAAGGGCAACAACTTTAGCTGTAACAACAGCCGTGTCATGGGACCGTTCCGTGGGTGAAGAAGTGCTCGCTGCTGCACCTTGAGAGTGGAGGGAGGCGTCGGACGCCTGGGCTCTAAACGGCTGGGGAGACGTGGGTCAGCAGGTCTCTCCGCTATATCCAAAATCCGTTATAAAGGGGTCTTAAAACGAGGATTTAGTGTATAATATAAAAGGCAAGTGATCCACATCATGTGGAACAAACTGCACACAACCTTTCGATCATTATAACTCGTGCTGACAATTACTCTGTTTTCTGCAATTTAACCAGATTTTAATCTACCACTTTTTCTTGGATCCACAGTAAAGGTGCTAAATGCCTTTAAAGGTTCTGGTTTTTTTTCAAAGTCACATTCCAATAGTTCACACTCTTTTGCCTTGATATATATCGTCCTCCTCTTGCAAAAATGTAGCTGCAAAGTACTCATTAAAAGCTTTTACCTTTTAGTCCCTAACATAGACTACATTTCTTTTTATCTTCTTACCCATATTTATTACTGGTCTTTGGGATTTAAAGTGCCCTCTGTGCTTTATTAATTTAATTTTAATTTTATTCTGTACCCTTTCGACCCACGTTAAATTTCTGTTATGTTAAGCTGTCACTGTATGTCCTAAGGTTCTCTTTTT
The DNA here is from genome assembly GCF_053455715.1 of Rhinoraja longicauda. Lineage (NCBI taxonomy): Eukaryota > Metazoa > Chordata > Chondrichthyes > Rajiformes > Arhynchobatidae > Rhinoraja > Rhinoraja longicauda. The sequence continues at coordinate 70,407,725 of NC_135955.1, read as the reverse complement.
TGTCTTATTTTGCTCCGTATGTTAAGAACATAGAACAGAACAGCAGAGGAACAGGCATTTTGGCCCAAGATGTCTGTGACAAATAAAGCGCTAACTCAAAGTAATCCCACCTGCCTGCATTTATCCATATCTCACAATTCTGGTGGCACTGTGATAGAGTTGCTGCCTTACAGTGCCGGAGACCTGGTTTCAATCATGATTATGGGTGCTGTCAGAATGAAGTTTGTACATTTTCCCAGATGGGTTGTCTCTTGGGTAGAGCTACAGATTTGCATCCCAAGACCACGCTGTCAATGCTGTTAAGAGTCCTGTCATTAATCATATATTTTCCACCCTGTATTTGACCTCCCAAAGTGAAACGCCTCATACTTGTTCGAATTGGACACCAATTGTTATTTCTCCAACTGCTCTGTATCCTGCTATATCTTCGACAACTGTCTTCACTGTCTACGACTCCAAAGTTCTTATTCATGTGAAACACCACTAGTCACAAATGACCAGTCAGAGAAATGACCCTCCACCACTATGACCAAATCAGTTTCGAATCCAGTCTACCAAGACACCATGGATCCCATGGGTCTTAAACCCCTGTCCCAGTTCGGCGATTTTTTAGGCGACTACAGGCGACTAGGCTGTTGCCACACGGTCGCCGGGGTGTCACGTGCATGGTCATGAGTAGTCTCCAAAGAGTCGTAGCATTTTTATGGTCGCCGCTGGATTTTGCGAAGGCTTAAAAATTTTCGGCGACTGTTGGTTTGACGCCAATGAGCGTAGCTTGACGTCTCCTGAAGTGGGCGCTGTGGTAGGTTGTTGCCAGGTTGTTGCCAGGTGACGTAGGTTGTCGCTAGGTTGTCACCAGGTGACGTAGGTCGTCGCCGAAGCTGACCGGCGAATTCCAAGTCTTTATGGCGTTTATGAAGGCTACCCATTATATTCCCATGTGCAAAGAATTTCAAGTACAAAGCCATTCATTATATGCAGTATTTTGGGTTCTATTGTTATAATTGAAAATAAATACTGAACCTGTTATCAGTTTAATTCATATCTGTTATCTAAAAAAATTGTACAATTCTCTACCTCAGGGACTGGTTGAAACAAATGGCACAGATATTTAAGGAGACAAACATATGGGGGAGAATGAAACAGAAGGTTACATTGGTAGATTCAGTTGAAGAGAGATGAGTGGAGCTTCAAGTGGAACATAAACATTGTTATGGACTAGCTGGGTTGAATGATCTTTTCTATGCCATGTATCCTATGTAATCCGATTTGAATTGCTTATTAATGAAGTAGTAAAAAAATTCCAATAATAATTATAATAAATAATATTTTTGACACAAATTAATTATTTTTATAGATTAGACTGAAAGAGATCTTTGAGACTCCATTGGAGATTAGCTTGGTCCTCGAGCTGGTCACAGGAGGAGAACTATTTGACAGGTCTGTGATTGGTGTGTTTTGGAATTGAAAAACTGCAGTTTGAGTCTCCTTTCACTTTTATCTCTCACGATTTGGTTTACTTTTCATGAAATTGATCTCTTTTACACTTACCAACTTCATAATGATACAGTTTATAGTTTATCTATCTGCATGTAAATGTACATTAATGCAATAAATACATAGAAATCCATGTTACTTGTAGTGAATCTGAGGATGTGGTGTTTATATCAGTAGAAATACTAACAGTAATTGAAATATGTTTTGAGAGAATATTATAGGAAGTAGGCATGTCGTACATATTCAACAAAAAATGTTTACTGTGTACTTGTTAATTTCCTGTGAAAGTCAAAATCTTGACCTAGAAATTCAGTGGCGTAGTACAATTTTGTGAGTTATGCAATGGAGTTTTGTTGAAACTGAGGGCACACGTCCAGAGTTTTCTATACACAAATGCAGTCAGATCTAAAAGTTGGAATGCAGGCTCAGGGAAGTTGCGAATGTAAAGTACAGCAACTCGTATTCTGCTAGAGGTAGTCTATGACCTAATTGAATATACAATGGAGTTTCCATTTCCTGGTAACCTGCACTCCATGTGTTCCTTTCTCTCTGCTTCTGATCCACCCAGGTTCTCTCTTAACTTTTCCTTTCCGGTTTTCAATTTCTTGTTCTTTGATATCCCTGTCCCACTAGCCGTCTAATCTCAGAGTACTGTGTGGTTCCAGTGAAGCCCAGTGGTAATTTGAGGAACAGCATCTTGACTTTTGATTGAGCACATTGCGATTTTCTGGAATCAACAGTGATTTCAGCAATCGAAGATCATAATCACTGCTTGCAATCTTTTTTCAGGCAGTTGATATCTATGATATTTCTGTTGCAGCCTTTTCCAAAATTGATCTTTTGTTCACCACTCTCGCCGCCAGTGCCTATAACATTTTTATTTAAATTGGTTGTATATTTTTTAAGTTAGAGAGGTTTTAAAGTTAAAACATTTCATTTCTAACCGATTTCTTGAAGGTCATGCTGAGCGTCTGACGTCACCAGGCACGGCCTCTCCTCACTCGCACAAACAAGATGGACGGCGTTAGCGGAGCCGCCCGCCCGCAATCAGGGGCTCCCTCTCCTCTCCCCTCACTCTCCCACACCCGGGGGACACGTCTCCGAGCAGGAGGGAGATGGTCGGACTGATGGTCCACTCATCCTTCCCTTCCGTCCCTTCAACCCACGCCAGGGCGTCCTCGAGTCCCCCCTCCCGCCCGGGCCCAGCGCCCCGCACCGTTACCGCACATAGGCCGCAGCGCAGCGGGCAGCTTCTTCTCCTCCTTCAGCGGCCGCTTCCACCGATGGCAGCGTCGACCAGGGCCGCTGCCACAGACGGCCCTGTCGCGACATCAGAAAGATGGCGGCCTCCTCACGCTCCGCCATCTTGTGCACGCCTCCCGCCGCGCCTCTCTCTCCTCTTGCTTCTCTCCCCTCCCCACTCTCCCAGACCCGCCGCCGCCCGCTTTGAGTAGTCCCACCTCCGCTGCCCGCCTCGAGTAGTCGCACCTCCACTGCTCGACTCGAGTAGTCTCACCTCTGCCGCCCGACCTGAGTAGTCCCACCTCCGCTGCCAGACTCGAGTAGTCGCACCTCCGCTGCCCGACTCGAGTAGTTCCACCTCCGCTGCCCGACTCGAGTAGTCCGGCGCTCCCTCCTCCTCCCTGCATGCTCGGTAAGCGCCTTTCGCCACCAACAGCTCCACGGAGGGGAGTGGACGTGGGGTCGAGTGGGTGGAGGGAAGGGTGGAGGTAGGAGGGGGGTGAGGGTGGGGGGAGGAGAGAGTGGGGGAGGCGGGGGATGGGGCAGGAGAGAGAGGGGGTAGTGGGGAAAGGGGGTTGGGGAGAGCGAGAGTGGGGAGCGAGAGAGGGGGTGGTGGGGAAAGGGGTGGGGAGAGAGAGGGGGTGGTGGGGAAAGGGGGGGAGAGTGGGGGTGGGGGGGTGGTGGTGGGGGGATGAGAGAGGGGGTGGGGGGCAGGGAATATAGGAGAGTGGGGGGTAGGGAGGGGGGGAATAAGGGGGATTGAGTGGAGGGTTGAGGGTGCTACACCAATACAGGAGAGGCTTTGGGTCCAGGGCTCCTCGGTCACACCCTCTCCCCTTCCCTGTACCGCCTTTAATTGCGCTCCCCCTCCCCTGGAGGAGCACGGCACCACAGTGAAGGAGAAAGAAGATGGCCGCTGACAGGACGGTGTCAGTGGCTCCATTTCCCCACCCCATTCTCCCCTCTCCACCACCCCCCCCCCAACCTCTCCCCCACCCCATTGAGATTCTTTTTTTTTTTTTTAAGAAACAATTTATTTTAAAGAAAAAACGCGATTTCCACAGGTCACAATGGAAACCCTACGAGGGCCCACTCGGTCTAGTATATTACTAAAACTCTGTGTCCGTGTGTTTGTGTGCAGCATAACTTTTGTCTTTCGCACAGCCAAAACGGCACACCATAGTGCTACACGTGGGGGTGGAGGAGAGTGGGGGTGGGGAGGAGGGTGGGGGTGGGGAGAAGGGAAGAGTGGGGGAGAGTGGGGGTGGGGAGAAGGGAAGATTGGGGGTGGGGGGAGAGTGGGGTGCGGGCAAAGAGAGTGGGGTTGGGGAGGAGGGAAGAGTGGGGGTGGGGGAGAGTGGGGGTGGGGAGGAGGGAAGATTGGGGTGTGGGGAGAGTGGGGTGCGGGCAGGGAGAGTGGGAATAGGGGAGGGAGGAGGGGGCGAGTAGGGGAGAGGGGGGAATAGGGGTGGGGAGGGGGAAATAGGTGTGGAGGCAGGGCTGGGGGAAGTGGGGGGAGGGGAAAGTGGGGGTGGGGGCAAGGGAGGGGCAAGTGGGGGTGGGTGGGGGGATGGAGTGGGTCAGTGGGGGGAAGAAAGGGGTATAAGGGGGATTGAGTGGGGGGTAGAGGGTGCAACAATACAGGAGAGGCTTTGGGTCCAGGGCTCACTCAATCACACCCTCTCCCCGTCCCTGTCCCCCCTCTACGAGGAATGGGCCCAACGGGTCCACTTGGTCTAATAATTTATAAAAGCCAAACCTCATTAAAACTTTCAGCTGAGAGCCTGGATCTAGGATTTTGGATACCTGTTGTTTAAAAAAAAAAGCTTAACAGTTTATATGTAAATTTGCTTGTTTCTCTGCATTCTCCGCCAGCAAAGTATTAAGATAACTAGACCAAGTAGACCCGTTAGGCCCAAACCTCTCCTGCATTGGTGCAGCACCCTCTCTTCCTCCCCACTCCACCCTCCCCACCCCTCCCCTACCCCTTCCCCTCCCCCCCCACTCCAACCCCCTTATCCTCCCACCTCACCACTCCCTCTCTCACCCCCTCCCTCCCTCCCCCCTCCCTCCTGAGGAGATAGATTTAAACTTTAAGATGTGAATAACTTATAACACCGGTATAATAAAATATAACACCGATTTCAATGGAATTTCTTCCATTAGCACCAAAGGGATGATGGTGAGTAAGGTGGGCCTAAAATCGTCGCGCTATCATGCGCCGTTTTGGCTGTAGTTCAGGAACAAACAAACAAATGTGAGTTTTAGTATATAGACTAGACCAAGTGGACCCGTTGGGTCTAAACCTCTCCTGCATTGGTGCAGCACCCTCTCCTCTCATCCCCCCTCCCCCTTTCCTCCCCCCTCCCCTCCACTCCATTCCCCTCAACCCCACTTATCCTCCTCCCTCCCTCTCCCCCTTCCTCCCTCCCTCTCCCCCTTCCTCCCTCCCCCCTCCCTCCCTAGGAGATAGATTTAAACTTTAAAATGTGAATAACTTAAAAAAAATAACACCAATTTCAATTAAACTTCTTCCATTAGCACCAAAGGGACGACGGTGAGTAAGGTGGGCCTAAAATTGCCGCGCTATCGTGTACCGTTTGGGCTGTAGTTCAGGAACAAACAAACAAACAGAGTTTTAGTATATAGATAATGTCCTATAAGGTGAATTGTCAATAAAACAGTATACTTGTCCTCTAGGTATAGTTTTCACCAAAATTTAAGGATTGAAAAGGAAACGAAAGCAAGAACATTTAAGATACAATTAATAAATTTTTGGTTAAGTATGCAAACCTGGTGATACCCTAATAGCTACTGGAACAAGGGAGAATGAGCACGTTAATTGATTTCAATGAGTTGTCCGAGAAAAACGAATGACTTTTCAAGACAGTTTCCAAATTAATAGTTTGGCTTAGTTTATTCTCACGTGTGAAACAGTGAAAAATAAGCTACAGTGAAAAGCTTTTGTTGTGTGCTAACCAGTTAGTGGAAAGGCTATACATGATTGCAGTCGAGCCATTCACAGTATACATGATAAAGGGAATAGTGTTTAGTACAAGAGTAAAGTCCAATTAAAGACAGTCCGAGGGTCTCCAGTGAGGTAGATAGTAGCTCAGGACCACTCTCTAGATGTTGATGGTTCAGTTGCCTGTTAACAGCTGGGAAGAAACCATATGACCTGTCGCTAGATGTGAATGTAACAAAATGGGGCAATAAATTAATGGAGCTTATTTATTCAGGATCCTTTTCAATTACATTTTGAGGTTATGAGTAATACTTTGGTGAAGATGCATGAAATGCTTTAAGAGTCTAGTTATGGAATGCATTAAATCCAGTCTACCAAGCAGCCTTGACCCACTGCAGTTCGTCTACCATCATAACAGGTCCACGGACAATGCTATCTCCCTGGCCCAACATTCATCCCTGATCAAATCTCAGAAATGGCTATGCAATTAAATAAATCAAAATTTGAGACCGCTTCTCTGGAGAATAAAATAAAGTTAAAGTTTCAAAGCAGTGACTTTATCAGAATTGGATGTTGAAAGATATGAAGAGCCTGAGAAAATTTGGGGTACGTGGGTAAGGGAAAGAAGAAAGGAAAATGTCAGAGATGGACTGGAAGACAGAGGAACAGTACAGAGTGATGCAGAGACATGGAAGCATGGCGCCGCATTTTTAAAAGTTGGAGTGCTCTGCCTTCCACTTTATGACAAAGACATAATCTACCCTGCAGGACAATCGGGTAGTAATTTATGATATTTCTAAGAGCTGTCCAGAGTTGCAATGTTGCTATATTATCAAAACTACTCCATCCCCAGCTCCATCCCACTTCTGCAAATAATCTAACACTATTGAAGGACTGCAGGTGCAATTAAATGATGATGTAAGACAAAGGATGATGGTTGCACAATAATAGAAACAGCATGATATGCGCAAAACGTGGAAAAATAGGTGCAGGAGGAAGCCATTTGGCCCTTCGAGTCAGCACCATCATTCAATATGATCATGGCTGATCATTTAAATTCAGTACCCTGTTCCTGCTTTTTCCCCATAACCCTTGATTCTTTTAGTCCTAAGAGCTAAATCCTACTCTCTCGAAAACTTCCAGTGAATTGGCCTCCACTGCCTTCTGTGACAGAGAATTCCACAGATTCACAACTCTCTGGGTGAGGAAGCTTTCCTCATCTCAGTCCTAAATGCCCCTTATTATTAAACTGTGACCTAGTTCTGAATTCCCCCAACATCGGGACCTTTTTTCCTGCATCTAGCCTGTCCAATCCTTCAAGAATTTTATATGTTTCTATAAGATTCCCTCTCATCCATCTAAATCCCAGTGAATACAAGCCCAGTCCTCCCTTTCTTTCATCATATGTCAGTTCTGCCATCCCGGGAATTAACCTGGTGAACCTATGCTGCACCCCCTCAATAGCAATAATGTCCTTCCTCAAATTAGGAGACGAACATTGCACACAATATTCCAGGTGCAGTCTCAGCAGGGCCCTATACAACTGCAGTAGAACCTCCTTGCTCCTAAACTCAAATCCTCTCGCAATGAAGGTCAACATGTCGTTAGCTTTCTTCACTCCCTGCTGTACTTGCATGCTTGCATTCAGTGACTGATGTACAAGCGCACCCAGGTCTCGTTGCACCTCCCCTTCTCCAAACCTGACACCATTCAGATAATAATCTGCCTTCCTGTTCTCGCCACCAAAGTGGATAACCTCACATTTATCCACATTATACTGCATCTGCCATGTATCTGCCCACTCACCCAACCTGTCCAAGTCAGCCTCATAGCATTTTCATCGCAGCTCACATTGCCACCCAGCTTTGTGTCATCCGCAAACTTGGAGATGTCACATTTAATTCCCTCATCTAAATCGTTAATATATATTGTAATCAACTGGGGTCCCAGCATCAAGCCTTACGGCACCCCACTAGTCACTACCTGCCAATCTGAAAAGAGCCCGTTAATTCCTACTCTTTGCTTCCTGTCTGCCAACCAGTTCAATACCCTATCCCCAATACCATGTGCTCTAATTTTGCATACTAATCTCTTGTTTTGGATCTTGTCAAAGGCTTTTTGAAAGTCCAGATGCACCACATCCACTGGCTCTCCCTAATCCATTCTACTTGTTACATGCTTAAAAAATTCCAGAAGATTAGCCAACCATGATTTCCCCTTCATAAATCCATGCTGCCTTTGGCCGATCCTGTCACTGCTTTCCAAATGTGCTGCTATAACATCTTTAACAATCGACTCAAGCATCTTCCCCACTACCAATGTAAGGTTAACTGGTATATAATTCCCTGTTTTCTCTCTCCCTCCTTTCAAAAAAGTGGAGTTATATTGAGTTACTGAAGGCTACCCTTCAGTCAACTGGAACTGATCCAGAGTCGAGAGAACATTGGAAAATGTTCACCAATGCATCCATGATTTCTAGGGGCATCTCCTGGAGTACTCTGGGATGCAGACCATCAGGCCCTGGGGATTTATCTGCCTTCAGTCCCAACAGTTTACCTAACACCATTTCCTGTCTAATGTGGATTCCCTTCAGTTCCTCCCTCCCACTAGATCCTCGGTCCCCTAGTATTTCTGGGAGATTGTTTGTGTCTTCCTTAGTGAAGACATAACCAAAGTATTTGTTTAACTGTTCTGCCATTTCCTTGTTTCCCATTATAAATTCACCTGTCTCTGATTGTAAAGGACCTACATTTGTCTTCACTCATCTTTTCCTTTTTACATATCTAAAGAAGCTTTTAGAGTCAGTTTTTATATTCCCCTCAAGCTTTCTTTCGTGCTCTTTTTCCCCCCCTCTTAATTAACACCTTTGTCCTCCTCTGTTGAGTCCTAAATTTCTCCCAGTCCTCCGGTTTGCTGTTTCCTCTGGCCAATTTATATGCCTTTTCCTTGGATTTAATATTATCCTTGATTTCCCTTGTTAGCCACGGTTGAGCTGCCTGCCCTGTTTTTTTTTTGCCAGACAGGGATGAACAATTTTTCGAGTTCATCCATGCAGTCTTTAAATCTTTGCCATTGCATCTCCACCGTCAACCCTTTAAGTATAATTTGCCAGTCTATCCTAGCCAATTCCTGTCTCATACCTTCAAAGTCTCCCTTCTTTAAGTTCAGGATCCTAGTTTCTGAATTAACCGTGTCACTCTCCATCCTAATACAGAATTCCACCCTATAATGGTCATTATTGCCCAAGGGGCTTTGCACAACAAGATTGTGAACTAATCCTTCTTCATTACACATAACCAGTTTAGGATGGCCTGTCCTCTAGTCGGTTCTTCTACATATTGGTTTAAAAAATGATCCCGTATACATTCCAGGAAATTCTCCTCCTCAGCGCTGCTACCAATTTGGTTGGCCCGATCTACATGTAGATTAAAGTCACTCGTGATAACTGCCATATCTTTGCTACACGCATCCCTAATTTCCTGCTTGATGCTGTCCCCAACCTCCCTACTGCTGCTTGGTGGACTGTATACAATACCAACAAGCGTTTTCTGCCCTTGGCTATTTTGCAGTTCTACCCATATTGAGTCTACAGCATCCAAGCTGATGCCTCTCCTTGCTATTGCATTAATCTCTTTAACCAGCAATACCACCCCACCTCCTCTTCCTTTCTGTCTATCCTTCCTGAATATCGTATACCCCTGCATGTTTAGCTCCCAGCCTTGGTCACCCTGGAGCCATGTCTTCGTAATTCCAACTATGTCATATTCTTTAACTGCCAACTGCACATTCAATTCATCCACCTTCTTACAAATGCTTCTTGCATTAAGGCACAAAGCTTTCGGGTATGTTTTTCTTATCTCCCTTCTACCTTTTGCTTCTGTCCTCCTTTTATGTCCCTCTGTCTCTTTGCATTGGTTCCTATTAGTTTAAATGACCTTTCCTACACTCTCTTTCCTGTTAACTGCACGCATACACTTCCATGTTGTTGACTCCACCCCCGCACTGTTTATTTTAAACCCACTCATGTAGCACTAGCAAACCTGCCTGCCAGAATGTTGGTCCCCCCTCCAATTAAGGTGCAACCTTTCCCTTTTGTACAGATCACCCCTGCCCCAGAAGAGATCCCAATGATCTAGAAATCTAAATCCCTGCCCCCTGCACTAACTCCTCAGCCACAATCTCAGATCCCCTATCTCCCTGTTCCTACCCTCACTAGCACGAGATACTGAAAGCAACTTAGAGATAACCACCCTAGAAGTCCTGCTTTTCAGCCTCCTCCTCATTTTCTATACTCACGTTGCAGAACCTCCTTCCTCTTCTTTCCCACCTCATTTGTGCCTTCATGCACAACTACTTCCAGCTGTTCACCTTCCCTCACGAGGATGTTCTTAAGTCGGTCTGAGACATCTTGGACCCTGGCACCAGGGAGGCAACACACCTTCCTCGAGTGTCGCCAGTCGCCACAGAATCTCCTGTCCACACCTCTGACAATGGAGTCACCCACCACTATGGCTCTGCCTGATGTCAGTCTCGCCGGTCGAGCCTCAGTGGCAGGTTTCGAGTCATAGACCTGTCCGCCCCTCGGACTGGAAGCGTACCGAACGAAACTACATAGCAGTCACATACAAAAAAGAACACAAGACACATAACCCCAACACAAACGTCCATCACAGTGACTCCAAACACCCCCTCACTGTGATGGAGGCAACAAAACTTCCACTCTCTTCCCCACGCCCACGGACAGACAGCTCGTCCCCGACCGACCCGCACAGTCCCCGCAAGGGGATGGAAAAAGAGAAACTGAGTTAATGTTTCAGATTGAAGACCCTTTATAAGGAAGATTCCCTTGAAACATTTGTGACCTGAAATATTAATTCTGTGTCTCCTCATACGGATGCTGTCTGATGAGTGTCTGAAAAATGTTCCGCTTTTATTTTCAACTTCCAGCATTTGCAATGTTTTAAATTCTTATTTAAGTAAGGGGTTGTATACATACAGAAATTGAGAAAAGTGGATACTCATTGATATATTAAAGAGTTGTGGAATGATATATTCTCAGTGTTCTCAGCCCTCTTCTTTACTCCTTGTATACCCACAACTGTGCAGTCATGTACAAATCTAATTCAATTTTCAAATTCGCAGACGACATCACCATTGTGGGCCGGATATTAAATAATGAGACAGAGTACAGGAAGGAGATCAAGAACCTCATGTCCTGGTGTCGAGTCAACAACATTTCTCTCAATGTCAGCAAGACAAGGGAGAGAGTGAGCGACTTCAGGAAGCAAAACGATACACATACCCCAGTTTGGATTGATGGTGTAGAGATGGTTGAAAACCTCAAATTCCTCGGAGTCAATATCACCAACAACTTCTCCTGAACCACCCATAATGAAGCAATGACCAAGAAAGCACACCAATGCCTTTACTTCCATAGAAGGATTAGGAAGTTCGGCATGCCCCCCTACAACTATTACCAACTTCTACAGATGCACCATAGAAAACATTTTATCAGGATGCATCACAGCTTTGTTTGGGAACAACACCGCAGGAAATTGCAGCAAATTGTGGAAGCAGCCCAGACCATCACACAAACCAACCTTCCTTCTATTGACTTAATTTATACCTCACTATCTCGGCAAGGCCAACAGCATAATCAAGGACGAGTCGCACCCTGGCCACTCCTTCTTCTCCCCTCTCCCATCAGCCAAAAGGTATAAAAGTAAAAAAACACACACCTCCAGATTCAGGGACAGTTACTGCTCAGCTGTTATCAGGCAAATTAATGATCCTACTGTGGCGCGTCGAGAGATAAAGGCAAGGAGCCGGGTATTTTGGGGCATTATGGTTTATTACTCGGTTATCAGACGGGTCGAGTCTGCCGGAATGGCTTCGCGCCCAAAACCTTGTCCTTATATATGTAGTACCGGACCGCCCCCCTGGACTGGTCCATTCCCGTGTCAAGGGGTCGGTACCGAAGGGTATGGCCCGACCCTTGGGAGCCGCCACAGGACCCCCCCCAGAACCGGAGGCACGAAGCGCACTGGTGGTCGCACAACCCGACCGGACCGCGTACGGTAATCGGTCGACAGAGGGGCCGGCGGAGGCGCAGTTGGAGGGACAGGTGGTGGGACCCGCAAAGGTGGGCGACCTCGTGGCCGAGGCTGGGCAATGTCTAAGTGGGCCAGCTTCAGGCGGTCAATTGACACGGCCTCCGGCCGGCCCCCCATGTCCAAGACAAAGGTTGTCTGTCCATGCTCCAGCACCCGGTATGGGCCCTCATACAGCCTCTGGAGTGGCGTCCGGTGGGCGTCACGGCACAGGAACACAAAGGCGCAGTCCCGGAGGGCCGATAGCACGTAAGAGCGGAATGTCCCATGGCGGGACGTCGGCACGGGTGCGAGCTTGCCAACTCGCTCTCGGAGGCGCTGTAGGGTGGATGAGGGCGGTTCCTCTCGCCCCGGCAACGAGGGCACGAACTCCCCGGGCACCGTGAGCGGGGACCCGTATACGAGCTCCGCTGATGATGAAGCCAGGTCCTCCTTGGGCGCAGTCCGGATGCCCAGCAAGACCCATGGTAGCTCGTCCATCCAGTCGGGGCTGGAGAGTCGCGCCTTCAGCGCTGTCTTCAGCTGCCGGTGGAACCTCTCCACCAGGCCGTTTGCCTGCGGGTGATAGGCCGTGGTGTGGTGCAGCCGCACGCCCAACAGGTGGGCCATGGCCAACCATAGCTCAGAGGTGAACTGTGGCCCCCGGTCCGATGAGATGACCACCGGCACCCCAAAGCGAACGATCCAGTGCGCGGCCAACGCACGAGCGCATGTAGATGTGGCTGTGTCGGCCAGCGGTATGTCCTCCGGCCACCGCGTGAAGCGGTCCACCACCGTGAGGAGGTGTGTGATGCCCCGGGACGGTGGGAGAGGGCCCACAATGTCCACGTGCAGGTGGTCGAAACGCCGGCAGGGTAGACCGATCTCCTGGAGTGGCGCCCGGACGTGGCGTTGAATCTTTGCCGTCTGGCACGGAATGCAGGTGCGGGCCCAGTGGCCAACCTGCTGGCGCAGCTACCAGTGCGGTCGTCGCCCGGATGGATGGATGAGCCAGCCCCTGGACCACGTCGAACACCCTCCGGCGCCACGTGGCCGGAACGATGGGGCGCGGCTGACCTGCCGACACATCGCATAGTATCGTCGCTCCTCCGGGGCCGAGGGGGACATCCTCAAGGCGCAGGCCAGAGATGGCAGTCTGGTAGGCGGGCATCTCCCCGTCCGTTAGCTGGGCCTCCGCCAGGGCAGAATAATCAATGCCGGGCGCCACTTCTAAAACGGCATTGATGGCGGGGCGAGACAACGCGTCGGCCACCCGGTTTTCCTTACCCTCGATGAAGCGGATGGAGGTGGTGAACTCCGAGATGTACAAATGGCGCTGCTGTCGGGCGGACCACGGGTCGGAGACCTTTACCAGGGCGAACGTGAGCGGCTTGTGGTCCGTGTACGCGGTGAACGGGCGGCCCTCCAGGAAATAACGGAAGTGGCGCACGGCCAGGTACAGAGCTAGGAGCTCGCGGTCAAAAGCGCTGTACTTCCTCTGGGCGTTGTTGAGGTGCCGGCTGAAGAAGGCCAGGGGGCGCCAACCCCCGTCCGTCAGTTGCTCCAGTACGGCACCAATCGCCGACTCTGAGGCGTCATCGTAAGGGCTGTCGGGGCATCCTCCCGTTCGGCCCGCTCCATTCAGGTTAGCCCGTAGGTTTGGAGCAGCAGCTCCTTAAGGGATTTATACTTATCGTGGGCCGGTGGGTCCTGGAGGAACTCCGTGACCTCTTCGGCCGTGTCCTGGTCAAGGGCTCCCACCAGGTGGAAGAAACGGGTGTCATCCGATGTGTTGCCCTGCAGCTGGAACTGGGCCTCCGCTTGGTAAAACCAAACGCGAGCCCGGGTGGTCCAGAAAGTCGGGAGCTTGATGGCTACCGCCTCGACAGCTGCGGCCTGGTCGGCCTGCGAGCTGGACGGACGGTCGGCTTTCGATCTTGTGTCCATCCTACTGTGAATGGACCGTCGAGGTCACCAATGTGGGGCGTCGAGAGAGGCCCGAAATTAAGGCAAGGAGCCGGGTATTTTGGGGCGTTATGGTTTATTACTCGGTTATCAGACGGGTCGAGTCTGCCGGAATGGATTTGCGCCCAAAACCTTGTCCTTATATATGTAGTACCGGACCGCCCCCCTGGACTGGTCCATTCCCGTGCCGAGGGGTCGGTAGTGGTATGGCCCGACCCTTGGGAGCCGCCACACTACCACAACCAGAGAGCAGTGCTGAACTACTATCTACCTCTTTGGTGACTCTTGGACTATCATTGGTATCACAAAATGCTGGAGTAACTCAGCAGGTCAGGCAGCATCTCTGGAGAGAAGGAATGGGTGACCTTCAGTCTGAAGAACTGTCTCGACCCAAAACGTCACCCATTCCTTCTCTCCAGAGATGCTGTTGACCTGCTGAGTAACTCCAGCATTTTGTGATACCTTTGATTTGTACCAGCTTCTGCAGTTATTTTCCTACACAACTTGGACTATCCTTGATCGGACTTTGCTCGCTTTACCTTGCATTCTACCTGCACTATCCCTTATCATGTATCTATACTCTGTAAATGGCTCGATTGTAATCACGTATTGTCTTACTGCTAACTGTATAGCACGCAACAAAAAGCTTTTCACTGTGCGTTGGTACATGTGACAATAAGCTAAACTAAACTATATTCCTGAATGTCACAGGGCATTTTATGTTTGTCCTTGCTTTTTAAAAGATCTATCGAATTAGTCTTCCCCTCCAATTCTTTCCAATTACCATTCCTTTTTCTCTTTAGAATTTACCCAGTTTACATTTTAAAAATTCTTATCTTGGACTTTACAATCAATAGTGAATGAACAGCATTTGGTTTTCACTCACACTTGCCTACAGAAGGGCAATTATCCATCAATTGCAAAAGCGAGGCATCTCTGTGCTGCAGTATGACAAAGGTTAAGATGGCTGCATGTCAAAGGATGCTCAAAGGATGCTCCTTGTGCTGTACATCTATCTTAACCTTTGTCCTACTGTAGCTTCCACAGTTTTGGCTTAGTTTATTATTGTCATGTGTACTGAGGCATATTAAAAAGCTTTTTTGTAGTGTGCTATCCAGTCAGCTAAAGACTATACATGATTACTATCATGCCGTCCACAGTGAAGAGATACAGGATAAAGAGAATAATGTTTAATGCAAGATAAAGTCTGATTAAAGATAGTTCAAAGGTCTCTAATGAGGCAGATGGGAGGACAGGACTGCTCTTTAGTTTGTGATAGGATGGTTCAGTTGCCTGATAACAGCTGGAAAGAAATTGTTCCTGAATCTGGAGGTACACATTTTCAAACTTCTGTGCCTCTTACCTGAATGGGAGAGGGCAGAAGAGGGAGTGATCAGGGTGAGACTCCTTGATTGGCCTTGTCGAGGCAGCGTGAAGTGTAGATTACTTAACTCTTTAGTTTCACAATTCCTTCAGTTATCCATCTTCTTAGTTCATTTTCACAACTTCCAAAACCCACAACCTGTATTTAGATATTACACACTCTTAATGAATCTTCATTGGTTCTTCTATCCCCCTGACTCGGGGTCACCTTCTTCAATGGTTGGTCCCTGAATCACTGGGACTCGAGGTAAAATAACCATTAGGAGGCAGTGGCCACAATATGATAAGTTTTACTCTACAAATTGAGAGGGAGAAGAGAAAATTGGAAGTGTCAGTATTACAGTATGGCAAAGGGGATTACAGAGGCATGAGGCAGGAGCTGGCCGAAATTGACTGGAAGGAGGCCCTAGTACGGAAGACGGTGGAACAGCAATGGCAGGTATTCCTGGGAATAATGCAGAAGTTGCAGGATCAATTTATCCCAAAGAGGAGGAAAGATTCTAAGGGGAGTAAGAGGCACCCGTGGCTGACAAGGGAAGTCAAGGACAGCATAAAAATAAAAGTATAACATAGCAAAGAAGAGTGGGAAGCCAGAGGATTGGGACTCTTTTAAAGAGCAACAGAAGATAACTAACAAGGCAATACGGGGAGAAAAGATGAGGTATGAGGGTAAACTAGCCAATAATATAAAGGAGGATAGTAAAAGCTTTTTTAGGTATGTGAAGAGGAAAAAAATAGTCACGGCAAATGTGGGTCCCTTGAAGACAGAAGCAGGGGAATTTATTATGGGGAACAAGGAAATGGCAGACGAGTTGAACTGGTACTTTGGATCTGTCTTCACTAAGGAGGATACAAACAATCTCCCAGATGTTCTAGTGGCCAGAGATCCTAGGGTGACGGAGGAACTGGAGGAAATCCACATTAGGCAGGAAAAAGTTTTGGGTAGACTGATGGGACTGAAGGCTGATAAATCCCCAGGGCCTGATGGTTTGCATTCCAGGGTACTTATGGAGGTGGCTCTAGAAATTGTGGATACATTGGTGATCATTTTCCAATGTTCTATAGATTCAGGGTCAGTTCCTGTGGATTGGAGGGTAGCTAATGTTATCCCACTTTTTAAGAAAGGAGGGAGAGAGAAAACGGGTAATTATAGACCAGTTAGTTTGACATCTGGTGGGGAAGATGCTGGAGTCAATTATAAAAGACGAAATTGCGGAGCATTTGGATAGCAGTAACAGGATCGTTCCGAGTCAGCATGGATTTATGAAGGGGAAATCATGCTTGACTAATCTACAGGAATTTTTTGAGGATGTAACTAGGAAAATTGACAGGGGAGAGCCGGTGGATGTGGTGTACCTCGACTTTCAGAAAGCCTTCGACAAGGTCCCACATAGGAGATTGGTGGGCAAAATTAGAGCGCATTGTATTGGAGGTAGGGTACTGACATGGCTAGAAAATTGGTTGACAGACAGAAAGCAAAGAGTGGGGATAAATGGGTCCCTTTCAGAATGGCAGGCAGTGACTAGTGGGATACCGCAAGGCTCGGTGCTGGGACCGCAGCTATTTACAATATACATCAATGACTTGGATGATGGGATTAAAAGCACCATTAGCAAATTTGCAGATGATACAAAGCTGGGTGGCAGTGTGAACTGTGAGGAAGATGCTATGAGGTTGCAGGGTGACTTGGACAGTTTGTGTGAGTGGGCGGATGCATGGCAGATGCAGTTTAATGTGGATAAGTGTGAGGTTATCCACTTTGGTGGTAAGAATAGGAAGGCAGATTATTATCTGAATGGTGTCAAGTTAGGATAAGGGGACGTACATCGAGATCTGGGTGTCCCAGTGCATCAGTCACTGAAAGGAAGCATGCAGGTACAGCAGGCAGTAAAGAAAGCCAATGGAATGTTGTACAGGGCCCAAATGAGACCGCACCTGGAGTACTGTATGCAGTTTTGGTCTCCAAATTTGAGGAAGGATATTCTTGCTATTGAGGGCATGCAGCGTAGGTTTACTAGGTTAATTCCCGGAATGTCGGGACTGTCATGTGTTGAAAGACTGGAGCGACTAGGCTTGTATACACTGGAATTTAGAAGGATGAGAGGGGATCTTATCGAAACGTATAAGATTATTAAGGGGTTGGACACAATAGAGGCTGGAAACATGTTCCCAATGTTGGGGGAGTCCAGAACCAGGGGCCATAGTTTAAGAATAAGGGGTAGGCCATTTAGAACGGAGATGAGGAAAACTCTCTTCAGTCAGAGAGTTGTGAATCTGTGGAATTCTCTGCCTCAGAAGGCAGTGGAGGCCAATTCTCTGAATGCATTCAAGAGAGAGCTAGATAGAGCTCTTAAGGATAGCAGAGTCAGGGGGTATGAGGAGAAGGTAGGAACGGGGTACTGATTGAGAATGATCAGCCATGATCACATTGAATGGCGGTGCTGGCTCAAAGGGCCGAATGGCCTACTGCTGCACCTATTGTCACTGCTCATGAAAACCAAAACTGCAGGTAGCTCAGGAACGGGGACTGATTGAGAATGATCAGCCATGATCACATTGAATGGCGGTGCTGGCTCAAAGGGCCGAATGACCTACTCCTGCACCTATTGTCTAAATCTGACCAAGGTTTGGAGCATAACCTCCCTACAATTTTAATGCCCTGACTAATGAAGGTCAATATTCCATAAGCCTTCCTAACTACATGTTCTATCTGTGTTACCACCTTCAAGGATTGGTGGACTTGTTCACCAAGATCCCTCTATTCCTTAATACTCCCCAAGACCCATGGTGTATGTCAGAGTTCATCAGTACTCCCAAAATGCATCACCTCACATTTATTTGGATTAAACTCCATGTACCATTTTCCAGCTCATTTCATCTCTATTACACCTTAAGACTACGTTGCATACTATCCCCAACTTAACCCATTTTTGTGTCATTCATGACCCTACTGATTATGCTTCCCACATCCTCGTTCACAGGGATTATAATTTGCTGGGACCTTGTCAAAGGCCTGAGTGAAATCATATAGATTACATCTACTGCCCTGCCCTCATTGATACACTTTGTTACCTCTTTAAAGAATTCAATCAGACACAATCTGCCCTTGACAAAGCCATGTTGGTTGTCTGTGATTATTCTCTGCCTTTCCAAGTAATCGTCTCCCTCAAAATTTATACCCAAGTCTATCGCAGGTTTATAGTTACCAGGCTTTTCCCTGCTGCCTTTCTTGCAAAGGGATTGATGTTAGTTAGCTATCCTCAGTCAAGTAATACCTCACTTGTGCAGGGTAAGGATCTAAAAATCTCAGCCAGAGCCTAAGAATCTCTTTCCTTGCCTTCCATGACAGCTTGGGATAAATCTCATCCAATCCTGGGGTTTTATCCACCTTTAAGCTCAAGGTACCTTTGTTTATGAAACCTAGACTTTCACCAAAACCTATGAATTCTCCAAATACAAAGTCTATGTTTAGCTTTGTTTATTATTGTCACGTGTACTGAGGTACAGTGTAAAGCTTTTGTTTGCGTGCTATTCAGTCAAAGAAAAGATTATACATGAATACAATGAAAACGTTCACCGTGCACAGATAAAGGATAAAGGGTACAATGTTTGGTGTAAAAATATAACATTAAAATCCTGATAAAGTCTGATTAAAGATAGGTTAAAGGTTTCCAATAAGGTAGATTGGTGGTCAGGACCACTCTCTAGCTGGTGAGAAGACCGTTCAGTTACCTGCTAACAGCTGGGAAGAAACCGTTGCTGAATCTGGAGGTATGCATTTTCAAACTTCTGCATCTCTTGCCTGAGGGGAGGGGACAAAAGAGGGAGTGACCTGGGTGAGACTGTTCCTTGATTATGCTGGCGGCCTAGCCGAAGCAGCATGCTGTAGATGGAGTCAATCGAAGGCATCAGAATCAGAATTACCTTTATTGTCATCCAAAATAAACAAGTCTTTTGGACGAGATTTCGTCACCCACAGTCCAACAGTAAGAGCAATAAAATAAGCAATTACACAGACAACCACAAACCAACACAAAACAAAAAAAAGAAGAAAAAAAAAAGAAACATCCATCACAGTGAGTCTCCTCCAGTCACCTCCTCACTGTGATGGAAGGCCAGAATGTCTTTTCTCTTCCCCTGCCGTCTTCTCCCGCGGTCAGGCTGTTAAAGTTGCTAGGCCGCGCCGGACGGTGAAAGGTCCGCGGCAGGACCCAAGCCCCGCGATTCGGGGCGGGCGAAGACGCTGCCGCTGCATGTCGGGGCTGGTTTATGTGATAGTCTGGGCATGCTCACAATTCTCCGCAATTTCTTGTGGTCTTAGATGGAGCTGTTTCCAAACCAGGCTGTATGCATCCCGATTAGATGCTTTTTATTGCACATCTATAGAAGTTGGTGAGGGTTATTGGGGCATTCTGAACTTCCTAATCTTTCTAAGAAAGTAGAGGTGTTGATGTGCTTTCTTGGCCATAGGTTCGATGTGGTTGTTCCAGGACAAATTCCTGGTGATGTTTGTCTACTTGTCACATCTCTGCTTCGACCCCATCAATGTAGACTGGGATGTGCATACTGCTTCGCTTCCTGAATCAAATGACATTCTTAATTTGTAATTTATTAATGTTTTATGAATACAGACTGACATAAAATACACATGTTGCCTTCAATAATAAGCATTGCATTTTATAGGATTGTTGATAGAGGGTATTACAGTGAGAAAGATGCTGCCGATGTTGTCAGACAAATTCTGGGAGCAGTTGCTGTAAGTTTTATTTCTTGTTATTCATGTTATTCTCTATAAAGCCATGAACATTCATAGATCTTGAACATTCTGATTTTGACGAGTTATTGTTTCGTAACTATATTTCAATTTTCAAATAACAATTAAAGTACTTTCTAATGCAGATGTGACCCAGAAATTCCAGTGAACCAAAAAGGTGGATGGTTCAGTGAGACACACATTATTTGTTCATTAGACATTTGCTGCAAACTTCAGTTGCATGTTCCATTGGGGAAAATCCCATATGATCCCGAGCCTATGATCTGGAGAAGCAGGACCAGGATGCTGTGATTGTAATTCCAATAAGGCTTGTCCAGTGGTTTAGGTCAAGACATCAGAACATGTGTACTTGCGTTGTGGTAATTGGGGGAGGGGGGGGGGGGCATTTGAGCCTTCTGTTTCAAGGTGAGAGAAGCATCAGAGCTATGCTGAGTTGGAGGGTAGTGGGGTAGGGAGGCGATCGAGAGCTCATAGATTCACGGAGATATACAGAACAGAAACTGGCCCTTTGGCCCAACTCATCCATGCCAACCAAGATATCTATCAACACTCATTTCATTTGGCCCATATTTCTCTAAACCTTGTACAATGTATCTGCCAAAAGGTTTTTAAATGTTGTAAAAGTCAAAGTTTGTAAAAGAAGGTTCTGCCACTTTCTCTGACAGCTCATTTTATATACCCACCACCTATCATGAATGTGATCAACTGTTGTCTTGCTGTCCATAATTGTAACAGTAGGATGAGCATTTTCCCATTCTTGTCAGAATATTAATCCTTTACAGGTCAAATAGAGGAAGAAAGACCTTCACGAGAATTATTACTCTGTTTTTATAGTGGCTCTATGGTGTATAACTAATTTATTCCAGTTTTTCTCTATACATGCACCCACTATCCACTGTTCCCAAAAAGATCCCTAAATCTACTTTGTGAATCTAAAAGAATGTAGTTCTGAAGTTAGTATTTACAGTATATTAGTGATCTTGTATTTTTGCAAAACATTCTCATAAAATTAATATATTTGGAAAGATTTTCATACAATTTCATAAAAGTAGATTGGAATGATAATTGCATGTTGTTGATCATCCTTGTTTACCTATGTAAAGGCATTGCACATAATTTATTCTGCATCATGTCAATTAGTCGATTAAATATAAAACAATTTAATTGTAGCTGACTTCATATCTTGACTTCATAACAACTGCAGTTTTTAAATTTTTGTTCTAATTTTATTGTCAAGTATCTGCACGAAAATGGAATTGTTCATCGTGATCTCAAACCTGAAAACCTTCTCTACGCTTCTCGAACTCCAAATGCATTATTAAAAATAGGTGTGTTCTATAAATGCGTCTTCTATAGATGATGTTTAACATCAAGATATTTTTATATCAACAATGTTTTGCTACTTTTCCTACTTGCAAATAATTTACTTTCGAAGCTTCAAAGGACCTACATGGCAAAATACAATGCTTGCTTGAGGAACACTTTGAATAGCCCTTCAAAAAAATGTGAAATATTCATCACACTTTTAAATTGTTAAATGTTTCTCAGATCTATAAGTGGAACCAATTTAGATTTTAAAAAAGGCAAGGAAATTGAGGACTTCACAACCTCCATTTGGATTTTTTTTAAATTGGTATTTCCATTAACTGGAAGTGATTGTGTAGTTCTGAATCAACACTAGTTGAAACAATTTGATTAAATAATTACAGAAAAAGAAACAACTTCAAATGGAAATAATCATAGAACCAACTAAATGTTTTGGTAGCCCAAAGCATAAAGACAATCTCCTTTGCTATACAATGAAAGGGAACATTCACAGTTGTGCGGTTCAAGTAAATGATTAACATGATTAAGAATGTCAATTTTTGTAGATTACATTGTAATCTGAAGATTGAGTTTTTGTATGTTGATAAATTGATACAATGATGTCTGCAAATTTAATTTTATATATTTATTTACTCTAATTATCAGTTTTGGGAACTCTGTGATTAACAATCTGGTACATTATCAAATAACCTGGTTACACTCATTGCAATGTTTGCACAATAAGAATAGTTGTTCTGGGTGAGATACTGCAAGGAAAAATAAGTGTGCAACGCAAAGAGAAGAGCAGTGTCAAATAAATGAGCCGTGTCAGATCTGAGATTGTATGTGAGGGAGAGAGAGGAGAGATGGTGGATGGAGAGGGGTTGAAAGGGAGATTTAATCGGTAGAAGAGATTAAGAGATGTGAGCACACAGAGGGCAGGAATGGAGGGGAAAGTATTTCACTTAGTTCTGAGCTGGGCTCATATACAGTATGCTCTCACTCTCGCATCCTTTCTCACATTGAATGGCGGTGCTGGCTCGAAGGGCCGAATGGCCTACTCCTGCATCTATTGTCTATTGTCTAACATACTCTCTTCCACTCTCCCAATCAATTTCCCCACTATCTCTCCACCCCCCCCCCCCCCTCCCCCCAATCTACTGGCAGGGTGATAACAAGGGTGCCTGATTGAATTTGAGGTGCCTAAAATTCAAGGTCATGTGCTGGGCTGAAGCTATTTTGAAATCTTTCCAGTTTCCTATTGATGCTTTCATAAAAATTGAACCATTGACTTGCAGTTGTGTTAAATTTAAATCATGGATGTAATAGTGAATATCTGATAGCTCTTTTCAATTAATTTGTGCCATGTTTTACTTAAGAGACAAGACTTATTCGAAGAGCTACTCTCATTAAAATATTTGACGATGTACCTAAAGGAACATGATGTTTGTCGATGTTCTAAAGTCAGCAGCTTTACATTTCAGCGGCTGCTTGCAATATCTTAAATACTCTGTAGAAATGACAAATGTTTTAAGCACTGGCAGCCACTACTTGATAATTTTTCAAAATAATATTTTTCATAAAGTTACTAATTTCGAAAGTGCATTATTAATATCTCAATAAACATCATCTGAATAATGCATACTTTTTATTCAAGCTGACTTTGGACTTTCTAAAATCGTTGATGGACAGGTGTCCATGAAGACTCTTTGTGGGACACCAGGATACTGTGGTAGGTTTTAATATTTAATATACATTTTGAGAAATTCTTTGTCTATCCAGTGAATAGAAGCATTTATATTAATTCAACTCCAACAAAGATTTTTGGCCTGCAACACCAAATTATAATACATGAGAATTTAATCAATTTTACAGAAATTTATGCAGCATTTATGTTGTATTCCTGATTAGCTCTTAACTTAGCAGGCAGTAATTTTAGCGTCGTATAGAGATCAGACAACAAATTACCTTTCCTGAAGGACATTGGTGAGCTAGCTAGGTTTTTAATGACAATCCAGGGAGTCATGATTACAGGATTATTGTTACTTTTTAATTTGCTAAATCCCAGCTACTATGGCGAAATTTAAGTTCAGTGCATCAGTAGTTCAGATCCCTAGCTAATAGTCCAGTAACTCAGTTACTATACTACCATTTCCATTGCCATGTGCAAGTAAAAATTTATAGACCACCTATATGTTCACAGAGAAACATTTGTATAACCTCTACAGATGGGAGTTTTAAACAATGAAAGCTGTACATTTTCATCTTGACCAAACCTTTCTAATTTTAAATATTTCTATAAAACTCAGTGACAAAACATGGATCCCACTGGCAAAGCAGGCATTTTTGTCTATCCATAATAAACCCTTGTATCATTCGAACAAACTGTTTCTGTTCCCTCATAAATCTTTACATCTTTCCAAAATGCATTCCTTGGAATTAGACAAAACTTTCCAGTTATGACCAAAGCAGTGTTTCGTAGAAGACCGAAATGATGTCTGTTTTTCTATTCTCTTAAGATACTATTTATAAAGGTCAGTATTCTATACACGGTTTTAACTGCATTCTAACCTGTCCTGCTGCTCTGGGATGTCTCCTTTCCTTTACCCCCTTTAGAATTGTAACATTTGTATTTTGACTTTTTGTTTCTCCTTCCAAACAGTATCACCACATTTCTCTGCAATAATTTTCATATGGTATGTGGTGGTCCTTTCCGACAGCTTGTTGATCTTGTCCATCAAATCCATCTTGATAAATCTTTCATTCATCACACTTAAAAGTTTAGCATTAACTCCAAACTATTCAAATGTTCCCATGCCTAAATTGTTAATGTCTTTCAAGAAAATCAGTTATTTCAGCATCAATTCCAAGAAAGCCACAGTATGTTTTCCTCAGCTTGACTAACTGCCATGACGTCTGCTTTCTTCCCTCCTCTTTCTTAGCCAATTTCATATTCAAGCTGTCGGGTAGTAATTTGATTGTAGCAAAGTATTGATTTGAATAAGTAGTGGAGTCCAAAAATCAATAAATATTGCTTCCACGGTTTGTGAAACATAGGATTTTGGTGAGCTGGGGATTTCTGAGATTGGAACAAATGCTGCTGTGTTTATATTTTAGGATGGAAGTGGTAAACAATAGTAGTAGTTAAAACTAGGATTGGTAAACTATAACGTGTCATGTAAAATTTATGGTTTAACTATTTCAGATCGTTAAGTGTGATTAAATATTCTTTGAATAAAGTAATTGAAAAGCAACAAAGACTTGAGGAAAGACTATCGTAAAAAACAAATAGGACAGGAACCTAAAGGGCAACTTTTTCCACACGAAGAGTGGTGGGTATATGAAATGAGCTGCAGAGGAGATAGTTGAGGTTGGTACTATAACAACATTTTAAAGACATTTAGACAAGGACATGGATAGGAAAGTTTAGAGGTCCATAATGGTGAAACTCCTAAGGTATAAGGACAGAGAAACCATACTACAACGCACCAAGTCTCTCAAAGGATCTAAAATATACATTAACGAGGACTTCACGGACGCTGTCAGACGAAGGAGGAAAGAACTGATGCCGAAGCTGAGAGCTGCCAGAGGGAGGGGGGATATCGCTTTTCTACGCCATGACAAACTGATTATTCATCCACGTACCAGCACACCAAAACTACCATGAGACATCTAATCCACAACAGGTATGCTGAACCACAAAACTCGCATATGACTACAAACACAACTCACCCATATCCTGAAGCTAATCACATGCTAACACGGATTGCTGAACTGGATGATCTGGAGTTAACTACTCATCTATACACTAATCATAAGCCACAGGATATCGAAAATGACATTGATCCAGAAAACAATTTTTTCTTGAACATTAACAACGACTGTCACTATTATACTGATGAACAGTACAATAGCACATTCAAAACCAAAAACAATATTTCAATAATCCACTTCAACAGTAGAAGCCTGTATGCTAATTTCCATGACATCAAGGATTATTTAAATCAATTTGCACAGCCCTTTAACATAATTGCAATATCAGAAACTTGGATCAACAGTGTAAGGGGCATGGATTTTGAACTTGAAGGATATGAACTAATTTGTATGAACAGAAAAAACAAAAATGGTGGTGGTTTGCTCTTTATGTAGACATGAATTATAATTATAAGGTGGTGGAAGAAATCTCAACTGTGGTAGATAATGTACTTGAATGTGTTACAATAGAAATATGTATGGGAAAGAAAAAAAATGTAATTGTAAGTTGTATATATAGAACATCAGGGTCTAATATAGACACATTTAAAGACTGGATGGAGGAACATTTTACAAAAACAAATCATAAAGTTATGTTTATCTGCGGCGACTTCAATATTGATTTGCTAAATCCAAATAATCATAAAATGACTGAGGAATTTATCAATACATTGTACAGTATCAGCCTATATCCCAAAATCACCAGACCCAGTCGGATTACTTCCCATTGTGCTACATTAATTGATAATATATTTACTAATGATATAGATAACAATACAGTAGGAGGATTATTAGTAAATGACATCAGTGACCACCTTCCAGTTTTTACAGTTTATAACAGCAACTACGGAAAAAATAAGCAGGACAATAAACAAGAATACCGAAGGGTTAGGACAGAAGAGTCCATGGTTGCACTTAAAAATGATTTACTTGCACAAAACTGGGAATTAATATATAAAGAAAATGATATTGATAAAGCTTATGATGAATTTTTAAGAATATTTCAAATACTATATGATAAAAATTGTCCAATGAAACAATATTGTAGAGAAATAAAGTATAAAGATAATCATTGGATGTCAAAAGGATTGCTAAATGCCTGCAAAAAGAAAAACACACTATACAGAGAATTCATTAAACATAGAACTATAGAAGCAGAAAATAAATATAAGAAATATAAAAACAAGTTAACTAATATCATGAGAAATTGTAAGAAAGAATATTATAATAAACTATTAGAAAACAATAAACACAACATTAAGGGTATATGGAATATATTAAACAGCATAATTAGAAATAACTCTAAACAGATTAATTACCCGCAGTATTTTATAGAAAATGATAAGACAATAAATAACATGGATGACGTGGTTAATAAATTTAATAATTTTTTTGTAAGTGTTGGACCTAATTTAGCAGAAAAAATCCCAGATCCGGTGACATCTAATGATAATCTTATAGAAACGAATCCAAGTACAATGTTTCTTAAACCGGTAGAAGAAATGGAGATTGTAGATATTGTTAATAAATGCAAGAATAAAACATCCACTGATTATAATGAGACAGATATGAAAATAGTAAAAAAGGTAATTGATGGGATTTCTAAACCACTAACACACATTTTTAACTTATCATTACAAACCGGTCAATTTCCCAATAATATGAAAATAGCTAAAGTTATTCCGCTGTATAAAACTGGGGATAAACACCACTTCACAAATTACAGACCTGTTTCTCTTCTCCCACAGTTCTCTAAAATTCTGGAAAAACTTTTCGTCAGCAGATTAGACAATTTCATAGATAAGCACAATTTACTCTCTAATAGTCAATATGGATTCAGAAGTAACCGGTCAACATCACTAGCTTTAACTGAACTCATTGAACAAATCACAAATTCTATAGATAAAAAGAAATATGCTGTTGGGGTATTCATTGATCTAAAAAAAGCATTCGATACAATAAATCATGAAATATTAATCAATAAATTGGAACTATATGGGATTAGGGGGTTGGCTTTAGAGTGGGTTAGAAGTTATTTAAAGAACAGGAAACAATTCGTGAAGATGGGAGAATATCAGTCTGGATGTTTGGACATTGTGTGTGGAGTCCCCCAGGGGTCAGTGTTGGGTCCTAAACTCTTCATCATCTACATCAATGATATATGTAAATTATCAAAAATATTGAAATTCATCCTATTTGCTGATGACACTAACATTCTTGGTTCTGGTGAAAATTTACAGCAACTTTTGGACAGTATCACCTCAGAATTTTGCAAAATTAAAAAATGGTTTGACATTAACAAATTATCACTAAACTTGAGCAAAACAAAAATTATGATATTTGGGAACAGTAAAATAAACAATCAAGCACAGGTACAGATAGAGGGTGTTAACATAGAAAGAGTAAATGAAACTAAATTCCTTGGGGTGATAATAGATGAAAAAATTTGCTGGAAATCTCACATTAAACATATCCACAGTAAAGTATCTAGAAGCATTTCAGTTCTGGCCAAAGCAAAACATTTCTTAGATAACAAATCACTTCGCATTCTGTTCTGTTCACTAATTTCACCATATTTAAGTTACTGTATAGAGGTGTGGGGAAGTACATATATAAGTTCACTACAACCACTATTCATACTGCAAAAAAGAGCCATTAGAATAATTCATAATG
This sequence comes from Rhinoraja longicauda, assembly GCF_053455715.1. Classification (NCBI taxonomy): domain Eukaryota; kingdom Metazoa; phylum Chordata; class Chondrichthyes; order Rajiformes; family Arhynchobatidae; genus Rhinoraja; species Rhinoraja longicauda. Next base: position 70,380,079 of record NC_135955.1, on the reverse strand, counting down.
TCTTTTTTTGTGAACACACCAACTCATTATTTATAAAGTCTAAAATAATCAAATTTTATGACATTGTGGAATATCAAACAGCTCAATTCATGTACAAAGTGAGAAACAATTTGCTACCAAGTAACTTACAGGAAATGTTTTATGAAAGAGAGGGGGGGTATAATTTAAGGGGAACATTAAATTTCAAGATTCGCAATACTCGAACAACAATGAAAAGATTTTCTATATCAATCAGTGGAGTAAAGCTATGGAACAGAATGAATGCGGAATTAAAACAATGTTCAAACATGATCCAGTTTAAAAACAAATATAAACACATGATTTTTTCTAGGTACAGTGAGGAGGGGGATTAACAGTCACCAGGGGTCTACATATAATAACACATCATTATTTAAATAAGTATATCTATATGAACATATAAGGGTGTATGAGTATTTTTGTATTAATATCTGATACTTGATAAATATTGATTAGGGAATGGGGGTAGGATTAAATAAGTTCACACTTCTTCCTACTCCTTTTCGCACATGTTAAGTAATGGATGAAATTCCTTGTATTTCTTCTGTTTTTTTGTTTATTTTGTTTTTTAATTGATGTCTTTTAACATGTTCGAAATAAAATTTAAAAAAATAAATAAATAAAAAATAAATAAATAAAAAATATCCGCCAAATGCGGCAGGGGGTCTGGGTGTAGATGGGGCACCTTATACGGCATGGACAAGTTAGGCCGAAGGGCCTATTGCTGTGCTGTAGGACTCTAATAGGCCAATCTGAATTCTTGCAATGAAGATTATATGTCTGGTTTACAGTATGTGGGAACTTGTGGATTGCGAGACTATCCCAATTATTCACACCAATGGAATCATTGAGCTGGACTGCAAGTTAGAACCACTAACACATAAAGGGCAGGGAGAAATTATTGCTATTGTTGGACTAATATTCTGCCAAATATCTCTGCAATTTCTTCCCGAATGTCTCACAAAGTTTGAGGAAGTACTTGCTCAGGCTCTGGCGATTTATCCACCTTGATGTGCTTTAAAACCACCAGTAACTTTTCTTTGGTAATTTGTATATGGTCCAAGACATCACAATTCGAATGCTTCAGTTTCTTAGCTTCCATGATCTCTCCATCTTCATCTATGCTGTGGAACATTAAGCTGCCAGCCATGCACTTCTCTCAGGCATGTTTCTGTTATGGCTGTAGTATCCCTTGTTGAGTCTCTCCTCAACCTCCAGCATTCCAGAGAAAACAATCAAATCTGTTCAATCGCTCCTTATTTCTAATACCTTGATGCCAAAATCCAGACATTGTACCGGTAAACGTCTTCTACCAGTAAAGTAGAAGAGTAAACTCTATCTACTAGTGTTGCCACTTTCAGAGCTTACTGATAGCAGAGGGTTTTGATGAAAGACAAAATTCAAGATGGAGGTCTGTGACCAATGGCGATCTGCACGGATCTATGCTCGGACCTTTGTTTGCGATATATAAAAATGAATTGAAATGTAACCGGTTGGTTAGTAGGATGATACCAAAATGCTGGGGTCGTGAACTGTGAGGAAAGCTATCAAATTATACGGTGCGATATAGATCAGCTACAGAAATGGCCGGAAAAATGGCAGATGGAGTTTAATTGGATCAAGAGTGAGGTGTTGTACTTTGGAAGGTTGAATGTAAAGGGAAAATATACAATTAAAATATACAAAGATCCTTAACAGTGTTGATGTACAGAGGGGTAATAGGGTCCAAGTTCATGACTCCGCTAAGGTGGCAACACAAGTAGAGAGAGTGGAAAAGAAGGAATATGGTATGCTTGCCTTCATAAATTGGGGCATTGAATATAAAAATCAGGAAGTCATGATGCAGCTTTATAGGATTTTGGTTAGGTTGCACTTGGTGTATTGCAACCAGTTCTAGTTGCAACAATACCACATGGCTTTGGAAAGGGTTCAGAGGAGGTTTACTAAAATGATAGAGACAAAATGCTGGAGTAACTCAGTGGGACAGACAGCATCTGGGTAAAACGATGCCTGGATTAAGGGGTAATGACTCAGGGAGAAGTCAGACAGACTTGGATTATTTTCTTTGAAATTCTGGAGGTGGAGGAGAGAACTGATAGAAGTATATAAAATAATGAGAAGCATAGATAGTGTAGACAGCCAGAACCTTTTTCGTAGGATGGGAAAAAAACAAACACTGTCGGGCATAGCTTTGAGGTGAGAAGGGCAAAGTTTAAAGGAGATGTACTGGGGAAGTTTTTTTTTAAACAGGGTGGTGGGCACTTGGAATGTGCTGCCAGGTGGCAGTGGTGGGGGCAGATATAATAGCGGCATTTAAGAAACTTTTGAATAGGCACATGGATAAGTAGGGAATGGAGGATTATAGATTAAGTGCAGGTAAATAAGGCTTGGCCTTGGCATCATGTTCAGACGGACATTGTAGGCCCGCTCCTGTGCTGTACGGTTCTATGTTCTATGGATTTGGACCCCAAGTTCCCTCTGTATATTAATGCTGCTATGTGTCTTGCCATTAACTGTAAACTTTCCCATTACCTTTGTCATCTTTAATTTTCATTTTCAATATTCATAGGATTGGGGGAAGTACCATTAGATTGGACAATAGTGAATGCAGCTGCTTCCTGCAAAAATGGAGGAAGACAGAAAGCTGGTTAACTTGACATGTCAAAGAGAAAACGTTATGAGATATTTTTTGAGACATCATAGCATGACACTGAAAAATTCATGGTGATAAAGCAAAATCAACATTGTTTTTGGATAGGAGCTCATGCTTGATTAATGTTTTGGAATTTTTTGTGAGGAAATGATTGAACTAGATTACTTTTCCCCAAGGCATTTCATAAAAGGTCACGTTAAAGTTATTGCAGAAATAAAGGTCATGATATGGGAGATGACATATTGGCCTGGATGAAAGATTGCTGACTAACAGGAAACAAAAAGTCAGCATAAATTGAATTTGAAACTTTTGCAGCATTTTGATTTGTGTAATTCATTGCATCTGTCTGCTTTTCCAACTTGTCTAACAGATGTTTGTTGGATCAAGGCAGAGAATTGGAAGACTTTATTCCTGCTCATGAGATCATAGCTGAAACTGTTACACATGCATTACATCTGTTATACAGAACAAATATACTCATGCAGCAATAGAAGGTGCCAGAGGTTTGTGTTTTAAATTGGCGTGTTGTTAGTTGGCAAGAAGTTCTGTAAGTCTGTAAGTGATCAGAATAATCCTTGAACTCAGGGTTAAAGGGTCTACTTAAGCCCAGGAATAGTTTAGTTTATTGTCACGTGTTCCGAGGTACAGTGAAAAGCTTTTTTATTGCGTGCTATCCAGTCAGGGGGTATGGGGCGAAGGCAGGAACGGGGTACTGATTGGGAATGATCAGCCATCATCACATTGAATGGCGGTGCTGGCTCGAAGGGCCGAATGGCCTAATCCTGAACCTATTGTCTATTATCTAACTGAAGGAAATGGTGTTGGGTAGACTGATGGGACTGAAGGATGATAAATCCCAAGGGCATGATGGTCTGCATCCCAGGGTACTTAAGGAGGTGGCTCTTGAAATCGTGGACGCATTGGTGATCATTTTCCAATGTTTGTGGATTGGAGGGTACCTAATGTTATCCCACTTTTTAAGATAGGAGGGAGAGAGAAAACAGGAAATTATAGACCAGTTAGTGTGACATCGGTGGTGGGGAAGATGCTGGAGTCAATTATAAATGAAGATATTGCGGAGCATTTGGATAGCAGTAACAGGATCGTTCCGAGTCAGCATGGATTTACGAAGGGGAAATCATGCTTGACTAATCTTCTGGAATTTTTTGAGGATGTAACTAGGAAAATGGACAGTGGAGAGCCAGTGGATGTAGTCCCACATAGGAGATTAGTGGGCAAAATTAGAGCACATGGTATTGCGGGTAGGGTACTGACATGGATAGAAAATTGGTTGGCAGACAGGAAACAAAGAATAGGGATAAATGGGTCCCTTTCAGAATGGCAGGCAGTGACTAGTGGGCAAGGCTCGGTGCTGGGACTGCAGCTATTTACAATATACATTAATGACTTGGATAAAGGGATTAAAAGTAACATTAGCAAATTTGCAGATGACACAAAGCTGGGTGGCAGTGTGGACTGTGAGGAAGTTGAAACATATAAGATTATGTAGGGATTGGACACGCTAGAGGCAGGAAACATGTTCCCGATGTTGGGGGAGTCCCGAACCAGGGGCTACAGTTTAAGAATAAGGGGTAGGCCATTTAGAACGGAGATGAGGAAAATCTTTTCACTCAGAGTTGTGAAGCTGTGGAATTCTCTGCCTCAGAAGGCAGTGGAGGCCAATTCTCTGGATGCTTTCAAGAGATAGTTAGATAGAGCTCTTAATGATAGCAGAGTCAAGGGATATGGGGAGAAGGCAGGAACGGGGTACTGATTGTGCATGATCAGCCATGATCACGGTGAATGGCGGTGCTGGCTCGAAGGGCCGAATGGCCTACTCCTGCACCTATTGTCTATTTTCTCTGTTTCTATGTTTCTATCTCTGGCTAGAGAAGATGCAAAGATCTTGGCTAAGGCTCCTGCAATTTCCCCTCTTGCCTCTCTTAATAACCTAGGATATATTCCATCAGGCCTTAGGGAATGATCCACCTTAATGCTCGTCAAGTGCTTCAACACCTCCTCTGTCTTGATTTCAAATTGCACTTGCATATTTGTATGCCCCACGCTGATCTCGCTGCCCTCCATGTCTTTCCCTGAGGTGAAAAACAATGTAATGAACTTGTTTAGTAGCTTTCCTACATCCTCTGTCTCCAAAGCACAAATTCTCTCCTTTATCCTTGAGCAGTCCTACCTTCTATTGTTTTTAATGTACCATAAAAAGCTTTGAGAATTTCTTTAATCTGACTCGCACAAGCCAGTTTGTGGCCCCTTTTGGCCCTTCTAATTGCCCATTTGAGTTCTTACTTGATGCATAATTGCCCTTTGAAATAGCCTAGCAAGCCACTCTGTTTTGGAGCAGTTAGGTTTAGCAGGTGATGGCACACTGCATGAGCAAATAAAGAAAAAATAAAATTCTAAGATAAAATAAGATGTGAGTGGTGCTGATAAGCTTCATTTATTTCCCCAATTTTTCTAGGGCCACTAGAAATACTTCATTTATTTCTCGCTGCCCAGCAAAAGTGTTAGCTTTAGTTTTCAATTTATGCAGTTGTAATGAAGACATGATGATGTTATTAATAATATATTCCTTTATTCGTCCCACACCGGGGAAATTTACAGTGATACAGCTGCAAAGTGGATAGCAAGAGATCATTCATCTATTATTATACTACTAAAACTCAGATCTTGTGAATATATATATATATATATATATATATATATATATATATATATATATATAAATTCGTATATATGTACGTATGTATGCACAATGTGATACGCCAAAACGGTAAACCGTGGCGCTACAATTTTTACAGCGCCTTAATCACCACTCTCCCGGCTGGTGAGAAATGATATTTTCATTTAATTTGGTCGTATATTTTTTAAGTTACAGAGGTTTTAAAGTTAAAACATTTAAATTCTAACCGATTTATTGAAGGCCTTCAGCGTGTGACGTCACAATGCCCCTGTGAGATGAGCTCGCGCTGCCCCCCCTCCCCCCACAACTCATGCAGATATATATAAATATATTGGTATGTATGTATATCTCTCTGAGAGACAAGTGGACCTGCAGCCAAAACGGCCAACCCCAGCGCCACAATTTCAGCGCCACCTTAATCACCACTGTCCTGGCGACTGTTTATAACAACTTTTATTTAAATTAGTCGTATATTTTTTAAGTTAGAGACATTTTAAAGTTTAAAACTTTAATTTCTAAACATATTTTTTCCAAGTGCTGTGCGTCTGAGTGGGGGTGGGGAAGAGGGGACCATGGGTGTGGGGAAGAGGGGAGAGTGGGGGGAGGGGGACAGTGAGAATGGGGTTGGGGCGAGTGTGGAGGGAAGGGTGCGGGTAGGAGGGGGGTGAGGGTGGGGAGGAGAGGTGCGGGGGAGGGGTGGAGGAGGGAGGGGGACAGGGGGGCTGGTGGTGGGGGTAAGAGAGAGTGGGGGTGGGTGGGAAGGGGACAGTGGGGGTCAGGGAAGTGGGGAGGGTGGGAGGAGTAGAGAGTGGGGGTGGGAGGGAGAGTGAAGCTGGGGAGGGGGACAGCGGGGGAGGGGGGTGGTGGTGGGGGAAGGGGGTCAGTGGGGTCAGGGAAGAGTGGGGGAGGGAGGGAAAGGGGGAATGTGGGTGGGGGAAGAGGACAGTATTAGTGAAAGGGGGAGGGGGAGGAGGAGAGAGGGTGTGTGGGTCGAAGGGGTTCGTGGTGGGGGGAAGGGGGACAGTGGGGGTGGGGAAGATGGTAAGAGGGGAGAGCGCGGGAGGGGGACAGTGAGAGTGGGGGTTGGTGGAGGGAGCGTGGGAGTAGGAGGGGGTGTGAAGGTGGTGGGAGGAGAGGAGCGGGGGTGGAGGAGAGTGAGAGTGGGGCTCGGGGAGGAGAGAGTGGTGGAAAAGGGGGTGGTTGGGAAAGGGGGGGTGGGGGAGAGTGAGGGGCTGGGGGAGGAGAGAATGGGGGAAAGGGGGGTTGTGGGGAAAGGGGGGTGGGGGAAGAAAGTGGGACTTGGGAGGAGGGCAGAGTGGGTGGGCAGAAGGGGACAGCATGTGTGGGGAGAAAGGGACAGCATGGATGAGGGGAGGGGGGTGGTGGTGGGGGGACGGGTGGTGGTAGGGGGGTGAGTGGTGTTGGGGGAAGGGGGACAGTGGGGGTCAGGGAAGGGGGAGAGTGGGGGGAGGGGGAGGTTGGGAAGAGCAGAGAGTGGGGGTGGGAGGGAGTCGGACTGGGGAGGCGGACAGCCGGGGAGGGGGCTGGTAGTGGGGGGAAGAGAGAGGGGGTGGGGGGTTGAAAGAGAGGAGGAGGCGGGGGGTGGGTGAGGAGGGGTGAAGGAGAGAGGGGGTGGAGTACAGTGACAGTGGGGCTGGGGAGGAGAGAATGTGGGGGTGGGGGGAGAGTGGGTGAAAGGGGGGTGGGGGAGAGGGAGAGTGGGAGAAAGGGGGGTGGGGGAGAGGGAGAGTGGGGGAAAGGGAGGAGAGAATGTGGGGGTGGGGAGAGGAGAGAGTGGGGGAAAGGGGGGTGGTGGGGAATGGGGGGTGGGAGAGAGTGGGGGTGGGAGGGAGAGTGGAACTGGAGAGGAGGGCAGAGTGCGGGTGGGGAGGGGGAGGGGTGGGGGAAAGGGGACAGCAGGGAGGGGTGGAAGGGGACAGCAGGGGGGGTGGTAGTGGGGGGATGAGAGAGTGGTGGTGGGGGGAAGGGGGGCCAGGGAAGAGGGGAGTGTAGGGGTCGGGGGAGGTTGGGAGGAGCAGAGAGTAGGGGTGGGAGGGAGAGTGGGACTGGGGAGGGGGACAGCAGGGGAGGGGGTTGTGGTGGGGGGAAGAGTGGGGGTGGGAGGGAAGGGGGTCAGGGAAGTGGGGGGGTGGGAAGGGGGGAAAGGTGGGTGGGGGAAGGGGACAGTGAGAGTGAAAGGAGGGGGAGGAGAGGGGGTGTGGTGGGAAGGGTGGTGGTGGTGGGAAGAGATTGGGGGTAGGGGGGAAGGGGGACAGTGGGGGTGGGGACAGTGAGAATGGTGGTGGGGGGATGAGAGAGTGGGGTGGGGGAGAAGGGGAAAAGTGGGGGGCATGGAAGATGTGACAGTTGGGGGTAGGGAGGGGGGGATAATGGGGATTGAGTAGGGGGTTGAGGGTGCTACACCAATACAGGAGAGGCTTTGGGTGCAAGGCTCCTCGGTCACACCGTCTCCCCTTCCCTGTACCGCCTTTAATTGCACTCCCCCTCCCCTGGAGGAGCACGGCACCACAGTGAAGGAGAAAGAAGATGGCCGCTGGCAGGATGGTGTCAGTGGCTCCCTCTCCCCTTTCCCCTCCCCCACCCCATTCCCCCCTCCTCACCACCCCCTCCCCTCACCACCCCCCATCCTCACCACCCCCCATCCTCACCACCCCCCCCATTGAGATTCTTTTTTTTTTAACACAATTTATTTTAAAGGAAAAACGCGATTTCCCCAGGTTACAATGGAAACCCTACGAGGACGGGCCCAACGGTCTAGTTATCAATAAAAGTAAAGACAAGGATAAATTGTATTCCTTAGCTGTTACTGTTGACTCGTCTGCTGGGAGCAGTGCTGGTTGTGCAGTCTCACAGCAGTGGGAAGGACCTCCTATATCTCTCCTTCACGCACTTGGGGTGAAGGAGTCTGTCACTGAAGGAGCTACTCAGTGCAGTGACAGTGTCCTGCACGGGGTGGGAGTCGTTGTCCAGCAGCGATGTTGCCATCATCCTCCTCTCTCCCACCGCCTGCACTGAGTCGAGGGGCAACCCAGGACAGAGCTGGCCTTCCTGACCAGCTTGTCAAGTCTCTTCCCTTCTGCCGCTGAGAGAAATGTACAATTCCAACAGAATGACAAAGAATGAACATGATAATGTTTCCAAACTGGGAAAATTGGATGAGCACATAGAGATGCCAGTGTTCTTACAATCTTGTATCACCCTTTCAAAGTTTTTGCAAAGTTTAAGATGATATACTCTGTAGTTGACTTTTTTTAAAGTACCTAACCTTTCTTTCTTTTTGTCCCAGCCCCAGAAATCTTACAAGGCAATGCCTATGGACCAGAGGTGGACATATGGTCAGTGGGAGTCATCGCCTACATATTGTAAGATTCCAGAAATATAGTAATAGGGCTTTTGTTTTTCCATTCTTTCCTTTATTCTGCTAATTGAATATGGAAATAACCTGAAATTCATCCACTATTGAAGTTCAGGAAAATAAAGAACTCTGGGACCTAAATCAAACAAAAGGAGAATTTAGTTTGATTAAATCTCCTCCTTAATTTAACAAATTTTACAGATCTTTGAATCAAAGTTTTGATTAATCATGTGCATAGATATGATCCAATGAGGGCCTGGTGGTGTTGGTAGAGGAGATAGCGAGAATCAAAGAGGTCCCTTTTCCATCAGGGTCATAGAAACAATGGGAGGAGATGCCATTGAAACTAATCCAAACAATCAAACCACATGATGTGATTGCAAATATGCAAGTGGTTCAATAGCTTTGGTTCAAACCAATGCACAGTTGCCGATCTCGCTGCCCTCAATGAAGATGCCGAAGTGTATTCAGCTCTGGCTGAACAATATCTAATCTTGTGATGTGGCTGTGATAAGAAGACTTTGTACATGTGGTCATGATCAGTGTATACAAAATCAAACCCCAATTTACAGTAACTGCAAACTGCTTTACGCAATGCAGTCTCCTTAACGCATCATTAGCCTAAGCCAGGGATCTCCAAGCTATGGCCCGCGGGCCACATCCGGACCACGAGATTTTATCCAGCCCGCAGCATGCTCTTAGGCGGTGGGGACTGGAGGCAGAAGCTGCCGGTGAAGGTTCACCGGAGAGCGGATCACCACGTGCATTTCGTAGCTTCAACATGCTGCACATATCTCATATATTTTGCAAGATACTTAAAAACATGTTTCTGTGTATGTATTGTCTTTCCGCTGACTGGTTTGTACACAACAAAAGCTATTGTACCTCAGTACACGTGACAAAAGATTAAATTAAACTGTCTCCTGCAGGAAAGGATGGCATATAATTTTCACCAGTAGCACCAAATGAAAAGAGTTGCGACTCCCAACAATTCATTCAATAGAATGATGCAGAGACTAGAGAAACTGATCCTGTGTTTGTACTTAATGTACAGAAATTTGTTGGGGAAAAATGGGCTCTCTCAATTTTACAGGCTGAGATTAGTGAAACATCAGAGGCATCAATACTTAGGCTCCTGCTATTCATAATCGATATCAATGATTTGACCAAACCAAATGTCAAATTTCCAAGTTTGTTAAGGACACAAAACTAGGTTGGATTGTGAGTAGGGCAGAAGCTTTAAAGAGCCTTCGAGGTGATATGAAAAAACTAAGTGAGAGTATAACAACATGGCAAATGTGGGGTAACATATGATCCACAAAAGAGGAAAACAATGTGTTTTTTTAGTGAAACATTGAGAAATGTGAGTGTTGAAAGGCACCAAGGTGTCTAAAGTTGCTGAAAGCTAAAATAGAGCACAGCAAGTAAGCAAGAAGGCAAGTGGTACACTGGCCTTTACTACAAGAGAATTTAAATAACAGGAATAAAGATGAAATCTTGTATACACTTTTGCTCTCCTTCCTAAAAAAGAATACACTTGCCATTGAGGGAGTGTAATGAAGGTTTGCTGCTCGTTCCTGTTCCAATGAATTTGCGACAGTAAGTGAGATTGATTAAACTAGAGCCTTAATTCTCTAGATTTTAGAAGAATGAGAGGTGATTCCATTTAAACTTACAAAATGTTTTTCAAGGCTTGACCGGTTGGAGACAGGGAGGCTGTTTATGCTGAGAAACCTAGAATCAGAGTTCCTGTCTCGGAATAAAGAGCAGGCTATTTAGGTCTATGAGGACAGTGAATGTTTGGGATTCTCTAACCTGGAGCTCTGTGGGGAGATTGAGATAAATACATTTATAGATGTTTAAGGAATCTAAGGATACAGGAAAATAGCAGTGGTGGGAGAAGGTAATCCATCATCTTAATAAATGGCTAAATAGTTTTGAGAGGCTAGGTGGCTATTCCTGCTTTTAATTACATAATCATGATCATAATCATACTTTATTAATTAGCCAAGTATGTTTTGCAACATACGAAGAATTTCATTTGCCAAACAGTCATACCAATAAAAAGCAACAGAACACACATAATACATTTTAACATAAACATCCACCACAGTCCTCATTGTGACGGAAGGCGAAAAAAAGTTCAATCTCTTCCCTTCTTTGTCCTCCAGCGGTCGGAGGCCTCGAGCCTTACGTTGACGGGATGATCTTAACTCCCATAGCCAGTGGTCAGGTCTTCCTCATCGGGGCGATCAAGCTCCTGCATCGGGGAGAAATCTCAGCTCCCCTACGCCGAGCGATCGGACCCGGGTCGGGGCTAGTCGGACCTTTCTGCTTTCTTTGGAGCTTCCCGACATCGGTCTCTACCTGAGCCTGCGAGCTCCTCAATGTTGAAGTCCACATGTCGCGGTTGGAGCGTCGATCCCAGGTAAGGGATTACACGCTCTGATGGCAAGTCCAGGGCCCCGCAGTGGGGCTCAAAGTCAGTCCTGAGCAAGGCCGCCAGCTCTATGATGTTAGGCCACAGAGCGACCGGAGATACGATCCAGAAAACAATCGCATCTCCGGCAAGGTAAGAGATTGAAAAAAAGTTTCCCCCGATTCTCCTGCCCACCCCCCACATAAAACAAACCAGGGAACATTAACACATACTTTTTAAATACACTAAAAAGAACAAAAAAAAGACAGACAGACTAGGCAAGGCATAATTATTATGCCTTTATGTTAAGCATGAAGAGCCTCAGGTAAATCTGGGTAAATGTAACCAAGAAGCCAACTCCCAGGAGATCAAGTTCATCCATGCATTATTTTACAGAGGACCGACAAAGACTTTAATGGGGCAGTGTGCAGAAGAGGACATGGGCATTTACATGAAAGTGTTTGGTGCTTTGCCAGGACCACCCCAAAAAATACATGAAATAACAAGGAACCAGGTAGGATGAGCTGCGGTCCAGCTCCAACCGTGCACATTTGCAGGACCTCGAGTCATACATTCCAGCATGGAAGTGGTCGCCAGTTCCCTTTCAAAACTTGAGAAATTAATATTAATCAGATTACTGTCATGTAAGCTCAGATTGTTCTCGTGTAAATTCAGCTTGCAGCCACGCAAACTTAGTCTATCAAGATCATGGCTTTGGCTATCAGATTTCAGAGTGCTATGAGAATATTAAGGCACATCAGCTATCCTAAAACAAATTATGAACAATGCTGAGGCATAAACTCCAGTGAGTGCCTCCAAGAATCAATTTTACTGTTTCAAGCAGATAGCATGCTTCCTCCTTTCTTCTGCCTTTCTTCCAGTGCCCTTGTCAGCCAAATTTCTACCCTGCAATTCAGTGCAGTTCAAAATCAAGTCTTAAGGTATTACCTCAAATGTTGTAGGAGCAGAATTAGGCCATTTGGCCCATCAAGTCTACTCCTTCAATTACAGTTAATCTATCTTTCCCCTTCAACCCCATTCACCTACCTTCTTCCCATACTTTTGATACCCTTACTAATCAAGAACTGCTTTAAAAATACTCAATGATGGCCTCCACGGTCATCAGTGGCAATGAATTCCACAGATTCACCAGCCTCCAACTAAAGAAATTCCTCTAAACGAGTTCGCTTCAATCTTCATCTGCAGCATATATCATTGGAAATCGGCCACACTGCAACCACTGGTGGAAACAAAATGTAAGAGCATTAGGACAGGCAACGAGGGCTGAAAATAATGTGATCAGTCAATATCTGTACTGGTTCATTTCACCATTTTATATATTTTTAAATGATTGAGGATGTGTATTTGTAGTGATCAAATTTGTTGAAATTGATTTTTTGCTGCAAGAGAGAATATTTTTCATCTTTTCACCAATAGACTGTTGGGTATTTCTGGCATGGCTAGTTTAATATTAGAGGAGTGTATTCCTTCACACTTCTGGCTTGTGCTTTGTGAATGCTGGAAAAGCTTGGAGACTGAGGAGCTGGATCATCTACCGCAATATAGCCGTCCCGTTTTGTAATAGTACATAAGTATTAGTACACTCACACAGTACATAAATGGCTAGTTTCCAGGTGGAATTTGCAAAGATATTGGTGAATGTCAAGGGATGCTCGCTATTTACAAATGAAAACATAGAATGTTGTTCTATTTCCTCGTATATTGCAAAACATACTTGGCTAATAAAGTATGATTATGATTATTATTTCAGATTTTCAACATCCATTTTTTTTCATTTTCTTCTCACTTATTGAGAATTGACATTGGCCAGCACTTAACATAAGAAATAGAACCGGGACTAGAAAATGAGGATTCAAATCTGTTTGCCATTTAAAAAGACGCATGCACATTTTTTGTGCAATTACAGAGAGACATAGAAAATAGGTGCAGGAGTCGGCCATTCGGCCCATCGAGCCAGCACCGCCAATCAATATGTTCATGGCTGATCATCCAAAATCAGTATCCAGTTCTGGCTTTTTCCCCATATCCCTTGATTCCCTTAGCTCTACGAGCTAAATCTAACTCTCTTGAAAACAATTATTTTGTCTCTCCTTTTTGTAAATATAGTAAATTACCAGGAGGACAAAGAAGGGAGAGATTGAACTTTTTTTCATCTTCCATCACAGTGAGGAATGTGGAGGAGTCACTGTGATGGATGTTCATGTTAAAATGTATTTTGTGTGTCCTGTTGCTTTTTATTGTTATGACTGTATGGCAAATGAAGTTCCTCGTATGTTGCAAAACATACTTGGCTAATAAAGTTTTATTGTGATTGTGATATCCTTTAACTAATGCTGAATAGGCAACTTTTGGGGAATTTGATCCTAGTGGCAATGCATTGGTTGCAACACACGGCAAATGTGTTTAAGAAATTATACATCAGTCAAGTAAATATAGAACAGCTGCTCCCTAAAAACTCAGAACTGCTAGTGCTACACAAATCATAATAGTAATTTATTAGCCAAGTATGTTTTGCAACATACGAGGAATTTGATTTGCCATACAGCCATACCATTAAAGAGCAACAAGACACCCAAATAAATCTTTAACATGAACATCCACCATTAACATTAAACATGGGTTTAAATTAGATTCGCTGGGGGGCTAGATCCAATGCAGGTCTGAGGCAGGTGAGAAGCTGGAATGGAAGGCGATGAAAGAAGGTTCAGTGGACAGAAAAGGCAGGGAGTGAGGACGGACTGCTGGGTTGAATTGTATTTATTTTAATACTTGAGGTCTAACGGGTACGTGTGATTGGGACGTGGCAGCTATTACAAAAACCTGTTTAAGAGAGGGACAGGACTGGCAGCATAATGTTCCAGGTGCTACAGGAGAAATAGAAGTGGGGGAGTTGCTTTATTGATTAAGGAGAATGTCACAGCAGTAGTCTGAGATTACATTTCTGATGGGTGGAGCTGAGAAATAGAAAGGGGATGATCTCTTTGTTAGGAGTTTACTCTAGGCCCCCAAGTAGTCAATTGGAATTAGAAGGACAAATATGCCAGCAGCTGCAAGATGATAAGGTTGCCATGGTAGGGGATTTTATCTTTCCCAGTATAAATTGGGACTATCATAGTGCACAAGATTTTGATGGGGTAGAATTTGTCAGTTACGTTCAGGAAAGTTTCCTCAGGCAATATGAGGAAGCTGAGAAATAGAAAGGGGATGATCACTTTGTTGGGAGTTTACTCTAGGCCCCCAAGTAGTCAACTGGAATTAGAAGGACAAATATGCCAGCAGATTGATTGCAACCAGCTGCAAGATGATAAGGTTGCCATGGTAGGGGATTTTATCTTTCCCAGTATAAATTGGGACTATCATAGTGCACAAGATTTAGATGGGGTAGAATTTGTCAGTTACGTTCAGGAAAGTTTCCTCAGGCAATATGTAGAGGGTGCTGTAAACGAGGGGGCAAAGCTTGAATTGGAAAGGGCAAGTTGATGAAGTGTCCGTGGGTGAGCACTTTGGAACCAGTGATCACCATATAACCATATAACAATTACAGCACGGAAACAGGCCCGTTCGGCACTACCAGTCCACGCCGATCACTTTCTCTGACCTAGTCTCATCTACCTGCTCTCAGACCATAACCCTCCAATCCCCTCCCATCCATATACCTATCCAATTTACTCTTAAATAATAAAATCGAGCCTGCCTCCACCACTTCCACCGGAAGCTCATTCCACACAGCCACCACCCTCTGAGTAAAGAAGTTACCCCTCATGTTACCCCTAAACTTTTGTCCCTTAATTCTGAAGTTATGTCCCCTTGTTGGAATCTTCCCCACTCTCAAAGGGAAAAGCCTACCCACGTCAACTCTGTCCGTCCCTCTTAAAATTTTAAAAACCTCTATCAAGTCCCCCCTCAACCTTCTACGCTCCAAAGAATAAAGACCCAACCTGTTCAACCTCTCTCTGTAGCTTAAGTGCTGAAACCCAGGCAACATTCTAGTAAATCTCCTCTGTACCCCCTCCATTTTGTCGACATCCTTCCTATAATTTGGCGACCAGAACTGCACACCACACTCCAGATTCGGCCTCACCAATGCCCTGTACAATTTCAACATTACATCCCAACTTCTATATTCGATGCTCTGATTTATAAAGGCAAGCATACCAAACGCCTTCTTCACCACCCTATCCACATGAGATTCCACCTTCAGGGAACAATGCAGTTATTCCCAGATCCCTCTGTTCCACTGCATTCCTCAATTCCCTACCATTTACCCTGTACGTCCTATTTTGATTTGTCCTACCAAAATGCAGCACCTCACACTTATCACTGGTTTATTAACTTTAGAATTGTTATGGATATAGACAGGGCAGGCCCACAAGGAAAAATTCTAAATGAATGCAAGGCCAACTTTGATGGTATTGAAAAGGAATGTGCTAAAGTTGATTGGAGAAGGTTGTTTATGGACAAAGGAATGTCTGAAAAGTGCTTTAAAAATTGTGATGACGAGTTCACAGCATGCATGTTCCTGTTAGAGTGAAGGACAACCTTTTCACACGAAGGGTGGTGGGTATATGGACCAAACTGACAGAGAAGGTAGTTGAGACAGTTACTCTAATTATGCTCTAATTATATTTAAAAGACATTTGGGCAGGTACATGGACATGAAAAAATTAGAGGGATATGGGCCAGACGTAGCCTGGTGGGACTTGTGTAGATGGATTTGACCCAAATTAATACTCAAATGACCTTCTCAAAAGGTGAAAGTGCACATGATGGAATATAACTGCATCAAAATATCATGGTCCTCTGGTTAGTGTAGGCTTGCAATATTCAGAAGAACAGTCATCTGGCTCTCTTCTTTTGACAGGTTATGTGGGTTTGAACCTTTCTACGATGAGAGGGGTGATCAATACATGTATAGGAAGATTCTTAAGTGTGACTATGACTTTGTCTCCCCCTGGTGGGATGAAGTCTCACTTAATGCAAAAGATCTGGTAAGTACCAAAACAAAAATATCTTTGCAGAAAACTAATGACAAACAATTTACAACAGTTCTTGATGTATTTATTACGTCTATTATTACACATTATTTCTCAAAATGATTTATAGACAATAGACAATAGGTGCAGGAGGAGGCCATTCGGCCCTTCGAGCCAGCACTGCCATTCAATGTGATCATGGCTGATCATTCTCAATCAGTACCCCGTTCCTGCCTTCTCCCCATACCCCCCTGAGAGTACTGTGTGCAGTTTTGGTCTCCAAATTTGAGGAAGGATATTCTTGCTATGGAGGGCGTGCAGCGTAGGTTCACTAGGATAATTCCCGGAATGGCGGGACTGTCGTATGTTGAAAGGCTGGAGCGATTGGGCTTGTATACACTGGAATTTAGAAGGATGAGGGGGGATCTTATTGAAACATATAAGATAATTAGGGGATTGGACACATTAGAAGCAGATAACATGTTCCCAATGTTGGGGGAGTCCAGAACAAGGGGCCACAGTTTAAGAATAAGGGGTAGGCCATTTAGAACGGAGATGAGGAAGAACTTTTTCAGTCAGAGGGTGGTGAAGGTGTGGAATTCTCTGCCTCAGAAGGCAGTGGAGGCCAGTTCGTTGGATGCTTTCAAGAGAGAGCTGGATAGAGCTCTTAAGGATAGCGGAGTTAGGGGGTATGGGGAGAAGGCAGGAACGGGGTACTGATTGAGAGTGATCAGCCATGATCGCATTGAATGGCGGTGCTGGCTCGAAGGGCTGAATGGCCTACTCCTGCACCTATTGTCTATTGTCTATTGACTCCGCTATCCTTAAGAGCTCTATCCAGCTCTCTCTTGAATGCATTCAGAGAATGCATTTCAGACACTAACATAACTTTACATTGTTGATTGGCCGGTGGCCGAGCACTTCAACTCCCCCTCCCATTCCCAGTCTGACCTTTCTGTCATGGGCCACCTCCAGTGCCATAGTGAGGCCCACCGGAAATTGGAGGAACAGCACCTCATATTTCGCCTGGGCAGCTTGCAGCCCAGTGGTATGAACATTGACTTCTCCAACTTTAGATAGTTCCTCTGTCCCTCTCTTCCCCTCCCCCTTCCCAGATCTCTCTCTATCTTCCTGTCTCCACCTATATCCTTCCTTTGTCCCGCCCCCCGACATCAGTCTGAAGAAGGGTCTCGACCCGAAACGTCGCCCATTCCTTCTCTCCCAAGATGCTGCCTGACCTGCTGAGTTACTCCAGCATTTTGTGAATAAATACCTTCGATTTGTACCAGCATCTGCAGTTATTTTCTTATATAACTTTACATTATAAGTCAAATGACAGCAACCAGACTGCAACAGGGAAGGGAAATTTTCAAGATATAAATTTTCAGAATTTCCTGAAATTTAAGTCCCCAAAGAAAGATGGATGGAGCTAATGAATTCAGCAGATTTTATATTTACTATAAAAATTGTATTGCATCCATTAAGGATTTTTTTCATTACATGCAAAGCATTATTTTGCAGGTTAGAAGGTTGATCCTTTTGGACCCTAAGGACCGTTTAACTACTTATCAAGGACTACAGCATACATGGGTAACAGGAAAAGCTGCAAATTCTGTGCACATGAACAATGCACAAAGGAAACTTCTGGAATTCAATGCTCGCCGCAAACTAAAAGTAAGATTCAATAAATTCTGAAAAAATAAATTTAGACTTTTAGTTATGTGTTATAAACTGTAAATTGTTGCTGTTTTAGATTTCAGGTTTCTGAATGAATGTGACAAAAACAAAATTTGCTCCAGTCATGTATATCTCTGCAATATGCAAAAAATCTAAAAATATTAATGTACTTTAGCAATCAGTTTTCAGAATTTATCTTCAAAACTGCAAAATATTCTAGTGAGTGAGATCCCTTGTGAGGCAATGAGACTGGGTTCTGAGTGCATCAGTAAGCTTGATCTGATATTTTAGCTAAATCAAGGGTCAGTTTATTGTCACATGTACCAATTAAGGTACAGTGAAATTTGAGTTACCATATAGTCATACTAAATGGAAAGCAACAAAGGCACACAACCACATAAAAGTTAACATAAACATCCATCACAGTGGATTCCACATTCCTCACTGTGATGAAAGACAATAAAGTTCAACCTTCTTCCTCTTTGTTCTCCCGCGGTCGGAACAGTCAAACCATCCACGGTCGGGATGATCAAAGCCTCCGCAGCCGACAATTGAAGCCCCGCTGGGGTGATCGAAACTCCCGCTCCGGGGCGGTTGAAACTCTCCACGGCATGGAGCTCCTGAGTCGGCCTCTTCTTACCAGAGACCGTGGGCTTCACGATGTTAAAGTCCACAGGCCCCGCGATTGGAGCTTCGATCCCCGGCAAAGGGATCGCAAGCTCTGCGATGTTAAAGTCCCACAGACTCCTGTGGCTTGGAGCGCCCGTCGGTCTCCAGAAAAGGCCGCCAACTCCACGATGTTATGCCGCAGTGGGGACGGAGATACTATACGGGAAAAAATAGCATCTCCGTCGAGGTGAGATTGAAAAAAAGTTTCCCCCAACCCCCCCCACCCCTCACATAAAACAAACCAAGGAACCTACTTTTTAACACATACTAAAAATAACAAAAAGAAGAAAGGACAGACAGACTTTTGGCGAGGCAGCCAAAGATAAATAGTGCCTGAAAATACCTGGTCTAATTACCTGATGGGCTAGACTCTTACTGGAAATGTGTGCTATGTTAAAACATGCACATGTTGGCTTTTATATGCAATTTGCACTCAATTTTACAGGTTTATGCCTTCAATGTACCCCTGGGTTTCCCACATTCCCAATAAGAATTCCCCTCAAGGAACATTCACATGTGATTGTACATTTGGAATCCAAATACACTCAATTTTCCAATGTAATAGATTGATGATTCACGTTGCCCTTCCAACACTTCTGATCAGGAATTCTACAAAGACTATGCTAATTATAAAACCTAGTTAAGTTCATCCAAGCTAGCCTGTATCGGTCATGAACAGCATCACTTTGTAGCATTTCACACAGGGAATTAAAAGCAATAACCAGGTTCCTGAATAATGTAATATTCTGTACCCAAGTCATGTCATGCAGAAATGAAAAAACTTCTTCAGACCTAACCTCACTTTGTCGAACAGTATCAGCAATGGCCACATTTGCAATAACTAATTGTTTAAATGTAGTGTCTACACAATAAAAACATGTTTTGCAACAATATAAGTTGCACAGTGCAACAGAACAGATCTAGTTAAAACTCAATGGATGTGTTTGCAGTTGAGAAGTGGGGTAGTCAGATGAGTTTATAGAATGTAGATATTCAAGGTGAAACATATTTGGGGTTGGTTGCAATGGTAAGCACATTTGACCTTCCAATGTGCCAGTGACTAGTGGTGTTCCACAGGGCTCGGTGTTGGAGCCGCTACTCTTCATGTTGATTATCAATGATTTGGATGATGGAATTGATGGAATTGATGGCGTTGTGGACAGGTTTCCGGTTGTTATGAAGATAGATGGAGGGGCAGGTCATGTAGAGGATGCAGTGAGTCTGCATAAGGACTTGGACAGATTGGGAGAGTGGTCAAAGAAGTGACAGGTGGAATACAGCGTAGCAAGGTGTGCGGTCATGCACATTGGCAGTAGGAATAAAGGAATAGGTTATTTTCTAAATGAGTGGATTCAGAAATCGTAAGTGCAAAGAGACTTTGGAGTACTGGTACAGGGTTCCCAAAAGGTTAATTTGCAAGTTGAATCTGTAGTAAGGAAGGCAAATGCAATATTAGCATTTCTTTCGAGAGGACAGGGATGTAATGCTGAGGCTTTATATGCCTGGCCAGACCGCATTTGGCGTATGTGAGCAGTTTTGAACCCCTTATCTGAGGAGAGATGTGCTGGCATTGGAGAGGGTCCAGACGAGGTTTCTGAGAATGATCCCGGGGATGATTGGGTTAATGTATGATAAGCATTTGACAGCTCTGGGCCTGTACTCGCTAGAGTTTGGAAGGATGAGGGGGGACTACATTGAAATTACCGAATCATGAAAGGCCTGTATAGAGTGGATGCGGAGATGATGTTTTTACTAGTGGGAGAGTCTAGGACCAGAGAGCACAGCCTCAGAATAAAAGCAGTCTGAAGAAGGGTCTCGACCCTAAACATCATCCATTCCTTCTCTCCTGAGATGCTGCCTGACCCGCTGAGTTACTCCAGCATTTTGTGTCTACCCAGGAAATTGCAGGAGCCTTAGCTGAGATTAAATAGTCGTCATTAAATTCAGATGAGGTGCCGGAAGACTGGAGGGTGGCAAGTGTTGTGCCTCTATTCAAGAAGGGCAGCATGGAAAAGGATGGGAGCTACAGGCCAGTGAGCTTATCTGTGGTTGGAAAATTATTAGAGAGAATTCTGAAGGATAGGATATACATGTGCATCAGAAGGACAAGTGCTGATTTGGGATAGTCAGCATGGTTTTGTATGTGGAAGGTAGTGTCTCACAAATCTGAGTTTTTTTCTATGATGTGACTAAAAAGCTTAAGACAGAGTGGTATGTGTTGGAGCTCTTGGAGTATCGGGTCTCACCTGGAGAATTGTGTGCCACCTGGAGTATTGTGTGCAATGTTGGTCTCCTAATTAGAGGAGGGAGGGAGTGCAGCGTAGGATCACCAGGTTAATTCCCGGGATGGCGGGATTGACATATGATGAAAGAATGGGTCGACTGGGCTTGTATTCGCTGGAATTTAGAAAGATGAGAGGGGATCTTATAGAAACATATAAAATTCTTAGAGGATTGGACAGGGTAGATGTAGGAAAAATGTTCCCGATGTTGGGGGAATCCAGAACCAGGGGACACAGTTTAAGAATAAGGGGTAGGCCATTTAGGACTGAGATAAGGAAAAACCTTTTCATCCAGAGAGTTGTGAATCTGTGGAATTCTCTGCCATAGAAGGCAGTGGAGGCCAATTCACTGGATGTTTTCACGAGAGAGGTAGATTTAGCTCTTAGGGCTGAGAATCAAGGGATATGGGGAAAAAGCCGGAACGGGGTACTGATTTTGGATGATCAGCCATAATCGTATTGAATGGCCGAAGAGCCGCAGGGCCTACCCCTGCACCTGTTTTCTTTGTTTCTACATATGGAGTTCAGCAAGGCATTCAACAAGGTTCTGCATGGTCGGCTGCACTGGAAGGTTAGATTGCATGGGATCCATAGAGATAGCTGAATGAATAGAAAATTGGCTTCATGGAAGGAAGCAGAGGGTGATGGTGGAAGGTTGCTTTTCATACTGGAGTCCTGTGACTAGTGATGTGCCTCAGAGTTTGGTGTTGGACCCATTGCTGTTTGTCATCTACACCGATCAGCCAAAACATTATGACCTGATGAGCCAAAACATTATGACACCTGTCTAATATGCTGTTGGTCCTCCGTGTGCAGCCCCATACGCAGCAGGGTGCGATGCACTGTGTATTGTGATACATTCTTCCCTTGACTACCATTAAAATTTTCTGTGACTTGTGCCACAGTAGACCTTCTGTTGGTACGGATCAGACAGGATAGCTTTCGTTGCCCTCGTGCATCGATGAGCCTTGGGCACCCAACACCCTGTCGCCGGTTTGTGGTTTGTCCCTCCTCGGACCACTGTCGGTAGGTACTTACCACTGTTGACCGGGAGCACCCCACAAGCATTGCCGTTTTAGAGATGCTCTGACCCAGTCGTCTGGCCATAACAATTTGGCCCTTGTCAAAGTCACTCAGGTCTTTACTCCTGACCATTTCTCCTGCATCCAACACATCAACTTCAAGAACTGACTGTTCACTTGCTGCCTAATATATCCCACCCCTTGACGGGTGCCATTGTAACAAGGTAATCAATGTTATTCACTTTGCCTGTCAGTGGTCATAATGTTTTGGCTGATGTGTATATCAATTATTTGGATGAGACAAAGCTAGGTGGTAATGTAAATGGAGAAGATAGTTGTCAAAAATTGCAGAAGGATCCTGGAGTCATAGAATGTGGAAACAGGCCCTTTGGCCCAACTTTCCCACACCACCAACCTATCTGCATCAGTCCCACTTGCCGATGTTTGACCCATATCCCTCTAAACCTGTCCTATCCATGTACCTGTTTAATTCTTAATCGTTGCAATAGTCCCTGCCTCAACTACCACCTCCGGCAGCTCGTTCCATACACCCACCACCCTTTTTGTGAAAAGGTTACCCCTCAGATTCCTATAACATTTTTCCACCTTCACCTTAAACCTATGCCTTCTGGTTCTTGATTCCCCTACTTTGGGCAAGAGACTCTGTGATTCTACCCCGTTTATTCTTCTCATGATTTTATACATCTCTATAATATCACCCCTTGTCCTCCTGCGCTCCAGGGGATAGTCCCAGCTTGCTCAACCTCTCCCTATAGCTCAGACCCTCGAGCCCTGATATCTTTGTAAATCTTCTCTGCACTTTCTAACTTAACATCTTTCCTATAACATGGTGCCTAGAACTGAACACAATATTCTAAATGCGTCCTCACCAATGTCTTACGTAACTGCAACATGACCTTGCAACTTCTATACTCAATACGCTGACTGATGAAGGCCAATGTACCAAAAGCCTTTTTGACCAACCCATCTACCTGTGATGCCACTTTCGAGGAACTATGTACCTGCATTCCTAGATCCCTCTGCTTTACAACACTTCCCAGATCGCTACCATGCACTGTATAGGTCCTGTCCATGGTAGACTTTCCAAAATGCAACACCTCACATTTCTCTGTATTAAATTCCATCAACCATTCCTCAGCACACCTGGTCAACCAATTAAGATCCTGTTGCAATTTTTGACAACCATATTCACTATCTGCAATACCACCCACTTTTGTATCATCTGCAAACGCTAATCATGCCGTGTACATTCTCATCTGAATCATTCCTCAGTCCTCTTGGCTTTCTCCATCGAAACGTATAAGATAACGTATAAGATTATTAAGGGGTTGGACACGTTAGAGGCAGGAAACATGTTCCCAATGTTGGGGGAGTCCAGAACAAGGGGCCACAGTTTAAGAATAAGGGGTAGGCCATTTAGAACTGAGATGAGGAAAAACTTTTTCAGTCAGAGAGTTGTGAATCTGTGGAATTCTCTGCCTCAGAAGGCAGTGGAGGCCAATTCTCTGAATGCATTCAAGAGAGAGCTGGATAGAGCTCTTAAAGATAGCGGAGTCAGGGGGTATGGGGAGAAGGCAGGAACGGGGTACTGATTGAGAATGATCTGCCATGATCACATTGAATGGCGGTGCTGGCTCGAAGGGCCGAATGGCCTCCTCCTGCACCTATTGTCTATTGTCCACAGTAAAAACAGATATACTCATTGAGGACCTTGCCCATCTCCTGTGGCTCCAAAGAGTTGTCTGTTTTGATTCCTGAGAGATCCCACTCTCTCTCCAGTTACCCTTTATGTACATAAAATCTCTTGGGATTATCCTTTCTGTCAGAACTATCGCCTGTCCCCTTTTTGTTCTTCTGATTTCCTTTTTAAGTTTGCTCCTTAGTTCCCAAAACTACTCCAGGGATACACTTGATCCCAGCTGCCTACACCTGTCCCTTGCCTCCTCCCTATTCTTGACCAAAGCTTCAATTTCCCTCATCATCCAAACTTCCTTGTTTGCCTGTCTTGCCCTTCACTCTAACAGGGACGTACGTGCATGTTCAGAGCTCTTGTCAGTACAAATTTAAAAACATCCTACTTTCCTAATGTTTCTTTTCCTTCAAACAGCCTAATTCAATCTACCTGAGCGAGTCCCTCTCTCATACCTTCAAAGTTGGCCTTATCCCAATTTAACATTTCAACTGATTCAATCTTGATCAGTTGGGCAGGAGGGCCGAGGAATGGATGATGGAATTTAATATAGAAATGTGAGCAGCATTTTGGGAAGACTAACATGGGCAGGACCTACAGAATGAATGGTAGGCCTCTGGAGAGTGCTGTAGAGGCTTTGCATCTACTCATAAAGTCTTAACTACCCGTTGAGTAAAATCCAATTAAAGATAGTCTGAGGATTTCCAATGAGGTAGATGGGAGGTCAGGACTGCTCACTAGTTAGTGATATGATGGTTCTGTTGCCTGATAACAGCTGGGAAGAATCTGTCCTTGAATCTGGAGGTGTATGTTTTCACACTTCTGTACCTCTTGCCTGATAGAAGAGGGAGTGCAGACAGTGAGACTCATCCTTGATTAGGCTGGTGGCCTTGCCGAGGTAAGTTTCCCTGCCCCATACATACGCACTGAAATGTGCAAAAGAAGGCATTTCTGGCAGGTATTCACTCAAAATCAAGATTGGTAATTTGTTACATTGCTTTTGGCTATGATTTGGAAAACATGTTAAAAGTATGATATGATTGCAAGTTAGAAATGTTCAGTTTTTCTTCCAGAGGGAATGAATCCCTCTAACTGGTTGCCTTGAAATGTCAATATCAATTATTTTAATTGTTCAATAACATTCTCATACTCTGTAATTTACAAGTTCAAGCTGCTCCCTTGCAGTAACTCAGAAATTGTGTTTGGTTTTGCACTCAACAGGGTGTAGTAAAAGCAGTAGTGGCATCCAGTCGCCTTGGAATCAACGCTCAGGATAGCAGTGCCAGAAGCGGTAATACATCTACCCAGCAGAGTGAAACAGAACAAAGTGAAAGCAAGCAAAGTTCGCAAGAAGAAATTAAAGGTAATAAAAAAAAAAAATAGGAGTAAAACTGATATAACTCCTGGTGATTTAACTACTATTAGTGATGTTGGAACTGGTGCAGTAACTAGTTCTGCTGGGCTCAGTGCTGTCAATGATAATGAATTTGACAAAACTGATTCCAGTGAAATGAGTATTGGTGAAGTTGAGCAAAAGGTCTATATCACATAAGAAATGTTACATGAAGCCAGCGCTAAAAAAGTTGGTTGGTGGTAATGCAAAATTCATCACAGGAAATGTATTGTGAACAACATGAAACCCAACTCTTCTACACTGCTAATTTGAAATTTATGCTGTGCATGAAGCTAATAATGTGGCTTAATTTTATGTTGGTTAATTGTGGCCGCATACTGATGTGCAAGTTCATAATATTGAAAGTTCCACTACATTTCCTTGCATGCAGCTTATTCATTAAAACAACAGCAGAATCCTGAATGGCTTGGACAATGCAGAATGTTAAAAATGGAGGATGGTTGTATTACGCAGGCTCTCGGCAGTATTTCAGTCAATGTTAGCGTTAAAGGTTGAGCCTAATTTGTCTGTTTAGTTATTAACATATAAACTCGAGTTGAAGTGAGTATATAAATGTTTTTCGGATTCAGTTCTATGATGTTTTCTGTACTTTTATTAATAAGATTTAAAATCCATTCATTTGTCTTGTAGTTTAGATTCATGTTTTTGCCCTGTTCATATCTAGTTAGAGAATACTCCATATCCTAAATCACTTCAGTAAAATAAGTTTAGCCATAAAAACTGTAATGTTAATATGGGCAATGCCATTTTCTCATTGCTTTAAATGTTACTTCCACAGGCTATAAATGATCAAATATAGCTTAAGAACATTTGAAACAATGAACACAGCAAAATGCATTTTAACATTTATTTTTTAAAACGTTGTTATTTATTTTAATGGGTTTGCCTAAATATGATTGTTAATATTCTAAAGTGTTCTTAAATGTTCAACATTTTGTAATGTATTACTGGCAAATGTGTTGATAAAATTTGTTGCAACTGGAAATGTCATAAATTCTTCTGCAAATGATCTTTATTAGTATTTTTGGAACACCATTGCACGTTATGTGGAACAATGTAATGGAACTTTTTTTTTAAACTACCATGTCAATAAAAGCAGTTAACTAATCATACTGTTTTTATATTTAATTCAAATGGAGTTACATTGTATTCATACTGATAATCAGAAACCTTCATTCAAGCATTAAAATAATTAAATATACTATGTATCCAGACATTAAATGAACATTTACTTAAATAAATGTTGCAGCTATCTCAAAGAGCAAGTCATAGTTTGTCATAGCATTACAGAACAGTACCAAGCAAGACATTCAAGACGAAAACTGGTAGGCAACTTGCTGGTTCAGTCGAATCGTTTTTTTTAAGTATTGTGGATGTATTGAGTTCATTGAAAAAAGTTGGAAAGTGCATACCATCACTTTTGCCTTTGATTGGAACTATTTTAGCTTTCTTTGGTAGGGGAAGAAACCAGATTGGAAGGATTGAAACAGTTACGACAAAGATAACTTGATAAAGATAAGATGAGGAAAAGACTTGCAAGAAAAGCGGGAGGTGGTATTTAGGTATAAAGGAGATGATGGCTCTTTTGATAGGGAAGGGCATGTACTTGTGGAAAAAGTCAGTACAAAAAGTTCATATAGAAAGCACATACTAGACTGTGGATTGTCCCATGGAATAAAATAGATAGCATATCAGAAAGCTAGTTATACAATCAAATATCTCATACAACATTTTCCATTTAAATCTTTCAAATGTGGAGCCAATAAATGTTAGCCTGCATATGTAAAGCCATGATGGACCTAGAAGCAAATTACCATCCTACAAGGACTACAGAGTTGTGAACCACTTATGTTTTCAGATTTGGGTTATTGATTAAATTCTATTGGCCAGAGCACAAAAACATTGTCACACAGAAGAATTTCTAGGCCAGTGTATTTACATTATGGTTGACAAATATGGTCAATAATTTCTGCTATGAAAACAAGCACAGAGATGCAGAGTCTGTCTTCTATTTTTGAAATTTATCAGCCTTTTGTTCTTTACCTGTTTTCAGGCATTGCAATTTTCCTTCCAATTCACCCTAACCTGGAAATAGAAAAGGCCACAAAAGATATTCCATACTGAAGTACCCACTATACAAAATATTTGCATATAAAATTCCAAAATCACAAATATGGGAAGAAAGAAATCTGTAAACTTCCAGCCTAGGACTTTATTCCTTGAATTGAGGGATGATCTTATAGAAGTCATTTAAAACATGAGGGGAATAGATAAGGTGAATGCACAAGCTCTTTTGCCCAAATTAGGGGAAATCAAGAACCAGAAGACATAGGTTTAAGGTGAGAGTGGAAATTTAATGGTAACTCTTTTCAGAGAGGCAACTTTTTCCACACAGAGCTTCTCACTTTTTCTCACATGGAGGTAGCTGAGACTTTGTAGTAAGCAACACTGGGCAAAATGGTGCTTGCTTTCGCAACATTTAAAAGACACTTGGACCGAGAGAGTTGATCAAAGACAATTATTATCCAACTGCTTCCTCAAAGATAACCTAGGGTAATCTGGCAAAATCTATTGCACAATAGTTTAAAGTATTTCTGCTGCTCCAAACTGCATGAGCTGTTGAAAATTATATCAGGCTTGGAAATTCATTCACACGATACATATGTTTAATGCATTACACTAATCACAGATTAATTCAATTGCCTACTACACTGACATGTCCTACAGATGGCAAGGAAGATACTCAGCAATATAACACAGATTTGATCTCACCATTACACCACTGGTGTGTGAAACCGAAACATTTTAAAATAGCTTTTATGGCCCTAACTATCCCGAACAAGGTCCATTCATGCATTCCTTTAAAGAGGCCGATGTTACCTTTACTGCTGATGCAGAGACTGCCAAGCATTAAAAAAAAAAAATCAACATTGATGCAGCAATGGACTGCATTTCTCAGCATTTTGCAGATGAGGTATTTTTCTGGCTAAGTATTTGAGGGAGGTGAGGTCTGCAAGCGATGCAATCTTTTCCTTCGGTATCCTCTCCAATAATGAACAATTGAATCTGATATAAAAGCTTAAAGCCATTAAGGGATAGTAACCAGGTAAGTCCATGCTTTATATACAATTCTTGAAATTGTGCACAGTTTTTATGTGCATCTGAACTAAAGGCACAGGAATTATGTTGTTCATACATCAATTTTCAAAACATTGTCCATTCACAAAAATGTCTTTCTCCCACGGCACCAAATGAAATTAGTGCCATTTTAATGCACATTTTCAAGAGATACAGTTTGAGCATTCTGTCATCAACTTGAATATAAACCCATCTTTCTGATTTATTAAAACCACTATAGTTCATTATTTGAACACAAACCTCAGGATGGATTGATTATGGAATTATAAGGCTGTACATCAAGATTAAAATTAAAATCCATTAGCTGATTGTTACTGATAGCTTTACTTTGAAGTTGTCATATTGTATTTAAACTTAAAACTTACTAAACTTACATCAAAAGAGGATATACAATAAGCCTGGCCACTGCCTACAAGTGTTACACTTAATGCCAACCTGAGCTCTAACACAATAGAATGGAATAGCAACATATTAAGGAGTTACAAGATAAGTATCTTTTAAAATGGGTCATCTGTGGTTATTATTTTAACTCTGACTTAAGTTTTTAAAGCATTCCGTAGGTCATTATAGAAATTGACTAATGTATTTCCCATTGCAGTGTTCACTAATGTTTGTGGCAACATTCCTCTTAAGTCAGTCTGAATAAAACCAGTCAAGAGGCTGTGGTCGGGGTCACTCTTCAAAGGAATGCAAAACCATCCACACGGGTGATTAAATCCACGAACAAAACTTTCTTGTTTCTCCCCATATTCAACACTGACTCCTGTATTGGGTTAAGAAAAAAGGTTGTTCTTTAACAGAATTAGATAATTCAAATCCCCCAAATAATTAAACCCTTTACAGTACAGCACTATATGTACTATGAAAATTAAATTAGAAATGGAACAAAATCATCTTTACAACGTGGCTGCATGTATGGCTTTAAATTGAATAGAATTAATTAGATCCTGTTTAATGGGAATAATTTATTATACAGTAAATTCTCTGAATTTGCAACATAAGCACAAGGCTATGCCTACTGGACACAAGAATCATGACCCCTGCAGCAATCGCCAATAAAGATAATTAATCAATTTGATGTTGATAATACAATAAACCCTCTTAACGTTTAAGACACCACAAGGGTAATGGTGTCTGCTATAAAAAAAGTAAGGGATTAGCGAGTAATAGTGTCGTTACACAAGTAGTAGAAACAAAGAACTGTATGATAATGGTTAATACACAAAAGGACACAAAGTACTGGAGTAAATCAGCAGGACAGGCAGATTCTCTGGAGAACATGGATAGGTGACGTTTCGGGTCAAAACCCTTCTTCGGGTTCCTCGGCGGCAGTGGGCAGCAGGTGCCTCAGTGGCAGTGGGGCCTTGGCAGCGGCAGTGGGGACTCAGTGGCGGCAGCATGGGGTTCGCGGTGGATGAGCGTGAGGGGGGAGGGGAAGACAATGGGGACCCGGCGCGGGGGGACCACCGTGAGGGACGGTGGGAGAACAAAGGGGGACCCGGTCTGGGGGAGTAGGGGCACTATAGTTTAGAATCCTCTGCCCAGGGGATAAGGCTGTGTTTGTTTGTTCATTTGTTCCAGTGAAGGCGCTGTGCCCACGGCAGCCTGCCAACAGTCGCTTGTCATTTTCTTTTTGTTTTCACTTTTAATTTCAAGTTTTTTATGTACCTTGTGTGTTGTGACTGTCGGCAGACCAGTTTCCCACTGGAGATGAATACAACAGTTTTATCGTATCGCATCGTATCGTTCAGAGTCTTGGTCTGGAACCGGGCTTGGAATCCAGGTGAGTTGACAGCCGGGAGAGTGGTGAGGATTGGTGGAGTCATTGGTTATGGCCTGCAGGCAGCTGAAGTGCAGGTAAGGTTCAGCAGTGGCGGTGGCAGCAGGCACAGCCTAGAAGTGGCCAAGGTAGCCGTGTGGGCCAGTGGTGGCAGCAGTATGTTTGGCCTGGAAGCAGCCATGGTGGCAGTGTGGGCTGGTGTCGGCATCCTGGCCTGGCACTGATGGTTAGAAGGACTGGTCTGGAAGCGGGTGGGGTGATGGTGTGGCTCGGCGGCAGCTTTGGTGGTCCCAGCCTCAAAGAGACCAGGGAGGAGGTAAACATTGGTGCTGCATCTCCCGGCACCGCTGCGGGTTTCGTCCTCGTGGCGATCAGGTGTGAGACACGATCCAACAGTAGGTCTCAACCCTAATGTCCCCAATCCATACTCTCCAGAGGTGCTCCCTGACTTCAGTTATTCCAGCACACTGTCCTTCATCATTGCACGTATTGTTCAAAGCAATTCCTTGGGCTCCCACAGGGTGGCGAACAGTCTGTTCTTAAAGAGACAGTGGTGTCTGATTGTTGTGGGGACGCTTCATTCGTTATGACCGAAATCTGTTTCGAAGAGGTCCCTAATAACAAGGGTTTACTGTATTCCTTGTGTTTGAGAATTTTGATAATGCATTATCAAGACAGTGTTTTGTTATCTTTTACAGATGCCTCCAAACTCCTCTCAGAAATTAACTAGAAATGTAGAAACAAGGAATTGCAAAAAAGGTATGCAAAAAACAAACACAATGTCATGGAGTAACACGATGGGTCAGGCAGCATCCCTAGAGAACAGGGATAGGTGACATTTTAGGTCAGTACCTTTCTTCAGGCTGATTGGGGGGGAGGGGGTTGAAGAATAATGTTGGAAGGAGAAGGGCAGGTAATGGGTGAACACAGGAGAGGAGGGGTATTGATAGGCAGATGGCAAAAGGATTGAAGAGTTGCAAATTGTGAAGCTGGAGAAAGGAATGTAGGTGTTGGGGAAGGGGAGAAGTAGATGCGAATACAGTTGGGGTACAGGAGAGGATAGGTGGGAGAGAAAGGGTAGGGGGGTTGTTAGAGGTCACCTAAAATTAGAGAATTTAATCTTTATACCGTTCAGTTGTAAGCTACTCAAGCAAAGTTTGAGATGGTGTTCCTCCAGTTTGCATATGGCCTCACTCTGTAAATGATGGTGCCACAGGACAGAAAGGTCAGTATGGGAATGGGAAGGGGAGTTAAAATGGTTAGCAACCAGGAGAGTCTAAGCTTGCTTTCGCCGATGTAGCCCACAACGGGAATACCGGATGCAGTAGATGAGGTTAGGTGAGGTGCACATAAACCTCTGTCTCACCTGGAAAGATAACTGGGGTCCCTGGATGGAGGCAAGAAAAAGGTATAGGGACAGTTGTTACATCTCTTACTGTTGCAGAAAAAGTATCTGGGCAGGGGGTGGTTTGGGTGGGAAGGAATGGTTGAGTTGCGGAGGGAGTGGTCTCGGCCAGGAATAGAGAAAAGACTGTAAACCTCACTGCATATGCTTACCACAAGTTAGCAACCCATCCTGGTAATCTGTGGTGTTGGAGAAGTCAATGAATTCTCTTGGGGCAACCACATTCCACAATTGTCCTGCTGTGGTGTATTGCATCAAACAACAACCCTGCTGAATAAATTTGTAGGGTATTAAATATAATTTTCTTCATTATTTTATGGGATAAACAACAAAATATTTACTTAACATCTTCTGCAGAATTAAACATCAAGTTAGTTCAGTCAGAGAGTCATCATAATGAAACAGGCCTTTCAGCCCACCCACTCTATATGAACTATCAAACCACCTTTTACTTTTATCCTACATTAATCCATATTTTCATTCTTGTATTTTTATTACTCATCTACACCCCAGGGCAATTTATAGTAGCCTATTAACCTACCAACCCACACATCTTTCTGATGCGGGAGGAAACCGACACAGTCGTAGGGAACCCAAAAACTTACAGACAGCAGCCAAATTGAGGATTGTACTTGGGCCTATGGTGCTTGGAAGCAAAAGCTCTACAAAATTGCACCACTGCTACCATTCACATTAATGTTCCACCAATATTTAGTACCATGTCATACAAGGAGCCATTAGAAAGGATAACTAATGCCTTAGCCACTTAGAACAATACAACACAGGAACATGCCCTTTGGCCCATGATGTCTGTGTTGAATATGATGATAAATTAAAGTGCAGTCTCCCCAATCTCTGCCGTGCTTTATACAAACTTCTAACAGGTTTCCCCTTCACCTTTCATGTTCCAGAGAAAATAGTCTAAGTTTGTCTAATCTCTTATAGCTGATACCTTCTAATCCAGACAGCATTCTGTAAACCTCTTCTGTACCCTCTCCAATGCCTCCATATTCTTCCTGTAAAGGGGCAGACAGAACTGCACACAATACTCCAAATGCACCTAACCAAAGTCCTGTAAAGCTGCAACATGACCTCGTGACTCGTATACTCAATGCCCCGACTGATAACGGCAGCATACCA
The DNA here is from genome assembly GCF_053455715.1 of Rhinoraja longicauda. Lineage (NCBI taxonomy): Eukaryota > Metazoa > Chordata > Chondrichthyes > Rajiformes > Arhynchobatidae > Rhinoraja > Rhinoraja longicauda. The sequence goes on along the minus strand of NC_135955.1, from coordinate 70,347,683 downwards.
TTCTATCTATTTGCGTGGCCACTTTCAGGGAGCTATACACTTGGGACCTCAAGATCACTCTGTACAACAATGCTATTAAGTGTTATCACGCTTTCGAACTGTTCTTCCATAAGCTAGGAACGGACAAAGTCCAAAGATTGTGCTTCAATGCTGAGAACTGTATTCTGCACCCTTTGCCTTATCTATTGTACTTGAGTTTGACTTGATTGTATTTACTTAAGATATATCTGACCTGTTTGGACAGCATGCAAAACAAAGTTTTTTTCACTGTACCTTGGTACACGTGACAATAATAAACCTAAACCTGTTTTAGTGTTCTATTATTGGTGCTTCATTTGGTGCTTAAATCTCTCCCCTCTCACCTTGAGCCTATGCCTCTGTATTTTGTCCTCTATATTTGGCCCACTTTGTCAATTGATTTATATCCAGTTGTAAACTTAGATATCCTTCTTCACTAACCACTCTGCCATCAATTTTCGTGCCATCTGCAAATTTACCAACAATGTTAACTACATTGTCATCCAAATTGTTAATGTAGATAACAGACAGCAGTGAACCCAGCACTGACCCCTGCAGCACTGCATTGGTCACTGGTTTACAATCAGAAAAGCAACTCTCCACAACTACCCTTTGCCTTCTTCCTCCAAGCCAATTTTGAATCAAGCTCACTAGCTCACCTTGGATTCCATGTGATCTAACCTTCCAGACCTTGGAAAAGGCCTTGCACAGAGACGTCCATTGTTCTCCTCTCATCAATCCTCTTGGTGGTCTCTTCAAATCCTATCAGATCTGTGGGACACAATTTCATATGGACAAAGCTATGCTGACTATTTCTAATTAGTCTGTGCCTATTCAAATACTGGTAAATCTTGTCCATAAGAATCCCCTCCAATAACCTTTCCACCACAGATTTTAAAAATGGTATACTTAATCCATCTAAATTCATTATTTTTTCCTTCCTATCATCTCACAAAATAGAGCAGACCATTGATATGAAAACAATATAATTGCCTGTACTATTCCACAGTAGTCATGAAGTACTCAGCAGAACATGTCTCAGAACAGGTCTGCTGAGGGCTTCATCATGTTGCTGAAAGCTAGGTCTTTTTGGAAAGAGCTGTACAGCAGGAAGAGAAAGTGAGTAAGAAAAAGAGTTCAGAAGAGAAGCTAGTCAGTCCCTATCTGACCAGGAATTACTCATAGCCACGATACATGAAATAATTCCATTTCCCATTCATTGACAGTCCCATGCTTTAGTTTCCTTCTGTTGTTGACTATCAGATCTCCCATTTTAATCACAATTCAAAAGCCAAAGGGGGACCAAATTTGTAAATCAAAAAATACTAAATGCCATTGAAATATCCTTTTGCACTTCCTCAGCACCATTCTTCAGCATGCCTTTGCCCATCCTAGTGTTCCTACATAATGTGATCCCATTTGTGCAGCCTGGGCGGTGGAAGACTGCAGAATTCAAATGGAAGAGACTGTAAATGACCTTGGAGAATGATTTCAGCAGCTCTAGGGCTAGAAGCCACAAATTCAGACCACACCCTTCTGTTAAGAGCAATCAAGAGCTGGCTGAACTAGCCTTCGGGCAACAGGGAGGACATTGCCAACTGACAGTCATGGGAATGAGAATCTGTCATATTGAAAGTAGTCAACAGATGTTATTGTTTCTGGAGTAATTGACATTCGCCTAGGATTATACCTCAATCATTCCCAGTAACCTGTTATGGAGTCATTGTCATTCCCCTGGGATTATACCTCAATCATTCCCAGTAACCTGTTATGAAGTCATTGTCATTCCCCAGGGATTGTACCTCAATCATTTCCAGTAACCTGTTGGCGCGTAGATTTAGGACTGTGATGACACCCTGGGAGCCCTTTTCAACAATGGTAACTGAGCTCATAAACTGGGTTCCACTGCAGAACCTAGATACCGGGTTAGATTCTGCTTATGCTGTTGTACAAGTTGAGTCATAGCCATCAGACTTCGTGTTATGGTTGGTTCTTCAGGTCTGTTCCAGAGTTGCTCACTACTTCCATGTTCAAAATAATAGGCTTCATGCTCTAATCAATACCTTCTGCAAGGTTAGTGCAGAGTTTCACGTTCCATGACTGTGCACTCTGGCATTTTTGCAGGCCAGGCAATATGTTAATCACTTTACGTCAGTTCATAAATACATAGACAATTGGTGCAGGAGTAGGCCATTCGGCCCTTCGAGCCAGCACCGCCATTCAATGTTATCATGGCTGATCATCCACAATCAGTACCCCGTTCCTGCCGGGGTTTTCTTCTGTAGTCTACTCCACTCAATTCTCTTCAAGTCCTCGTCAGGAAATTAGCTCAATAAATGTACTTGTCAGCTCCCCTGAGATTAAAGTTACACAGAACATATATAAGTGAGCCTCTAAATGACATTGTCAGTGTCTGGGGTGATATGTTAAATTGAATGATACTATATTTTCATCTTCACCCTCTTGTATTTCTACCAAAAACTGGTCAGGTTGTGATAAAGTTGAAGGCATGGAACTGAGGAAAGCACAAGGTGCATGTTTGCACAATGAACAGAACCAACATTTAAAAAAATGAAAGTTAATGGAGAAATGAGGAGGTAGACATGGTGCAAGGGTATCATCTATAGTTTCAATGCTGTTCCTGGCAATCTCAGTAGTGACAAATACAATTATGTTGAACACTGGGTGCAGTGCAGTGGTATCTAATGTTGGCTGTTGCTGCTTGCAATTATGTACCAACAAGTCCTGCATGAGAAAAGGAAGTGTGGTACAGTTCAACTTGTCTCTACTGGTGTAGCTTTCTCTAACTTGACCAAGGGATGACAGAAATACAAGGATACGGCCAGTCACAACTGAATGGCTATGTGTAAGTCTTTTGAACTTTTGAAATGCTGTATGTGAAGGGTATGCTAAAGTATAGAAACAACAGGTACAATTCCTGGTTGATGGAGCATACTGATAAAAATAGGATGCAATGGCAGTACTAGCATCTGCTGCAGCCAAAGTGCATCTCCCCTCTTAAAAGTGCAGGTTGGTTTTATATACTACGGTTTAGCTTTACCAAATGCTGGTCACTCTCATTATTAAGCCTCCCTTTGACGGGTGCTGCCAAGGTTAGCATGGTTGTTCCAGCTGTCCACATTAATCAAGCAGGCACCACAAAGTAGTTTTGGATTATAAGAGGGAAAACCAATACCCAAAATGGCGGCGCTGCCCTAGCAGCTGCGGCTTTGCCTGCGGTCCGTTTGTCTGTGTGTTTTTTGTTGATTTTTGTTTTAATTGTAGATGTGATGTCGTGTTTTTTGTGGTTGTGTACTAAGTGTGTGGGGGGGGGGGGGGGGGGGGGGACTGTAAAATTGTAAATTTGTCCCTTCCGAACGGAGACCCGACCTTTGTTTTCTGGGTGGTGTCTCCGTTCCCACTGCGGCCTGTTCCCACTCCTTTCCGCCAAACACCTGGAGCTGGCGGCCTCCACCCAGGACCACCTGGGCTCTGGTTTGCAGAGCCCGCGGACCGGACTTACCACCTGCGGAGCCGGCTGTCTTCGGAGGCTGCGGGAGCGGCTGCGACTCGCCTTCGGAGGCTTCGGCTCGGGCCGCATGGATGCCGACATCAGGAGCTCCGGCAGCGGCAGCGTGTTTGCCCGCACCGGATCACGGGGCAGGGGTCGGCGTGCCGCGGACATTTTACCGTCCGGCGCGGCCTGGAATAGGCCGTGGGATTTTTCTCTGTTCGGTGGGGGCTTCAATGTCGGGAGCCACGACCGCCACAACGTGCAGCAGCAGCGTCATCGCCCGCTCCGGATCACGGGGCTTGGGTTGGCCCGCTGCGGACCTTTCACCGTCCGGCGCGGCCTGGAACGTGGCAAATTCAACAGCCTGACCGCGGGAGAAGACGGCAGGGGAAGAGAAAATACATTCTGGCCTTCCATCACAGTGAGGAGGTGACTGGAGAAGACTCACTGTGATGGATGTTTCTTTTTTTTTTGTTTTGTGTTGGTTGTGGTTGTATAATTGCGTATTTTATTGCTCTTATCGTTGGACTGTGGGTGACGAAATCTCGTCCAAAAGACTTGTTTTTTGGATGACAAATAAAGGTAATTCTGAATTCTGAAATAGGTTAGTGACAATTATGACAAGCAGAGTTTTCCACATGGAGAATTATGCAGTGGTGCCTGATGTGTTGGCTGTTGCTGCTTGCAATTATGTATCAAGTCCTGCAAGGGACTGGGATGTATAGTACTATTCAAGCCCATTTTTGGGACTCTCCAATTTAGAGATGCCATGGATCCATAGTAAAAAAAAAACAAGTGCACAGGAAAGGAGATATGGCTGCTTTGGTAATATGTTCTCAGTCAAAAATACAAATTGGGCGAAACACCTTGTATCACTATGATGGAACAGAAGCCACATCTGCCAGTGTCAAAGAACATATTGCAAGGAGGGTTCTGTTTACAGGATGAAAGAGTATAACATATAACAGAACTTTATTGTCATTCGGTATAAATACCGAACGAAATTTCAGCAGTCACAAGACACAGCAAAAAAAGAAAAGAACACAGGACACACGACCCCAACACCAACGTCCATCACAGTGACTCCAAACACCCCCTCACTGTGATGGAAGGCAACAAAACTTCCCCTCTCTTCCCCCCCCGCGCCCACGGACAGGCAGCTCGACCCCTACCGAGGCAACCGACACGCACAGCCCCCGCAAGGGGATGGAAGGCCCCGCGGCCGAGCCGCACCGGGCACTGAAACGTCCCGCGGCCGAGCCGCGCCGGCGATGTTAAGTCCAGCGGCCGAGCCGCACCGGGCACTGAAACGTCCCGCGGCCAAGCCGCGCCGGCGATGTTAAGTCCAGCGGCCGAGCCGCACCGGGCACTGAAACGTCACAACTTGCAAGGGAAAATTTAAGAAACATCCCCAAATACCAGTGGATATCAAATCTATACTTAGACATGGATTGCGATTCAAGCCAAAGAAAAAATATTTCAGTCTTTTATGTTATATGTTGTTATTCCTCCATTATCTATAGGAGCTTTCACAAGACTCCCACTGTTGTGACAGCTGTTGAGTAATAGACAATAGGTGCAGGAGGAGGCCATTCGGCCCTTCGAGCCAGCACCACCATTCAATGTGATCATGGCTGATCATTCTCAATCAGTACCCCGTTCCTGCCTTCTCCCCATACCCCCTGACTCCGCTATCTAGCTCTCTCTTGAATGCATTCAGAGAATTGGCCTCCACTGCCTTCTGAGGCAGAGAATTCCACAGATTCACAACACTGACTGAAAAAGTTTTTCGTCATCTCAGTTCTAAATGGCCCACCCCTTATTCTTAAACTGTGGCCCCTTGTTCTGGACTCCCCCAACATTGGGAACATGTTTCCTGCCTCTAACGTGTCCAACCCCTTAATAATCTTATATGTTTCGATAAGATCCCCGCTCATCCTTCTAAATTCCAGTGTATACAAGCCTAGTCGCTCCAGTCTTTCAACATATGACAGTCCCGCCATTCTGGGAATTGACCTAGTAAACCTATGCTGCACGCCCTCAATAGCAAGAATATCCTTCCTCAAATTTGGAGACCAAAACTGCACACAGTACTCCAGGTGCGGTTTCACTAGGGCCCTATACAACTGCAGAAGGACGTCTTTGCTCCTATACTCAACTCCTCTTGTTATGAAGGCCAACATTCCATTGGCTTTCTTCACTGCCTGCTGTGCCTGCACGCTTCCTTTCAGTGACTGATGCACTAGGACACCCAGATCCCGTTGTACGTCCCCTTTTCCTAACTTGACACCATTCAGATAATACTCTGCCTTCCTATTCTTACCACCAAAGTGGATAACCTCACACTTATCCACATTAAACTGCATCTGCCATGCATCCGCCCACTCACACAACCTGTCCAAGTCACCCTGCAACCTCATTGCATCTTCCTCACAGTTCACAATACCACCCAGCTTTGTATCATCGGCAAATTTGCTAATGGTGCTTTTAATCCCTTCATCCAAGTCATTAATGTATATTGTAAATAGCTGCGGTCCCAGCACCGAGCCTTGCGGTACCCCACTAGTTACTGCCTGTTGAACAGGATATTGGGAGATTTGTCTCTTCATTACTTTCAGTGTGACAGCATTCTCAATCCCATGACTGTCAAGTTAGCAATGTCTTTACTAATATCTAAAAGCCAATTCAACCAGAATATAATTGCTCTTAAGCAATGAATTGTGATATTTTCCACAAGCACTTAATATTGGCATTGAATGCATCCATTTATGTCAACCGGATGAAAAAGCATTTCATTTATCTTGAAATGGATTTTAGGCCATTTTGATGTGCCACAGAAGAGCTGTACAAGCTGCATTAGATTCTCCCCCCAAAATATTGTGAAAGTGCCTCAAAACATCTTTGGGAGTGTGGTAAAGTGGGAACGATGTTGATTTTTAAATCACTAAATTTAATTTGGGGGAATCTACAGACACTATTACACAGATACACCCTTCAATATACACTGATAGCAATATGTCTAATGGCAGCAAAGGTCAGCAAAGGGAGCCTATAGGAAACACAAGAGAACGTCTCAATATACACAATGCGATTAAGGTTTATTATAGTAATATGCACAGTGCTTTGGTTTGCATGCTGTCATCCCGATCAGACAATACTGTACGTTAAATGCAGCCACGACAAACTCAAGTATAATAGGTGGAGCAAAGGGTAAGATACAGAGTGCTATATATAGTTCTCAGCATTGTAGCGCATTAGTTCCCGAAGACAAAGTCCAATGTCCACCATGGGAGAGAGGTGAAACGGACAGTACCTTAGCTTATGGAAGGACCATTCAAAAGCCTGATAACAGAGGGGAAGAAGCCGTTGCTGAGTCTCGTGGTGTGTGTTTTCAAGCTTCTGTATCTTCTGCAGAATCCACTGGGCACCCGTCCTTCCCCTCTCTCCCGTCCCGTCCGCTCCCACAGAAGCGACGGGAAGGGGAAATGGGTGGGACATGTATTTGATTACGTTGGCTGCTTTCCCAAAACAGCATGAGGTGTAGATGGAGTCGATGGTGGGGAGTCTGGACTAGGACTCCACAACTCTCTGCAATTTCTTGCAGTCTTGGGCAGAGCTTTTCTCAAACCAAACTGTGATGCAACCCGACAGCATGCTTTCTATGGTGCATCTATAGTTTGTAAGAGTCATTGGGGATATGCCGAATTTCCTCAGTCTTCTGAGGATGTGAAGGCGTTGGTGTCCCTTCATGGCTGTTGCTTCAATGTGATTGGTCCAAGACAGATCATAGGTTTGAATTTGAATTTGAATAACTTTACTGTCATTCGGTACAAATACCGAACGAAATTACAGCAGTCACAAAACACAACAAAAAAAAGAAAAAAGTACACAGGACACACGACCCCAAGACAAACATCCATCACAGTGAGTCCAAACACCCTCTCACTGTGATGGAAGGCAACAAAACTTCCACTCTCTTCCCCCCCACGCCCACGGACAGGCAGCTCGACCCCTACCGAGGCGACCGACACGCACAGCCCCCGCAGTAGGATCACGTGGGTAAACGTGAAAGGAGTTGGCTGGGGTGTTGCCTGGACACAGCAAAAATCTCTGCACCAGACAGTGTGCAGGTTATTAAATCTGCTAACTATGCGCTCAGTGTTCCCTTCTGATGACAACATCCTAACTGAGTTCCTTATAACTGAATAACAACTGCACTGCTGCATCAACAAGAAGGAACAAATGGTGAATCTTGTCCTAGATCTTTAAAAAGTTAATTAAATAAAACTGGCAATTATTACTGCATCATGCTTTCATAATGTTGTGGCGGCTCCCAAGGGTCAGGCCACTCCCACATCAAACCCTTCGGCACGGTGATGGACAGGCCCGAGGACGGCCCCCAGCTACAGGTATAAGTAGCAGGGGTTTTGGCGCGAGAGCAATCTACAGTCTCTCACTGAAGCGGAGAGTAGTGTGCAGCTAGAAATAGAAGCCTTTACAGAATTTGCCTGGCTCCTCGCCTTCATTCTGGGCCCATTTCGCGCACCTCTACACTGGTGACCCTCGACGCTCCGTTACCGTATGATGGAGCCGAACAAGACGCTCGCCGGACCGTCCAATGCACAGCCCACCGTGCCACCCACCTCACCAGCCGACCAGGCCCAGCTCAACGCGGTCGCATTGAAATTTCCCACCTTCTGGACAGCCTCACGTCTGGTTTCAACAGGCGGCAGCCCAATTCGAGCTGCGGGGCATTACCGTGGACGCCACCAGGTATTATTATGTGGTCGGCGTCCTTGACCAGGAAACTGCCGGCTGCGTTGTCTCTTACCTGCGCGCCCCAGCCGATGACAAGTACCGCGGCCTTAAGGGGCTCCTGCTCCATACCTACGGGCTTACCCGAATGGAGCGCACGGCCAGGATCCTCAGGATGGACAGTCAGCCCTGCTGAACGAATTGCTTGTGCTGCTGAACGAAATGCCGTGCATCCTGTTCGAATACACTTTCCTGCAGCAGCTGCCGAATGACATCCGCCCGCAGCTCGCCGAGGCCTCTTTGTCGAACCCCGAGCGCTTGTCAGGAGCGCCGACATGCTATAGATGGCACGACGGAGGGGCGTGAATGCGCTGGCCGGTAGCCCTGCGCCGCCTGAGTTCGTTCATGAGTGTGGGGGAGCCGTGGATGGAGTTACGGCCGCGCCCCGAAGGCCCGGGCGACCGCCCTTCGCGCCTGCCGCGCGTTCGCCCTCTGCAGCCCCGCCCCAGCAGGCTCCGGACACCCCTGGCAGGGGGCGCTGGTGCTTTTTCCACCAGCGCTGGGGTGCTGCAGCCCGTCAGTGCCGCCAGCCCTGCACGTATCCCAGAAACACCGGGCCCGGCTGCCATTAGTCGCTGCGGCGGCCGGCCAGATTCACTGCCTCTTCGCCTGGGATCGGCGATCCGGGAATCGCTTCCTTGTCAACACCGGGGCGGAGCTGAGTGTCCTACCCCCTGCAGCATTGGGCATCTGCTCCGGTAGGCGGTGGGCCACGCTCATGGTGGCGAACGGCAGCGTCATTAAGACCTACGGGCTTCGCACAGTCCCGCTCATCTTCGGGGCCTGCCATTTCACCTGGCCCTTTACCATCGTGGACATCTCCCAACCGTTGTTCGTCGGTAGTAACAGCAGCGCCGCCTCGGGACCCGGTGTCGGCAGTCGACAATCAATATGCACAGGTGCTGGCAGACTTCCCTGGTATTCTGACTCCCCAGTTCCGCACCACGAATCCGAAGCACGGAATGAGCCACAATATCCAGACCACCGGCCTCCCGCTCCATGTCCATGCTCGCCGTCTCCCGCCCGACAGACTCCACATCGCCCGGAAGGAGATTCGCACCATGGAGTCCCTGGGGATCGTCCGACGTTCCGACAGCCCGTGGGCTTTCCCGCTCCACATGGTCCCCAAGGCGAGCGGCGTTTGGCGGCCATGTGGTGACTACCGGCGGCTTAACAACAAAAGGAGCTCTGATCCTCGATGGCCCACCTGTTGTGGCGCTATGGTGTACCGTTTTGGCTGTGCGAAGCAGCAAAGTTATGGTGTGCACAAACACACATACAGAGAGTTTTAGTAATATACTAGACAAAGTGGATCCATTGGGCCCAAACGGATCACCGCTCATGATGCCCGGTGAGTTCGTGCTATCGGCGCCCCCAAGCAACAGGAGCAACCTTCATCCACCCTACAGCGCCTCCGCGAGTGAGTAGGCAAGCTCACGCCCGTGCCGACATCTCGGCACGGGGCTTTCCACCTGCACGTGCCATCGGCTCTCTGTCTTCCTGCGCCGTGATGCACACCGGACGCCGCTCCAGAGGCCATACGAGGGCCCGTTTCCAGCACGAGGGCCAGTCCTACCACCTTTGTGCTGGACATAGGGGGCCGGCGGGAGACTATGTTGGTCGACCGGTTAAAGCCGGCACATCTGGACATCGATCAGCAAGTTACCCAGCCTCGGCCATGGGGACGTCCTCCTTCTCGGCCCCCTCCACCTCTGCCTTTGCCGGCCCCTGCGTCGGCTGACCTGCGTACGCGATCCGGTCGGCTTGTGCGCCCACCGCTCCGTTTCGTCCCTGCGGTTCTGGTGGGGGGGGGGGGGGGGGAGTCTGGGTGGTAGTGTGAACTGTGAGGAAGATGCTATGAGGTTGCAGGGTGACTTGCACAGGTTGTGTGAATGGGCGGATGCATGGCAGATGCATGACAGATGCAGTTTAATGTGGATAAGTGTGAGGTTATCCACTTTGGTGGTAAGAATAGGAAGGCAGAGTATTATCTGAATGGTGTCAAGTTAGGAAAAGGGGACGTACAACGAGATCTGGGTGTCCTAGTGCATCAGTCACTGAAAGGAAGCATGCAGGTACAGCAGGCAGTGAAGAAAGCCAATGGAATGTTAGCCTTCATAACAAGAGGAGTTGAGTATAGGAACAAAGAGGTCCTTCTGCTGTTGTACAGGGCCATAGTGAGACCTCACCTGGAGTACTGTGTGCAGTTTTGGTCTCCAAATTTGAGGAAGGATATTCTTGCTATTGAGGGCGTGCAGCGTAGGTTTACTAGGTTAATTCCCGGAATGGCGGGACTGTCATATGTTGAAAGACTGGAGTGACTAGGCTTGTATACACTGGAATTTAGAAGGATGAGAGGAGATCTTATCGAAACGTTTAAGATTATTAAGGGGTTGGACGCTTTAGAGGCAGGAAACATGTTCCCAATGTTGGGGGAGTCCAGAACAAGGGGCCACAGTTTGAATAAGGGGTAGGCCATTTAGAACTGAGATGAGGAAAAACTTTTTCAGTCAGAGAGTTGTGAATCTGTGGAATTCTCTGCCTCAGAAGGCAGTGGAAGCCAATTCTCTGAATGCATTCAAGAGAGCGCTAGATAGAGCTCTTAAGGGTAGCGGTGTCAGGGGGTATGGGGAGAAGGCAGGAACGGGGTACTGATTGAGAATGATCAGCCATGATCACATTGAATGGCGGTGCTGGCTCGAAGGGCCGAATGGCCTCCTCCTGCACCTATTGTCTATGGTCTATTGTCCCATGGCGGCTCCAACGGGTCAGGCCACTCCCAAATCAAACCCTTCGGCACGGTGATGGACAGGTCTGAGGACGGCCCCCAGCTACGGGTATAAGTAGCAGGGGTTTTGGTGAGAGAGCAGTCTTCAGTCTCTCACTGAAGCGGAGAGTAGTGTGCCACTAGAAATAAAAGCCTTTACGGAATTTGCCTGGCTCCTCGCCTTCATTCCGGGCCCATTTTGCGCACCGCTACAAAGTGATAGTTATGCCAAGATTTCTAAAAAAGCATAAGACAAAAAACTACAACAAAAGATTCCAGAGGAATAATCCTTGTAAATGCAAGGGACAAACAAATAAAAAATAAAGAAGTCAAGAAGTGTATCATACCTGTTCAAATTCCCCAACAATGTCCATGGAAGTCATCAGGCTGTCCCAGGCTAATCTACATGGGCCAGGCCGAATGAAATCTACTATTCTGTTGGGAGTCTCTTTCACAATTCCTTGAGTTTTGTAGCTGTGGATTACATACATGCCTTATTAAAAATCTCTGCTAATGTTCTCCTATCCAAACAAACTAATTACAAATAAGTGGGCATTTAATCCCCACATCAGTTGTTTTAAAAAAAAGTTGTTCTATGCTCTCTAAATAAATCTATCCATTTCCACTTGTAAACTCATACTCTTCAACACAAATTGCATTGACTCCTCCTCTCTCAGTAATAAACTATTGTTACTTGCTTTTGAACATATGTATAAACTATTAATTATAAATGAAAAATGAAAAGGTCCCAGTATGAATTTGGATGAGCTGATTTTTAATAAAATATAGGTAAAATACCAATTATTGGAGTATACTAGACCGTGGACCCGTTGGGCCCATTCCTCGTAGAGAGGGAACAGGGAAGGGGAGATAGGGTGTCGTCACTGAGTGAGCCCAGGACTCAAAGCCTCTCCTGTAATGGTGTAGCACCCTTAACCCCCCCCCCCCCCACTCAATCCCCCTTAACCCCCCCTCCTCCCCCCACTGACCCACTCCATCCCCACTGTCCCCACATCCCTCCCCTGCCCCCACCCCCATAGCCCTGCCTCCACCCCCATTGCCCCCTCCCCACCCCTCTTTCCCCACCCCTCTTGCCCCTCCCCTGATCCCACCTCCCTCCCCTCCCACACCCCCACTCTCCCCTCCTTCACACCCACTATCTCTTGCCCCCCACTGTCCCCCTTCCCCCCACCCCCACTGTTCCCCCTCCCCTCCCCACCCCCACTCTCCCCTCCTCCCCACCCTCTCCTGCCCCCCACTATCACCTTCCCCCCCACCCCCACTCTTCCCCTCCCCCACCCCCTCCTCCCCACCCCACCCTCCCTGACCCCCGACCCCCACCCCCCTCCTCCACTCTCTCCTGCCACCCACTGCCCCCCTTCCCCCCACCCCCACTGTTTCCCCTCACCCCCTTCCCCACACCCACTCTCCCCGACCCCCTACCCCCACTCTCCCCCTCCTACCCCCACCCCACTCTCCCCCTCCTACCCCCACCCCACTCTCCCCCTCCTCCCCCCACTCTCCCCCCACCCCCACTCTCCCCCTACCCTCCCCTCCACCCACTTGGCCGCCACGCCCACTCCTCTCCATGGAGCCGTTGGCTGCGAAAGGCACTTACCAGTGCCCGTGCGTTCAACGCTGACTGCCGACGTGTGAGTCTCTGCCGGGGCGGGGTCGGGCGAGGCGAGAGGGGGGGTGCAAGGGGAGAGGGGAGACGGAACGACTGAGCTGCCGGCGGCCATCTTGTTTTGGCGAGTGAGGAGCAAATGAAGTCGAACGTGGAGCATTGTGACGTCATACGCTGAGGACTTTCAGGAAACGGGCAAACTTTAAAATGTCTGTAGCTTTAAAAATGTAGCTTCAATTTCAATGAGAGTTGTTAGACATTATGCCCAGGATGATGGTGAGTAACGTGGTGCAAAAATTGTGGCGCTCTGGTGTACCGTTTTGGCTGTGCGAAGCAGCAAATTTATGGTGTGCACAAACACACATACACATGGAGAGAGTTTTAGTAATATACTAGACAAAGTGGATCCGTTGGGCCCAAACCTCTCCTGCATTGGTGCAGCACCCTGTCCTTCCCCCCCCCCCCCCCACTCCCCTCTCCTTAACCCCCCCTCCTCTCACCCTTCTCCCCCACTCCCCCCTTCCCCTCCCTCCTCCCCTCCCCCTCCCCTCCTTTTAAACGTTAAAATGTGAATAACTTAAAAAATATAACACCGATTTCAATAAAAATACTTGCATTATCACTAAAGTGACAACGGTGAGTAAGGTGGGCCTAAAATTGTTGCACTATCGTGTACCGTTTTGGCTGAAGTTTAGTCACAAACAAGATAACAAACGAGAGTTTTAGTATATAGATATATAGATATAGATTAAATAGTCTAATCTGAAGATAACAGAAGAATGGATCAGATGTCAACAGAAAATGGGTTAAGAAGAACGTGGAGTTGAATCTTACTATCTATATAGACCTGTAATTTCCTGCCACTGTAAAGATGGAATCTTTTAGAAATCGAAAGAACACCGAAGGACTGAAGAAACAGAGATACAACATTTCCCAATTTTCAGTCATAGAGTGATACAGTGTGGAAACAGACCGTCGGCCCAACATGCCCCCACCATCTCACATGTCCCAGCCTGCCCGTGTCTGTTCCATATTCCCTCAAACCTGTCCTATCCATGTATCTGTCTAACTGTTTCTTAAATGTTGGGACAGTCCCAGCCTCAACTACCTCCTCTGGCAACTTGTTCCATACACCCATCACCCTTTGTGTGAAAAAGTTACCCCTCAAATTCCTATTAAATCTTTTCCCCTTCACCTTAAACCTATGTACTCTGGACCTCGATTCACCCTACTCTGGGCAAGAGACTCTGTGCATCTACCCGATCTATTCCTCATGATTTTATACACCTTGATAAGATAATTCTTCATCCTCCTGCTCTCTAAGGAATAGAGTCCCAGCCTACTCAAACTCTCCCTATAGCTCAGATCCTCTAGTCCTGGCAACATCCTCGTAAATCTTCTCTGTACCCTTTCCAGCTTAACATCTTTCTCATAACATGGTGCCAAGAACTGAACACAATACTCTAAATGCGGCCTCACCCACGTCTTATACAACTTCAACATAGCCTCCCAACTTCTATACTCAATACTGACTGATGAAGGCCAATGTGCCAAAAGCCTTATTGACCACCCGTTCTCCCTGCGACTCCACCTTCAAGGATCCATGCACCTGCACTCCTAGATTCCTCTGCTCTACAACACTCCTCAGAGCCCTACCATTCACTGTATAAACTTCCCAAAATGCAACACCTCACATTTCTCTGTATTAAGTTCCACCAATCAACCCTCAGCCTACCTGGTCAATCAATCAAGATCCTGCTGCAATTTTTCACAACCCTCTTCACTATCTGCAAAACCCCCACTTTTGTATCATCTGCAAACTTGCTAATCTTGCCATGTATGTTCTCATCCAAATAATTGATATAGATGACAAACAGTAACGGGCCCAGCACCGAACCCCGAGGCACACCACTAGACACAGGCCTCCAGTCCGAGAAGCAACCTTCCACCATCACCCTCTGCTTCTTTCCATGAAGCAAATTTTCTATCCATTCAGCCATCTCTCCCATGCGATCTAACGTTCCAGAGCAGCCTACCTTGTCGAATGCTTTGCTGAAGTCCATATATACAATATCTACAGCTCTCCTCTGTCCAATTCCCTTTTCAGAATTTTTATATCAAAATAATGATTTGTGTATATGTCTACCTTTTTTTTTAATCAAATCATGGTTTGTACGAGTACCTGTCCTTGGTATTTTTGCTATTAATTGGTTTAAAAGAATAAATAACTATTTGAATACTTATTTCCATTGTATCTCTTCCTCAGCCGACATGTCTCACTTGCACCATTGTCGATAAAGGTGAAAATGATGATAAAATATTTGTTACTATTTGATACTATTCAAACCTTGCTAATACTTCTCAAATTATCATCTTTCATCACTATCTCCCTTTTTTAAAATTCCCTTTAATTCCAATGACCTACTATCAAAGTACTTCTAGGGCAGCACAGTGGCGCAGCGGTAGGGATGCTGCTTTACAGTGCCAGATACCCAGGTTCCATCCTGACTACGGGCGCTGTCTGTATAGTTTGTACATTCTCTCTGTGACCACGTGGGTTTTCCCAGGGTGCTGCAGTTTCCTCCAACTTTCCAAAGATTAAATTTCAATTAATACTTACAGAAATCCCACAAATTCCTCCGAGGGCTTCCGCCAAACAGTTACGTCATTCTGCAAAACCAGGATTAAATAGGTCATAAAGTGTAAGGAAGTGCAAAATACAGTTATACTAACATTTTCCCAACACAGCTGATTTTTTAATGCTAAATTGTAAAAAACATCTATTTATAAACTCAAAAAGACAATGAAGGCAGACAGAACAAGATCATGCATTCTAATTTATCACATGCAACTGTAGAGGATTTTTACAAACATAATTAAATTATCAATTATCTAGGTTGAATCTATTTTGTTTTTAAATATCAAACAGCGAGAAATTGTAAATCATCTTGAAGAATATGGAAATCTACAGTGCATCTGTCCTGCATATGCATTGATTATTCCCAAAATATAACCAGAAAATTCTGCAAAGAAACTTGGTGAGTCAAGCAGCATTTGTGGAAAGAGAAACAGCCCCAATGTTTCAGGTCAAACAAAGACCGTTGGGTTCTGACAAAGGGCTTTGACCAAAACTTCTGGCTCGGTTTCTCTTTCAATGGATTCTGCATGACACACTGAATGTTTCCAGCATTGTTTTTTTGCAACTTTCCAACATCTGCAGTTTACTTTACTCTGATTATTTCTGATCCTTGAGTAGTAAGAAAGATGGTAAACTTGGATATGTGGTTTTCTATCCCAACACCAGCAAGAGTACCCCTTAAATACACTAGACAATAGGTGCAGGAGTAGGCCATTCGGCCCTTTGAGCCAGCACCACCATTCAATGTGATCATGGCTGATCATTCTCAATCAGTACCCCGTTCCTGCCTTCTCCCCATACCCCGACTCCGCTATCCTAAAGAGCTCTATCAAGCTCTCTCTTGATTTACAACTCTCTGATGAAAAAGTTTTTCCTCATCTCCATTCTAAATGGCCTACCCCTTACTCTTAAACTGTGGCCCCTGGTTCTGGACTCCCCCAACATTGGGAACATGTTTCTGCCTCTAACGTGTCCAACCCCTTAATAATCTTATATGTTTCAATAAGATCCCCTCTCATCCTTCTAAATTCCATTGCATACAAGCCTAGTCGCTCTAGTCTTTCAACATAGGACTGTCCCGCCATTCCAGGAATCAACCTAGTAAACTTACGCTGCACGCCCTCAATAGCAAGAATATATTTCCTCAAATTTGGAGATCAAAACTGCACACAGTACTCCAGGTGCGGTCTCACTAGGTCCTGTACAACTGCAGAAGGACCTCTTTGCTCCTATACTCAACTCCTCTTGTTATGAAGGCCAACATTCCATTGGCTTTCTTCACTGCCTGCTGTACCTGCATTCTTCCTTTCAGTGACTGATGCACTAGGACACCCAGATCTCGTTGTACGTCCCCTTTTCCTAACTTGACACCATTCAGATAATAATCTGCCTTCCTATTCTTACCACCAAAGTGGATAACCTCACACATCCACATTAAACTGCATTAATAAAGTTTCCACTTCCATTAAACTGCATGTGCCACGCATCCGCCCACTCACACAACCTGTCCCAGTCACCCTGCAACCTCATAGCATCTTCCTCACAGTTCACACTACCTATTGTATCATCTGCTTTGTATCATCTGCAAATTTGCTAATGGTACTTTTAATCCCTTCATCCAAGTCATTAATGTATATTGTAAATAGCTGCGGTCCCAGCACCGAGCCTTGCGGTACCCCACTAGTCACTGCCTGCCATTCTGAAAGGGACCCATTTATCCCCACTCTTTGCTTTCTGTCTGCCAACCAATTTTATTTATTCTGTCTGCCAACCAAATACAATTCCCAGGTCACTCCTGCATGCCACAAACAATGTCATAGATACTTACTGTTTTCTTTGCAACTCTCCATTCATCCTTTCCAATGCTATAGTAATTAATAAGAATACTTTCAACTTCTGTGGCTAGTTTTTGTGAATTAGGTAAAGTTTCCACTTCCATTAAACTGCAATATTAAAAGATAGACATCAAATAATTCCTCCAGGAAAGTTAATTCTTTAATTTCAATCTTAGATGGCATTAATTAACCAAAGTAAGAGCTTGAGACAGAACTACAGATTAAAAATATGCTCTAAATGAATTCTCCTTGAAATAAAATTAATTCTCCATTCATGGAACATAATTGTTGACAATTATTACCAAGCAATTTTGTTGAAACAGGTAGTAGAGCAGCTGAATAGTAGTACATGATGGTTAGTGTGGACCAAATGGGCAAAAGGGCCTGTTTTCCATGCCACATGACTCTCTGACTTCCTGCAGTTTCTATCAATAATTTGGACAAAGACACCAAAAGGTATGATTGCTAAACTTGCTGATGACACAAAGATAGGTTGGAAGGAATTTGTGAAGATGATGAGGAGGGGGTACAAAGAGATACAGGTAGATTATGTCCATGCGCAAAGAACTGGCAAATGGAGCATAACATGGTAAAATGTGGCATTTCGGTAAGAAAAATAGTGTTCTTGGTTTCCCCCTGCACAATTTAGAAGAGGCTAGTATGTAGGTGCATTAAGTACCTAAGCAAGCTAACTGAACGGTATGGTTTATTGTAACGAGAATGGAATAGAAGTTATTCTTTAGTGAAAAAAGGGCATCGTTGAGTTTACTGGACTGATGCTTGGAATAGCCTTGAGGAAAAATGGAACCGGCTAGGGTTGTGTCCATCAGAAATGAGACTATATTGAAACATACAAATTCTGGGGATCTCGACAGTATAAAAATTGAGACAATTTTTGATCTCATGCGAGAATATACAAAGAGGGATCACTAGTTGAAAACAAGGGGTTGCTTGTTTAAGACAGCATTTTGTTTCTTCTGAGAGGATCATAAATCTTTAGAACCCTCTTCCTTAAATGGGTGAAAGGTTTTGAATATTTTTAAGGCAGTCATACATAAATTCTGGATTAGCACAGGGGTGAAAGGTTTTCTCAAGTCAGCAGGAATACAGAGCTCAGATTTCAGTCTGATCAGTAAATGGTGGAGCTTCTGCTCTTAATTTCTACGTTCACATGTACGTCAATGCAATATAAAGGATTCCCATGGCATTCCTTTGTAGAAAAAATGAATAGTTTTCTTTTTGAATTTAACTCACAGGATTTGCAGAATTATATTGATATTATTCAAGAAAATTATCACCCAGTTACCATATACAGGTATAATATTCCAGTACAAGTGCTTTGTGAAGCAAAGATCACATCATGAGAGATTAAGCACACAGGTGGCAGTTATGAAATTGTTATTAAACCAAATTGTTTCAGTAGTTAGGAAAGATTCTGGTGTTTCTCTCATGAGAATCTGTGATTTTCCAAAATACAGGAAGTTTACCAGGAATTCAAAAGGAAACACATTCCAAACAACTTATTTTAAAAAAGACAGTTAAGATGGTTTAACAAATATTTCAGCAACTATTTTTACAGAAATAGCTACCATGATCTGATAAAGATAATACAATGAAAAAAATTGGGTAAACAAGCTTCGGGAAAGTGCATACTTACTCTAAACAAAAGAACAGTGATTGCTATAAATATTGTATAACACAAGATACCTGACTAGAGCAGTTCAAAATCCTTGTGTAATTCAAACTGAGACACAAAATTGAAATGTTTATCCAGAAATTTTATTCTCCACCCAATTCTAAATTTGGCTGAGCACTAACTGACTGGCACTGGAAAGTGATATGGGAGATGAAGTTCCAATTGAAATAATAGTTATTCAATGTTAAAGGGTAGCCAAAATGAACGGCCAAGATACTGTAGCTCAATGCTTCTTCATCCAGTTCCCAATGATATATGACCCATGTTTCTCCAGAGTCGTTGCACATTACCAGCATTCATCCAACATCTACTTTCCACTTTTAAAATGCTCCATGTACCCAAGAAATGTTATAGCCTTTTCCATGTGCAAGGAGAGCAGACTGTGAGAAAAGTGGACAAGCGCACAGTAAACATTTCTATGTGGTACTGCAAAATGGCCCGTGATAAATGATAAATGTAGTCAAAACAATGTCATATGATCTTATTAATCAAATAGGCTTAATCTGAATCTGAACCGACTACCAAGCACTAGTTTTCACTAAACCTACACAAATCCTATTTCTATCTTCCTGAATCTACTACTCACCCATACACGAGGAGTAATTTACAAAGGACAATTAACTTACCAACTTGCTTGTCTTTGGAATGTAGGTGAAAACCGGAGAACTCGGAGGAAAAGTATTCAGTTACTGGGAGAATGTGTAAACTTCACACAGTCCGCACCGCAGGTCAAGACTGAACCCAAGTAGCTGGAGCTTAGAGGCAGCAGCTGCTGTGCCGCCGTGTTGCCCCAAAGGGAATTTGGGAATAAGGTGTTTGAGAGCCAATCAACAAGAACCTTGAGGTAATGAAGTGATGTTGGCTGGGACAACAATGATGAGGTAATGTAGAAACAAGGAACTGCAGATGCTGGTTTACAAAAGAAGACAGAGTGCTGGAGTAGCTCAATGGGTCAGGCAGCATCTCAGGAGAACATGGATAGGTGATATTTCAGGTTCAAACATATGATGTCATGGCAGGATGAGCATTACTGTACATTTGGAAGCTTGTGCTCTTGCATTTGGAGGCTAAAATTCCCTTCAGTGTTACACATGAAGGCCAAGGTTAAAAGCAGCTTAAATGCCCAGAGTGTGGAAAGACTAGAATAAGGAATGTGTGCAAATCGGCCCATTGCTTGGTAGGAGTAAAATAAACTAGTTTTGGTCTTTCTTACTTGAGGAAAGCTTTCCAGAAGAGAAAGGTTCAGTAGCGCTACAAGCTGGGTTGGTATTGTACCATCTACAGGGTGCACAGCAGCAACTCACCAAGACTTCTTAGACAGCACCTTCCAAAGAATAAGCTGGAAGGATATGCAGCAAAAGCATGGGAATACCACCGCCTCAAAGCAGTCCTCCGACATACACCACCCTGACTTGGAAATGTATTGCCATTCTTTCACAGTTGCCATCCTGACTTTGAAATGTACTGCCATTCCTTCACAGTTGCTGGGTCAAAATCTTGGAACATTTGGCTTAACAGCAATGCAGGTATACCCACACCCCATGGACCACAGCAGATCAAGAAGACAGTTAACCACCATCTGCCCAAGGGCACGTGATGGGTAATTAAATGCTGGATCAGCTTGTGAGGTTCATATCCCCTGAATGTATAAAACAAATGTTCAAAGCCTCATTGAAGAAAAATGCAACATCCCCACTGGCAGTCATCAAGCTGTATAAAACAGAAACAGGCTCTTGAGCCCTCCACATCCAAGCCAACTGGTTTTCCCATCTACAGTAATCTCAATTGCCCCATTAGATCCATATCCTGAAATAAGCACTAAACATTATTCCCGCATCATGTATCTATACACTGTAATAGCTCAATTGTAACCATGTATTGTATTTCTGCTGACTGGATAGCACGCAACAAAAGCTTTTCACTGTGCCTCGGTACACATGACAATAAACTAAACTGAAGCAAAGAACATAAGTGCCTCTCTAAGTGTCTGTTAAATATGGTCATTTTATCTTATTCCACCACCACAACTTTCCCCTCAAATGCCCTTCCTCTCACCGTAACCATATGCCCTCTTATTTTTGATGCACATACCATGAGATAAAGATTCTGATTGCACCTCTCATGATATTACATGCCTCCATGAAGCCACCTGGGAATCTCAGGCCTATGGTCGCTCAAAATAGAGAACAGTACATTAACTTTGGTACATTGAAAGTGTTCAGCTGGAATACAAACCACCCCTCTCCCCAGCTCTTCACTTTACCTCCCAGATTCCTCCACTCACACAGGGGAAATTCATAATGGCCAATTAACCTACCAAAAGAATCATAGAGCTGTATAGCATAGAAACAAGCCCTTCGGCCAACCTTGTCTGTGCTAGTTTTTGATATCTTCATATTTATATTCCTGGATATGGACTACCATCGGAGTGAAAATGTACACCTCAATAAGGTCTCCCTCAGCTTCCTGGGCTCCAAACAAAAAGTCCCAGCCTCTCCAACTCCCTATAATTCAAGCCCTTAAGTTCAGGTAACCTGGCGACTAGAACTCCAGACAGTAAGCCAAGTGTGGTCTCACCAACAACATATACAGCTGCAACAAGTCATCCCAACCTTTGTACTCAATACCCTTTCCAATGAAGGCACATGTGCCAAATGCCTTGTTCACTACAATGTCCACCTGAATCACCACTTTCAGGAACCTTGCACCTGCATTCCCAGATTCTGTTCTGCAATACTCTCAAGGGCTCTGCCATTTACTGAATAAGCCCAACCCTTGTTAGACATACCGCACACTTGACACCTCACAAAACTGATACTTGTCAGAGTTAAATTCAATTTGCTTTTCTTTGGCACATCTTCCCAACTGGTGTAGGTCCTATTATAAACAGACATCATTTATCACTATCCGTGATATCACCAACTTTGGTGTTATGTGCACATTTACTAACAATTGTCATTCAAATTGTTAATGGCGGGACTGTCATATGTTGAAAGACTGGAGCGACTAGGCTTGTATACACTGGAATTTAGAAGGATGAGCGGGGATCTTATCAAAACATATAAGATTATTAAGGGGTTGGACACGTTAGAGGCAGGAAACATGTTCCCAATGTTGGGGGAGTCCAGAACCAGGGGCCACAGTTTAAGAATAAGGGGTAGGCCATTTAGAATGGCGATGAGGAAAAACTTTTTCAGTCAGAGAGTTGTAAATCTGTGGAATTCTCTGCCTCAGAAGGCAGTGGGGGCCAGTTCTCTGAATGCATTCAAGAGAGAGCTAGATAGAGCTCTTAAGGATAGCGGAGTCAGGGGGTATGGGGAGAAGGCAGGAACGGGGTACTGATTGAGAATGATCAGCCATGATCACATTGAATGGTGGTGCTGGCTCGAAGGGCCGAATGGCCTACTCCTGCACCTATTGTCTATTGTAACCACAATGGACTCAACACTGACCCCTTCAGCACCCCATTCATCACAGGCCTCCAATCAGAAAAACAACCCTCCACAACTGCCCTTCGACTTCTTTCTCCAAACCAATTTTGAATCCAATTGGGTAGCTCACCATGGACTCCATGCAATTTACCCTTCTAGACTCGCCTAACATTTGTGACCTTGTGACAGACCATGCTAATGACCATATATACAACATCCACTGCCTGGACAACATTAGTCTGCCTGGTGATTTTTTCAAAATACTCTCAGATTTGTGAGACACTTGTATGTCTTTGGGACTTAGGAGGAAACTGAAGAAACCAAAGCAAATCTATATGGTCATAGGGGAGGAAGAATCTCACGACCAAACAAACTACCCACCGATCCATCCCATCAGCACCTCCTGCCCCATATTTGAAAGATTCTGTAATTCCTACAGAGCTACAGAATGGGATACTTCTTGTCACACTTGCTAATGTTCCATTGCCCTCGAAGAGGGTCATCTAGATGTTTCCCCCCTAACTCCTGTGAGCCATGAAGCAGAAATCAACAGTCATGTTAGAATTGACAAAAACAAATAAAAACAAACCATTATCAATCCTCCTCTTTGAAAGTTTTTCCAGAATATCCTTACCTCAAGATGATTCAGTTGACAGAATCTGAAACCACCTTGATCAGACACCGTCAGCCGCTAAGATTGACACCTTAATCCAGGGCAGGCACTTTGCAGATGTTTCGCCGGACTGGCACTTTATCCTGGAACCAAAATCTTCACCTGGATCTTGATCTTCACCCAAGACCGAGGACTTAAACCTTCAATTGGGATTGATACCGTAACTCAGGATTGCCAACACTCTCCAGACTTGTTTCCCTGCGAGTGGCACCTTTTCTCAGAACTGACAGTTTGAACCATTCGAGACTTTTTAAAAACTTCCAGTTGTTTTTAATTCGTGTGTATTTTTGTTGAAAGGGCAGTGCTGCATGTACTCACATTCCTCGCTGGGTACCGTTGTCAATACTCTTGCCCGAATGCTTCTTTCACCTGCCCTTCCTTCGTGTGGTTGCCGGCTCGACGTGTTGCAGAGGCGTGGAGGGGCGGGCCCGCCGCAGCCTCCGGCTGACGGTTGAGGGCGGCCCGCGAAGGGGGGCGGGGCGACAGCGCGCACGCCACATGACGTAACCGGAGATGGGCGGGGCCCGATGTTACCGTTGAGCGCGTCATCGCCTCGAGAGCGGGCGGTTGGACTGGCACCGTGACGTCAACTCACCCGACCATCGGATTGGTCGGCCCACAGTGGCCAGGTCGGAACCCGTTTGCCGCGGGGGCGGGGGGGGAGAGAGAGAGTGTGAGGGGGAGGGGGAGGGGCAAAGATTATAGAGGAGCAAGGTAGACCACTCTACCCAAAAACCCGTAATAGGTCATGGGTACATTTCGGCGCCGCTTTAGTAAGTAGATTTTGTGTGCTAGACAGGGCAGTGTTCACAACTCTGCGATTTCTTCTTATATAAAATGTTTGCAAACAATTATTTTCGTTCAATAGACAATAGACAATAGGTGCAGGAGTAGGCCATTCAGCCCTTCGAGCCAGCACCGCCATTCAATGCGATCATGGCTGATCACTCTCAATCAGTACCCCGTTCCTGCCTTCTCCCCATACCCCCTCACTCCGCTATCCTTAAGAGCTCTATCCAGCTCTCTCTTGAAAGCATCCAACGAACTGGCCTCCACTGCCTTCTGAGGCAGAGAATTCCACACCTTCACCACTCTCTGACTGAAAAAGTTCTTCCTCATCTCCGTTCTAAATGGCCTACCCCTTATTCTTAAACTGTGGCCCCTTGTTCTGGACTCCCCCAACATTGGGAACATGTTTCCTGCCTCTAATGTGTCCAATCCCCTAATTATCTTATATGTTTCAATAAGATCCCCCCTCATCCTTCTAAATTCCAGTGTATACAAGCCTAATTGCTCCAGCCTTTCAACATACGACAGTCCCGCCATTCCGGGAATCAACCTAGTGAACCTACGCTGCACGCCCTCAATAGCAAGAATATCCTTCCTCAAATTTGGAGACCAAAACTGCACACAGTACTCCAGGTGCGGTCTCACCAGGGCCCGGTACAACTGTAGAAGGACCTCTTTGCTCCTATACTCAACTCCTCTTGTTACGAAGGCCAACATTCCATTGGCTTTCTTCACTGCCTGCTGTACCTGCATGCTTCCTTTCAGTGACTGATGCACTAGGACACCCAGATCTCGTTGAACATCCCCTCTTCCTGACTTGTTTGCAAATACCTAACTCCGTGGGGTTTTAAAATAAAACAAAGAGATACAGTTCGTGGAGGTGAAATTAAAATTAACAGAGAAAGCAAATGGATATGTTGACAGTTGACTGTTTAACTATTTCTTGAAGAGTTGCTGCTTCGTGATCTTTAAACTTTGGATGTTACTGTTTGAATATTTGCACTAGAGATCCACTCTGCATCAGGCCAATTGATCAGATTTAATGAACTGTTCTTTGCTTTCTCTGTTAATTTTAATTTCACCTCCATGAACTGTATCTCTTTGTTTTATTTTAAAACCCCACGGAGTTAGGTATTTGCAAACAATAGAACTCTACTGTATCCACAATATAATTGAAAATACATTTAACTTTATACTTAGAACCAAGAAAATTTGAATTAGTGAATTGATTAGTTAAAAACCCTTGACAGCCACTAAAATGACCATTGCTGCCTGATGTAGTACAGAAGCATGAATCCAATTCAAATAGACAGAGTGGTGGAGTAAATCACCTGTGGACATCTGAAGCTCGCAGATCCCTGGGTGGGGGACGACTTCGGGAGCTCCGGCACAGCAGCGTCTTTGTCCGCCCCGAATCGCGAGGTTTAGGTTGGCCCGCTGTGGACCTTTCACCTTCCGGCGCGGCCTGGAATAGGCCGCGGGATTTTCAACCGCGGGGGCTTCAATGTCGGGAGCCCCGACCGCCCCGGTGTGGCGATTTCAACAGTCTGACCGCGAGAGAAGACGGCAGGGAAGAGAGAAGACATTCTGGCCTATTCTGGGAGACATTCTGGCCTCACAGTGAGGAGGTGACTGGAGGAGACACTGTGATGGATGTTTTTTTGTTTTATGTTGATTTTTGTGATTGTGTGTTTTATTGCTTTTTATTGTCTCTCATTGTTGATTGTGGGTAACCTAATTCCATCCAAAAACATGTTTTTGGATGACAATAAAGGTACTTTATACTTTTATACTTTATAACCTGTGCCTGCCTTCTCCCCATATGCCTTGATTCCGCTAACTCTCTTTTAAATTCATCCAGTGAATTGACCTCCACTGCCTTCTGTGGCAGAGGATTCCACAAATTCACAACTCTCTGGGTGAAAAGGTTTCTTCTCACCTCAGTTTTAAATGGCCTCCCTTTTATTCTTAGACTGTTTGGCCCCTAGTTCTGGACTCCCCCAACATTGGGAATTTTGTCCTGCATCTTGCTTGTCCAGTCTAGTTTAGTTTAGTTTGGTTTAGTTTAGTTTTGTTTAGTTTAGAGATACAGCGCGGAAGCAGGCCCTTCGGCCCACCTAATCCGCGCCGACCAGCGATCCCTGCACACTAACACACACTAGGGACAATTTTTACATTTACCAAGCCAATTAACCTACAAACGGGCACGTCTTTGGAGTGTGGGAGGAAACAGAAGATCTCGGAGAAAACCCACGCAGGTCACGGGGAGAACGTACAAACTTCATACAGATAGCACCCGTAGTCAGGATCAAACCCGGGTCTCCGGCGCTGTGAGGCAGCAACTCTACCGCTGCGTCACCGTATCGCCCAATCCTTTTATAATTTTATACGTCTCTACAAGATACCCTCTCATCCTTCTAAACTCCAGTGAATACAAGCCCAGTCTTTCCAATCTTTCCTCATATGACTGTCCCGCCATCCCAGGGATTAACCTCTCCTCCTGACCCCATCCCCCCACCTTCACCCTCAGCCAGCACCCCCCCCCCCCTGGGCGACCTGGGCGAGGCTGGTGTCGGGCGGCTTCGCGGGGCCGGAGCCGCGGGAACCCATGGCGGGGTCCAGTTGTCCGGGTGTCCATGTCGGCACATATAACAATAAAACACTCTTGACTCTTGATCCCAAGCAGGATAACAGCTGTTAATGTCACTTATTAAATAATTAATTTCTGTCTGGGAGATTCATACTATGTAAAATGGATCATTCTCATTCTAAAAAAAATGTGACAGCATTTTTGGCTTCATGCAACAAAAAAAGTCCTGCCAGTATTTTTAATGAAAACTTGCTGTTTAAAATGAACACACAAAATCTAACTTGCAGCTGTTATACAAAAACTAGCTTCAGCCCATGCCCTTTTCTATATGTAACAAAATAATTATATATATATAAAATCTAAAAATATTTATCCACCTTTGAATTAAACTACAGTATACCTTTATTTTATGTTTCTCTTTAACTGAAGTACAAAGACTTATTTAGGTTAACTTCTGCCACCAAGGTGTGCTAATTTAAAGTCACATGAAAAGCCTTACAAACTGTGGTTACCATGACAAATTAAAAATGGCTAAAGTACAAGCAGAAGATTTTTTTTAAAGTGGACAAATTTAACTTCCTACTATCTATAATGAAAATAAAGTGCCCCGCAATTAGAAATTCACGTGGTGTACATGCTTTGGTAAATATTCTTAATTTAAATTCACCCGTAATTAAAACACATAAAAACTGCAGTGAATGGTAGGGTTTCAAGGCAAGTAAGCATTGAATTCTGGCAAGCACATACTTAGCTGTGAAGGTAAATTTAGAATAGTTTTAATAGCAGGGGACGAGGAAAGTAATGAGCAGTTCCTGCAGTGATCTGTACTGACATGAACCTGCTGGCAAGGCTCTGGGAGATTGGTTGTTCTTGCTAAAGTTTTCTTATGAGAAATGGGTTAAGATGACTGATTTTAGACATTAATTTGAAAATGTTTTGGTTATAACTTTCTTACTTACACTTTCCCCTATTTGTTAATACTTTCCAATGTCAATTACTACAAATAGTATTTCACATTAACTTAGCTGGTCCAATACTTAACACCAGGAAAACAGTTTATTAAGAATAGACCAAGTGAACCCGTTGGGCCCAAACCTCTCCTGCATTGGTGCAGCGCCCTCTCCTCCCCCACTCCCCTCTCCCCTCCTCCCCTCTCCCATCCTCCCCTCTCCCCCCTCCCCTCCTCCCCCTCCCTCTCTCCCACCCCTTCCCACCCCCTCCCCTTCTCTACCCCTCCCCCCTCCCTCCCTTCCCCTCCCCCTCCTCCCCTAGGAAAATATGGGAGAGGAGGAGGTTATGTAGTTACCCAAAATTGGAGAATTCAATGTTTGAGGTTTTGTTCCTCTTGTTTACGTGTGGCTTGAATCAGGCAATGGAGGAAGCCCAGGTCAGAAAGGTCAACATAGGAATGGAAAGACTAGTTAAAATGGTTAGCTACTAGGATATCCAGCAACCTTGGCAAACTGAGCGCAAGTGTACTGTTGATCTCACCGATGTACAGGAGGCCACAATGGGAACACCGGATACAGTAGATTAGGTTATGCGAGATGCATGTGAACCTCTGTCTCACCTGGAAGGACTGCTGGGGTCCCTGGATGTAGGTGAGGGAGGAAGTATAGAGACAGGTGTTACGTATCCTGTGGTTGCAGGGGAGGTGTTGTTTGCATGAGAAGGGATGAGTGAATCAAGAAATTGTGTAGGGAGCAGTGTCTGCGAAAAGTGGAAAGACGTGACTGGTGGTGGGATCACGTTGGAGGTGATGGAAATGTCAGAGAATATATTAGATGTGGAGGTTGGTGGGGTGAAAGGCATAGACTCGGCGACCATTTCAGCGAACACATGCACTCGTGCAGTAATAGGACAGCAAGTTTAAAGACAATAGATTAGTGAGAGACTTAATTATCATTATCCTTTTATTCCATTGAAAACCATGAGTTAACTAGTAAGATATAAAGTCCACATTGGACAAGATTCACACACATTCACTTCATATCTTCAACAAAAATCTAAATCATTTTCATTCTTCTAACAGACCTGCCTTTCTATTTTGAAATACATTTCAATTGTTTATTTGCAGAAAAATTGTTGTCCAATACAGAGAAACAATATTTTACATTTTGTTCTTCTTATAACTGATCCTTAACAATAACAAACATGGAGTTCTGTCAATGTTCTTCAATTGATACACAACTCATCATCAGAAAAATTCAAAGTTTCATATGTTAAAATGTACACTTCATTCATTGTTGACAAATATAATGCATTAGTAATAAAGGTTGCTATAATTTTTATGAAGCAAAACTTTTGGCCTTGGACGTTGACCTGCCAGGCTTCCAGTAGGAGTAGGAAGATACAACCATTTTGGCCCAATGATGCAAACGCCTTGACAGAGGAGTTCCAAGGATGAGGAATCAAGAGTGCCTAGTCTAAAGGACACTTGGACCAATGGTCACATTTCCACATAATCAAGGAGCAAAGCAGCCAAAGACTAATATTTCAAAACAAGTGCCCACTGAGATCTTCCATCTGCTGCAGGTTAGGGTTCTTATCAGAACTGCTCAGCTTATGGAGATAATAACTCTGTGGATCACTCCAGATATTTACCATATACCACTGCTTAATATTTACCATATCTTACATCCTGCATTATAAAATTGCATTGAGACTGTCAAGTGAGATATCAATGAAATTTGATGTTTATTAATCTTGATCACATTGGATCATTAACCTTTTTCTGGTTATAGCAATAGGCCTTAGAGCATCACTCAATATCGTTCTAATGCCAACTACCACATCCTTCAAATTTCAAATTTAGAAATGTCATGGTGCTTCAGACTCTGGGGAAGCATGTAAATCTGAGATTTACTTCCCTTTGAATGGCTGAGTGCTATTAGTTTTAGATGCCCACTGGCCACAGTCAACCTGTAATATCCTAAAAAACTTATGAACATTCTCCTCAGTAATAACGTAAAGCCAAATAATACTTCCATTCCAGTAAAGTCAGTACTTCAAGCAGTCCTGCAGAGTAGTGACGCAGTATTTGAATTCTTATCAATTATATGTTATCGATGTGCCTGACCAGCAATGGATATTCATGTCTCTGCCAAACTCTGATTAGCATTTAAAACCAGACCTTATACTAATCTTCAAAATTAAAAAATGCAAATTGTACCAGAAAATAATTGTGAAGGAAATTCTGAAATACAAATCAAAATCAGAGTGCAAATGATGGATTTCTCCTGCATTGTTATTTTTAAGCATGTAAATTGATAAATCAGTGTACTGAAGATACTCCCCACAGCAAATCCTTCTTTCATTGTACCAACATTTGGTATTTATCTATTTAATGTGTCCATTGTGGGACTCTGTCTACCAAATACAATTTGAAAGTCTCTAATATGAGAAATAGGATTATGTTTCTCTTGATTCGGTGAACTGGATTTAGAAATTTCTCAAATTGCTCTGATTTTATCTGAATTAATTATTTTTAAATCTCCAGTTTCCCCTCTCCTCCTTTCCACTCCCCCCTTACCCTTCCCCCCCCTCCCCCTCCCCTACCTCCCTCCTCCCCCTCCCCTCCTCCCCCCCTCACCTCTCCCACTCCCCTCCCCCCCACTCCATCCCCCTTATCCTCCAGCCTCCCCCTCCCTCCCTCCCTAGGAGAGAGATTTAAACTTTAAAATGTGAATAACTTTAAAAATATAACAACGATTTCAATGAAACTTCTTCTATTAGCTACAAAGGGATGACACTGAGTAAGGTGGGTCTAAAATTGTCACACTATCATGTACTGTTTTGGCTGTAGTTCTCGAACAAACAAACAAACAAGAGTTTTAGTATATAGATTCACTACCATGCAATCCTTAAAATAATTCATATCCAAATCCATTCCATAGAAAAATGGTAAAAATCCAGTAATATGACAGGTGGCAAGAGTGATTCATGATGCTTCGATCTGATGATTTATCTTGGGACACCAGCTGTGTTGGCAATCTGTTCTTCCAGACCCAGAAAAATGTATTCGCTTCTTCATTCTGGCATATTGTGTGTAGATTGATGATTTAAATAAAATAATTTAATCCATTTTAAAATAAGGCTGTATCGTAGCAAAATGTGGAAAAAGTGAAGGGGTCTGAATGCACTGTGTAGTTATATACAATATATATTAATATTGTAACACCGTTACAACATTAATGTAATGGTGATGTTACATTTCCATAATATTTCGTAATGTCACAAATTGTTAGCACTTTCGTGGCCTTACAAAGTGCTAAATGGGACAGAATGAATAAATATGGCAGCTCAAAACTGGGCATTGGAGGATCATCAGAAGTGTACCAAAATCAGTAACCTTGTGATTTCATGAATATCTCACTCCACTGTCCGTATCAAACTAGGAGATCAATTCTGGTTCAATGAATAAACGAGGGCATGTTGGAGGCACACCGAGCATACATAAAAATGAGTTGCCAGCGAGTGAAGCTGCAACATGTGTGTACTAAACTGTGTTTCTGCCACAATTGTTCATGGGGAACTAATGAACAGGAGAAAGCATTTCCAAAAATATTCCCACCTACAATGATAGGAAGGAACTGCATGTTGTTTCTAAAGCCAAGGCTCATGCAACTGCACCATGTTCAGCCAGGTAAGTGACCGATCGTGGCTTCGTCCATCAGGAGGAAGGAAATGTCCGCCATCACAGAAATCAGGCTCGGGCCAATTCAATTCACTCCACTTGACAGTAAGATATAGCTGAGCACACTGGATCCACCCAAGGCTAATGGACCAGACAACATCTCAACTGTATCGTTAAAGCCCTGTGCTCCAAATCTAGTGCTTCTAGCCAAGCAGTTCCATTGCAGTAAAACACTGGCATTTTTCCAATAGTGCAATAATTGCCCAGCTGTGTCCTCTTCCTGAAAATGAAACATGCAATCTGTTTCTTCACAAAGTTAACCCTTAATTATCAACAATGTGATGGAAGAAATCATCAACATTGATATCAAGCACCGCGTGCTCACTGATGATCTGCTCACCACTGCTCTCAAACACGGACTTGAGCAAATTGCAAAGGTAAGGTAAGGTGACATCACAAGAGCATTTCTTTAAGATGGCAACACGAAACCCAAATAAAAAATGGTCAACGGGAATCAGAGGGAAAACACATTAGTTGGAGTCTAACCACTCACCCTTGATATTCAATGGCAGTACCACGGCTGAGCTGCTCATCATCATCTGAGTGGGCATCGTTGAGCAGAAACTCAACAGGAGCAGCAACAAAAATACCAAGGTTATGAAAGGTCGGAGACTGTCGTGGTTACCTGTGTTTAAAATGAAGCAGATGACACGGAGAATTCTTCAAGAAGTTAAAAGCCTTTATTTGCAAACAACGGCTGGAACAGTCAGGATGTCAACCATCTGACTGCCCACTTAGTACATCGGGCAGCCTCTTTTTATAGGATTCTTCCAGCCTTATCTTCGTTACCTTATCTCCTACTCATACTCCTTTTTTACAGTAATTCATCTTTTTGCAGTCACCCTGTCTACCTGGCCACCATTAAACTCCCAAGTACCACCCCGTACCACCCCACTCATTGATGAATGTCTGTATCCCTTCACATTTCACCTTTTACCCCGCCACCATTAAACTCCCAAGTACCACCCCATACCACCCCACTCATTCCAACTCGTATGTTTCTTCTCCTCGCTCCACCATTACTTTTGACAGGGAGCAGGGGTAGGTAAAGGCTAAGGGGTAGGTAAAGGCTAAAAGCAAAGGAATCTTGTCGAGTGCCGCTCTCCTCGTTCCACCATTACTTATCGTTTGAAAGGGGGCAGGGGTAGGTAAAGGCTAAGGGGTAGGTAAAGGCTAAAAGTAAAGGAATCTCGCCGCCTGAGCAGTTACAGACACGTGTCAAGGGTAAGGAATGTCTAGAGCGCCTTAATTAGTTACAGAGAGCGCAAATGCCCAAGTAGTTGCAAACCTTATCTAGAGCGCCTTAATTAGTTACAGAAAGGCGCCTAATGCCCAAGTAGTAACAATGTATAAAATAGTACCGTAACAAAGTCTAATGTATAAAATAATATCGTATTATCTCCCATAAGACCAGGACTTCACTCGGTGGCAAGACATATCCTGATAACCCTGGCATTTTCACATCGAAAATACACTTGCAGGAGTGTGATAGAATAGTCCATACTTGGCTGGATGAGTGCCGCTTCAACTCTTAAGTAGTCCAACACCATCCAGGACAAAGCAGCCTGCTTGATTGCTATCCCATCAACCACCCTAAACATGTTCCCTCTATCATTGATATACAGTGGCTGCAGTGTATACCATCAATGAAATGTTCTGCAATTATTCTGAGGGACAGCAGTTGCTTGATAGCACTACCACCTGCAGATTCCCATTTAAGATGCACACAATTGCTATTGCTGCTTGGTCTAAATCCTGGAACTGCCTAATCGACAGTACTGTCAGCAAACCTTTATGAAACCAGATTCCAAAATTAATCATGTGGTTTGGCATCAAATTTTGTTTGGTAAGTCTTCTGTGTGGCAGCTCATTGTGATCAATGTTAAGTAAGGCAAGGCAAGGCAAGACAAGTTTATTTATATAGCACATTTCATACAGCAATGGCAATTCAAAGTGCTTTACACAGAGCATAAAAAATACAGAACAAGGAGAAAAGGTAGGAAAATACAAATAATAAGAGTAATAAGATAAATAATTAATAGTTATAAGTAAGATTAATAAATGGGGAATCATGACAGAAGCTTCCTCGTGGCGATCCCCCGGAAAAGACAACACGATGCACTCTGTGACACTTCGGGCAACCAATTCTGTCAACATGTTGGACAACAAGTAGACAACAAACATTAACCAAAATGGTTATTTTCGGAACCCTGATACTGAAGAAGGGTCTCGACCCGAAACATCACCTATTTTTTCTATCCATAGATGCTACCTTTCCTGCTGAGTTACTCCAGCATTTTGTGTATATCTTACATTTAAATTCATATTACAATAGTAACTATGCTTGTGCATTTCTATGGTTATGAGGCACATTGGGATGGCTTCTGATTGCGAAATACAAATACATTTGAAAGAATTAAAAAAACTCCAGCACAGAAATAGACTGTTCGCCAGCACACTCGAACAAACTACCATTCTAACATCCTCCCATCTTTCTTTATCTCAGACTATCTGTGTATTCACTGCTTCTTTCCTTCAACTATCTAGGAAGAAAGTAATTTGTCTGAAGTAAAGTGCCATTTGTCTGAAATGTTTTCTCTCATTTCAACAGTTCATTGTAGTAACTCTCCTGTGAAGCACCTTACTGTGTTGAAAATGGACAATCTGCATCAATATTCCTACTGCTCTTTGGGTGATGAAGTTTCCACCAAATTTCCAAGCAGAATTATTTGTATCTATTTTCTTATGGTCTCCAGTTTTGAATTCTTTACAAGTGGAAATATTTTCTCTATGTTTAACCTATCAAATCCTTTTGTATTCCTAAAGATCTCTATCATCGGGTCATTCATTAGCACCATCTTTTTGAGAGAAGAAGTTCAACCTACTCAATCTTTTCTGGTAAGTACATCCTTTCATGTGTGATGTCATCCACATTAAATGGTATGTGTACCCTACACATTTCTTCAAGTGGTGTCTAACCATACTTCTCCACAAGTTTAATTACCTCTCTGTTACAATCCTTTCCCATTGGAAATGAATCCAAATTATTTGTTTCTTTTACTTATGTATACACTGGAATTTAGAAGGATGAGAGGGGATCTTATTGAAACATATAAGATTATTAAGGGGTTGGACATGTTAGAGGCAGGAAACATGTTCCCAATGTTGGGGGAGTCCAGAACCAGGGGCCACAGTTTAAGAATAAGGGGTAGGCTATTTAGAATGAAGATGAAAAACCTTTTTAGTCAGAGAGTTGTAAATCTGTGGAATTCTCTGCCTCAGAGGGCGGTGGGGGCCAATTCTCCGAGTGCTTTCAAGAGAGAGCTAGATAGAGCTCTTAAGGATAGCGGAGTCAGGGGGTATGGGGAGAAGCCAGGAACGGTGTACTGATTGGGAATGATCAGCCATGATCACATTGAATGGTGGTGCTGGCTCGAAGGGCCGAATGACCTACTCCTGCACCTATTGTCTATTGTCCTTATGCATCAAAAATAACCTCTGCATCAAAAATAAATGAAAATAAAACATACTTCAGAAGCTGGAAGTCTGAAATAATAGCAGAAAATACGCTGGAGGTCAAGCATTATCTGTGCAAAGAGAAACAGTTATCATTTTAGGTCTAGGATTTGCATGAGAACTGGAAAAGAGATCAAAAACAAGTTTGTTTTCAATAAACAGAAAGTGCAGAATGAATGGGTAGAACAAAGAGTAGGGGTATGGGGACATTTAGAGTAGCAGTTACAAGCGCATTATCTTTTTTTGTCTGTGTAATATGTTGTTGTGAGTGAGGCTGTGGGTCATGCCTAAGAATGCCTGTATACTAATATAAAAAAAGATAAATGGGGCCAAGTGTTCTCAGGCAGAAATGGCAAATTTTGATACTGGCAGAAAGGATAAATTACCTGTAGTTAGAGAATTCAATATTGAGTCCAGAAAACTGCAACATGACCACATGGAAGATAAACCAAATGCAAATTGGCTGATCATTCTGAGGATAATCCGCACTCAATCTGCAGGAGTGACCCCGAGTTTCCAGCTGCCTGCCACTTCAATTCATCATTTCACACCTTCTCTAACCTATAGGTCTTTGCCCTCCTGCACTGTTACAATATGGTCTGATGCAAACTTGGTTTTTGGGATCAAGGGATATGAGGAAAAAGCAGGATTTTAGATGATCAGCCATGATCATATTGAATGGCGAATGGCCTACTTCTGCATCTATTTTTCTATGTTTCTATCCTTTTCAATTTGCAGTCCGCTCAAGAAGAAGCCTTTAAAATATTTAAGGTTCAGATACTTTTCAATAAAAACACTTGGTTTCAATCTCTGATTGGTGACTGTTTCTATTTTGCCTTAAAAATGCCATCAGCAGAACGGTTAATCATCTTTGATTATAGTAATCTTCTGATCAATGATGCCAAATAATTGGATTCCTCAAGATAATTTGAAATAAATGTTTCTGGCTTGCTGTTCATCTTGGATGAAAGGAAAAAGGAGGAGGGTTTGCTCTGTTAATAAAGATATAAGCTATCATCGTGACTCAGATCAAGTTGTAGAATCAGTTTGAATGCAAGCAAGGAATAACAAAGGAACAAAGTCATCGTTAGGAGTGGTATATAAACCCGCTAAAACTACAGTGGAATACAAATCATGAAATAATGGAGGCTTAAAAAATGATACTGCAATAATCAAGAGCAACTATAGACCGGACAAATTAAACAGGCAAAGGTAGCCTTGAGATTATTATTTGAGGGAATAGGGATAATTTCTAACAACATTTTGCAATCAACCAGGGAACAGGCTATTTTCAATCTGGTCATGCACAATAAAAATAAAGATCTTAAAGTAATGGATCTCCTGAGGCAGCAATCATTAGGTGATTAGCTGCCCTAGCAGCTGCGGCTTGCCTATAGTCCGTTTGTCTTTTGTGTTTGTTGTTGTTTTTTGTCTTAATTGTAGTGTTTAGATATGATGTAGTGTTTTTTGTGGTTGTTTACTATGTGTGGGTGGGGGGGGGAAACTGTAAAATTGTCTCTTCCGAACGGAGACCCGACCTTTGTTTTCTGGGTCGTTTCTCCGTTCACGCTGTGGCCTACCATCGGCCAAACACCTGGAGCTGGCGGCCTCCACCTGGGACCACCTGGGCTCTGGTTCGTAGAGCCCGCAGACCGGACTTACCATCTGCGGAGCTGGCTGCCTTCGGAGGCTGTGGTGGTACTGCGGGAGCGGTTGCGACTCGCCTTCAGAGGCTTCTTCGGCCGCGGACCATGGGCCGCGTGGATATCGGAAGCTCGTAGGCCCCTGCGTTGGGGCCGACATCGAGAGCTCCGGCAGTGTCTTCGCCCGCCCGAATCGCGGGGCTTGGGTCGGCCCGCCACGGACCTTTCACCGTCCGGTGCAGCCTGGAATAGGCCGCCGGATTTTCTCTGCCCGGCGGGGGCTTCAATGTTGGGAGTCCCGACCACCCCGACGTGCAGCAGCAGCGTCTTTGCCCACCCCGAGTCGCGGGGCTTGGGTCGGCCCACTGCGGACCTTTCACCGTCCGGCGCGGCCTGGAACGTGGCAACTTCAACAGCCTGACCGCGGGAGAAGACGGCAGGGGAAGAGAAAAGACATTCCTATGTCTTCAAGATTTAGCTAAATCTGCTATAGGAAAAGGTTTATAACCATCTACTCAATCATGCCTTTTGTAATTTTATATACCTCGATCACTCCACTCCGAGGAAAGCAAACCCAGCTTATCCCAGCCTATCCTCATAACAAATCCCTGGCAACATCTAGGGGAAACTTCTCTACATCCTCCCCAGTGCAGTCATGTTGTTAACAAAATGTGACGACTGAGTCTCCCAGTCTCCAACTCTGACCTAACCAATGGTTATAAAGTTGTACCATAACCTGTCTACTCTTATATTCCAAGCCCTATCTAATGAAGGGAAATATCGTATAGTTCTTCTTTGCCACCTTATCCACTTTCTGAAATTTGCATGCAAATTTGCTCCTCTACCTGGCTTTCAATATATGGTGGCTACATAATGCGCAGTCATCTAATATCTCCTCTTTTGTTCTTTTTAATTCAATCCAATAAAAAATATGTGTTATATTCTCTACATCTTTTAATTTCAGGGCTGTAACTATATAACTTTGAACCTTGTTATACTTATCCCCTGAAATAGCACCCTGTTGTAAAAGGTATATGAATACTCATTGCAAAATAGCAAAAAACAGAAGACATTTTATGCAGCCCAATCACTTTATTTAAAATTTAAAGAAAGATCTATTAGGGTGATTACCTCTGCGCAAACATGCTTGAAGTATTTTGGAGCACATTTGTGGAGTGCTTTGATAACAGCTGCAGCACAGTCTGCAGAACATGTGCTCCCGCTTAGAGAAACATGAAGGCATGGGGCATCAGTGGGTGATACAAAAGAGTCAGAAATAGGAATGAATCTTCCTTGAGCCAGATGGATAGGCCAAATGATTTGGCATTGAGTAATGTCAGAGTTAATAAAACAGTACGCTTACATAAATCACAGTTCTAAGTGGAAGAAAACAATTCACAATTTCAAACAGAATGAAATTACCACTGAAACTGAGAAAAAAATAATAATTTTATAGATAAAAAAGGAAACATGAGATGAAACTATTTTGAATATAAATGCATCTGAATGCAAAAATACCTGAAGACAATTCATAAAGTCAATTCCTGAGATGAGGTGGTTGACCTGCAATGAATAAACGAGGCCCCACAGAGGTCGAACGTGCGGATCAGATGCGGCCTGCCGCAGCAGAGCAGCATTGGAGGACATCGACAACATCACCAGGCCAGGCTGACTGACCCCAACAACCTTAACCTAGTGTCGCTGCCAGAACTAGGGTTCTTTATGACGAGGATAAAACCATTAGATTTTTGAACATGAAGGACACAACTTGGCACTGAAACATGGCGACTCTTGTGTACTGTCACAGTGTAATCTACTATTCTTACACTCTTGTACTTTAGTACATTTGTGTCTATGTATAGTAAGATTTGTACAAAACTGTATGCAACAATGGAATTTCACTGTACCTAGTGCATGTTTCAATAAAGTACCATTGAATAGGAAAAAAGTTAGATCTGCATTTCTTTGTTTTATGAAAATGAAGGGTGATCTACTGAAGATCCTAAGGAAGTGTAATTATAAACAAAGGAGGTAGAACTGAGGTGTGTATTCATCTCACAGCAGAAGGTGAGTGAATTTCTGATATTCTCTATCCCAGAAGGTTATAGAACTTGAACACTGGAGATATTTAAAGAAGAGGTCGATAAACATTTGAAACAAAGGTAATTGAGGGTTATGTGCAATTACCACAGAAGAGGAATTGATGCCTAGGGCAGAACAGCCATGATCAAGTTAAATTATGTGGCAAACTTAAAGCCTCAGGTTGCCTGCTCCAGCTCCAGTTTTCTTGTATCCAAGTGTATAAGTCTGTAAACTCTACAGCTTTTAATATTTTCAGTTTAAAAGATCCAATCTCATTTTCACCATAGATGTCCAAATCCTCCTTCATTCATTGCTTCCGAATAACAGCTAATTCACAATCACTGAATCTTGGGTTGCCTGATCATTATCACATTGGTGCAAAACAACTGCAGAAGCTTGAATGTGGTATAAAAGAAATCCCCGAATAGAAATAATCATTGTAAAGTATTGTTAATGTTGTGTATTTAAATGATGGTAACCTGATTGCTCCTTTCTGGCAGACAACTGTTTGACCTGATCATGCAACATATACGTTCGGTGGGGCTTCACAGCCTCGCAGGTCGACCCACGGTCGGCAGTCGATGAGGGCGTGGGGGGGAGGGGGGTGAAGGGGGAAGAACAATGGAGGACCCAGGTGGCGGTCCACCGGGAGGAGGGAGAACAAAGGAGGAGCCGGCAGGGGTACTTTGTAACTTTGTCAGCGCTTTGTATGTGGCAACTATTTGCATACCTTGAGTATGCAAGCAAAGAATTTCACAGTGCCTCGTCACATGTGACAATCACGTATTCCATTCCATACATTGCAAGACTGTCTCAGAATAAAAATGAATAAAGGCCTTTTAGATTATGGAAATTTGCTGCCACAGAAATCACAAATCTCTACCCAAAAATTGAGATACAGGTTTAATTTTGCTCTCACGGAATTTGTGAAAGCAATTTTTTTTTTACTGACAATTTAGGAAGCGTGTGCAGATGAATGGCTTCATATTATTGAAGATTGTGACATGGCATTTTCTAGGAACACCACCCTCCCTACCCCGCAACCCAGTACTGCAAGTCTTAACAAACAGAAAAAGGAGTGAAAACAGGCATAAAAATACACGGATTCTTGAGCAGTTTCTGGCAACTTACGCAGTCAGAATAGGGTGCGAGAGGAAAGATTTAAAGGTGACCAGAGGAGCGAGATTTCCCCACATGGAGGGTGATGGTTTATGGAATGAGCTGTCAGAATGTGATGTTAGAAATACATTTAAAATGCATTTGGATGGATTCATGGATAGGAAAGGGTTAGAGGTTTATGGATCAAATAGGACGTGGTAATGCAGGATAATTGGCTTGGTATAAATGTAAATTGTCCCTAGTGTGTAGAATAGTGCAGGTGTGCAGGGAGCGTTAATCCGTGCAGACTCGGTGGGCCGAAGGGCCTGTTTCCGCGCTGCATCTCTAAACTAAAAAAATGCAGTCGAATGGGATTCTCTCAGGAAGGCACCTTGGTGGCATTAATAAATTGGGCCCATTTCCTTGCTGTATAACTATGAATTTGAATGGTAGCATGCCTATTGGAAATGACAAAGATTAGTTGGTAGTATTAATCAGATATAAAATCTCAAACGTTCAATATTTAGCTGTCCGTATAGTGCATTTGATCCCCAAGAATTGTGGAAGATTAATTTATGCAAGCAATTTGAAATTATCTGATGTATAAGGCACATTTGTAACAATAATATAAATAAATTCACTTTGTAAAGTAATCTCAATTGCGATGAATATTTATTGAATTCTACTAAAACACAAAATAGTGATATACTGGGTATATGTCGTACAACAGTAAAACATTTGAAGATCACATTTTCATGAAAACATGTACTTTTATCATAAAGTATAACTGTACATATGCTAAATGCTACTAATGGCCTACTTTGCTAGTTACACAACTTCAACCGTAATGTTTAAACACAGTAAATAATGATTACATGCATCAGCATTAAACAGTCAGAAACTGGATTAGTTCAGAACAAGCAGGAAAGCTTGAATGGAAGGAACAGCTAAAGAGACATTAAAATATTTTTTAAGGTGGGCTTTCAGACCATATCTAGCACAGCAGCATCTCATACTTGGTGGTACTATATGGTATAGTTTGAAAGGGAGCAAACACAAAACAGCAAGCATCCTTTTCATTCTACTTTGTCCCTTTGTTCACAATGAGTATTTGTGTTATTTTTGTTCTTTATCAAAAATGAAGACAGGCTTCTTTGTAAAAATAAAATTTGCAAAAGAACACTAACATTTATTCCACAATTAGATAGGCAGTCAACTAGATTCGATCAGCTTCACAGGTCAATTGTTAAATCTAATCGATTGGATATCTATGGATTGATCAACGTCATAACTGATACCAAGTCAAAAGGTTTCCATTAAATTCATTTTTACATGCCCTTTGCATCTATAATTGCTTACCTGTAAAAGCATAAAGAGTATCAAAAATTAACATCATCATG
This sequence comes from Rhinoraja longicauda, assembly GCF_053455715.1. Taxonomy (NCBI): domain Eukaryota; kingdom Metazoa; phylum Chordata; class Chondrichthyes; order Rajiformes; family Arhynchobatidae; genus Rhinoraja; species Rhinoraja longicauda. The sequence goes on along the minus strand of NC_135955.1, from coordinate 70,306,855 downwards.
TTTCCTTAGAATTCTACTAAAACACAAAATAGTACCAAGTTTGACTTGGTACTTAGTGATAATATTAAAAATCCTATCTCCAATTTATTGAATTGTGCCAAAAGGGATCAGCCTCCCGGAATAAAGAGATTAGGGTTCTGTGTCTCCCATTTTTGGCAATATATTCTACGTTCCATTTTCTGTCAAATAAAGGGTCTTCCAAAAGCACATACTGTACTTTGTCATAGGAGTGTATTATATTCTATGGATATGTCCCAGTTTTCTGTTTCAAACATTTCATTATTTCTAACTACCTTATTTTTATTTTTCTGAAATGTGCAGAATACTGCAGCTCATAATTATAATCATGTTTATAGACTTTGCCTACTAAGAACATCATTCAAAACAACAAATGACTATCTCAACCTGCAGTTGAGTATTTAAAAGAAACGCTTTTTAAAGATTTCTTAGAACTATTAAAGTGCTGAAAGGGAGAAAGCAATTTAAAAAAGACAAGATTGCAATGCTGTAATTGTCCCCTTTTTCTCTCAGGCACTGTCATGCATCCATTTTGCTGCAATTCAACTCTTCAGTCAATAGGTACTGCTCCTAGCCTAATAAATCCAAAATGAAAGCCACCAGTCACTCGAGTCCAAAAAAATTGAAAGCAATCAGAAAAGCATCAATATGCTCTCAGAACGATAAAAAAATAATAAAAATCCATCAGAGCTACCTTGCCAAGGAGCATGTTTTAAAATCCAAAATAGCACCATTCATCAGTGTCTCATATCCCGTAGCAGCACCACTATCAGTTACCACTAGGAAACAATGCATTACATACTATTACAGTATTTCTATACATAAAATTTACAGAGCTAAAATATGAAGTTACATAGGCAATTGAAGATTTTGGACATACATTATGAACTAACAAGCTTAATGTATTGAAATAATATGTAAGGGGCTCTCAGCCTTTGTATGCTATTGTTTAATGTTGAGAAAGTGACATGTGAAGTTAACTCTTTGGTTATGCACTTCCAATGTAGTAATGGAAGACAATATGTTGCATGGTACGACAAGGCCTGAAGGCCCACCTGTATTGGTTGCAAGCATGGTTGTTCAGTTTGTATAGTTTAGTGTTTCCAGTTTTGTAAAACTATTGTTTATTGTGTTATTATCCATGATTTAAAATCAGCCAGGTTCAGAGTCCCCTCAATTAGTTTTTATCTAAAAAAATTAAAAAATGAACAAAAACATATTTGTAAGCCGTGCCACCTCAAAACCCATGGAAGAAAAATGATTGAAAGAAGAGGGACTCCATCTTCTTTCAGCAAAATATAAATCTGCATCCATTGAAGGAGTCACGAGCAAGACTTCAGTTTTACTGTTCCCCATCTTGAAGCCATCTTTTTTCCTGGTGGATGGTCGGAAGTATTCCCTTTAATGAAAATGTAACATTACATAATGTATAGCATAATTCCTTAAGCAACACCAAAAATATCCATTGGGAAGGAAAGCAATTACAGCATTAATTAAAGATAAACCTTTACTTTCAGTCATTGCAACGTTGAAAATGAAACCATCCAATACATGGTCTGTGCCAGTAACTATTCTTATCTCTGAGAACACTTTATTTGGAGACCTTAACAAATGAAAAATCTGTTTTCACCTGCCATAATAACATAAGAAACTGTTTTTTTAAAAAGCACTAACCTAGTCAAGCCTCCTGCCTATTCCATCATTGACCATCTTTCGATTACAAATATTCCCAAACAGTTGCTGAGAAGCAGAAACATTCATTCACACAAAATCTGATGTAGTGTGCTATATTCTGTGTGGTTCAGCTCTTGAAATTTTGGTGATAAAATCACCTGCTCTGTGCTGTGCAGGGTCAGTTGGCTGCAAGTCCATTGAGTATAGAGGACAAAGGAGTACAAAAGAGGAAAATCAAGAGGGCAAAGAGGAAACAAGGCAGCCATGACAGGTAAGATAAAGGAAGATCCAGAGATTTTACTAGTATATTAAGGGTAAAAGAGTAACTAGGGAGAGAATAGGATCCTTAGAGATCACAAATTAATTTATGTATGGTGGCACAGGAGATGGACGAGGTATTCAGTTAATATTTCTCATTCGTACTTACACTGGAGAAAGACATCAATGTGAGGGAACGCCACATGTTAATTAAAAAACTCAACTTGTAATTTCTTGATCATGGGAAATTCTGAAACTGCTGAATCTTCATGTTGTTTCAAACAGTTAACAGTTCTAAATGTATTTACTGCTCTTCTTGCACCTTTGGTTATTGCTTTATCAAAGAATTTTCAGAAGCAAGTCCAAACCTTTACCGGGACATAAATTGAAAACCTGAGCTTCACTCTTTGGCACTGTTGAGTGAAAAAGAGAAATTTGTTGGAGGGTATGGAAAAAGCTGTGTACAAAATGGGAAACTATTTCCTGGAATGCTTTCCAAATATTTCATGTTTTTCTAAAAATGCCATTGAAATCTTAATGGAACAGAATTATTCTATTCCCTGGCAAAAACTATCCACTGACAATCTTCTGGCAAATTCTGCATGAAAAGTACAAAGAGGGCGGTGAAAATATACTTAATTCAATAATAATCTAGGAAAAAGGAGTTTTAGTTTTGGAGCTAACTTACAACTGAATAATCAAATGATGTTGTGAGAGGCAGGGTAAAGTCCTGGCTAACATCCAAGGGGAATTGTGCAGTTCTTTCCAGCTGCAATTTTTTTTTTCTTGAACAGATCCTCACAAAAAGGACTTAAATCCCCATATGGTCCACTACACAATGAATTCATCAAATGGAATGAAACCGTAGCTTGTTACACTGGTACAGTACAGTGCCTCAATGCCAGAAAAACAAACATCAATTTATTTAAGAAATTGTACCTGAAGAACCTTTGCCCTCAATAGCAAATATTTCACATGGCATAGTGTCAGAATTTTAATGAATAAATTGTATCTTAGCATCATGACATGATGACTAAAAGTGTGTAATATCATACAAAATCTATTTGTAAAAATAATGTTTTTTTGGTGAACTTTATGCTAATTAAAAATCATTAATATACATACACAAAAATTTCTCCCCTAAACAAAACAAGTTTCTGTCACATAAAAGGTTACAAATTATGCTGATTATGTAGGAAAAAAACTGCAGATGCTGGTTTAAATCGAAGGTAGACACAAAATGCTGGAGTAATTCAGCGGGTCAGGCAATGCCTTGGGAGAGAAGGAATGGGTGACGTTTCGGGTTGAGACCCATCTTCAGATTTAAACCAGCATCTGCGTTTTTTTTCCTACATATCTTGCCGCTCCAATGCGAATTCTCCTCAAGGTTCTCCTTCGTTCTTTAACCAGAGTTTAGCAACATGCTCTCTCACTGCTCCCCCTCCTGCCCCCCAACCCTACGAACACGTTTTAACCCAGACTCGCCACCACAGCCACCTGTTTTCTCGGGACTTGCCTGTGCCTCCATCTATTACCTCATAGTTTCCAGCTCCGGTTCCAGACCTCCCAGTTCGGACCCAACCCGGACTTACAGGTTCCAATAGTCGATCTACCGCTTTTCCCAACAATTCTCCTTCCATGCCCATCAGTTTGAAGAAAGGTCTCGACCCGACACATCACCCATTCCTTCTCTCCCCAGATGCTGCCTGACCCGCTGAGTTACTCCAGCATTTTGTGTTTACCTTCATGCTAATTATGAAGTTAATTTTGATAACCTACATAATTTGTTCCCTTTGGTTTGCATTAATATTAACCCTTCATGCCATTGCAATTTTTATGCAATCATTTTTTTAAAATTAAAGCCTCTGGCAATGAATATACAGGGTATTCATCTGCTCAATGGAAGCACAATATTTAGGATGGAGGTTTGATACCAGTGGTCTGCAGGTGTCTGTGCTGGGACCTCTGTTGTTGATGTGATTGATATATATATATATATGATTTGGAGGAAAACATTGACAAGTTGGTTAGTAAGTTTGCAGATGCAAGATTGCTGGGGTCTTGGACTGAAAGGATGTCAAAGTGTACAGCGGGATATAGATCAGCTACAGAAATAGGTGGAGAAAAAGGCAGATGAAGTTCAACCCAAGCAAGTGTGAGGTATTGTAGTTTGGAAGGTCAAATGCAAGGGGAAATATATATAATTAATGGCATGGCACTTAACAGCATTGATGTATAGAGGGGTCCATAAGACATAGGAAGCGAATTAGACAACTAGTCCCATCGAGTCTACTCTGCCATTCAATCTGGGTGATCTATTTTTCCCTTTCAACCCCATTCTCCAGCCATCTCCCCGTAACCTTTGATTCCCCTTTGCTAATCAAGAACTTATCAATCTCCGCTTTAAAAATACCCAATGTCTTGGCCTCCACTGCCGTCTATGGCAATGAATGCTACAGATTCATCACCTCTAGCTAAAGCAATTCGTCCTCATCTCCATTCTGAGGGAACATCCTTTTATTCTAAGTCTGTGCCATTAGGTTTTAGACTCTCCCATCGTTAGATACATCCTTTCCACGTCCACTTTATCCAAGCCTTTCATAATCTGGTTGGTTTCAAATCCATAACTCCCTGAAAGTGGCAACTTTAGGGTAATAAAGGAAGCATGTGATGTGCTTGCTTTCATAGGTCAGGGGATTGTGTAGAAGAGACAAGAAGTCATAATGTGGCTTTATAGGAATTTGGTTAGGCCGCATTTGGAGTATTGTATGCAGTTCCAGAAAATAGAATAAGTATTATTCTATGAGGACACTGAAATGATGCTTATGATCCACTGAAATGCACGCACAAGAATATCTGTGAAATGTCACGCAAGTGGAGTCATCAAGAAGCTCAAAATAACTTGGTCTTTCATTTAGAGAAATTTGATAATTGAGTTCCCCTTTGGTCAGTTAAAATAGCATATGATAAAAACTATTTCATATTTTAGATGTTGATTATAACACTTAGCCATAAATGTAAGTGAAAATAAGAGGTGCTTGACTAGTGACAAATTTGAACTACTGTTTTATAGCACCAAAAATCTAAATTAAAACCCAGTAAATAAACAGAACTGTTAACCTACCAGGCAAGAAATACATGCAACTGTACAATAATGCATCGTGCTGCCATCTAATATATTCAATTACTTCGTTCATAAAATTGAATTTAACCACAACTAATTTAAATCAGTTCGCTGAAATGTCAAGACTTGTAATTTTTTTGCCAAATGAATTGGTTTAATACAATTAATCTGATTATTAATAATAATGAGATGACCAGTGGTGCATTCAATAAATGCTACCTGCAATAGTTTCAATGTTTACACTTACATTTCTTACCAAAAGAACACTTCCATCCTTGTATCTCTCTTCAGCAGTCTCCAGTTGAGATGGCCAACACCCTGCAAAACTTTGCCAAGCCTGAGCAAAAAAAAGACTTTTTTAAAGTATTAAAATAGTAGTAAAAGGCAAACTGACATTTTACACAACTGAAAAGAGCAGATAAAACACATGGATGCAATTTACACTATGCAAATTGTAGCCACTGCCCAAGCACACAGATCTTACAAACGTTTCATTCAAATTGAGATTTTATTTGGTTCAAACATTCAGATGTAAGAATAGAATAACATGAAATAACAATGTTACAAACCTAAGATGATTGAAAAAGTCATAAGCCAAATTGAAATACTCATTGTTTGGAGGAGATGCAACTCCTTCTGTTTCAAGGAAAGAATTCCATTAAACACTGTACACTTCAGTCTGTATTATGTCTTATGACACCATCATCTATGTCTTATGACACCATCACGTTTCTATGCAGTTACCAATCTCTCTGTTTTTCAAGAGTTCTAATCAGATACCTGTATTGGAGAAAATATGAATTTAAAAATCTTACGTTCGCCTAGTGACGCCTAATGCAATACCTTAAGATATTTTTATGTTTGAGGAAATCACCTCGCATTAACTCGTTAATGCACTATTATAGTACTTTGTTTATATTTGGTTGTCTCACGATGTGTGGTTAAAAATTAACAAATGGAACAACCTCAGTTCCAAGATATAGTAATGCCAAATAAAATGTCATTAGGAAATACCCTTTGACGCTTATTTAGCTGAAAAAGCAAGGAGGCGCCTGCACTTCTAATAAAGGACATTCCATAAAATATTTGCTACAAATGCAAACAAACAGTGATAAGATCAATTACCCAGCTCAGTGGAGTAGTGCTAAGTTAGCATATGGAAAATATGTTGCACCCGAGGAATTTGCACAGTGCGCAGTATTTAGACCCCGGTTTGAATCTCGCCAGTAGTCGGATTTTAAATTCCGGTATTTATTCACAAAATGCTGGAGTAACTCAGCAGGTCACGCAGCATCTCAGGAGAGAAGGAATGGGTGACGTTTCGGGTCGAGACCCTTCTTCAGACTGATGTCAGGGGGGGCGGGACAAAGGAAGGATATAGGTGGAGACAGGAAGATAGGAGAACTGGGAAGGGGGAGGGGAAGAGAGGGACAGAGGAACTATCTAAAGTTGGAGAAGTCAATGTTCATACCACTGGCTGCAAGCTGCCCAAGCGAAATACGAGGTGCTGTTCCTCCAATTTCCAGTGGGCCTCACTATGGCACTGGAGGAGGCCCATGACAGAAAGGTCAGACTGGGAGTGGGAGTTGAAGTGCTCAGCCACTGGGAGATCAGGTTGGTTAAGGCGGACTGAGTGAAGCTGTTAAGCGAAACAATCGCCGAGTCTGCGTTTGGTTTCGCCGATGTAAAGAAGTTGACATCTAGAGCAGCGGATGCAATAGATGAGGTTGGAGGAGGTGCAGGTGAACCTCTGTCTCACCTGGAAAGACTGTTTGAGTCCTTGGATGGAGTTGAGGGGGGGAGGTAAAGGGACAGGTGTTGCATCTCCTGCAGTTGCAAGGGAAAGTGCCCGGAGATGGGGTGGTTTGGGTAGGAAGAGACGAGTGGACCAGGGAGTTATGGAGGGAGTGGTCTCTGTGGAGCGCAGAAGGGGAGGGGATGGGAAGATGTGGCCAGTGGTGGGGTCCCGTTATAGGTGACGGAAATGTTGGCGGATGATTTGTTGGATACGCTGGCTGGTGGGGTGGAAGGTGAGAACGAGGGGGATTCTGTCCTTGTTACGAATGGGGGAGGGGGAGCAAGAGCGGAGCTGTGGAATGTAGAAGAGACCCTAGAGAGAGCCTCATCTATAACGGAAGAGGGGAAGCCCCGTTTAAATTCCAGTTGAAATTAAGGGCCCTATAGTGGTGATCATGAAACTTGCAATTTGTTGTTAAATCCTAACTGTTTACTTGTATCCATCAGGGCAGAATTCAGCTGAACTCTCCCACCGGGGATAAAGACGACATCCACGTAGTTTACTCTAAACTGGCCTTTGAAATGGCAAGCTTCCTATTCAGGGTCAATTAAGGATAGAAAAATGTTGGCGCAGCCTTCAACAGCCACATCCTGTGAATGAATTAAAAACAGCCAACTTTACTGTTTAAATTAGCCATCAAGCTGCCTTATCAGTATCTGCATAGATCATTAAGCAATCAATGCTGGTTATTCGTGACAAGAACAAAACATCATCGTGTCAGTAAAGTTCATTCCGTAATATTACCAAAGCAGTCCAGCCAGTACCTCTAGGCCTGAGGAAGTAAAAATACTTAAAAGAGTATTTTGCTGAATGACGTATAGGGAGTGCATAGTAAAGACAACTGCAGCTGTAAGTGAATGTTAGAGCAGTTGAACCTTGGTTGATTTAACATCACTGGCTATAATACTGTGAACTAACTTAATTTGAAATTAAGGTACCAATCAATACATTGAAGTTAAAGAGGACACTCTGAGGTGATTATTTCTCTCCACAGAGCATACTCGTATAAAAATAGTTGGTTGTTGAAGTTATGTATCCAGCGCTTTTTCATTTCTAACCATCTTCCTCAAAAATGTCTTGCTCAATGACAGATACAGTCACAGATACTGAAAATTAACCTGGGTTCAAATATTGTGTCAGATTTGTAGAATACTGATCAGCCAGAGATGGTGGATGTTGGTGAGGGAACAGAGAATAATGTGCAATTAGGGATGAAACAATGGCTTTTGCCTTGTCTGTGTACTTCATCCAGGAGTGACCAAGGAGTAATTTGAGAGATGGTGGGGAGGTACCGCACATGTAGAAGCTTATCCTATATTGTAGACAATGTAAAGCATATCAAGTGCAATAATTAGGCAACGAGGGTCTGGGCAGAAATAGAGGTGCATCTACAGATATTCTGAAGGTACACCATTACACATATGCACCGATTCCAGTTAGATGAAAAGGGGAAAGGAATTCAAAAGAGGGGACCTACTACGTCAGATACAAAGAGCATTGGTGTGACCATATTTGGACTAATAGAAGAATTAAAAGGACCTTAGTCTGGAGGTTGTTGCAGGGCTAAATGCAAATAAGATTTGAACATGAAGATTTTAAATGGTATGCTTTAAAGGCACATGGCACCTCTCAAACTATTACATTTCACAGTGACTGACCCACAAATGAAAATGTATGGGGATTGTGTATGGTGGGCCAACAATGTGCAAATTTTCAGGTGAGGCCAACTTTCTACATTTTATTTTATTCAGAGTGTGCTGTTTAGCAGCTTGGCTTTTAAGAATATTTAAATGATTATTTACTGTGCCTTACTTTCAGTTTTTTTTTAAAAAAGCAAAAATCTTGATGTGCAGTAAAAATAGGATTCTCAGATCTCACCAAAATCCCATTTCTTTAGATAATCTAAACCTATAAAAGGATATAATTTTCCATGCAAATCTTCATAATATTGTGCAAGAAATTGCACAGTATTTTATTTGGACCACTCTCATTCCTAATGACGGCCAAATTTTTTTTTTCAAAGCACTCCATTTAGTCAGCTTCTGAGGTCAAACAAGGACATGAACAAGAAAGGACGTGATTCCTGCCAATAAGGAGCATCCTGGGTAATGGTTTGCAGGCTGCAGGTGGAAAATAATATTTATATGCAGCTCTTCAATCTGGTCTGGTGCCAAGATTGTGAACATTGCTTTCAATTTGGAAATAAAAACAAAAATCTTGGTTTAGATTAGAAATAGGCTTCTCTCATTTCAGAAAAAATAAATGCGAGTATGTTTCATGATTAAGGGATAATCCTCCAAGTCTATACAATGATATTCTTTGCAGTGCCAGTATTTAAAGTGCCTTTCATATTTTCAAGATGAGAAATCAAGAAGCATTTCTTGAATTTACATCAATTATTGTTTTATTAATGAAGTACCATTAGATTCAGTCACCTTTATTTTCAATGCAAGTCTGATTATAAGAGGCATGTCCTTTAAGGGAGACAAGGAAACTGCAGATGCTGGAATCTGGAGCAAAAACAAACAGCTGGAGGAACTCAGCAGATCGAGCAACTTGGGGGCTGGGTGTTGGAGGGATTGCCCATCTTTCATGAGGCTCTGCATCAGGACTGAGAGTGCAGAGGGAAGATAGCTAATATAAAGAGTAGAGGAGAAAGGGTGAGACAGATACCAGTAGGTGAATGGAGGAAGGAGAATTGAGAGGGGGGAGATAAAGGGAGGTGGGTGTTAGGTATAAGAAGACAAGCAGAGAAAAAAATATGAAAATGAAACCAGATTGGGGGGGGGGGGGGGGGGGGGAGAGAGGAGGGAAATGGAGGAGACAGCTGCTTGGAGGGTGATGAATGAGGACACAAAGGCTACCACTGCTGGAATTTGACAAGTCAATACGATGATAATGGAAACCATTAAGGGAGAAATGAAGTGAAGATGGAACGGGATGGGGGGAACAAATCCAGTGGGTGAAGGGTTTGGGCAGTAGATGGAAGTGGGACAAAAATGGGCAATGCGGGTCTACGGGGCGGTATGCAAAAAGGAACAAAAATGGGAGGAACAGACATAAGCATGGATGTATGCCTGAGAATGAGTGAGAGAGAGAGAAAACAAGAACTGAAGAAGGCCCCGAAGAGAAGTTTATCCATTTCCTCTGCAGCTGCTGCCTGACCCAATGAGTCCCACCAGCACTTTGGTTTTAGCATAGATTATAAGTTCAAGTCACATAGCACCATTATATCAGGGACCAGTTGGCCCTTTGAACCCAAACAGCATCAAACAGTTGATTCATTTTTCTGGTGAAACTGATGATCTTGCAGTTCCTTTTTTTCCCCAAACGGATGTTGGCCCCTTGCATAACGTCTTAATGGACCAAATCATCACTGCTCAACAACTTTGCCTTTAAACTGCAAGCTGCTCTAAGGAAAACAATGTCATTATTTCCAACTGCCGGTGTAACATCAACTGTCTTGCCTGGTAAAGTATCATTGAATCATTGATTCTCCATTCCTCTTACCCACTTCAATCTCACCCCCTATGAATGCACATCCCTCTGCTAACTCAGCAACAATTCCAACATTATTATCAAACCTGCTGACAAAGGAGGTGCAGTTGTAGTCTGGCAAGCTGACCTCTATCGTGGCGAGGCCAGGCACCAGCTCTCAGACCACCACATCATGACCCCCACAGTTGAAGCTCATGCCATCATCATCTCCCTTTGTTTCTGATCTCATCACCTCTGGTGATCTCCTCTCACGGCTTCCAAACTTATCGTGCGCCAACTCCGCACTGCCCACTTCTATTGACACAAACAGGATTACCCTGACAGACCCATTGTTTTTGCCTGCTCCTGCCCCACAGGACTCATCTCCAAATATCTTGATTCGATCCTATCCCCACCCCCCCCCCCCCCCCCCCACCACCAGTTCCATCCAACCTACATCAGAGACACCTCACACACCCTTCAACAAATTTCAATTTCTAGGCCACCCTTTGCCTCCTCTTTACCATGGACATCCAGATCCTTTACTCCTCCATCCCGACCAGGAAGGTCTCAAGCCCCTCCAGTTCTTCCTTGAACACAGACCCATCAATTACTCTCTACTAACGCTCCTCTGCCTGCAGAATCTATCCTCATCCTCAAGAACTTCTCTTCGACTTCTTATCTTCTCCAAGCTAAAAGTATAGCCATGGGCACTATCATGGACTCCAGCTATGCCTACCTTTTTGTTGGATGCAACAAACAGTCCTTGTTCCAAATATGCACTGGCATCATCTCCAACCTCTTTCTCTGCTACATCGATGACTGCCACTTGCTCCAGCGCAGGCCTCTTTGATTTCATTAACTTTACCTGTAACTGCTCTCAAATTCATTTGGACCATCTCTCACACCAATCTCCCCTTTCTTGATCTCTGTCTCCATCACAGGGGGCAGACTATCGACTGACATTGACTGCAAACCCACCGACTAGAAGGGTCTCGACCCGAAACGTCACCCATTCCTTCTCTCCCGAGATGCTGCCTGACCTGCTGAGTTACTCCAGCATTTTGTGAATAAATCGACTCCTACAGTCATCTGGACAACACTTCCTCCAACCCTACCTATTGCACCTCCATTCAGGGACCCCAGCAATCCTTCCAGGTGAAACATGGGTTCACATGCACCGTAACTAACCTCATCTACTGCATCTGGTATTCTCGATGTGGCCTCCTGTACATTAGCGAGACCAAGCGGAGAATCAGCAAAGGTTTTGTTGCACACTTGTGCTTGGTCTGCCAAGGCCTATTTGATCTCCCGGCTGCTAACCATTTTAACTCCCTTCCCATGCTGACCATTCTGTCCTGGACCTCCTCCATTGCCAGAGCGAAGTCACAGACAAACTGGAGGAAAACCCCCTTATATTCCGCTTGGGTAGCTTGCAACCCAACGGTGTGAACATTGAATTCTCCAATTTTCTCCTAACCCATCCTGCTCCTTCACCAGCCCCCCTTCCCCAAACTGGACTCGCACCTATTTCTCGCCACCCCATCCAGCAACATTTCTTCCCCAAGCTTCACAATTCACCATCCTGTTGTTTTACACCTTCTGACTTTTCATTTCTTGCCTTTGTCCAACCATCTGCCTATCACCCCCCCCCCCCCCCCCCACCCAGAGGGCATAGCCTTAAGGTGGGAGATTTACAAGTGACTTCATGGGCAACATTTTCACTAAAGGTAATATGTATCTGGAATGAGCTGCCAGAGGAAGCTAGAGAAGTGGACAAAATTAGCAATGCTGAAATGGAAATAGTAATGCAGCACTTATACTTCAAAGTTTTCAACCTGAAAGTTTAAAGTTATCAGAAATTATTGATCGTTTAGAGTCCAATTTAAAAAAAAATGCATGTTCAGTTCACATTCTGTATAATGACAATGGGGGAACCCAATTTGGCAAACCTTGGTGTTGTAAGGAGAAGCTTGCCAAGAACATCTATCCATGCCCCAAAAAGAAAATCATGCTGATCTACATTGATACAGAGCCAGTTGATGGCATGTGTTGTGTAGACAGGAAAAAGGCACAGAGTTTGCACGTTCTCCCCGTGACCTGCATGGGTTTTCTATGGGATTTCCAGTTTTCTCCCACACTCCAAAGAAGTACAGGTTTGTAGGTTAATTGGCTTGGTATAATTGGAATTTGTCCCTAGTGTGTGTAGGATAATGTAAGTGTGCAGGGATCGCTGGTCGGTACGGACTCGGTGGGCCGATGGGCCGGGTTCAGCATTGTAGCTCTAAATTAAACTACTCCTGAATTAAGGGCCACAAAAGGATTAGATCTCATCAGAAAAGATGACCCATGGCATTATCATCTGTCTTCTGAGAGTATATTCTAAACTCCCTCAAACTCTGCAATCTTACATCACTCCTTACTGCAACTTTTTTTGTAGAAACACATATCCCCTTTCTCTCAATAATTCCACTACTTGCCAACATTTTCCACAGCTTTATAAATAATCAGTTCTCTCCTTCACATTTATCGTCAAAAAAATATTCTCCATCACTCAAAAAAACCAACAAGATGAAATGAACCATAAAAATTACTCTTGCTATTAAGACAGCTTACAACTAACACGTGGAGGAGGCAGGTCTAAAGACAACCGACATGACAACCAGTCTCCTGAAACTGCTATTAAAAATCATTGCATTTGGCACCTCTCGCAACCTCAAATACAGGCTTACTTGTACTTTGCCTCTGGAGGTCCACATTCGGCACTCAGCATCATTTCAAGCTGCAGCTATTAATCTCTACCAGAACTCACGAGTTGCTGCTCACTGTTACATTAGAAAGGACACCAAGGTTTCATCTTTGAGCAGTGAAAACTTCATCTACTTTCTCCCAAGGGAGCAGACTTGAGGATTTTCCCTGAACTGCAGATATTTAGAGATTGCGCTTCACCGTATTCAGAAGAGAAATCCTGAATAAACCTCTGTCACAGCTTTGGAAGGTCTCCATATCTTCACAGAACTCTCCAATCCCCTGGGAGCATCCTCCCAGTCTTGTAAAGAGTTGGCTGCTGAGGTTGCAGCCGTGAGGCTAGATTCTTATAGTTAAATAACAATGCCACTGATAGAAAGCCTCAGTGCTGTTCCATGATTCTCATAAATCGATGATTACAATCTCAACAGCTCAAGTAACTTTAGAATGATATACTACACTCTTTTAATGCAATTAAAATCTAGTAATAGTGGTTCCCAGGCCAAGGGTCCTCAACAGTCAGAGAAAAGATGTACAAAAATATCTGCAACATCAATCACGAGCAAAGCTACAAATGTTTGAAATGTTTGTGTTCTTGAACGGAGGATAGTAAAAATTTGTAATCATACAATAATATTTGCAGAGATTGTTTATGTAACAAAATTGATTCGTTTCACTTCTTTGGACTTGCACAAAATTATATGTTCACATTCTTATTTAGCAAAGGCTGGCAAGTGGTCTTTAACTTTTGTGGAATGGGGAGGCATCCACTGACACTGAGAAACTGTGCATGGTGGGTATTTTTGCAGAATGATTGTGAGTGATGATGACAGAAATCTGGGCATCCAAGGAAGCAATGTGTTCTGCAATGAGTTTGTGCAACCTTTCACATTGGGTAATGTTATAACAGGCTTCTGAGATGTTCACTTTACTGTTTAGTGCATGTTGAAAGATGGCTCCCGAGCAGTCATCTAACTTACACTACTTTGCCTGTGAAGGCTACTTTGCCTACATCACTTGTACTAAATTGCTTTTGAATGCCACTTTTCCTTTTTTTTTTTAAAAAGGTACCTCAATCCTCTCTTGCCAGCTGGTAAGTCTAGTTGGAGGTGTGGAAATATCAGGAAGAATGGATTGCCATAGAATAAATACTGTTTACGCAGCTACAGAAAGATGTTCTTGTGGTTGTGGACAAGTGTACATTGATGAAACACAAGCCCTTACTTTTGACAAGCATTTTTTAATGATCCAGGGGCACCTTGATTGACATGTGCAAGCAGTCAATGACAACTGCATCTGTACACTAGCCAGTAAACCAAGCTCCTGTTCATTCTGATAAACCCTTTTCGTGGCAAAGGTGTCAGTCTTAGAAAGCAAATCATCATTCTCTATATCTAATGTATTTTTGTGCAGCTAACCAAGCGATCTTGCATATTTTCTCCAGCAAAGTCTTGGAATGATTCTGAGTCAGAGGTTGATCTTTGCAGTTAACCTGACGGTTATTAATCATCTGCAAAAAATTAGGTCTTGCAAACAGTTTTGATTATTTGCAGCCATCTGACAGATTAATGATTTGGACGAGGGAATTGAATGCAACATCTCTAAGTTTGCGGATGACACGAAGCTGGGTGGCAGTGTTAGCTGCGAGGAGGATGCTAGGAGGCTGCAGAGTGACTTGGATAGATTAGGAGAGTGGGCAAATGCATGGCAGATGCAATATAATGTGGATAAATGTGAGGTTATCCACTTTGACGGCAAGAACAGGAAAGCAGAGTATTACCTGAATGGTGGCCAATTAGGAAAAGGGGAGATGCAACGTGACCTGGGTGTCATGGTGCACCAGTCATTGAAAGCAAGCGTGCAGGTGCAGCAGGCAGTGAAGAAAGCGAATGGTATGTTAGCATTCATAGCAAGAGGATTTGAGTATAGGAGCAGGGAGGTTCTGCTGCAGTTGTACAGGGCCTTGGTGAGACCGCACCTGGAGTATTGTGTACAGTTTTGGTCTCCTAATCTGAGGAAAGACATTCTAGCCTTAGAGGGAAGGTTCACCAGATTGATCCCTGGGATGGCAGGACTTTCATATGAAGAAAGACTGGATAGACTAGGCTTATACTCGCTGGAATTTAGAAGACTGAGGGGGATCTTATGGAAACATATAAAATTCTTAAGGAGTTGGAGAGGCTAGATGCGGAAAGATTGTTCCCGATGTTGGGGAAGTCCAGAACTAGGGGTCACAGCTTAAGGATAAGGGGGAAGTCTTTTAGGACCGAGATGAGAAAACATTTCTTCACACAGAGAGTGGTGAGTCTGTGGAATTCTCTGCCACAGAAGGTAGTTGAGGCCAGTTCATTGGCTATATTTAAGAGGGAGTTAGATGTGGCCCTTGTGGCTAAAGGTATCAGGGGGTATGGAGAGAAGGCATGTACAGGTTACTGAGCTGGATGATCAGCCATGATCATATTGAATGGCGGTGCAGGCCTTGAAGGGCCGAATGGCCTACTCCTGCACCTATTTTCTATGTTTCTATGTTACTAGGGCCTGACTGGGCATTGTGACATGTTGCTCTATGACACAGGAACTATGTGGCATATCATCAATGTGGCAGGTCCAGCCTTCACCGGTGTTATTTTTTGTGCAGTTGTGGGTACATGAGGAGCACACTACTGCTATTCCCAAGTCTCCAGCTATTGTTCATTGTATTAAACCTATCAATGTTTAGGCAGCATGTATCTGTGATATATCTATGGCGTGGTTATGTATCTGCAGAGAGCCAAGTGTAATGAACAGGTGAGCACCTCCAAAATTTGAAAGTGATCTGTGAACTCTACAAAGTTACTCCAGTTTCTGTAAACTTCTGAAGGTTTTCCACAATCTGCCAATACAACATCCATTACAAATGCCTTTCAGTGCAACTCAAGAAAGCAGCTGTGAAGCTGCAATGCTTATTGCCAGATTTGCCTGGCAATTCTTCATCTCCTCTCCAGAGTTGTACTCCCATATTAGTTTCTCTGCCAAGTTTCAGTAATGCATGTGTATTAAGTTAAAAGTTCCACACTCCTCATAATATGGCTCTTAATGAGCAGTCAATCCCTCCCACCCCCAGGAAAGCTGACCCCATGGCAGTCAGCAGGTTATAAATTAACTTCCATCACACCAACACTTATAGCACAAATAATATTTCTGATCCTAAATCCATCTAGTCTCAAAAATCAAAACATCCCATACTTTCCTTTCCCAGTAAAATTATAGTGGCTGCTGTTTTTCAGTTATCAAGACTAATTTCCATTTGTTTTCCCCAAATTTCTCAATTCCTACATATTCTTCCCTCCTTTAAAACATTTCTTGAAAAGATTGTCACTTTCCAAAAGGTTTCCTATATTATTTCAATTAAATGTAATTTTCCTCCCATGAAGCACTTTTTACTCCAAGTTGCAAGTTGCAAATTCATACGACTTTTGATTTTGTTGGGAAATGCCATTAGCTTTTTGGCAATATTAGTGAAGTAGCTGATGGAAAAAGTGTGCATGTCGAATTCAGAATTTGTGAAAGGACACTGAAAAATTATAGTTACAATGAAATTATTTCAATATTTTATTTCTTTCAGATTGGAGTCAAAAGTTTAAAAATGTTATACTATATAATTCCCTGATTATTCACAGGGGATTAAAGAACCTTGTATTGCAATCACATTAGTAAAAACATAGGAAAAGTAATCGAAACAAAATTATTCTGGTTGCATGTTTTTAAAGTACAAATGCAAATAAAAGCAAAGAACAGACATTTTCAGAGAATACATGCTACAAAGAGAAGATAAAAGTAGAATAGAAGGTGATTTCCTGTGGAAACAAAACACCAGTACAGATTAGTTGGGACAACTGACCTGTTTCTTGTGTGTATGTTATGTAATTTAACTCATGAGAGTCAATTCTCATCTGGAGTGTCCCCACTGCTCAACCACTAAGCCCTGGAATTCCCCTTATTAAATCTCTCTGCCTCTTTCATGGCACGTATTACAACCTATCTCTTTGACCAATCTTTTGGCTATCCGCCCTAATATCTCCTATGTTGACCCAGTGTCAAACTCAATTTGAGACAGCTCCTGTTAAGTATAATGGGATATTTCAGCACATTAAAAAAAAAAATGCAAGTAGTTAGCTCCACACAGGATTTTACTGTAGATACTACACAAGGAATTCACATACTCGAGAACTATACTACTTCTCTAATCATATGGAGGCACTAAATACATTGAAAAAATAGTTAATGGGAGAGGTTTGTTTGGAAAGTGGCCAAACTCTTGAAAAAAAGTATATTTTCAAAGAGAATTGAAAGGCATCTGAAAATTCTATGAGAAATTAAAACTAGGTTTTGCTTCAGCTCTTTGTTCACATTTACTTTCTTAACGAGGTTGGACAATTAAAATAAAACATCTGCTTATTGATGTCATGATTAACCATACATTTTTTTTCCACGGAGGCGAACGAGGGAAAAACATTTGTTTACACCATTGTGCAAATAAGCATTTTGTTCGATTTATTAACCACATACCTACTGCACATTTTTTTGCCAGAAACGGTCAAATCTTACCTTTATCTGCATGCTTTTCTGGCAGAGGTGGGACCTCAGACAAATCTCCCCAGTTCCCAAGGTGGAGAAAACTATCGAAAAAAAGAAACAATCATTTTTTTTAGTTAGAATTGTGTAACGTACGGATCAATGCTGTCAAGTACATCGTCAACCTCACCACTTTAACATCTGCAATACCAAAAAACTAATTTCAGACTAACTCAGCGTATAGTTTACCCGGTATAAAACACTTTTTTTTTTTAATGTGCAGATGCTAAAAGAAAATCGTAATATTCCGTTCAAAATCGGTCTGCAAGACTGAAAAAACCCCAAAAGAATGTCTGTATTCATTATATAGCACAATGCCTCCCACACTACCCATTCAGTACTGGTCAACAAAAACTACATCGTTATTTTTAAATATCGTTATTTTTTAAAGACGGGACTGCGAAACAGATTGCTTCACGATACAATACTTACAGACAAAGCCCCCCCTCTGCCCGCACCTCTTTCGATCTACATGCAGCTTTGCATGCTGCTCCCAATTAGGGAGCATTTCGTTTTTCAAATATCCAATAATCACTGAACTCCAAAGACGAAGTACAGTCAGCTTTTTGAAAAGCTACCAAAAAGAAAATCTGGTTTACTATCTACCCTAGTGCCCGTAGTTGGAGTGCATTGAACAATGAGCTAATTCTGTACGTTGCTGGCTTTAATCCAGAGAGTCGGTGGTGGCGGCGGCGGTAGTGCTGCTGCTGCAAAGCCAGACTGCTTACTCTGCATTAACAACCAACTCAGTCTGGCCCAAAGTAGCCAATCGCCGCCGCGTAACCTAACTTGACTCCTCGGCCCAGCCTATCCCCGCCTTCCATTGGCCAGCCGACGTCACTCGGGTTCTATTTTGGAATGTTGCTACCCTTGAAGGGCGCGGCGCGCGCTGTCAATCGGGCGGCGCGAGGTTCCACCAGGGTAGGTTGCGGAGCGCTGTCTGGACTCATTGCCCGGCAACAGCCAGACTGCGAGCCGTGAGGCTCCTGGAGCCCACGATACATAAAGTGCCGGGGCACAATTTGAGACACCGACACACAAAAAAACCCCAGCATGTATTTGCATACATGCAGGACGTCTCCAGCAATTGTTGTCAGGCTGGGACACATTATTCCCGATCTTTTGCAAATTAAGAGATGTCTTAAAATAAATTGTGTAGGAAGGAACTGCAGATGCTGGTTTATATCGAAGATAGACAGAAAATGCTGGAGGAACTCAGCGGGACAGGCAGCATCTCTGGGGAGAAGGAATGTGTGACGTTTCGTGGCGAGACCCTTCTTCAGACTGAGAGTCGGGGGAGAAAGGGAGACCAGAGATGGATATCTCTATATCTTCCATATCTAATATTTTTTAAATAAATTACAGTGTCTTGTACTTTATCACTCTCAATGCAGTACCTCATTATTTTTTTTCTGCATTTGCTTCCAAGACTATTTAGCATTCAACAGAACAATTAACATATTCCATCTTAAAAAAAAAGTCCGGAGACAGCATACCCTTTGATCGATGGTATGTATTGACAATAGAGTTGCAATGCACTCCGAAATTTCATCTGAACAGTGTTTTAAAGACAAAGCCAGACACCCCAAAATCCACGATGGTTGTAAAAATGACAGAAATTCCTTAAATCCAACCAAGTAATTATTCACGTAACCAGCTAAAGACTAGCGTCGTTATGATGTAATCCCGCGTAAAACGCCGGCATCGTACTACAATAATCAATTTTGTTAAACATTTTTTTCATCGTTCTATGATTTAATCATATTAGTCAGGCATCTTTTCAGATCTCCATCCTGTAAAACGATACAGCAATTCCCGTCTCAAGTCTGGTGCACTCGTTTGCTGAGACTGCTTCCTTAGAAATGTAATGCAACAATCAAAGTAAAATTGTGCGGATGGTCAATACCGGAAAAAAAGAACGGGATTTGATGGAAACGCCCAGGGTATCAATGGGAAAAGTAAAATAAAACTTAGCGATTCAAATCATTAATTTTCATCAGAATAAAACTTCACGACGGGTTCTTCACCAAATAATTTACACTAATAACTGAATTGTAGCAGCCAAGCGAATTAGAAATGAACGCAAGCGAAGTTGATTTGTCACAACAAAGTAAGTGTAATTACTACTGCCGGGCAGTATTAAAAATGGAAATCAAATGGAATTATTTGTGGATAAGTACATAGAACAGTACAGATAGACACAAAATGCTGGAGTAACTGCGCGACTGGCAGCATCTCTGGATAGAAGCAATGGTCCGAAGGGTCTCGACTGAAACGTCATCCATTCCTTCTATCCAGAGATGCTGCCTGTCCTGCTGAGTTACTCCAGCATTTTGTGTCTATCTTCGGTGCAGACCAGCATCTGCAGTCCCTTTGGCCCACAATGTCTGTGTTGAACATAATGTCCAAGCTAATCTTCTCTGCCTGCACCTGCTTCCTTGCACTTGGATATTATTCCAAAAATGTAAATGACCTGATTTTGAAAATTTCGAATGAGAAAGAAGCTACTGCACTTTATGCGAGGAGCAATGTGCCATCAATAATAAGCTTGAACATTTGGGTCTTTGAAAGAACCGAGATTCTCAAGTAAATGTAGGTACAGCAGGCGGTGAAGAAAGAAAATGGCATGTTGGCCTTCATAATGAGAGGATTTGACTATAGGAGCAAGGAGGTCCTTCTGCAGTTGTACAGGGCCCTGGTGAGATCGCATCTGGAGTATTGTGTGCAGTTTTGATCTCCTAGTTTGAGAAAGGACATTCTTGCTATTAGAGACATAGAAACATAGAAAATAGGTGCAGGAGGAGGCCATTTGGCTCTTCGAGCCAGCACTGCCATTCATTGTGATCATGGCTGATCATCCACAATCATTAACCTGTGCCTGCCTTCTCCCCACATCCCTTGATTCCACTAGCCCCTAGAGCTCTATCTAACTCTTAAAATTCATCCAGTGAATTGGCTTCTACTGCCTTCTGTGGCAGAGAATTCCACAAATTCACAACTCTGGGTGAATTCAGCATAGGTTCACCAGTTTATTTCCTGGGATGGCAGGGCTGACATATGACGAAAGAATGGATTGACTGGGCTTATATTCACTGGAATTTAGAAGGATGAGGGGGGATCTTATGGAAACATATAAAATTATTAAGTGATTGGACAGGCTAGATGCAGGAAAAATGTTCCGGATGTTGGGGGAGCCCAGAACCAGGGATCACAGTTTAAAAATAAGGGGTAGGCTATTGAGGACTGAGATGAGGAAAAACTTTTTCACACAGAGAGTTGTGAATCTGTGGAATTCTCTGCCATAGAAGGCAATGGAGGCCAATTCACTGGATGTATTCAAGAGAAAGTTGGATGTGGCTCTTAGGGCTAATGGACTCATGGGATATGGGGAGAAAGCAGGAGCAGGGTACTGATTCTGGATGATCAGCTATGATCAGATTGAATGGTGGTGCTGGCTCGAAGGGCAGAATGGCCTACTCCTGCACCTATTTTCTATGTTTCTATGTTCCAATTCCAAGTTCACTGTTAGTTGAAGAAATTGTTTAACATATATTTCTGTCTACAACTTATAATGTTACAGAATCTGCAGCAAAACTGCTGTTCAAAGAGCATGCCAGGACACGCTGTTGGTAAGTCCTGTGATAGACTTTTTATGAAACATATTGAAGAAACAGATGGGAGACAAACCAATAGTCAAGCCTGTAGAAGGAGAGGAAGGAAAATTAGTATCTGCAGAATCACACCCACTCAGGCTTGAGCAGCAACAACTGTAATATTTTTAAAGGTAGAAGACTGGCAAATATTGGTAATCAGGTGTTTGAGGAGACTCGTACATATACCCTAGAAAGTTAACATGCAGGGCCAATAGCTATTGAAATAATATTCATTATAATTTAGGGTATTACATTTGATATAGCTTGCATGGATTTTTGCAAGACATTTGTGTCACATTGACACAGTGCCGCTAACTCATTGCTCCAGATGTATGGGTTCAAGCCTTACAGCTCAGTTTAAATATTCATGACTATGTGTGTTTCTGCTTCATCTCTGGTTCTCTGCTTTATCCCAAAGAATTGGTGATAGGTTCAACTGCAGTGGTAAATTTCCCCTTAATATAAGTAAGAGGCAAATCAATCAAAGCGGAGTTTATGGATATGTGAGAGAGAATAGGCTGCAGGGGAAGACAGGAGAAGGGAAATGGAACTGATGGGATTGTTCTGCTGGGAACTGTCAGGTACGGAATGGCTCTTTGTTGAAATAAGTAAGTCCCATGTAGGAGTTTGAACTAAAACTCAAGAGCTTCAAGGATTCAGGGGAAAGTGAATCTAAAATTAGTTCAGTGGGAGAAAGCATGGATAACGTTAAAACAGAGATAAGGAAGAATTTCCACTCTCGGGAATGTGACTTGATCTCCACTTTAGAAATAGGACAGGGCAGGTGACGGAAATGTTAGTGATTGAGAGTGATCAGCCATGATCGCATTGAATGGCGGTGCTGGCTCGAAGGGCTGAATGGCCTACTCCTGCACCTATTGTCTATTGTCTATTGTTAGTGCGCTAGAATTATGGGACCAGTGCCCATAATTCTAGTTGTTTTTCAATAGTTATAGGAAAGAATAAGTCTCGTCCAAAAGTTGAAATTCTAAATTGGAACAAGGACAATTTTGATGGTGAGACAGGATCTCACAAAAGTTGATTGGGGAAGGTTGTTTACAATAGACAATAGACAATAGGTGCAGGAGTAGGCCATTAGGCCCTTCGAGCCACAATCAATACCCCGTTCCTGCCTTCTCCCCATACCCCCTGACTCCGCTATAGTTAAGAGCTCTATCTAGCTCTCTCTTGAAAGCATCCAGAGAATTGGCTTCCATTGGCTTCTGAGGCAGAGAATTCCACAGATTTACAACTCTCTGACTGAAAAAGTTTTTCCTCATCGACGATCTAAATGGCCTACCCCTTATTCTTAAACTGTGACCCCTGGTTCTGGACTCCCCCAACATTGGGAAATTGTCTCCTGCCTCTAGCATGTTCAATCCCTTAATAATCTTATATGTTTCAATAAGATCCCCTCTCATCCTTCTAAATTCTAGTGTATACAAGCCTAGTCACTCCAGTCTTTCAACATACGACAGTCCCGCCATTCCGTGAATTAACCCAGTGAACCTACGCTGCACTCCCTCAATAGCAAGAATGTCCTTTTTCAAATTTGGAGAGCAAAACTGCACACAGTACTCCAGGTGCGGTCTCACTAGGGCCCTGTACAACTGCAGAAGGACCTCTTTACTCCTATACTCAACTCCTCTTGTCATAAAGGCCAACAAGCCATTAGCTTTCTTCACTGCCTGCTGTAGCTGCATGCTAACTTTAAGTGACTGATGAACAAAGACACCAAGATCTCTTTGTACTTCCCCATTTCCTAACTTAACACCATTCAGATAATACTCTGCCTTCCTGTTCTTACCACCAAAGTGGATAACCTCACATTTATCCACATTAAACAGCATCTGCCATGCATCTGCCCACTCACACAACCTGTCCAAGTCACCCTGCATCCTTATAGCATCCTCCTCACAGTTCACACTGCCACCCAGCTTTGTGTCATCCGCAAATTTGCTAAAGTTACTTTTAATCCCTTCATCTAAGTCTTTAATGTATATTGTAAATAGCTGTAGTCCCAGCACCTAGCCTTGCGGTACCCCACTAGTCACTGCCTGCCATTCTGAAAGGGACCCGTTAATCCCTACTCTTTGTTACCTATCTGCCAACCAATTTTCTATCCATGTCAGTACCCTACCACCAATACCATGTGCTCTAATTTTTCCCACTAATCTCCTATGTGGGACCTTATCAAAGGCTTTCTGAAAGTCCAGGTATACTACATCCACTGGCTCTCCCTTGTCCATTTTCCTAGTTACACCCTCAAAAAATTCCAGAAGATTAGTCAAGCATGATTTCCCCTTTGTAAATCCATGCTGACTCGGAACGATCCTGTTACTGCTGTCCAAATGTTCCGCCATTTCTTCTTTTATAATTGACTCCAACATCTTCCCCACCACTGATGTCAGGCTAACTGGTCTATAATTTCCCGTTTTCTCTCTCCCTCCTTTCTTAAAAAGTGGGATAACATTAGCTACCCTCCAATCAACAGGAACTGATCCTGGATCTATAGAACATTGGAAAATGATCACCAAATAGCTAGGGAGACAATAGGGCCTCATAAATATCAACAAGATCATCTATGTGTGGAGATGGCCGAGAAATAAAATTAATATTTCTTATCTGTATTTACTGTGGAGAAAGGCATGGACGCTAGAGAACTTGGGAATGTGAAGTAATGTATTGAAGAGCGTTCACATTACACAAGACTAGGTGCAAGAAGTCTCACCTCACATCCGGAATCTTGGTATCATCTTTGATCAAGCCTCTCCTTCGACAAACACATCACAAAGACAGCCTTCTTCCACCTCAAAAACATTGCCCGTCTCCGTCCATCCCTCTCCTCCACAGCTGCAGAAACCCTCATCTACGCCTTCATCACCTCCCGTCTGGACTACTGCAACAGCCTCCTCTATGGCGCACCCTCAAAAATCATCAGTAAACTTCAATACATTCAAAACTCCGCTGCCCATCTACTCACCCACACCCCGATCCGTGACCATATCACCCCCGTCCTTTATAAACTCCACTGGCTCCCCATCCCCCAGAGAATCCAGTACAAAATCCTCCTCATAACCTACAAAGCCCTCCATAACCTGGCCCCATCCTACCTGACCGACCTCCTCCACAGGCACACTCCCACCTGCACCCTCCGCTCTGCTGCTGCCAATCTCCTATCCCCCCACATCCGGACCAAACTCAGATCCTGGGGGGACAGGGCTTTCTCCATCGCTGCTCCCACCCTATGGAACTCACTACCCCAAACCGTTAGAGACTCCTCCACACTCACCACATTCAAAACATCGCTGAAGTCTCACCTGTTCAGTACTGCCATCAACCACTGAAGGTCACCTCACCTTCTGTCTCCTTTCTCTGTTCGTTTATTTATTTACTTATTTATCTATTTATTCATTTCCCTATGTTCTCTAAATCTCTGTAAAGCGTCTTTGAGTATATGAAAAGCGCTATATAAATAAAATACATTATTATTATTATTATTAAAACATTGTATGGTAGATGAATTCTCAGGATCTGGTTTAATGTATCCTTGGACATTGTGGGAAGTTAGGGAACATGATGCATGATCTCTGGCAGAGATTGTTGAATCATTAATAACCATGGGTGAGCTGTTGGAAGTTTGGAGGGTGGCTGATGTTGTGTTTTGATATAACAAAGGCTGCAATGAAAAGCCAGCGGATTACAGATGAAACTAGCATTGGAGTTGGTTAAATTATTCAAGGGGATTTTGAGCGATAAGACCTACAAACATTCGGAAAGGGTTTAGTTGGGATAGTCAGCATGATGGAAGGTATACATGATAATAGGTATTATGAATAGTCAGCATGGCTTATGCATGGGAAATTATTTCATGAATATGATTATGTTTTTTGAAAAGGTGACCAAGAAGATTGGATTCACTGCTGTCGTCCTGTTAGAAGACTAAGGGTTGTGGTGAATGGACAATATCCAGGCTGGATTACAGATGAAAGAAGGGTCTCGACCCGAAGTCTGAAGAAGGGTCTCGACCCGAAACGTCACCCATTCCTTCTCTCCTGAAATGCTGCCTGCCCTGCTGAGTTACTCCAGCATTTTGTAAATAAATACCTTCGATTTGTACCAGCATCTGCAGTTATTTTCTTACATATCCAGGCTGGAGATCTGTGATTATTGGAATTTTGCATGGATCTGTGTTGGGTGTTCTGATGTTTGTTCTGATGTTTGATATATATAAATAACTTGGACATAAACAAAGTTGGGTTGGTTAGTAATTTGCAGATGACACTAAGATTGCTGTGGTTGCGGACTGTGAGGTAGGCGGTCAAAGTATAGAGCACGATATGGATCAGTTGCAGAAGTGGGTGGACAAATGGCAGATGGAGATTGAGCTGAGCAAGTGTGAGGTGTTAGACTTTGGGAGGTCAAATGTAAGGGGAAAATGTACAATTAATGGCATGACCCTTAACAGCATAGATGAAGATCTTGGGGTCCAAGTCCATAACTCCCTCAAAGTGGCAACACAAGTAGATAAAGAAGGCATTTGATAGGCTTGCTGTCATTCCTGAATAAAAGAGTCAGGAAGTTATAATGCAGCTTTATGGGACTTGGGCCCAATTTCTGAAGAAGGATGTGTTGAAATTGGAGAGGATACAGAGGAAGTTTACGAGACTGACCCTGGGGATGATTAGAATAACATATGATGGGCCTTTAACAGCACTGGACCTGTGCTCGATGGAGTTTAGAATGATGAGGGGGATCTAATTGAAACTTACCAAATTGTGAAGGCCTGAAATAGAGTGGATGAGGAGAGGATGTTTCCACTAATGGGAGAGCCTAGAACCAGAGGGCATAGCCTCAGAATAAAAGGACGTTCCTTTAGAAAGATAAGGATGGATTTCTTCAGTCAGAGGGTGGTGAATCTGTGGAATTTATTGCCACAGATGGCTGTGGAAGCAAAGTCATTTTGTATTTTTAAGTTTGACAGATACTTGATTGATAAGAGTGTCAAGGGTTATGGGGGGAAGGCAGGAAAATGTGGTTGAGAGGGAAAGATAGATCAGCCATGACTAGTAGCCATTGAGTAGACTCGATGGGCTGAATGGCCTACTTCTGCTCCTATCCCAAGTTTGCGGATGACACAACCCTGATTGGACTGATCCAGGATGGGGAGGAATCTGCCTATTGGCAGGAAGTGACACAGCTGGCATCCTGGTGCCATCGCAACAACCTGGACCTCAATGCTCTTAACACAGTGGAATTGATTGTAGACTTTAGGAGAGCTCCCCCTCCCCCACTCACCATCAACAACACCACAGTCACATCTGTGGAGTCATTTAAGTTCCTTGGAACCATCATCTCCAGGGACCTTAAATAGCAATAGCAATAGCAAAAAAATGTGTGGCGGTCACTTGGAAAGATCACAATGAAATAAGAATTGCAAGATGGTATACAGAAATGCGTAGTTGTATCCCATTAGAAAAAGCTACTTATAATCTGAGAAATAAATATGATTTCTTTTTTAAACTTTGGAACCCATTCACTTTAAAACTAGGATTAAGAATAGGAAATATTTAATTTCAGGATTGTTTTGATACCCCTAAAAAGAATTTAATAAGAAATTAGCCGGAAGTGTTTCCTTCTTGTCTCCAGGTTTCCTTCTTTCTTCTTTCTTTCTTTCTCTACTTATTAATTTATTTTTATTTTTATTTTTTTATTTTTAAAAAAATCTTTCTTCTTCTCCTTTTTCCTCTTTTTTTCTAACTGGGGGGTGGAGGGGGAGGGGGGTTGTGGGTGGGGAGATACTACAGAACAATACAAGTATAATCGAATTTAAAATGTATAATCGAATTTATAATGTAGGTACCATCGCGTACTATGAGTTCATACATGTATTTGTTTTGTTAAAATTTAAATAAAATTTAAAAAAATTTAAAAAATGGGAGGCCACCATTGACTCCACAGTCAAAAGCATAGAAACATAGAAAATAGGTGCAGGAGTAGGCCATTCGGCCCTTCGAGCCTGCACCGCCATTCAATATGATCATGGCTGATCATCCAGCTCAGTAACCCGTACCTGCCTTCTCTCCATACCCCCTGATCCCTTTAGCCACAAGGGCCACATCTAACACCCTCTTAAATATAGCCAATGAACTGGCCTCAACTACCTTCTGTGGCAGAGAATTCCACAGACTCACCACTCTCTGTGTGAAGAAATGTTTTCTCATCTTGGTCCTAAAAGACTTCCCCCTTATCCTTAAGCTGTGACCCCTGGTTCTGGACTTCCCCAACATCGGGAACAATCTTCCCGCATCTAGCCTCTCCAACCCCTTAAGAATTTTATATGTTTCAATAAGATCCCCCCTCAGTCTTCTAAATTCCAGCGAGTATAAGCCTAGTCTATCCAGTCTTTCTTCATATGAAAGTCCTGCCATCCCAGGGATCAATCTGGTGAACCTTCTCTGTACTCCCTCTAAGGCTAGAATGTCTTTCCTCAGATTAGGAGACCAAAACTGTACACAATACTCCAGGTGCGGTCTCACCAAGGCCCTGTACAACTGCAGCAGAACCTCCCTGCTCCTATACTCAAATCCTCTTGCTATGAATGCTAACATACCATTCGCTTTCTTCACTGCCTGCTGCACCTGCAAGCTTGCTTTCAATGACTGGTGCACCATGACACCCAGGTCACGTTGCATCTTCCCTTTTCCTAATTGGCCACCATTCAGGTAATACTCTGCTTTCCTGTTCTTGCCGCCAAAGTGGATAACCTCACATTTATCCACATTATATTGCATCTGCCATGCATTTGCCCACTCTCCTAATCTATCCAAGTCACTCTGCAGCCTCCTAGCATCCTCCTCGCAGCTAACACTGCCACCCAGCTTCGTGTCATCCGCAAACTTAGAGATATTGCATTCAATTCCCTCGTCCAAATCATTAATATATATTGTAAATAACTGGGGTCCCAGCACTGAGCCTTGCGGTACCCCACTAGTCACTGCCTGCCATTCCGAAAAGGACCCGTTTATTCCTACTCTTTGCTTCCTGTCCGCCAACCAATTCTCTATCCACCTCAACACTGAACCCCCAATAGCGTAGCGTGTGCTTTAAGTTTGTACCCCAATCTCCTATGTGGGACCTTGTCGAAGGCCTTCTGAAAGTCCAGATATAACACATCGACTGGTTCTCCCGAAAGGCCTAATAGAGGATGTTCTTCCTGCGGCAACTGAGAAAATACAATCTGCCACACTGCCATTATAGAGTCTGTCCTCACCTTCTCCATCATGGTCTGATTTGACTCAGCCACCAAGCATTACATCCGGAGGCTGCAGCGCATCGTTCGATCAGCTGGGAAGGTTGTTGGCCGCAACCTTCCTCCCATCGACAAACTGTATACTGCAAGGACCAGGAAGAGAGCGGGTAAGATCATCTCTGACCCCTTTCACCCTGGCCACAAACTCTTTGAAGCACTTCACTCTGGAAAGCGAGTCCAGACTGTCTGTGAAAACCGCCACAGCCAGAGATAAAAACAGCTTTTTTTCCACGAGCAGTAGCTCTACTCAACAGCCAAAAGTCTCCTTGTGCTCTGGTATTTTATTTTATTCTTCACATGTTTAAATCAAAATGTTTTATTTTTAATTGTGTACTGTATATCGTATTGTTATCCTTGTAAGCAAAGCACCAAGGCAAATTCCTTGAATGTATACATAAAATTTATTCTATTCAATCAATTCAATGACTTATGAACCTATGACTTTGGTTAGGCGGCATTTGTAGTATTGCTTGCAGTTCTGATTGCTCCATTACAGGAAGGATATGGAGGATTTGGAAAACCTGCCTCTCGCCTCTCTAGAGGAGATTTAGCAGAATGAAGCCTGGATTAGTGGTTATTAGCTACAGGTAAAGGATGGACAGACTTGGATCGTTTTCTCTGGAATGCCAGAGGTTGCGAAGAAACCAGATAGAATCATCTAAAATTATGAGAGGCATAGATAGGGTAGAACCTTTTTGTCAAAACCTTTTTGTCAGGATGGAAAAATCAAATACTAGAGGCATAGATTTGTGGTGAGAGGGCAAAGTTTAAAGGAAACGTGCAGGGCAAGTATTTTAAACATGGTGGCCTGGAAAGCACTGCTGGCAATGGTGTTGGAGGCAGATACGATTGTGGCATTTAAGAGACTTTTGGATAGGCATATGAATATGCAGGGAATGGAGGGATATGGGTTATATGCAGTCAGATAAGAGTTGGTCTTGGCATCATATTCGGTGCAGACATTGTGGGCCAGAGAGACTGTTCTTGTGCTGTATGGTTCTATGTTAACTGGGCCAATGGGAAGAGGAATAGTAGATGGAGTTTAATTCAGATAAATGTGAAGTTTTACATTTTGGTGAGACAAACTAGGGTAGTACATGCAGTAAATGGTAAGGCACTGGGGAGTATTGTAGAAGCGAGACTCCCAAGGGTGTAGTTCCTGGAAGGTGGCAATGCAGGTGGACAGGATGGTGAAGAAAGTGTTTAACACACTTGCCTTCATCAGTCAGGGTATTGAGTACAGGAGTTGGAATGTCGTGTTACATTTGGGCATTGAGGACAGTTTTGTTCACCCTGCTATACGATGTCTTTAAAATGGAAATGGTGCAAAAAGATTTACGCGGAGGTTATTGAAGGATTGAGTTATATGGAGAGGCCGTATAATCTCTTTTCACTGGAGTGTAGGAGGCTAAGGAGTGACCTTGGGAATCTAAAATCATGAGGATCATAGATGAGGTGAATAGCCACAGTCTTTTCCGCAAACAAGAGGGCGTAGGTTTATAATGAGAGGGAAAACATTTAAAAGGGACCTGAGGAGCAGTTTTTTTCACAATGATGTTGGTGCGTACATGGAATGATAGAGGCTGGCACAATTACAACATTTAAAAAGACACTTGGATAGGAACACGGATAGGAAAGGTTTTAGGGATATGGGCCAGCATAAGGATTAGTTTGGTTAGGATGAGTTGGGCTGAAGTGGCATGTTCATTGTTTTCATGCCACATAGCTCTATAATTCCATGACTGTACAGAATAAGGGCAAGCACCAATGTTAGTATCTGATGTGCTGTTACTGTGTTCTGTACTATTCTAAATTGCCTTAAAGTGCAGGAAATATAAAGAAGATATGTAATTATCCATAAGTGAACAATTACAAGTTTGTGGGAAATTATCAAGAGATTATATGGGAATTTATGTGTTCAGTTGTATGACCAACCAGAATAAGTCATCCCAGATGGTGGGTAGATCATATTTTAATGGTTTTGTTGTCTCTTGCAAGGATATACAATAATTGCAGTTTTATGACTCATTTTATCTGTCCCATGAGTTCAGTTAAGAGTCCTGGAATTTGGGGGATATCATTCCCACAACTAGTGATAGGCTTCCCACCGGGCAGTGTGGACAGAAGGCTTACCCCCAGGCTACGGCTGTGGACTGGGAATGTGGCCGGAGGCCTTTATCAAGGCGGCTCAGTAATGATGCATCCCGGATGGCCGCGGAGAAGCACTGGTCGGAGGCTGGCCGGGGCCTTGTCGGTTGGAGGAGCCTCGCGTCACGGGTCGGAGCCCGGGTAGGCGGAGCGGCTGACGTAGCAGGCGATGGAGCCCGTGGCAGGGGCCCGGGTTGGCACCACAGAGACCTCAGGTGTGGACCCAGCAGCGTTAGTGGAGAGGCCAGTGTGGCGGCCGATGATGGCGCCGACCGACGGATAAGTGAAGTAAGGACATCGCCACTGAGGGGAGGAACGAAGGAGGACCTGGCATGGGGGGACCGCCGTGAGGGAGAGAAGAACAAAAGGGGAACTGGCACGGGGGGGGGGGGGGTGGATTTGTAACTTTGAGAGCGCCCTTCATGGGCGACTATTGCATACCTTGGCAAGGTGGTTCTATCCTGACTACGGGTGCTGTCTGTACGGAGCTTGTACGTTCTCCCCGTGATCTGCGTGGGTTTTCTCCGTGATCTTCAGTTTCCTCCCACATTCCAAAGATGTACAGGTTTTTTAGGTTAATTGGCTTGGTTAAATGTAAACATTGACCCTAGTGGGTGTATGATAGTGTTAATGTGCGGGGATCGCTGGTCGGCGCGGACCCGGTGGGCTGAAGGGCCTGTTTCCGCGCTGTATCTCTAAACTAAACTAAACTACCCTGGGATGCAGACCATCAGGCCCTGTGGATTTATCAACCTTCAGTCCCATCAGTCTACCCAATACTATTTCTTGCCCAATGCAAATTTCTTTCAGTTCCTCTGTCTCCCTTGATCCTCTGTCCACACGTACATCTGGGAGATTGGTAGTGTCTTCCTTAGTGAAGACAGATCCGAAGTACCTGTTCAACTCTTCCGCCATTTCCTTGTTACCCATAATAATTTCACCCGTTTCTGCCTTCAAGGGACCCACATTTACTTTTACTAATCTTTTTCTCTTAACATACCTAAAGAAACTTTTACTGTCCTTCTTTATATTCTTGGCCAGCTTTGCTTCGTACCTCATCTTTTCAGCCCGTATTGCCCTTTTTGCTATCTTCTGTTGTCCTTTGAAAGTTTCCCACTCTTCTGGCTTCCTGCTACTCTTTGCTATCTTATACATCTTTTCTTTTGGTTTTATTCCATCTCTAACTTCCTTTGTCAGCCACGGTTGCCTCTTACTCCCCTTAGAATCTTTCTTCCCCTTTGGAATGAAATGATCCTGCATCTTCTGGATTATGCCCAGGAATTCCTGCCATTGCTGTTCCACCATCATTCTTACTAGGATCCTTTTCCATTCGACCTTGGCCAGCTCCTCTCTCATGCCTTCATAGTCCCCTTTGTTCAACTGCTACACTGACATTCCTGGTTTAACCTTCTCCCTCTCAAATTGCAGATTAAAACTAATCATATTATGGTCACTACCTCCAAGCGGTTCCTTTACCTTGAGGTCCCTTCTTAAATCTGGTTCATTGGACACTAAATCCAGAATTGCCCTCTCTCTGGTAGGATAGGATTTGCAACAGCTCCTCCTCCTCCTCCTCCTCCTCAGTGTATGGGCACCTCAGGACTATGTGCTCAATCCCCTGCTCTACTCTCTCTATACTGCTGTTGTGTAGCCAGATCCAGCTCCAATGGCATCTTTAAATTCACTAACAATACCACTATTGTTGAACAATTAATGGGAAACAATGAGTCAGAGTACAGTAGGGATATTGATGATTTAGTTGAATGGTACCAGAACATCAATCTATCTCTCAACATTATCAAGACCAAGGAGCAGATTGTTGATTTCAGGAAGTAGTAATGGGGGATAAAGATATGGCAGATTGATTGAATACATTTACTGTGTCAGTCGTCACAGCGAAAGACACCTACCATGTGCTTGAAATTCAAGAGAGTCAGGGGGCAGAGGTTAGTGGAGTGGCTATTACTAAGGAGAACTTGCTTAGTAAGCTAAAAGGTCTGAAGGTTGCTAATTCTCCTGAACCAGATGGATGATACCACAGGGTTCTGAAAGAGTAAATTTTAGAAATTATGGAGGCATTAGTAGTGATTCCAAGAATCACCAGTCAGGAGTGGTCTGAGAGGATTGGAAAATTGCATATGTTACTCTGCTGTTCAAGAAGAGGGGAAACTCTAGGCCAGTTAGCCTGACTTGAGTGGTTGGTAAGTTTGTAGAGTTCATTCCTGAGGATAAGATTTCCGAGTACTTAGAAGCACATGATAAAATAGGCTGAAGTCAACGTGGTTTTGTAAAGGAGACAAATCTGTTGGAATCCTTTGAAGCAGTAAATAGCAGGATAGACAAAGGAGAGTCAGCGGATGTTGTTTACATGTTTTTTCAGAAGACCATTGATAAGGTGCTGCACCTGAGGCTGTTAAACTATGGTATTTAGAGGAAAGATACGAGCATGGATAGAAGGTTGGCTGAATGGCAGAAGGCAAAGATTGGCAATAAAGGGGGATTTTCCTGGTTGCAGTGACTAGTGGTGTTCCACAGGGGTCGGTGTTGGGGCTGCAATTCTTCCCATTGTATATGAATGATTTGGATGATGGAATTGAAGGCTTCGTGGTCATTTGTGGATCATACAAAGATAGGTGGAGGGGCAGGTACTGTAGAGGAAGCAGGGAGTCTGTAGAAGGACAGGTTGGGAGAGTGGGCAAAGAAGATGGAATACAGCATAGCAAAGTGTGCGTTCATGCACTTTGGTAGTAGGAATAAAGATGTAGGCTATTTTTATAAATGGGGAGAGGATTCAGAAATCAGAGGTGCAAAGGGACTTGGGAGAGCGGGTGCAGGATTCCCAAAAAGTTAATCTGCAAGTTGAATCAGTAGTAAGGAAGTCAAATACAATGTTAGCATTTATTTCGAGAGGACTAGAATTAAAAAACAGGGATGTAATGCTGGGGCTTTACAAGGCACTGGTCAAACCACATTTGGAGTATTGGGAACAGCTTTGGACCCAATATCTGAGGAGGGATGTATTGGCGTTGGAGAGGGTCCAGAGGAGGTTTACAAGAAGTTCCAGGGGATGATTGGGTTAACGGATGGTGAGCGTTTGACACCTCTGAGCTGGAGTTTAGAAGAATGAGGGGGAACCTCATTGAAACTTACCAAGTAGTGAAAGGCCTGGATAGAATGGATGTGGAGAGAATGTTTCCACTATTTGGAGAGTCTAGGACCAGAGGGCACAGTGTCATAATAAAAGGACGTATCTTTCGAAAGATGTGGAGGAATTTTTTTAGCCAGGGGGTGGTGAATCTGTGGAATTCATTGCCATAGATATGTGACCTATAGACTGCCCAGTGCTGTCAAGCACTCATCATATGTTGACCAAATCATTCCTGAGATCATTCTCGTAAACCTCCTTTGGATCCTCTTCAATGCCAGTACATCCTTCCTCAGATAAGGGGCCCAAAACTGCTCACAATATTCCAAATGCGGTCCAACCTGTGCCTTATAAATGACCTTTTTGGGAATCCTGCACTAGCACTCCCAAGTTCCTTTGCATCTCCGATTTCTGAATTTTCTCTGGAATTACCTGTCCTGAACGCCGAAGAACTTTCAAAGCCAGGATTGGACACATAAGCCACCTGAGAGATCATAAAAGCAACGGAACGTAGACCATCAGCCTCGATCTTGAGGGATAGCCACGACGACGACGAAGCAGGAGTTTCTTTAGTCAGAGGGTGGGGAATCTGTGGAATTGACCAAATCATAAACAATGAGTGGAGGCCAAGTCAATGGATATTTTTAAGGTGGAGATTGACAGATTCTTGATTAGTATGGGTGTCAGGAGTTATGGGGTTGAGAGGGAAAGATAGATCAGCCATGATTGAATGGCGGAGTAGACTTGATGGGCTGAATGGCCTAATTCTGCTCCTAGAACTTATGAAAAAGAGACAAAAGGATAAGGAGACTAAATGGTGAGGTGAGAGGAGTGAAAGAAAAGTGAAATGTAAAGCCAGTGGGAGGGATGTCGGCAGAAAGTTTTTAAGAGGAATTTGTTTATGATTTAGAATTTATGTCCTACAAGGATGGTGCAAATATTTAATCAAAAGGGAATGTGATAGATGCTTAATGGAAAGTAACTGCAGTGCTATCCAGAAATAGTAGCATTCGACAAGGAGATGGGCAATGACCTGAATAGCCTGCTTCTGTGCAATAACAAATCCAGGATTATTGGATTATTTGATTAAATATGATGAAACGGCAAATTCTTTGGTAATAAATCCAAAAAAGTCTTGGTCAGTCATCCTGGCCAGAATGGCAGAGTTAAACTCCAGCGTCAAATGATTCCTTTGTATTAAAGTACTAGAGCTGGAAGGAATTAAATCTACAAGTCACAAAGATTTTTTTAATGATCCATGTCTAATAATCTCATTTGTCATTGCAAAGTACCAGTTAGCAGTAAAAATCAATTATCCTTACACAGGGTAAATGTTCAATCAAGCTATAGTCATATTTTGTTATTACAAATGTTTTGCTGACTGTGGTACATTAGCAGTTCTTAACTTGATTCACTCTCGTCCTCCACTTTTGGAACTTATCCAGTTGCATTCTTGCTGTGTACTTTACCCAAAATGACCTGAACATCAGTTTATCTCATTATAATGATCGGCACAATTTCCTTTTGCATCAACACGACAAAACATTCAGGCTTCGGGAACTGGCAGGAACAGTGATAACTGCTGGCTTCAGGCCCTCTGACTACAGTCTGACTAAAAATGAACTTTACTGCAGTAAATGGCAATGGGTGTCCTTTTAAATCTCTCTCAGCCAAACAAAAGCAAAATACTGCTGATTCTTGAAATCTGAAACACCAGAGTTTTGAAAGAACTGGCAATGATACAGTGGTCATAATCTTTAAATATTCTTTGCACTCTGGAATGGTTACCACAGGTTAGAGGGCAGCAAATATGACACACCAAATGAAGATAGGAAGGAGAGAAAATACAGGGAACTGTATTAAGTTAACCAATGTTGGAGGGAAAATGCTGGAAGTTTAAATTAAAGACATCATAACAGAACACCTACACAAAGATTAGATTCAGCAGAGTTATCACGGATTTATGAAAAGGGAATTGTTTGACTAATATATTGATGTTCGTTGAAGTTGTAATTAGTATAATAGATAAGGGGAAATCAGCAAATGTGATGTATTTAGATTTTCAGCAGGCTTTCAACAGGTTCCACACATGAGGTTAAAGATTAATGTGCATGAAATAGGGTGGGTAGGAGAGCAATGACTGACATGAACTGGGAAATAGTTAACAGAGAGAAAACAAAGAAAGGGAAAAATAAATCTTTCTCAGACTGTGATTAGTAGGGATATCACAGATCGGTATTTGGACTAAACATGATCTAGATCAACAATAGAGATATAGCCAGAAAGCACGTTTTTATAATAGTTGATGTTTGCAAAATGTTGATGTTCAAAGGGTTCCATATGTTTTGTACACAACTCACTGAAAGCTGACATGCAGGTATGGCAAGCAATTAAATGGGCTGATGGGATGTTGGTTTTAAGTGCAAGACAGTGAGTACAAGGTTAAATAAGTCTTTCTGCAATTATGTAAAGCCTTTGTGAGGCCCCACCTGGAGGACTGTGTAGTTTTGGTCTCCTTTCTTTTAAAATATAGTTGTTGTACAGAGATTCACAAGAAAGGTTTGTGGAACTAAAGTGTTTGCTGTCTGAGGAGAGATTGAATAGACTAAGTCTGTATTCCCAAGTAATAAAAAAAAAAGAGAAGTGATCTCAATGAAACTTACAAAATTCTTAGTGTTGCAAGGAGCATGTTTCCTCTGACTGAGGAGTTCAGAACCAGGGGTCACATTTCAGCATAGGGGCATTCAGAGGTGGTAAAGATTTATAATTCTTGCAGCTGACCCAGACCGCCCAACATTTGATTTTACAAATTCGGAATTTTGATGTCCAAAATTCGGAATTTTACATCAAAATTCATAATATGGCGCGAAATGCAACTTTTCAGGAAAAAAAGTATGCACGCCAAATGCGCGTACGTGTTGCGCTACATTCATGTGTGAAAAACGACTATTATTTCTAACAGTCTGTAGTTCTTGAACAGTCTGTAGTTCTGCATGCAGGTACAGCAGGCAGTGAAGAAAGCCGATGGAATGTTGGCCTTCATAACAAGAGGAGTTGAGTATAGGAGCAAAGAGGTCCTTCTGCAGTTGTACAGGGCCCTAGTGAGACCGCACCTGGAGTACTGTGTGCAGTTTTGGTCTCCAAATTTGAGGAAGGATATTCTTGCTATTGAGGGCGTGCAGCGTAGGTTTACTAGGTTAATTCCCGGAATGGAGGGACTATCATATGTTGAAAGACTGGAGCGACTAGGCTTCTGCTTGTGTAGGCAATTTTAGAAGGATGAGAGGAGATCTTATCGAAACGTATAAGATTATTAAGGGGTTGGACACGTTAGAGGCAGGAAACATGTTCCCAATGTTGGGGGAGTCCAGAACAAGGGGCCACAGTTTAAGAAAAAGGGGTAGGCCATTTAGAACTGAGATGAGGAAAAACTTTTTCAGTCAGAGAGTTGTGAATCTGTGGAATTCTCTGCCTCAGAAGGCAGTGGAGGCCAATTCTCTGAATGCATTCAAGAGAGAACTAGATAGAGCTCTTAAGGATAGCGGAGTCAGGGGGTATGGGGAGAAGGCAGGAACGGGGTACTGATTGAGAATGATCAGCCATGATCACATTGAATGGCGGTGCTGGCTCGAAGGGCCGAATGGCCTCCTCCTGCACCTATTGTCTATTATTGTCTACATGTACAAAGTCAGGCCTATCATGAGTATATTGTGCTATTTATAGAAAGGTTATTGAACAGAAATACGTTTTATAACACAAAGAAAATTTGTTTTTTTGTTTTCTCTATTTTGCTTTTTCCTTACACAAAATGTATGACTAAGTTATGAAAAAAGAGTTTCATTTAAAAATGCACATACATAATTTCATTGAAGACATACGTGCTCCAGTGGACTTCAACAGCAAATCACAACAGTCCATGTCCCCCACACTACCCCACCCCATCCCCCTCTACCCCCACTCCCCCCTATTCCCCTCCCCCCTCTACCCCCACTCCCCCCTATTCCCCTCCCCTATTCCCCTCCCCACTTTCCCCTCGACTCCCGCCCTCCCCCTATTCCCCTCCACCCTTTCCCCCCGACTCCCGCCCTCCCACTCCCGCCTGACTCCCGACCCCCCCACTCCCGCCTATCCCCCACTCCTCTTCCCTTTCCCCCCACCACCACTCCCCCTTAACCCCCTCCCATCCCCTCCTCCCCCATCCTACCCACCCCCCTTCCACCCCCAATCCCCCCTCCCTTCCTCAACCCCCCTCCCCATCTCCCCACTCCCATCCACCCCCACTCCCCTCCCACACCCACTCCCGTCCCACCCCCATTCCCCCCTCCCTTCCTCTGCCCCCCCGATTCCCACTCCTCCCTCCCCTGCCCCCCTCCCCATCCTCTCCCAACATCAACGGGCCTCGCGCTATGCAGCGAGGCGAGCCCAGCGGTGAAACGATTCGGGGCCAGCGGCGAGGCGAGCCCGGGCCAGCGGCGAGGAGGGGCCAGCGGCGAGGCGAGACCGGGCCAGCGGCGAGGCGAGACCGGGCCAGCGTCGAGTCGAGACCGGGCCAGCAGCGAGGCCGGGCGAGGCCAGGGTAAGAGGCAGGGCGAGCGGCGAGGTATGTGTTTTGCAGAAAAATGTAAGGTGAAATCGGAATCGCGGAAATGAAATATGAAAGCGGAAACTTTCCGCCAAATTCGGATGGGTTGGGAGGTCTGCTGACCGTACGAAGTGGAGAGGTACCCTAAACCAACATCTCAAAACGGGGGAAGAGAAACTGATGAATGCAGCGGCAGAAAAGCGGGCACGCAGAAAGGAGCGCAGCAACTTCAACAAACCAGAGACCACACACAAATGTGATCTTTGCGACAGAGACTGTCATTCCCACATTGGTCTCTTCAATATTCAGGTATTATATTTTTATTTTGGTGAAGCATAAAGTATGATCAATTTATACTCCATATAAAAAGGATATCACACAAATGGTTTCACTTATTTATTGACAGTACACTAGGGAATGGAATGCAAAACATCTAAGTAAATTTTCCTGCCGACTAGAAATGCTAAACAAATAATACTAATAAGATGTATTGAGACATACAAGTAATACACAAATCATTCATTTAGAAGAGGAAATACAATTTTTAACCTGGTGCATTCAATTGAGAATAATGTCATGAGAGCACTGTGTGGAAAGCATTGAATGCAATAGATAAACCTTAGATATGTTAAATAAATTTGTATGCTTAACATTGTTCAAGTGTATCAAGGGTCAATAATGAATATTTCAGTACAAAAAGCATAAAAAAGTTTTCCATAACTGTTTTTAGAAAATATATTTAAAAAAGGAGGTACCCAAAATCAGTTGTTAATATATATGAGATCAGTATAAAATCCAGAAACAGGATGTATTATATTAAACCAGTTTCAAACCAAGTTCTCTCTCAAGGCAAAAGCAACGGTGGCTAATGGAATCCTCGGTACATCATGACATGCGCAACAATTCCTTCAGCTGACAAGTTAAAGATAATCAGGTCTCATTCTTTATCCTCATTGTCTGTATAGTTCTGGAAGTTTTAACATTGTATTTTGAATCCCAGTTATCACTTGGAGTTTGCGCCTTTCTTTCTGTTGTACATCCTTCAGATTTATTTTGCTTCTGATTACAGAGGAATAACAAAATTATATGTCATGCTCATCTACTTATTAACTAACATGCAATTTTTATACCACCAAAATGAAAATTAGTAATGTTGTTTGTAAGATAATAATTGTATTCCATCTTTTCAAAATTAAGAGATTACATACCATATCTTAAAATAGGTTCTACTTCAAAAAAAATAAAAATTGAAGCAGAGTAACAAAGTATAATTGCTATTTTACTCATGTGTTCCATCATTTCATTTACAAATTTTTGATTCACAATGCCCACTCTTTATTAATTAATCTTTTACTTAGTAGGAGGGAAAAAATGTGCATAAATATTCATGCAGATATAAGTTAGTAAAGCATAAACATATTCTTCATATTTAAGTTTACGATTTTGTTTAGGAAATGTGCTTATTTTCACAAATAAGTTTTCCATAGATTTTTTAATATTCTTTAACTCCATGGAGAATTATAGAATGCCATATTTCTCAATTTGTATACCCATTAGGTAAGACCCTGTTCTTCCAATCAGATAATCAACTTCTGGTACATTCAGTCTGAAGAAGGGTCTCAACCCGAAACGTCACCCATTCCTTCTCTCCCGAGATGCTGCCTGACCCGCTGAGTTACTCCAGCATTTTGTGTCTACTTTATGGTACATTCTCCAGGGTTGATAGTATTTTCTTCATAATTACACAAGCCCCAGAACATCATGTGGCTCGAAAAATACTTTATGAATGGTTTGTTTAAAACTTACTTGATTCAATGGTGCAGATGATCCATGAGGGCCCTGAACATCTGAGGCACGGGTCACTGACAGTGGTGGCACAAGATCAGCTCTCGAGCTATAAACAGATGGATACATCTGCTACATTATAATATGAGGCATCATAATTTGAAGTACTAACATTTTTATTAATCAGTAATTAAAACAAATTTTAATTTACTCAGCCAAAAATTCAGTAATGCAATAGGTATAAAGGCATCATGTACATTTGTAATTAATTTTTTTCATTTCATTTCATTTCATATTTCATATATACAGTGCGGAAACAGGCCTTTTCGGCCCACCAAG
Organism: Rhinoraja longicauda; assembly: GCF_053455715.1. Taxonomy (NCBI): domain Eukaryota; kingdom Metazoa; phylum Chordata; class Chondrichthyes; order Rajiformes; family Arhynchobatidae; genus Rhinoraja; species Rhinoraja longicauda. Next base: position 70,266,180 of record NC_135955.1, on the reverse strand, counting down.
TCCGCGCCGCCCAGCGATCCCCGCACACTAACACTATTAACACTATCCTACACACACTAGGGACAATTTTTACATTTACCCAGTCAATTAACCTACATACCTGTACGTCTTTGGAGTGTGGGAGGAAACCGAAGATCTCGGAGAAAACCCACGCAGGTCACGGGGAGAACGTACAAACTCCTTACAGTGCAGCACCCGTAGTCAGGATCGAACCTGAGTCTCCGGCGCTGCATTCGCTGTAAAGCAGCAACTCTACCGCTGCGCCACTGTGCCGCCCACTGACCACTAAAATTCATGATGACTAAACATGAGAAAACTATTCCACAAATATGACAATCTTTTTGTAAAACAGGATTGAAAATTACTCTGGGAATATAAGTATATTGACATTGAATATATTGATCTTTCGGCTATCTTTATTGATATAAAAGGTTAGTTCAAAATATGCTTGAAATGAATAGAGGGATGTCATTAGAATCCACTTTATTATTTCTGGACTATAATTTTTGAAGGTTGTGTGGTATTCACTGGGATCTATATTCAAAATCATCAGATGAAATAAGTAAGGAAAAGAGTCTCGAGTCTAGGACCCATTAGGCTAAAATAAAATTGGGCAGTTGAATTACAATTCCTCATGTGCAAGGACTCAATATTAAATTAGCCATAATTTAGCAGTAATTTAGCAATCATTCAGAAAAGATTGGGTTTCAAAATGGAAATATCTCAAGCCCCGCTTTAAGAAGTACACTTTGAAAATTAAATCAAATGACATTGCAAAGGCAAAATAACAAGAACTTTATCATGTCCTCTGTAGATATGCTTTCTGCCAACTAGCACACGAGTTCCAAAAGACAAAATTTTGGGATAGAGCCGACTGACAATTGTTGGCAGTCAAATATGGGATTCCAATTCCAACACAGAATGCCCAAACTTTCAAACCAAACTTTAGCCAGCTGGAGATTTCCTGGTTCCACTCGAAACAAGCCGCAGAACACAAACCTGTTGGAATTGAATCGTTTTCCAGTTCCTGTCCGAATTGTACCTTTATAATGGAATCAATTAAATTTATGGGAAATATTTTATAATCTTTGACAAAACTGATCCAACCTGAATTCAACACCTTAAATTCTGATGAAAAGCATTAACTCCATTTACCTTCCTGAAAATGCCATCTGGCTTGCTGAGTATATAGCGCATTTTTGTTTTTATTTCAAATTTTCAATATTAGCAGTTTTTTGCATTTCATGTATTTTTGTCCTGCTAAACTTGAGCTAGGTAGTCAGGCTCCACTGCAGAATGCAGAATAGGCAAATCACATCAATCAATGTACAAACAGACAAATTAGAAGCAGGAGTAGGTCTGCAGGGAGTGATATGGCATCTGCTGATGGACTTTGCTTCTACCTGTAAACTATATTGCATCCCAACATCCATCTTGTAAAGTAACCTGACAAAGATAACTCAAAGAGGGTAAGGTGGAGTTGGAGACAGATTCTCAGCAGCAAATTACTTTACTGAAATCTTCCACTTGCTGAAGCCACAAATGCAAGCTCACAGCAAACGAAGAGTCACATTGACAATGCCCTCAAGGTGAAAATAGTAATGAACGTCTATGCTTTAGAATCTACCAGTTTGCACCAGGACATACAGTGCATTCAGAAAGTATTCAGACCCCTTCACTTTTTCCACATTTTACTACGTTATAGCCTTATTTTAGAATGGATTAAAAAAAAAATTTTAATCATCAATCTACACACAATGCCCCATAATAAAAAAGCAAAAACAGGTGTTTAGAAATTGTTGCAAAGTAATTAAAAATAAATAACTGAAATGTCACATTTACATAAGTATTCAGACCCTTTACTCCCTTATTGAGATCCCTTGCTTTGGCACCTTTGGCAGCGATTACAGCCTCAAGTCATCTTGGGTACGACACTACAAGCTTGGCCTGTATGTGGGTAATTTCTCCGATTCTTCTCTGCAGATCCACTCAAGCTGTCAGGTTGGACGGGGAGCGTCGATGCACAGCTATTTTCAGGTCCCTCCAGAGATGTTCGATCGGGTTCAAGTCCGGGCTCTGGCTGGGCCACTCAAGGACACTCACAGACTTGTCACAAAGCCATTTCTGCGTTTCTGGAGCAGGTTTTCATCAAGGATCTCTCTGTACTTTGCTCCGTTCATCTTTCCCTCAATCCTGACTAGTCTCCCAGTTCCTGCCACTGAAAAACATCCCCACAGCATGATGCTGCCACCACCATGCTTCACTGTAGGTATGGTATTGGCCAGGTGATGAGCGGTGCCGCTTGGCATTCAGGCCAAAGAGTTCAATCTTGGTTTCATCAGACCAGAGAATTTTGTTTCTCATGGTCTGAGAGTCCTTTGGGTGCCTTTTGGCAAACTCCTGTCATGTGTCTTTTACTGAGGAGTGGCTTCTGTCTGGCTACTCCACCATAAAGGCCTGATTGGTGGAGTGCTGCAGATATAGTTGTCCTTCTGGAAGGTTCTCCCATCTTCACAGAGGAACTTTGTCAGAGTGACCATTGGGTTCTAGGTCACCTCCCTGACCAAGGCCCTTCTCCCCCGATTGCTCTGTTTGGCCAGGTGGCCAGCTCTATGAAGAGTCCTGGTGGTTCCAAAGTTCTTCCATTTAAGGATGACAGAGGCAACTGTGCTCTTTGGGACCTGCAAAGCTGCAGAAATTGTTTTATACCCTTCCCCAGACCTGTCTCGGAAGTCTACGGACAATTCCTTTGTCTTCATGGCTTGGTTTTTGTTCTGACATGCACTGTCAACTGTGGGACCTTATATAGACAGGTGTGTGCCTTTCCAAATCATGTCCAATCAATGTAATGTACCACTGGTGGACTCCAATCAAGTTGTAGAAACAGCTCGAGGATATTCAATGGAAACAGGATGAACATAAGCTCAATTTTGAGTGTCATAGCAAAGGGTCTGAATACTTATGTAAATGTTATATTTCTGTTATTTCTTTTTAATTCTTTTACAAACATTTCTAAACACCTGTTTTCACTTTTTTATTATAGGATATTGTGTGTAGATTAATGTTAAAAAAAATTTTTTTAATCCATTTAAAAATAAGGCTGTAGCAAAATGTGGAAAAGGTGAACGGGTCTGAATACTTTCTGAATGCACTGTATTTGCAACAATCAACAGTTTACCATTCACCATTGCAAATGGAAGATAGATCATCAATATTCTCAATTCAAAACACCAGACGTGGAACTGCAGTTAGAACAAGCATTGTGTGTAGGAAAGAACTGCAGATGCTCGTTTAAATCGAAGGTCGATACAAAATGCTTGACTAGCAGCATCTCTGGAGAGAAGGATTAGAACAAGCATGTTGCTTCTATCTGATACAAAGTATTGTTGACTGCAAGTATGTTGCTTTGTGGAGGGCTGCTCTGAATTCTACTGCAGATGATAGGGCCAAATAAAAGTGGTTTATTTCCAATATTCCCCCCCAGCATTAAAATTGTTTGAGCCAAGAGATACAATTATGGATTAAAAAAATACATACTTTACTTCTGACAGAACAGATCGTTCACCATCGGAACACTGGGAGCGGCGGTACTGTCGGAAGCTTCGAGGTGAATGTGAATGCCGGATTCGTACCGGGTTACCTTGAGTCCTGGAGACAGAACATTTTTAAATTACCAGAAAACAGAAAATCGACACAAATGAAAACATGCATGATCGTATTCTTCTGCTAAAGAATGCATATGTTTAATTACTGGTCATATATTTGTTATAACAGATTCATGTGAAACATTTCTCTATTTTCTTTAGATTTATTTCCTCATAGAGGTGATTCTTGCAGGAATAGCCCCAGAGGACATTAACAGCTCTCCAGTGCATCTCCCTATGGACAAATCTGTAAGTGTAAGCCTACTCTGAGCTAGATATTCAATTTCATAAGTTCCATGGCAAAGTTGATACTTCACCTGAAATCATGAATCTCACAAATATTAGCTTTGGTTCAGTACATCAATCACACTTTTGTCTCTCAAGCAAAAAGTGCCTGGCTTTAACCTCTCTTTAACAAACTTGAGCATGAGACGTAAAACTCCAGCAATATACTAAGGCAGTGTGTGACGGACGTGAGATCTTAAAACTAAGGCCTCAGTGGTCCTCCCAAATGGTTGCAAAATATACCTTTGGATTAAATGTAAGAAAGCAAATTAATTCTCTCCAGTATCCTGGCCAACATTTATCCGCCAATCATAAGAAAGCAAATGATCTAATCGTTATAATATTAGTGATTGTGGGATCTTGTCTAAGGTTGGCTGTCCTGTTCCATACATAACAATAATAACCACTCCTCAAAAGCAGTTCCTTGCTTGTCAATAGACAATACACAATAGACAATAGGTGCAGGAGTAGGCCATTTGGGCCTTCGAGCCAGCACCGCCATTCAATGTGATCATGGCTGATCATTCTCAATCAGTGTCAAGTGTTTGGAATGCTCTGAGGTCATGAACATAAGAATTGGATGCAGGAGCACGCTATCTGCTCCTTCATGCCTGCTCCACCATTCATTACCATCATGGGTGATCTTCTCCCTCAGCACTAATTACCCCATTATCCATTGATTCCCACAATATCTCAAGATCAATTAATCACCTTCTTGAACACACTCAGTGATTGAGAATCCAAAAAAATGGCAGTCTTTAATTTACCCTTGTTTTTAGGTGATTTTTCTTTGCCTCTCCCACTCCACATGGTGACTTGCACCCACATTAGTTACTTTACTTCTGAAACAAGGAGCACATATTGGCTATCTGGCCTTTCGCACCTATTCCACCATTCCGCAAGATCACAAACTATATTGTACGTCATCTTCCTGCACTAATCTATTTCCCTCGATTCCTCAAGTTTCCAGAATACCATTGAACTATTTTGAATGAACTCAAAGAATGTTCGCATCCCTCCCTGCTGGAGAATTTGAAAGATGATATTGCACTTCCTCGCAGTAAACAACTTGTTCCTTATTCTGGTGCTATAACTCTAGTTCTAGATTCCTCAGTCAACGCAAGCATCCTCCCTGCATCTCACCAGACAAGCCCCTTTAAGAATGTTTTAACCTTTAGAGAATACAGACCTAACTCTCCCAATCTCTTCTAAAATGACAAAACTGCCATTTTCAGCAGAATCATCAAATCAGTCATGTGAACCTACTGTAGGCACAAAATGCTGGAGTAACTAAGTGGAACAGGCAGCATCTCTGGAGAGAAGGAATGGGTGACATTTCGGGTCGAGACCCTTCTTCAGATCTATCGTGATTCTACTTGATACTCCCTCTGTGAAAAGTATCTTCAATAAGGAGACCGAAACTGTATGTAAAACTCCAGGTGTGATCTTATCAAGGCCCTCTATAACTGCAATAATACTCTTATTCTTGCATTCGAATTATCGTATATTCTCAAATTTGCATTCTCAATTGATTGTTGCACTTGAATGTTGGCTTTCAGTTACATGTGTATTAGTAAACCTTGGTCCCTTTGACCAATGAAATTATCCAATCTCTTGCTGCTTTAAAAAATGCTTTGCTTTTCTGCTAAGTGGAAGACCTAACATTTTTCCACATTATATTCAGGTATCAATAAAGTCAATAGTCAATAGTCGTTTATTTGTCACATACACATAAATGTGTAGTGAAATGAAACATTACCCGCAGTTGAACAATAAGACCAATAAGAATAATCAATAAAAATGCAATAACACATACAATCACAAACTAACACCAAACAAAAAGAAACATCCATCACAGTGAGTCTCCTCCAGTCCCTCCTCACTGTGATGGAAGGCCACAATGTCTTTCTCTCTTCCCCTGCCGTCTTGTCCCGCGGTCAGGCTGTTGGAGTTGCCACGTCGAGGCGGTCGGGGCTCCCGACATTGAAGCCCCCGCTGGGCGGTGAAAATCCCGCGGCCTATTCCAGGCCACGCCGGACGGTGAAAGGTCCGCGGCGGGCCGACCCAAGCCCCGCGATTCGGGGCGGGCGAACACGCTGCCTCTGCCGCTGCTGGAGCTCCCGATGTCGGCCCCCATCCAGGGGCCTGCGGGCTTCCGACATCCACGCGGCCCGCGCCGGAGCCTCCGGAGACGAGTCGCAGCCGCTCCTGCAGCATCCGCAGGCAGCCAGCGTCGCAGGTGGTGAGTCCGGGCCGTGGGCTCTGCGAACCAGAGCCCCAGGTGGTCCCAGGTGCATGGCCGCTGGTAGGCCGCAACGGGAACGGAGACTTTCAGTTAATTGAGGATTACTTTCCCATTACCATCAGATGGACTGCAAAAACATTAAATGTTTTTGATCATTTCTTCATATGTAGACCAATGCAAACATCAGTTAACATTTTCTGATGCACAAGAAAATGCAGATGTAGAATTTTGAGTAAAACTCAATACTTGAGCTCACTCTATTATTGGCAATACTATGATTTTTTTAAATAATCCATGACATACAGTGCCCTCCATAATGTTTGGGACAAAGACCCATCATTTATTTATTTGCCTCCACAATTTGAGATTTGTAATAGAAAAAAAAAAATCACATGTGGTTAAAGTGCACATTGTCAGATTTTAATAAAGGCCATTTATTTCCATTTTGGTTTCACCATGTAGAAATTACAGCTGTGTTTATACATAGTCCCCCCATTTCAGGGCACCATAATGTTTGGGACACACAGCAATGTCATGTAAATGAAAGTAGTCATGTTTAGTATTTTGTTGCATATAATACTTTGCTTGAAGTCTGCGATTCATGGACATCACCAGTTGCTGGGTGTCTTCTCTGGTGATGCTCTGCCAGGCCTGTATTGCAGCCATCTTTAGCTTATGCTTGTTTTGGGGGCTAGTTCCCTTCAGTTTTTCTCCAGCACAGCATGCTCAATTGGGTTCAGATCGGATGATTGACTTGGCCACTCAAGAAATTACATTTTTTAGCTTTGAAAAACTCCTTTGTTGCTTTAGCAGTATGTTCGGGATCATTGTCTTGCTGTAGAATGAACCGCCGGCCAATGAGTTTTGAGGCATTTGTTTGAACTTGAGCAGATAGGATGTGTCTATACACTTCAGAATTCATTTATGCTACTACCATCAGCAGTTGTATCATCAATGAAGATAAGTGAGCCAGTACCTTCAGCAGCCATACATGCCCAGGCCATAACACCCCCACCACCGTGTTTCACAGATGAGGTGGTATGCTTTGGATCTTAGGCAGTTCTGTCTCTCCTCCATACTTTGCTCTTGCCACTACTCTGATATAAGTTAATCTTCGTCTCATCTGTCCACAAGACCTTTTTCCAGAACTGTGGTTGCTCTTTTAAGTACTTCTTGGCAAACTGTAACCTGGCCATCCTATTTTTGCGGCCAACCAGTGGTTTGCATCTTGCAGTGTAGCCTCTGTATTTCTGTTCATGAAGTATTCTGCAGACTGTGGTCATTGACAAATCCACACCTAACTCCTGAAGAGTGTTTCTGATCTGTCAGACAGGTGTTTGGGTATTTTCTTTATTATAGAGAGAATTCTTCTGTCATCAGCTGTGGAGGTCTTCCTTGGCCTGCCAGTCCCTTTACGATTAGTAAGCTTACCAGTGCTCTCTTTCTTCTTAATGATGTTCCAAACAGTTGATTTTGGTAAGCTAAAGGGTTGGCTGATGTCTCTAACAGTTTTATTCTTGTTTCTCAAGTCTCATAATGGCTTCTTTGACTTTCATTGACACAACTTTGGTCCTCATGTTGATAATCAGCAATAAAAGCTTCCGAAGGTGTTGGAAAGACTGGAGGAAAGACGAGGTGCTGAGAGCTCTCTTGTACCTGCATTAAGGAGGCAATTAAACACACCTGAGCAATTACAAATGCTTGTGAAGCCATGTGTCCCAAACATTATGGTGCCCTGAAATGGGGGGACTATGTATAAACACTGCTGTAATTTCTACATGCTGAAACCAAAATGTATACAAATGGCCTTTAATAAAACCTGACAATGTGCACTTTAACCACAAGTGATTTTTTCTGTTACAAATCTCAAATTGTGGAGTACAGAGGCAAATGAATAAATGATGGGTCTTTGTCCCAAACATTGTGGAGGGCACTGTATAATATGTAGGACAATAACTGCAGATGCTGGTTCAAATTGAAGGTAGGCACAAAATGCTGGAGTAACTCAGCGGGTCAGGCAGCATCTCAGGAGAGAAGGGATGGGTGACGTTTCGGGTCGAGACCCTTCTTCAGAGGGAAGATGCTCCTGAGATGCTGTCTGACCCGCTGAGTTACTCCAGCATTTTGTGTCTACCTTCGCACTGTATGATATGGTACCTGAAATGAACAGCAAGTATATTAGAGTGTATTAAACAAATAAACTCACTCCACTTTGGTATATGGTATTTCTTTCAGCTCGTCTTGTGTTAAACCACTTGGATCAACCAGCTCCCGTCTGGGAAGAAAATAAGGTATTATAATCATAATGCAAATGAAATTTCACTTCAATATCCGGAAGCTGTATAGAAAAAGATTAGTTGTTGCTACACTCTACTTTTTTCCGTATCTTTTTAAATCGCATCCCTAAATAGTTTTCCCGTCTAAAGTCATTTGAATGAGGCAAGGGAAAAAAAAAATTGCTCAGCATTGCAAAAAGTTAGTGTTAATATACAGGGATTGCTGGTCGGTGCGGACTTGGTGGATTGAAGGGCCTGTTTCCGCACTGTATCTATAAACTAAACTAAAGTACCTGAAAGTAAAAAAAAACAACCTGCAAACGCTGGAAATCTGAAAGATCACGCAAACATCTGTGGTTAAGCTGCAATATGCTCATGACATTTGCATTTTCACATATACATTTGTTGAAGCATATGAGAGGATGGGCCTGACACTCAATATCCATTACCATCCTGCCCTGCTGCACAACACTACCATCTGACGATACAGATCGAAACCCTGGAAAATCTGGATCGTTTTCCATATCGTGAGAGTCTCCACTCTGTAAAAGCAAACATTGATGATGAAAATTCACCATTACCTTCAATGCAATAGGATAGCCTTTGGTTGATTAAGGAAAAATATTTTTGAAAATAGCATCTTAGATCTGACAACAGATATAATTGTTTATGGGGCCACTGTGACCTCAGCTCTCCCATACGTCTTTGAGTTCTGGACTACTGTCAACAGGCACCTGAAAGATACCACCAATGCGGTTTTGAGAAAATCAGTCAAACATTTGAACTTTAAGCAAACCAAATATATAACATAAGAAAGGGGCCTTCAACCCATTAAGTTTATGCCATTTCACAGAGCAATCCTGTTCCTTCATTAATTATGCGTGTAACCTAATTTTTTTGTTTACCATCAGCTACCCCAGATTCTACCACTTATCTATACACTAAAGCAATTTAGAGTAGCCAATTAACTGTCCCAATCTGCTTTGGATGTAACGGAAACAAGTGTACCCAGTATAAACACACAATAGAGAATTGGTTGGCAGACAGGAAACAAAGAGTTGGAATAAACGGGTCCTTGTCAGAATGGCAGGCAGTGGCGAGTGAAGTGCCGCAAGGCTCAGTGCTGGGGCCGCAACTATTTACAATATATCTTAAAGATTTAGATGACGGAATTAAAAGTAACACTAGCAAATTTGCAGATGACACAAAGCTGGGTGGCAATGTGAACTGCGAAGGGGGTGCTAGGAGGTTGCAGGGTGACTTGGACAGGTTGAATGAGTGGGCAGATGCATGGCAGATGCAGTATAATGTAGATAAATGTTAGGTTATCCACTTTGGCGGCAAGAACGAGGAGGCAGATTATTATCTTAATGGTGTCAGATTAGGAAAAAGGGAAGTGCAACGAGACCTGGGTGTTCTTGTACACCAGTCACCGAAAGTAAACATGCAGGTACAGCACGCAGTGAAGGAAACTAATAGCATGTTGGCCTTCATAACGAGAGGATTTGAGTATAGGAGTAAAGAAGTCCTTCTGCAGTTGTACTGGGCCCTGGTGAGACCACATTTGGAATATTGTGTTCAGTTTTGGTCTCCTAATTTGAGGAAGGACATCCTTGCTATTGAGGCAGTGCAGCGTGGGTTCACAAGGTTAATCCCCGGGATGGTGGGACTGTCATACGAGGAAAGATTGGAAAGACTGGGCTTGTATTCACTGGAATTTAGAAGGATGAGAGGGGATCTTATAGAAACATATACAATTATAAAAGGACTGGACATGCTAGATACAGGAAAAATGTTCCCAATGTTGGGGGAGTCCAGAAGCAGGGGCCACAGTCTAAGAATAAAGGGGAGGCCATTTAAAACTGAGATGAGAAAAAACGTTTTCACCCAGAGTTGTGAATTTGTGGAATTCTCTGCCACAGAAGTCAGATGAGGCCAGTTCACTGGATGAATTTAAAAGACAGTTAGATAGAGCTCTATGGGCTAGCGGAATCAAGGGGTATGGGGAGAAGGCAGGCACGGGTTACTGATTGTGGATGATCAGCCATGATCACAATGAATGGCGGTGCCGACTCGAAGGGCCAAACGGCCTCCTGCACCTATTTTCTAAGTTTCTATGGTGATGAGGAAAAGGTACAAAATGTACACTGACTGAGCTGAACTTGAATCATTAGCTTTGTAAGGCAGTAATTATATCCATAGTGCCTTTGTGCAGCACCAGTATTGGATCAATATCCCCAAGCACTGAAGCTCGAAATACACTCAGCTGGTTCCATTGGGCAGGATGTGTTACATATGCTCTATCATGAGAGGATATTACCAGGTGGACAGAGATCCAAGTCGCGCTAAATTTCTCCTTGCAGAATTGCAACAACCTAACTAACCATGGTTCATGAACACTCGAAGTAGATAAGACGCAATTCAAATGATATCGTGAACCTCGGGTCCTTGATTCAGAACACACGGGAGCCCAGCTTCACAGCAGAAGGAATGCATCACTTCACAAATTGTCTGTCCACCCACCGTATCAGCAACTCCTGCCCCATCTGTGGAAGAATTTGAAGTTTATATATTGTTATGGAACACAGGTCAGGCCCTTCGGACAACAATGTTTTCCGGATATGATGCTAGATTGACTTAATCCCGTCTGCCTGATCCATATCTCTTCATTCCTCGCATATTCAAGTACTTATCTGAAAGCCTCTTAAATGCCATTAATGTATCTGTTTTCATCACCACCCCTGGCAGCACCTTCCAAGTGCCTACCATTCTCTGTGTAACAAACTTGCCCCATGCTTCTGCTTTAAACTTTCTCCCCCTAACCTTAAATTTATGCCTGCAATTATATGACATTTCCACCCTAGGAAAAAAGCTTCTCACCATCTATCACTGTGTCCCATCATTTTACAAACTTATATCACTCTCTCCTCCAGAGAAAACAAGTCAGGTTTGTCCAACCTCTCCTCATATTTAATACCCTCTAATCTGAGCCTCCTGATAACTCTCTTCTGTGCTCTCTCCAAAGCGTCCACTTTCTTCCTACAATGGAGCAGTCAGCACTTCTCATGATACGCCAATTGCAGCCTAACTAAAATGCCTCGAATGATGAAGGCATGGATTACCATAAGCCTTCTTTACCATTCTATCTACTTGTGTTGCCACTTTCAAGGAGTTATGGACTTGAACGTCTAGATCCCTCTGTACATCAATGCTGTTAAGAGTACAGCCCATTAATTGTCTATTTTCCCTAATATTTGACCTCCCAAAGTGCAAAACCTCACACTTGACCAGATTAAACTCCATCTACCAATTCATTCACCTATATCTGTAACTGATCTAGACCTTGTTATTGTAGTGGGTGTGAACCGGAATAAGTCGAGGAGCCAGGTGGATTCCACAAGGGTTCTTTAATAGATTCAAAACTACTATCATTCACTGCAGCGGGAGACTGAACAACCCTCTCGCGCCAAAATCCCAGCTACCTATCTCCCCGGCGTTGGGAGCCACCCCCGGACCAGTCCATTACCGTGCCGAGGGGGATGACCCAAGGAGTGGCCTAACCCCCAGGGACTGCCACAGGTTTCCCCCCCCCCCAAGAACCGGAGGCACGAAATGGACAGGGAGGTGCATGAGGCAACCAGCTCCTCGACCGGCCGACAGGCGGAGGGGATGGAGCAGACACCGGAGGGGATACCCGAGACGGAGTGCGAACCCCGCGGGTGGGGCCGCGCAATCAGCACCGGCTGATCAATATCGACATGCGCTGGCTTCAACCACGCAACAGAAACGTTCTCACGCCAACCCTCCATGTCCAGGATGAATGTGGACGAGCCATGCTCGAGGACCCTGAAGGGACCCTCGTACGGCTGCTGGAGAGGTGTCCGATGAGCATCCCTGCGCAGGAAGACGAACTGGCAGTCCCCCAGAGCAGAAGGAACGAACAGTGACGGGACGTGGGCACCGGTGCCAGCTTGCCCACCGTCTGCCGAAGATGTTGCAGGGCGGCCGAAGGCTGCTGCAACTGGCCCTGGGCCGGTGCGATGAACTCCCCGGGCCTGGTCAACGGGGCCCCATACACCAACGGTGGAGGAGGAGACCAAGTCCTCTTTGGGTGCGGTGCGGATTCCCTGCAATACCCAAGGCAGGGCGTCCACGCAGTCCGGGTCAGTGAGTCGTGCCTTCCGGGCCGCCTTGAGTTGGCGGTGGAAGCGTTCTACCAGGCCGTTCACCTGCGGATGATACGCCGTAGTGTGGTGTAGGTGCACTCCTAGGAGGCGTTTCATGGCCGACCACTGTGCCGACATGAACTGAGGCCCCCGGTCGAATGTTATGTCCAACGGCACCCCGAACTGGGCAAACCAGTGCGCCGCTAAGACCCGAGCGCAGATGGCCGTCGAAGTGTCCGCCAGTGGAATGGCATCAGGCCACCGCTTGAAGCAGTCCACCACGGTGAACAGGTGGGTCATGCCCCGAGACGGCGGCAGCGGCCCCACGATGTCCACGTGAATGTGGTCGAAACGCTGCCGCGCCGACCACAGATCCGAAACCTTGGCAAATGCAAAGGTAAGCGGCTTGTGATCTGTGAAAGCAGTGAAGGGCCTCCCCTCCAGGAAGTAGCGAAAGTGGCGCACAGCGAGGTACATGGCGAGGAGCTCATGGTCGAAAGCGCTGTAACGCCGTTGGGCGCTGCTTAAGAAGGTCTGCTGAAGAAGGCGAGCGGCCGCCAGCACCCGTCAACGAGCTGCTCCAGCACCGCCCCGATCGCCACCTCGGAAACGTCCACTGTCAGGGTGGTTGGGGCGTCCTCTTGGGTGGACGAGCATCGTGGCCCCAGCCAGGGCCTCCTAGGCGTGCTCAAACGCCGCCACCGCTTCCTCGGATCACTCAACCTCCTTGCGTTTACCAGCCATGAGGTGGAAGAGCGGGCGAAAGATTTTGGCTGCGGTGATAAAATGCGTCCATCCCCACGAATTCCTGCGGCCCTTCATGGTGGTCGGACGGGGGAACCGGTGGACAGCGTCCATCCTGACTGGTAGAGGTACAACCCCTTGTGGAGTCACGCGGTGGCCGAGGAAGTCGATGGCCGTCACCCCGAAAGGGCACTTGGACGAGTTGATGGCCAACCCGTGGTCCCTGAGGCGTTGGCACAATTGACGGAGGTGGGTGCAATGCTCCTGCCGCGAGCGGCTGGCCATGAGGATGTCGTCCAAGTAGACAAATACGAAGTCCAGGCCACGGCACACACAATCCAGAAGGCGCTGGAAGGCTTGTGCAGTGTTCTTTAACCCAAACGGCATCCGTAGGAATTCGAACAGCCCAAATGGTGTAATAATCGCTGTCAGGGATGTCGTCGGGGTGGACCAGAATCTGGTTGTACCCATGCACCAGGTCCACCTTGGAGAACACCGTTGCTCTGGCCAGGTGAGCATTGAAGTCCTGGATGTGTGGGACTGGGTATCTGTCGGCGACGGTCGCATCATTCAGGCGACGGTAGTCCTCACAGGGGCGCTAGCCCCCGTCCGCCTTGGGGACCATATGGAGCGGAGACCCCCATGAGCTATTGGAAGGACGCACGATGCCCATCAAATCCATCAGGCGGAACTCCTCCCGAGCTAGACAGAGCTTGTCCGGCGTGATACGACGTGCACGGGCGGGCCAGTAGTAGGGATGTGCTTCGGGGCGGAGGAGCGGAAATGAGGCTCGAGGATATCGGGAAAATCCGCCAGGATGCGCAAGTAAGCAGTGTCCACGGAGGATAGGGGTCCCTCAGGGTGTGCAACCGGGTCACCCACGCGGAGGAAGATCAGCTCCAGCATGATGCAGTGCACCATCCACGAGGAGTGACTGCATTCGCAGGAAGTCGGCGCCCAGCAGCGGCTGGGAAACATTGTCGAGGACGAAAATTCACGTAAAGCGGCCATGGCCGAAGTTGAGGGAGAGCGTGAGGACCCCGTAAGTTTGAATAGGGCTGCCGTTCGCTGCAGTGAGGAGGGGGCCGTGTTTGCCCGCACGGATGTTGGCGATGGAAGGAGGCAACACACTCACCGCCCCGGTGTCCACGAGGAACCGACTCCCGGTGCGGCGATCCCAGGCGAACACGTGATGAATTTGGCCGGCCGCCGAAGGAATCACTGACGGCCGGCCCCTGCGTTTCCCGGGAACAAACAGGGCGGGCGGCATTAGACAATAGGTGCAGGAGGTGGCCATTCGGCCCTTAGAGCCAGCACCGCCATTCAATGTGATCATGGCTGATCCTTCTCAGCTATTCAATGTGATCATGGCTGATCATTCTCAGGCATTGGCGGGCTGTAGGTCCCCAGCGGCGATGATAATAGCACCAGCCCCCTCTGCTGGCGCCCGCTGGTATAGGAGATGATGCTTGCTGGGCGGACCACCAGCGACCTCTTCTGGCGTCGGAGGGAACTGCCGGCGGGCCGTGCTGGAACAATGTGCCTGCGCCGGGGTGCTCGATGGTGGCCGGAGCTCGCCGCGAAGGTCGTCCAGGGGCAGCCGAGACGTGATCGATGGAGGGCCTGAGCTGCTGCGCGCTTACCGACGCCGCGGGGAGGACGGCCAGCGCATCCAGGTCCTGCTGACGGGATGACCACAGATGATCGGCGCGCACACCCAGCACCTGCATGTCAGTGAATGGATCTCTGGCAAGCTGCAGGCGGATGTCAGCTGGGAGCTGCTGCAGGTGGGCATGTCTAAACAAGAAACAGGGCTCGTCACCGCCCAGAAGAGCGAGCATGTCCTCCAGGAGGGCCGATGGCCGGCGGTCGCCGAGGCCCTCCATGCACAGGATCCGAGTTGCGCACTCGGACTCGTTAAGGCCAAACCTCCTTAGGAGCAGCGCCTTGAGGCCTTCATATTTGTTAGCTGCCAGGGGGGCGCGGAGGTAAGGTTTTATTCGCCTTACGGTCGCCTGGTCGAGAGCACTGAGGACGTAGAAGTACTTCGTTTCGTCCACCGCCACGCCCCGCAGAGCAAACTGCGCCTCTGCCTATTGGAACCAGACATCAGGCTCTCCGGTCCACAGAGTCGGGAGCTTCAGCGCGACGGTGAGGAGGTCGTCGTCCTGGTCCATCACGACGCGTGATGAAATGTCGGGGTCACCAGTATAGTGGGTGCGAACCCGGAATAAGGCAAGGAGCCAGGTTGATCCACAAGGTTTTTTTAATAGATTCAAAACTACTATCATTCTCTTCAGCGGGAAACTGAACAATCCTCTCGCGCCAAAATCCCAGCTACCTATCTCCATAGTTGGGAACCGCCCCCGGACCAGTCCATTACTGTGCCGAGGGGGATGAGCCAAGGAGTGGCCTAACCCCCCAGGGACCGCCACACTTTACAGCCTTTTTCATTGTCTATAATTCCACCAATTTTTATTTCGTCTGCAAAGTTACTAACTAACCCATCTACATTTGCATCCAAAACATTTATATACGTTTTACAAACAGAGGTCCCTGTAGTACACCACTCATCACATTCCTTCAGCCAAAATGAAATTCCTCCACCATTACTCTCTGTCTTCTCTGGGTAAACCAGTTCTGAATCCAAACTACCACATTATCGTGGATTCTATGCATCATGACCTTCCGGATCAGCCTAACATGAGGGACCTTGATAAATAACTTAATGAAGTCCGTAGACAATATACATTGCCCTACCCTCATCAATGACATTCGTCACCTTCTCAAAAACTGAATCAAGTTTGCAATACATGACCTGTTCTGCACAAAGCTATGCTGACTATCCCTAATTACCCCAATCTCTTCCAAATGCAAGTCAATCCTATCTCTAAGGATCCTTTCCAATAGTTTTCTTACCACTGATGAGAGGCACACCGCCTATAATTTCCTGGATTATCCCAAATTCCCTTCTTCAACAAAGGAACAACACTGGCTACTCTCCAGTCCTCAGGGGTCTCGCCTGTGGCTAGGGATTGCAATGATCATTGTCAAGGCCCCAGTAATCTCCTCTCTTGCTTCTCTCAATAACCTGAGATAGTCCTATCAATCCTTGGAGACTTGTCCACCATAATACTCTTCAAGAGACCCAATACCAAATCCTTCTTGATGTCAAAATCCGCTCACATATTAGCATACCCCACATTTATCTCACTGTTCTCCATGTCTTCAACTGTCACTTGAAAACCTAGAGATTGGGAATGGAACAAAATCACCTCATCTCAAGAGATTTCATAAGAAGAAGACACTATTCTGCCTGTAGCTGTATTGCAGGAAGTCTATCTGGAAGAAGTGTGGAAACTAAGAATAGAGTTTATGACCATTCTTCATTATGTGTTGAGAAACACGCACAATAATCTCCAGTGCTGACTATAGCAAAGTACATGAGGACTTTTTGGTATAAGTCAGTCAAGTACTGATAGACTTCTGACAAAGGTTCAGACAACACACGTAAAATTAGTTTCTCGTTCCATAGATGTTGCCTGACCCGCTCAGTGTTTCCCGTATTTTCTGGGTTATTTTCTGAACTGCAGCATCTGCAGTTTTTTTGTTTTCATTTAATGCCATTTAATACCCATACTTTGGGTGTCTTAAAAAAGGGGTCCAGAAGGCTCTTGGAAAGTTGTGCTATGTTGCCAATGAATAACATTAGACAAATCATTAAAAAATAAATATTCATCTTTGGGATATATGTTCTATGGACATCATGAGTCCCCTTATCTCTTTACAGTATACCGACCTGAAAGGGATAGTGAAAATCCATCTAAAAATTATTCACATCTTAATTAATACAAACAACTTCAGACTCACTGAATGTGTTTCCACAATTCTTCTTTTGCTTGTACATCTGGGCTCCTCCTGCAAAAGCAATCATTCAAACAATTATAAAATTTAGATACAATTTATATCCCAAAAGGGAACAGCTATGAAAGCGTCACATCTCAAGGTGCAGTCTCTCTCTCTTTCTATCTATCACATATTCTCCCTGAGTTAATATAAGATCACGGTGGCCTATCTTACACTAAGAGTACTTAAATAATTGCAGTGGTTCACACTAACTGCTGCTGTGTTATAAAATACTGATGCACTCAAAGGTAATGAGGAAAAGTGTAAGCACATAAAAGGAGATTTAAGATTTAGTAGGCAACCTGTTTATTTCTAGCCAAGAACACTTTTCCTGCTGTCCAGAATAATACTAAATGATAAAATTCATTCAGTTCCTAGTGGGCATCATTCTGTAGTACACATTAGAATTCCATCAGCAATAATGTAGAAAAAAAATGATGATCAATGCAGGAATTTGTGAAAGTTCACTGATGAAAAATGTTCTGTTTGCTGAAGAGAAATGATAAGGCATACTATTCTGGATAGAATAAAATTATCATTATTTAACATGTGGCTTGAAAATATTTAAGCTGGGAAAGTTTGTTGCACTTTTGATGCATCAATATAAAGTAAACCATAAATCATTTATTACTACAAATTATAACCCAAATAATTTGGGTTCCTCAAATTATTATTTTTTAAATTACAGGTAGTTGAACACATACGATCGTGATCTGTGCTTTGAACGTCTGGTGTTGTGGTCAGTTAACGATCTTTCCTTTTGCCGTCGTTGCACTTGTTCCCATTGAGGAGCAGAGTCCACCATCTCATTCTCCTGACGTGATCTGAACGGTAAAAACAAAAATGAAAAGTGGTAGAATATGTGAAGTTAGCAGCAAACAAAAACAATCATTATCTGACAAAATCATTGTCATTTTGTATTCAATGTGGCCACCTACTGATTATCTTTATACACAAATAATAAAGCAAGAGAAGGGTGGGACGACATCGTAAGTAGTCCATGCAATTCCATGTATCAGACTTTAAAGAAGGAGATAGTGCCTTGGAGAGAATGCAGTGTAAATATACTGACATAATCCCTGGAGCTTCAAAGGTCAAACTACAACAGTTTACAAAACAAAATGTTCTCCCCTAATATTTAAAAGAATACGGGAAGATTTTATTGCCAGTTCAAATATTAGGTAAGGTAGGTAGCGTGAAACTATTACTACTGCAATATATTGTAAGGGGGAAAGTACGAGAGTCAGCCTTTCCAAGAGTGAGATTTGGAGACTCTCCTATCCTATTTATGGACAAGAAAGGTTGAAAAGGAGAAGGGCCAAACAAAGGCAAATAGGACTAACTCAGATAGGCATGTAGGGCAGCATGCACATCTTGGGCTAAAGGGCTTGTTACATGCTGTATAACTCTATGACTCTATCTAAGGGATACATTTTTCTTCACAGATTTTTCTCACTGTTGCACAGCACACTTGGTACCATAGACCAGGGATGAATTTCTAGTGTTAAGGTTGCAGACTCAATTACATGCTTTTGCCCATCCTCTACCCTTTTTCTACTTTTATATGTTGCCAAGGAATAGCATAGAGTGGACATGCATAATTACCCAATAAATATACCTGTTTCGTCGTTTACGTTCCCTGCCTGAGTTTTCAGACTCGCTGCCACTGCCACTGGTATTTCCATGGGATCGGGACCTATACCAGAAAAGAAGCATTATTTTTTAGTAACTACCTGGATTATCAGTGAAAATCTACATTGCAGGAATAATGGCTCAGCTTTTGCATTTTAAATATTAATAAGATTATAAGGATTCACCATTATTGAGTAAATCGTTCAGCAAAATCTGGAATTTAAACATTTGCAGTCAATCGTGGAAATTACTGTTCAACTTCACTTCCTCTGTCACAGGTGGTACTATAAAAGTACCTCTTGTTCATGATGTTGCAGGAGAAAGTACCTGGGAAGGGCAGTGGTTGGGTGGGAAGGAATGAATGAACCAAGGAGTTGTGGAGGGAGCTGTCTCTGCAGAAGGCAGAAAGGGACAGAGATGGGAAGATGTGACTGGTGAGATCATGTTGGACATGACGGAAATGCTGGAGGATGATGTATTGAATGTGGAAGCTGGAGGGGTGAAAGGTGAGGACCAGAAGAACTCAATCCTTTAACAAGTTCCCTTTGTTTTCTAATTTTGTTTTGCATTAATGTCTTGTTTTTACAAATGTCTCCTTATTCTTTTCACTGTCTTGTATAATTTATGTGTTGTCTGAGTCTATGTGCCTGTATTGCTGCTGCCAGCAAGATTTTCATTGGACCTGTACCCCCCTGTATTTGAGTACATGACAATAAACTTGACTTGAACTGCCATTTTTTAAAGTAATTGTTACCGTGACAACTCTAATCCACATCCTATCTGAAATAAATTCCACTGTTCGCTCCAGTCCTTCCATTCTCTGCAACTAAAACCTCACTTGTCTTCTCAATTTTTCTGTCCTGATGGCAATAAATGTTTAATCTGCCATCTTCTGATAACTGCCTGACCTGCTGAGTGCTTCCAACATTTTATGGTTTTATTCAGAAATAGAATGCCAGTTTTAACTGCCTGTAAAAATTATATCAGACCTTCCTTTTGCATAGGTTGCAATTTGCAGAGGAGAATTCAAAATGTATACGCAGTAGCGTTTCCCAGATTCTCTACCTATGGGCCTTTTCCCAATTTATTGACAACGGTATTAGTTTCAGGTGCCATTATCAGCAGAGTTTCTGCCCATCTGTTTTATGATCCTCCAAATATATGAAAAATATGATCAAACCATTTCTTAAACTTCTAAATTCCAAAGAATGATCGCGGTTTGTGTTACTTTACAAAGAGAAATTACAGTCAGAGTTCTGGTATGATTCAGGTAATTGACTCAGCCCACAAAGACACTTACCATATTTTTCTCAAATTTTTTTGTCTTAGAGAAAGATTAGCCAATAAATTTTTTAAAAGTAATTAAATCACTTTTTTGTGTTTATTTTCTACCAATTATGTCTATATCGGCATTTTTAGAAAAAAGCATACCTTCTCCTATGTTGCTTTGCATCCATATCTTCGCCATTATTTTGGCTTTTCCTGTTTGGATTGAACAAGTTAAATCAAAAATGTCTTTATTTATTAAGCATGTGCCACAAACAAAGATTTATCATTAAGGGAACTGCACAATTTCATTTTAAAATGAGCTTCAACATACAGCAATGTGTTTGCTTTTGGAGTTTCTAGGGCACCTACATTGCAGAGCTTCTGCTTGTGTAGGCAAATTTAGAAGGATGAGAGGGGATCTTATCGAAACGTATAAGATTATTAAGGGGTTGGGCACGTTAGAGGCAGGAAACATGTTCCCAATGTTGGGGGTCCAGAACAAGGGGCCACAGTTTAAGAATAAGGGGTAGGCCATTTAGAACGGAGATGAGGAAAAACTTTTTCAGTCAGAGAGTTGTGAATCTGTGGAATTCTCTGCCTCAGAAGGCAGTGGAGGCCAATTCTCTGAATGCATTCAAGAGAGAGCTAGATAGAGCTCTTAAGGATAGTCAGGGGGTATGGGGAGAAGGCAGGAACGGGGTACTGATTGAGAATGATCAGCCATGATCACATTGAATGGCGGTGCTGGCTCGAAGGGCCGAATGGCCTACTCCTGCACCTATTGTCTATTGTCTATTGTCTAATAACAGAGATAGAACTATCAGAAGACATCATCAACAATTTGCATTTTAAAAGTAATCTATTCCAAACTATAGGGTGTGACAGTGCATCTGCTGGAGTATTCTACTTCAATGTGCAGGACTGATTTGAGTACTTAAGATGAGACAAACAAGTATCTAATTTCTGTAATCATGCAGCTGCGATTGGTGGTATAATTGACTCCAATTTTTTTGATCCATGACCAGAATGAAATGCCTGCAACCTGTAATTTCTTAAGTCAAGAAAACTCATCACCAAATTCTGTTTTTCAATCTGCACAGTTTTTCTCACAGGAGATGAGACTGTCATGACAGTCAGAATTGTTCCCCCAGTCCATGAAGGACCAGAATAGATTATTTACTAAGTTTTGTTTTATGTAGCCTATATATGCCCTCCATTGCTCCTCATATCAGCAGCTGCAGGACTTTCCTTTAAATAATAACATATGAGGTGACACAGTGCAGCAAAGCAGATTGAGAAAACCATTGGGACAATAATGCGTTCTTGTTCCGTTCTGGTCTTCAACCTTGGCTCTTTTGTAGACTCACTGGTTAGGAATATGGCTTGCATGCTCTCATGTAGCAAATGTAAATTGGTGGCAAGTTTCTGTAATTTGAGGAAGGTATTCCAGGCCTTCCTAATTTAATTCACAGGCTTTAGTGAGTAGGAAAAATGTCATGAGTAATGGTTGGTGCTGCTCCCTGCACTTTTCCTGGAGTTGTTTCATGACCAAGTCTGCAAAATCAACACTGCAATTCAGTTCAGTTAGCAGCTCCAGCCATTGGCAGGAAGTAATTGAGGAGAGCTTTAGCCTTAATGGAAATGGTCATAACCTCTTCACCACTGGGTGGGAATATCATTCACTGCTGAGATCTTGTTAACTTTGTATTGGAAGGAACTGCAGACGCTGGTTTAAACCGAAGATAGGCACAAAATGTTGGAGTAACTCAGCGGGACATGCAGCATCTCTGGAGAGAAGGAATGGGTGACGTTTCGGGTGATCAGTCTGAAGAAAGGTCTCAACCCAAAATGTCACCCATTCCTTCTCTCCAAAGATGCTGCCTGTCCCGCTGAGTTACTCCAGCATTTTGTATCTATCTTGTTAACTTTTTTAATTGGGATATGGTCTTTTTGAACTACTGTTGGTCAAGAGGACCAGTTTGGACGGTACGGTGGCGCAGCGGTAGAGTTGCTGCCTTATAGCGAATGTAACACCGGAGACCTGGGTTCGATCCCGACTACGGGTGCTGTCAGTACAGAGTTTGTACATTCTCCCCATGACCTGTGTGGGTTTTCCCCGAGATCTTCAGTTTCCTCACACACTCCAAAGACGTACAGGTATGTAGGTTAATTAGCTTGCTAAATGTAAAAATAATATCCCTAGTGTATAGGATAGTGTGTTAATGTGCGGGGATCGCTGGTCGGCGCGGACCCAGTGGGCCGAAAAGGCCTGTTTCCGCACTGTATCTCTAAACTAAACTAAAAAGAGTTGGTCTGAATAAGTAACGGTGGAAAGTAGTCCAGGACAGTGTCACAGTTGAGGAGGTCTGTGTAATGGTTCTTCCCGCTAGTATTTGGATGGCATAGATGGCCTTTGACAGTGCCTGCCATGGCTCCAGCAAGCTTTCTATGGGAGTGGAATGCAAACTCTATATCTCCTTTCACAGTTGCTGAGTGCTTCCAGCATTTTCTGTTTACTATCAGCAATGCCTACATTGTCCTATCTAAAAAGATCCAGACATTGCACCACCACCAGTGTCTTCAGTCTGACTAGGAGTTCCCCAACCATTTCTCTTTGGTTGTAAGTGCCAAGTTTATAGCTCTCAAAACTCACCATTGAGATAGGATTATGTCCCTTCAAGATTTACACTATACCCTCATGTCTTCTGCATCCAGAGCACAATAGACTGAAAAATAACTCATATTTTTGGCACTGTCTGTGTCCTTGTCAATATTTAGAAACAAGGAACTGCAGATACTGGTTTATACCAAAGATAGACATGAAGTTCTGGAATAACTCAGCGAGCTGCGGGCTGGAGAAAAAAGTTGGATAACATTTTGGGTCGGGACTGAAGAAGAAGTCAAGTCTGAAGATGGGTCTTGACCCGGAACATCACCAATCCTTTTTCTCCAGAGATGGAGCAAAGCAGAATAGTGGGAACTATAGGCCGGTTAGTCTGACTTTATAAGTCCATTGTAAGGGGTTACGGAGTTTTTAGAGGTTCATGATAAAATAGGCCAAAGTCAGCATGGATTTGTGAAGGGGAGGTCTTGCTTGACAAATTTGCTGAAATACTTTGAAGAAGTAGAAGGACAGACAAAGGAGAGTCAGTAAATGTTGTTTACTTACATTTTCAGAAAGCCTTTGATGAGGTGCAAAACGTGAGGCTGCTAAGGAAGATGAGAGCCCACGGTATCAAAGTTGATGTTTTCAAGAGAGAGTTACATTTAACTCTTAGGGTTAAAGAAATCAAGGGATATAGGGAAAAAGCAGGAACGGGGTACTGATTTTAGATTATCATGATCATGTTGAATGTGGTGCTGGCTCGAAGGGCCGAATGGCCTACTCCTGCACCTATTTTCCTATGTTCTGTGTTGAAAGGGCAGATACTAGCATGGTTAGCAGGTTGGCTGGATGGCAGAAGACAGAATGGCAATAAAGGCAGCATTTTCTGGTTTGCTGCCACTGACTAGTGGAGTTCAGCAGGGGTTGGTGCTGGGGCTGCTACTCTTCACGTAGTACATTAATGATTTGGATGAGGGAATTGAAGGCTTTGTGGCCAAGTTTGCGGATGATACAAAAATAGGTGGAAGGGCAGGAAGTGTAGAAAAAGCAGGGACTCTGCAGAAGGACTTGGACTGGTTGGGAGAATGGGCAGAGAAGTGGTAGAAGGAATATAGTGTTGTAAAGTTTGGAGTCATGCATTCTGGTAGTAGGAATAAAGGCATAGACTATTTTTCTAAATGGGGAGAGAATCCAGAAATTGGAGGTGCAAAGGGACTTGTGAGTGCTGGTGCAGGATTCCCAACAAGTTAATCTGCAAGTCGAATCGGTAGTAAAGAAAGCAAACGCAGACGTTCTTTTAGGAAGGAGATGAGGAGAAATTTATTTAGTCAGAGGGTGGTGAATCTGTGGAATCTGTGCCACAAAAGGCTGTGGAGGCCAAGTCAGTGGATATTTTTAAGACAGAGATTGATTCTTAGTACAGGTGTCAGAAATTATGGAGAGAAGGCAGGAGAATGGAGTTAGGGGGGATAGATAGATCAACCATGAATGCCGGAGAAGACTTGATGGGCTGAATGGGTTTCATTCTATTCCTATCACTTATGACCTTATAACCTTGTGTTGCCTGAGTTATACCTGCACTTTGTGTCTATCCTCGTCAATATTGTTCAGCCTGAAGAACATTTCCACTCATTCCACAGACATTTCACTGGTACCTTGCAAGTTTGCCAGTATATTTACCATTTCATATCCTGCTAGCATCAATGCTTTACTTAGCAAACTCTGTTCACTATTTCCTTTACCCGTTGTCACTGTCTTGCTACTCTCACAAGCAACAATATCCCATCTTTGCTGCTATTGCAGTGTCTAGATTTTTTAGTGCTGCTGCTTGCAAAGGCAAGTATCAGAAGTGGAAAATCATTGGAAAATCCTTTTTTGAAGACAGTATACCCCCAAATTAAGAGCAACAATATATCAAACTCATATCAAGCATGCTTTAGGAATGACAGGCATTGTTGAAACAGCACCAGAATCAATTACATCAAGGGAAATTATTCTTACCATCGTCTCCCTGGCTGAGCTGACTCATTGTCACTCCCACCAGAAGCAGTCCGCCGTTTAGGATGGGGAAACTTAGGTGATTTGTTGCGTTCATTTGGAGAAATATATAATCCACTGAAAAGAAATAATCCAGATGACTAGATTAAGGATAATATTACAAACTGCATTTAATAGTTCTGTAACAAAGGAATTTCATAGATATACATTGACAAAATTCGTAGCTAATATTCTTGCACAAGATATGCAAAGGAAAGAAAAAGAAAGGAAGCTTGGGCTGTTGTGCACAGAAACCTGAAGTAAAATGGCACTGGTATGGGGATCTGAACCAATCTGCCATGGGATCATTGGAGAAAACTATTCACTGCTGCTTTCCATGCAAGACTTTCTGTGCATGGGCACTGCAATTAGTGATTCTTCCTGTGGCTGTGCAATTAACCTTGTTTAGTTTTGGAAGTTGTGTAAATTTATGTTATTTGATACCTTCCTTGAATTTGTTAAATTGTCAACCCCAATAGCTGCCATTAATCATGGCTTGGATTAAAGTGTTTGGAAACGTGAAGAGGCAGACATAGGAGCAGGCAGCCATTCTCTGCCGATTATCTGGAGCTCATAGGAGCAAAGGATGTCCAGAAGGATCAATTTGCCCACAAATGATATAGAAGGCTGCACCTGAATAACGAACAGAAAATACGCTCTACTGTTTCGGTTCAGCAGATAGACAATAGGTGCAGGAGGAGGCCATTCGGCCCTTCGAGCCAGCATCGCCATTCAATGTGATCATGGCTGATCATTCTCAATCAGTACCCCGTTCTTGCCTTCTCCCCATACCCCCTGACTCCGCTATCCTTAAGAGCTCTATCTAGTTCTCTCTTGAATGCATTCAGAGAATTGGCCTCCACTGCCTTCTGAGGCAGAGAATTCCACAGATTCACAACTCTCTGACTGAAAAAGTTTTTCCTCATCTCAGTTCTAAATGGCCTACCCCTTTTTCTTAAACTGTGGCCCCTTGTTCTGGACTCCCCCAACATTGGGAACATGTTTCCTGCCTCTAACGTGTCCAACCCCTTAATAATCTTATACGTTTCGATAAGATCTCATTGATTTCTGCTCGAACAGATTTCCCAGCAAAGATTGGTATTAATGTAGCCCTTCAGATATTGCACTAGCAGTGTCTTCTTCTATCTGTTAAGACCTGAATTTCTATGCATGGTCCAGACTGTTGCACATGGTTGCAATTATGCAAACAAATGCGGCATCAGAATTATATGTGCACTGTTTCACACTTATGAAGTTACCAGCTTGAAAATTTCATTGTGTGCTACATGCAATGAAGAGCATCAATTATATCTGCAGATCGATTTAACACAATTCAATCCCCAGTCACTTCAACAGCCATAGTGAGGCCTGCCGGAAATTGGAGGAGCAGCACCTCATATTTCGCCTGGGCAGTTTGCAGCCCGGTGGTATGAACGTCGACTTCTCCAACTTCAGATAGCTCCTCTGTCCCTCCCTTCCCCTCCTCCTCCACAGATCTCCCTCTATCTTCCTGTCTGCACCTATATCCTTCCTTTGTCCCGCCCCCCTGACATCAGTCTGAAGAAGGGTCTCGACCCGAAACGTCCCCCATTCCTTCTCTCCCGAGATGCTGCCTGACCTGCTGAGTTACTCCAGCATTTTGTGAATACTTCAACAACAATTTTTACGTTGACTAGATTTCTAGATCAATATAATGTTTCTTCCACAGATCATCACCCATTTGGCAAGGATCTGAAATAGCTTTGCAAATTCAAGATCATTCAGTAAATCATAAAATGTTTTCTTTTGCAAAGTATGCATAAAGGAATTGGAATTTCTTTTCTCTGAAAAAATAATTTATCTGGATACCAGACTG
Source organism: Rhinoraja longicauda (assembly GCF_053455715.1). NCBI lineage: Eukaryota > Metazoa > Chordata > Chondrichthyes > Rajiformes > Arhynchobatidae > Rhinoraja > Rhinoraja longicauda. The sequence continues at coordinate 70,239,516 of NC_135955.1, read as the reverse complement.
TATACCAGACACTGCTGCAGTGCCAAGAGTAAGTAAAATCATGATCTCAATGAAGCAGAAAATGCAAATAAAAGACCTAACTTTTCAGAAATGTAGCTTTGGACAACATTTAACACTTTCAGTTGTTGTTGGAATAGGATAATGAAGGTTTTCTCTCTGGGAAAATAGATTTAGGTTTAAAAGATAATTAATGGTTTCTTACCTCTGGGGACCATTTTCCTCCCATGGTGCGCTGGTTCTATTCTGTGTGGTTGAACTACCATCCAGTTTGGTTACTGTGGAGCTAAGAAGAAGGTAAAAAGGCTCAACTATCAAGATAAATACACATCTGCAAGTGTGAGCTCCACACAAAAATACAGCAGTGTCCTCAGTACTTCACCTTGCGGTGCAGTGTTGCGTGATCTGCATGAATAGAAATGAAATTGTCGCAAACATGCAGATATTGTGAGAGATATGGCCAATAGAAATTCATTCTACTGGATTTCTTGATAATGTATGGCCTCATTTACTTTTCCCACTTCTGTCCTATCTTCAAACCATATAAAACAAACTCTACATTTTTCCACAGCTTTCATCCCTCTCTAGTTATCTCAAATCAAATTATTCCACTACGGTTATGGCACTGGCATTTATCCAACAATGTGGAAAGCTGCCGTGATAGATTCTGTTCACAGCAAGCAGGACAATCCAATCTGACAAATTACCACTCAGTCAGTCAAAGTGATGGAATGTTTTGTTGACAGAGCTATTAAGGAGTACCTGCTTGTCAATAAGCTGCTTATCGATGCTCAGTTTGGTTAGACGTTATTCATTTACTCTAGCCGTTATTCATTTACTCTAGACGTTATTCATTTACTTCGGTTTGCCAGCTAGGTACTATTTGCAAATCTGGAATAAACTGATTTTTTTCTACTATTATTCCCAATTTCAAGCATGAGTAAATTCTAACGTGCATCTTAAAACACAGTTGTTTGGTGAATCGTCTTTACAATTGGATCAAAATGCATTAAGGTGCAGATTAATATTTATAGGATATACCAAAATAATCCAATTAATTTTTTAGATTGTTTTATTTTTTGAAAATATTTTACTGTATTTCTCAACAATTTTACATATTTCATTGTACTTTCATCAATCTGATAATATTGTATATGGGAAGTCTAGAAATATTTACCTGAAGCAGATCAGAGAGAAGGAAATAATTTGACCAATGTCAAATAAGTGAGAGATTCTACCTATATTTCTATTATATTTTATATGCAACATTTAATACTATTTATCATTAAGTAATAAATTATGTAGCAAAGATAGACACAAAATGCTGGAGTAATTCAGCAGGACAGGCAGCATCTCTGAAGAGAAGGAATTTGTGATGTTTCAGGTTGAGACCCTTCTTCAGACAGTCAGGGGAGAGAGAGACTGGAGATATGGAAGGTAAGCCTCTCCTCTGATTCCCAGTCATAAGAGTTTCAATTCAAATCAGAAATTACAATTCTGATGTTCTAACACTGGTGTTTTGAAATAAATGTTACGTTACTAATGTTTCTAACATTCTAACATAGGTAAAGATAATATAACTTTACCTTTTCACTGGTGACGGTGCGATAATTTTGGTGGGACCATCATATTCCACTTGATCTGTTTTCATAACACTGTGACTAATACTGTTTGGTCCTATGATAACAATTGAAGTCGCAAATAAGGATTATACAGATGTTAACTGATAAATAAAGAATACAACTGACCATGAACTTATTAGATAGGCAATTAATTTATTGTCAATATATTTGGTTTGTTAAGCAAATGTTCTCACATAAAGTTAAAAGGGATGAGAAAACAAAAAAAGCAACAAATTATTGTATAAATTCATCCTATTTTCCACCAAACCTTAACCCACCTGAAAAATATCATGACTACATCCCCTGGCTAATATGCCCTTATGTTCTCCCCAAATGGAAATTAAGGCATAACATCTCAAACATTTGTCCACCATGACTCTAACTGGGAAAAACAAAATTCATTCATCTTGTCAATCAAAAAAATATTTTGGAGGAATTCCACTTGATGATTATGTTTAAAATCAGACAAGAATTGTGAAGGAAAATGACAAGAAATTTGAGTTGCCAATCTCACCACCACATCACTATCCCACCCAGGATATTCACCTCCCAGCTATTGACTGCAAATGGGAACAGAGGCAATGCACACATCCTCATGGATTCCCCTCCTGTATGCCTTCTAGCAGCAGACCCCAGAAGGTGGCACAAAAGCCCCCAGTTCCTAAAAAGAGAGAAGGCCAAGTGGGAACTTCTTTTTTCTTTCTCATGATATAGGTTTTGGCTGAGGCTACAATCTGAAGAGAATTATCCTTTCCTCTTTGCTGGACTCCCAATTTAATAAGCACAGGAAACCAACTATTCTTTGGATTATTTCCTTTGTTCCAAAAATAATCCTAAATGACCTCAAGAAATTAATATGAACATTAAAACAATTTAAAAAACCTAGTTTATGTGAACAATCACCAAAATGTTAAGTTAGTTGACTGCCTGTAGTTTCTGAGATGTGAGCAATGCCCATCATTTGCTGCTGTTGGCAAAGTAAATTCAGTTTATCCCCATTGTGGATTTAAATACTTGCGATTTGTTTCGTAGAATCAGACCCATTCCCTTTGTTAAGACACCCATTTGAACATACCTTAGCCAGGAGTGTAAGCACAGCTCCATTTCTATGAATTAATCTCATTGTTTTTGTGCATAATCTGAAGTTCTCAATTATACATTCTCCATCGAAGCTCAGTGCCACCTCCCAACATGTTGCATGAGGTCATGTTGCAGTTGTTTAAGACGTTGGTGAGACCCGCATTTAGAGTATTGTATTAAGTTCTGGGCACCATGTTATTGGAAAGATATTGTCAAGCTAGAAAGGGTTCAGAGAAGAGTTACGAGGATGTGGCCAGGACTAGAGGGTCTGAGCGAGAGGGAGAGGTTGAGTAGGCTGGGTCTCTATTCCTTGGGGCACATGAGGATGAGGGGTGATCTTATAAAGGTGTATATCATGAGAGGAATAAATCAGGTAGATGCACATCTTTCAATGTATCATGGGAGGGAGGAGGGGGGGAGGGGAGGGGGAGGAGGGGAGGGAGGAGGAGGGGAGGGGGGAAGGGTGGGAGAGGGGTGGGGGGAGGAGAGGGTGCTGCACCAATGCAGGAGAGATTTGGGCCCAATGGGTCCACTTGGTCTAGTAGCTCCCTAAAACTGGCATAACAGGTAAAGGCATATAAGGACTGATAAAGGCATATGGTATGCTTGCATTCATAGGGTGAGTCATTGAGTATAAACCGAAGATAGACACAAAGTGCTGAGTATAAAGTTGAGAAGGAATGTTTAAGTTGTTCAAAACATTGGTCAGACCCCACTTAATATTGTATACAGTTCTAGGCATCAAACTATGGGAAGCAATAGAGGAAGTGCAGAAGAGATTCACCAGAATGTCAAGTCAAGTCAAGTTTATTTGTCACATACACATACACGATGTGCAGTGAAATGAAAGTGGCAATGCCTGCGATTGTGCACAAAAAAGAATTACAGTTACAGCATATAAATAACGTTAATAACTTACTATAGCGTAGACAGAAATTTAGTCTCTGGAGTTATAAAAGTTGACAGTCCTGATGGCCTGTGGGAAGAAACTCCGTCTCATCCTCTCCGTTTTCACAGCGTGACAGCGGAGGCGTTTGCCTGACCGTAGCATCTGGAAACGTCCGTTACTGGGGTGGCAGGGGTCCCTCATAATCTTGCTTGCTCTGGATCTGCACCTCCTGATGTATAGGTCCTGCAGGGGGACGAGTGTAGTTCCCATGGTGCCTTCTGCCGAACGCACTACTCTCTGCAGAGCCATCCTGTCCTGGGCAGAGCTGTTCCAAAACCAGACTGTAATGTTGCCGGACAGGATGCTCTCTACAGCCCCAGAGTAGAAGCAATGAAGGATCCTCAGAGACACTCTGAATTTCCTCAGCTGTCTAAGGTGGTAAAGGCGCTGCTTTGCCTTACCCACCAGTGCGGCAATGTGCGTTGCCCATGTCAGATCCTCTGTGATGCGGACTCCCAAGTATTTAAAATTGCTCACCCTATCCACAGTAGACCCATTTATCTCCAGTGGCGTGTACGTCCTTGGATGTTTAGCCCTTCTAAAGTCCACAATCAGCTCCTTCGTTTTTGTGACATTCAAGAGGAGGCTATTGTCCTGACACCAGAGTGCCAGATCAGCCACCTCCTCCCGGTAGGCCTTCTCATCGTTTTTGGAGGTCCGGCCCACCACCACAGTGTCATCAGCAAACTTGATGATGGAGTTTGAGCTGAACCTGGCCCCACAGTCATGTGTGTACAGGGAGTACAGTAGGGGGCTAAGGACGCAACCCTGGGGTAATCCTATGTTCAGGGTGAGGGAGCTAGATGTGTGTTCCCCCATCCTGACCACTTGGGGCCTGGCAGTGAGAAAGTCCAGGACCCAGGCACACAGAGGGGTACTAAGCCCCAGTTCCAGCAGCTTCTCAACCAGTCTGCTGGGGACTATTGTGTTGAATGCTGAACTAAAGTCAATGAACAGCATCCTCACATAGCCCCCCTGGCTGTCCAGATGAGAGAGAGCGGTGTGCAGAACCTGGGAGACCGCATCATCCGTGGACCTGTTCGGACGGTACGCGAACTGCAGTGGGTCCATGTTGCGAGGAAGGAGGGCACAGATGTGCTTCTTGAAGTACAGAAGAATGGTGTAGAAAGGAACTGCAGATGCTGGTTTACACCGAAGATAGACAGAAAATGCTGCAGTAACTCAGTTGCACAGGCAGCATCTCTGGATAGAAGGAATGGATGACGTCTTGACCTGAAACATCACCCATTCCTTCTATCCAGAGATGCTGCCTGTCCCGCTGAGATACTCCAGCATTTTCTATCTATCTTCACCAGTATGCCTGGAATGGAGGGCTGTAGTTATGAAGAACAATTGGATAGGCTGGGTTTATTCTCACTGGAAGAACCTGAGGAGTGACTTTATAAAAGTTTGCAAAATGATGAGGTGCATAGATAGTGTAGGAAAGAACTGCAGATGCTGCTTTAAATCGAAGGTGGACACAAAATTCTGGAGTAACTCAGCGGGACTCTGAAGAAGGGTCTCGACCCGAAGTGTCACCCATTCCTTCTCTCCAGAGATGCTGCCTGACCCGTTAAGTTACTCCAGCATTTTGAGTCTACCTTGGTGCATAGATAGGATAGATGGTCAGAACCTTTTTTCCCAGCGAAGCCAAGTCTGAACCTAGGTTTAAGCTGAGATATGAGCCTAATGTGGGTAGATGGGATTAGGATAGATAGGTATATCTTGGTTGACATGGATAAAAGGGCCCATTTTTGAACTGCACACTTTAAGATTCTTTGAATTCAGTTTGGAAACCCCTGATTTACAGGAAAAGTAGAAATCACAATCACTCTGTCAGTAAAATAAAAATCTATTTTTCACAATTGTCCTGTTTCTTTTCACCATCTCATTAAATCTATGTCCACTAGTTCACCAATGGGAATATTTCTCTACTAAATCTCATTCCAAACCTCTTTACTCTAAGGTGAATGACCCCATCAAAGTATATTTTCACTTCCAGTGATTTATGCACATATATTCCCAGGCTCCTTCATAACTTTCAGAACTATATTGGCACTCTTCATTCTTCATGCCAAAATGAATCACTTCACACTCCGCAGTATTAAACTTCAGCTCCCATTTATTGCTCATTCTGTCAGCTTATTTATGTCCTTGCTGTTTATTGCTGTCCTCCAATGCTACCATTCTTCCGAATATTCAAACTTTCACACACAGTTGAGTCACTTACTTAAAGTTGTGTCAAAGCATTTCATTTGCTGAGTTTCAAGTTTATATAACTATAATTAAGTTGAATGGAAATTAGTTAGCTCTGGTAACTTCGATACCACTGATGTGAAATGGGGAAGTGGCATTAGTTTAGTTTAGTTTAGAGATACAGCGCAGAAACAGGCCCTTCGGCCCACCGAGCCCGCACCGACCGACCAGTGATCCCCGCACATTAACACTACCCTACTACACACTGGGGACAATTTACACTTGTACCAAGCCAATACCTGTACATACCTGTACGTCTTTGGAGTGTGGGAGGAAACCGAACATCTCAGAGAAAACCCACGCGGTCACGGGGAGTTTTGCTGAATGCAAAATTCATGCTGAATGTTTCCAGTGTTTTCTGTTTTAAAACTATCAGGACATCTCAATTCATTACATGTCCAACATTTTATTCTGGCTTATATTTTGTGCAACATTTGCAATGGCTTCATCTTTTCAGCATAAAAGTAAAACAAAAACATACACCATATTTTAGTAATTTTAGTAGGGGTTTCTGCAGAATAATGAGATTTAATGATGTGAAGTGGCACAGAAATGTAGACCTGCAATCAAGAGTTTCATTTGGTTGAATGGAAATTAGAGTAAAACTACTGACAACATAAAAAAATAGCAGAATTATATTGATTAAGTTACAACAGAGGAAAATCTCATTAGATAGGGAAAAAGGCACTGATCTGAGGCAGAAATCCTCAATAAATGACCTAGCCCATGCAATCATGGAATAAATATTCAAACTGAATTATTTCCAGTAATTAATTCAAATTTACTGCTTCACAGAGTGTAAAGGTGTAGGTTTATTCCCAGACATTTTCACACAAGGCATTGCCAGTATTTGCTATGTCATGCTATTCATATCAAACATGAAACAGCGGCAGTTTCTTCACAGTAGAGGGAAAAGCTACCTGTAGATATTTCCAAATAGCTGTTGTAATTGTAGAAAGAGCAGATTACTAATATGTGCTCTGAACAAATGTTGCACAGCGATGACAGCTAGGTAATATTTTATGGGGGACAAATTTAAAAATAAAGTATTCAAAATGAATTATAACTGCAATGAATATATGATGTTTGTGGATATCAGAATTATCATGAGGCTATCAACATTTTACAATAATTAAAGCTGTTATGGGCGGCACATATGAGCGGTAGAGTTGCTGCCTTACAGCTCCAGAGACCCGGGTTCGATCTTGACTACGGGTGCTATCTGGGTGGAGTTTGTATGTTCTCCCTGTGACTGTTTCTCTACAACCTATTCGCTCCGCCATACAAAGTTTACCTGAAATTATTGTATGACAACAGGGCGGACACATAGCTCTCATCATTTTCCACAAGGCCTTAGATGATCTGATCCAGCCAATAGTTGGACCATCAATCAATTCTCAATCAGCAGGAAGGTATCACAAAATGCTGGAGTAACTCAGCTGGTCAGGCAGCATCTCAGGAGAGAAGGAATGGGTGATGTTTCGGGTCGAGACCCTTCTTCAGACTGATGATCAGTTTCGTTTTTGTCAGGCCCATGTGCGCGAGACTTCATTGCGGCCATCATCCAAACATTTGGTTTAGTTTAGTTTATTGTCACATGTACCGAAGCACAGTGATAAGCTTTTGGTGCGTGCTAACCACTCAGTGGAAAGACTACACGTGATTATAATTGAGCCATCCATAGTGTACTGATACATGATAAAGGGAATAACGTTTAGAGCAAGATAAAGTCCAGAAAAGTCTGAATAAAGATAGTCCGAGGATCTCCAGTGAGATAGATAGCAGCTCAGAACCACTTGCTAGTTGTTGATAGGATCAGTTGCCTGATAACAGCTGGGGAGAAACTGTCCCTGAATCTGGAGGTGTGCATTTTCACACCTCGTGCCTAATGGGAGAGGGGAGAAGACAGAGTGGCCAGGGTGAGACTCGTGCTTGATTATGCTGGTGGCCTTGAAGAGGCAGCATGAAGTAAAAATGGAGCCAATGAAAGGGAGGTTAGTTTGTGTGATGGTCTGGGCTATGGACAAAAACTCTGAACTTCATGGTCCAAGCAGGAACCAAGGCAAAAAAATCTGTACCTGTTCCATCAATAACGTTCTGTGCAGTATAAGGTTACGAGAGATGTTTACACAGTATTCTATTCAATTTGCATAACTCTTCAAATAATGCAGCAGTTCAAATCTGCACACAATGCCAAACCAGGACAATGTTCAGGCACATTATATTTGTTGGAAAATCCCTATCTCCAACAATAAAGAGGCTACCATCTCCACTTGTGTTTCAAGGACACTATTATTACAAATCATCATGGTCACTATCATTCTGGGCACCACTGACCAGAAAGCTAAGTGACCCAGTCACATAAAAAGCTACAAGATGAATCTGCCACACATAATTAATCTCCTGACTCAAATCATTTCTGCAAGATACAAATCATGATGGATTGATGGAATGAATGTGATGGAATAGTTTCCAGGTGCCTAGATGAGTGCAGCTCTAACCACAGTTGGAACCCACCAGGATAATGTTACTTGCTTGACAGGCACCTGGTCCATTACCAATCACTGATGGTGTCTGCAATGTTTATCATCTAGAGTGCACTTCAGCACTTCACTGAAGCTTCTTTGATAACATCTCCCATATCCACAACCCTATTACCAACAGAAAAAGGTTAGCAAGGACATGGAGTCCACATGGAGTTCCTCTTGAATATAGAAACATACAAAAATAGGTGCAGAAGTAGGCCATTCGGCCCTTCGAGCCAGTACCGTCATTCAATATGATCATGGCTGATCATCTAAAATCAGTATGCTGTTCCTGCTTTTTCCCCATATCCCTTGATTCATTTAGCCCTAAGAGCAAAATCTAACTCTCTCTTGAAAACATCCAGTGATTATAGCATCCATATATTATAGCATTCCTTCATCTCTGCTGGGATTAAAATTCCCATTTAATCATTCTTTGGATCGGCCTTCAGCATAAAAAAGCTTTAAATTATCAAGTCAGCTATATCCATATAAAATATAATGTTCATTAAATTTTGAGGAAACAACGTCATATAAGGTAGCAAGATTTTTAAAATGGCTGGTAGCATGCAGAGTATGGCACAAGGTGCATGTAAGTTTAGTTCAACTTCATTTTACATAACAATGCAAATTTTTGAAAATTGTTTCTGCATACCCAACTGAGGAACAAAAACCTATCAGAATTTGAATTGCCATTAAAATGTTTTTCAAATTAACAGTTTATCAACATTGAAATGCTTGGCAATGTACTTTCATATTCTCTTAACATTTCATGGTTGAACATTTCAGAATTTGATAAGTGTCTGTTTTGATTTTGATAAGTGTCTGTTTCTCAGTTGGGTATGCAGAAACAATTTAAAATTTGCATTGTTATATAAAATGAAATAGAACTAAACTTACATGCACCTATTGTGATACTCTGTATGCTAGTAGCTCATTTAAAGAATCATGCTATCTTATACGATGTTGGTTCTTCAAAATTTAACATGACTATAATTTTTATTTAAATGACACTTGATATACTGGCATATATATATTTTTTAATCACATCACAGGGAAAGATCAAGATAATTTAAACCATCCCAAGCTTATTACCATAAGCACCTAGTGTGTCCAAGATGTGGTTCATTGCCTACCTGGTTGCTGAGAGTGAAGCATCCTCTTCGGGTACGTTTTACTGCGGGTTCTCTGCACATTCTGATCAGGGCGTGGAAGCTCAATGGACTGGTCTCTGTTTAGTTGAAATGCAGTCTTACCGCTGCTCAAAAACAAATTATTTTATTTTAATTTTTTCACATGTCTGCATATATGAGCATGTGAAATTATTATATTTGTACATTGGACTATTTATTATAGATAAATATTTTTTTACAAAATGTTAGAATGTCCATATGTATTCATACTATGAACTAACGTGGATTACTCACTTTTATTCGCTAACATGAAACATCACTTCCCCAACATGTCAATATATGCATGTTGGACTGAAATCAACGAAGAAGTCTAATTCTAGTAATGGTCCAATAAATTACTCTGCACAATTCTAGTCTTTTGTAATCAACTGGTATAGCAGTAAATTCAGTGCCAAACTTGTGCATTACTCAAGAGAGGCAAGAGTGTTTTATTGCTATATAACCCCAAATGGAACAATTAAATTCTTACTTGCAGCAGCAGCACATGTTGCAGCACTGAGGGAACCCCCAGGTTGAAAACAATACTGGTATGAAAAATATTTCATAGACTAATTTTAAAAGTTATTTACTGCTGCATGTCAGAATACTGGTGAAGGCAGATATATTGATATAATAGACAGGCATGATAATTGATTGATTACTGAATTTACAGAGAGCCTTGGGTAACATTTGGCTAACTGGAATATTTAATCGACCAGTACCTTTTAAGGTTATCAAGAGTTTAGGGACGTTCCAGGAATGGCATTTCTTCAGCCCACCCTTTGAGTCCATGCCACCACTCATCTTACTTGTCATGTTTTGAGCAAGCAAGGTAGGCCCTTTACCCCAGGTAAGAATATGTGGGGAATAACTGCACAACAATTACTTATGCTAGCAAGTACTGGTCTGAAGGTCTCTTAGAAGAATTGGTGAACTGTAACCAACCTCAAAGTGAGGTGCTGCAGCATTGCACCTCAATCTTTTTAAACCTACCTCAAATCCCCAACTAAAATTGTAATACAAATGTTAAATTGAAAGATAACTAAATATTGCAAATTCTCTCTTCACTGGTTTCAAATATTTTGTAATGATATTGACAAGCACAATCATTTTCACCCTGTTGGGTCAATGAAAGATTATTTAAACAATGTAAAAAATATGGAAAAAAGATAACTCTACCAGTACAAACACAGCATCCTTAATGATTCAAATTATCTGAGGCAGAGATTGTGCGATTATCAAAAATAGTTTGGATCTCTGTTTTGGGACTGAAAAAAATGTTGACAAAATAATTTCACTTAAAAATAAAACAAATAAATCCCAAAAATCAGTTACTATAAAATATTTAATGATATCACATAATTCCCTTTGACGATGTAAAGGGGATCTATTATAATTACTATTGTGGTTTTAAAATTCAGAGGGGTATTGATTTAAGTTGCGACTTCTTCAGGCCCAATGAGATTGCTCTACTCCATAAAAATATAATTTTCGAGACATGTTATTAAAGTTTAGGAATATATAATAAAGGATTATGAAACTACAACTTCTCTAAAGTGAAGGCAGAAGAATTCTATGTATATTCAACAGCATGAGATCAAATAGCAAGACCTACAATTCCATTACCAGAATCAGTATTCTTTAAAAAGAAGATAGACACAAAAAGCTGGAGTAACTCAGCGGGACAGGCAGCATCTCTGGAGAGAAGGAATGGGTGACATTTCGGGTTGAGACCCTTCTTCAGACTCGACCCGAAACATCACCCATTCCTTCTCTCCAGAGATGCTGCCTGTCCCGCTGAGTTACTTCAGCTTTTTGTGTCAATTTTCGCTTTAAACCAGTACCTGCAGTTCCTTCTTACACATTTCTTCAAAAAGAAATGAATTGATTAATTATGAATGAGGAAAAATAGTTTAGGAACAATAACGTTCTGTATTTAATTATTTCAAAATTTATATAATATATATATATAATAAAACATACATTACAGTCAGGAAAAAACCCCACAATCATTAACATCCACCAAAGCATCATTTAAAAATAAAAACAAAGATTGATTCAATGAAGGGATTTCTCTGAAGAACTTTTCTTTCCTTAAGCAAAAACAATTATTCAGTAAAATATAATTACCTGTATCGGTGTCTGTACCCTAGAGATCCCAACTTGCTAAGTTTTCGGGACATGGAATTTGAATACTCATCAGTTTCAGGCAATCTAATTAAATAAATTGGAAGAATATATGATTAAGACATTAGCAGATGACATATAATGTCAATACTACATTGTGAGGTGATGTCTGAAATGAATATTTTGCATGTGCTGCACACCTTGAAAAGTCATGAAGCAAGGTCAAGTTCAGACTTGACAATGAACAGCAATTTTGCAATCTTAAACAGTCACTATCTAGAATTCTTTGGGGTTAAGACCCTTGTCATTGCAAATATATATGTTTCTATAAGATCCCCTCTCATCCTAAATTTCAGTAAATACAAGCCCAGTCTTTCCAAACTTTCCTCATATGTAGTCCGCCATGCCGGGGATTAACCTCGTGAACCTACGCTGCACTGCCTCAATAGCAAGGATGTCCTTCTTCAAATTAGGAGACCAAAACTGCACACAATACTCCAGATGTAGTCTCACCAGGGCCCTATATAACTGCAGAAGGACCTCTTAACGCCCTCAATTGTACTAAAATCCTCTCGTTATGAAGGCCAATGTGCCATTAGCTTTCTTCATTGCCTGCTGAACCTGCATGTTTACTTTCAGTGACTGGTGTACAAGGACACCCAGGTCTCGTTGCACTTCCCTTTTTCCTAATCTGACACCATTGAGATAATAATCTGTCTCCTTGTTCTTGCCGCCAGTGGATAACCTCACATTTATCTACATTATACTGCATCTGCCATGCATCTGCCCACTCACTTAACATGTCCAAGTCTTTCTGCAACCTCCTAGCATCCTCTTCGCAGTTCACACTGCCACCCAGCTTTGTGTCATCTGCAAATTTGCTGGTGTTACTTTTAATACCATCATCTAAATCATTAATATATATTGTATATAGTTGCGGCCCCAGCATCGAGCCTTGCAGCACTCCACTCGCCACTGCCTCCCATTCTGATAGGGACCCATTTATTACTACTCTTTGTTTCCTGTCTGCCAACCAATTCTCTATTCATGTCAATACCCTACCCCCAATACCATGTGCTCTAATTTTGTGCACTAATCTCCTTCGTGGGACCTTATCAAAGGCTTTCTGAAAGTCCAGATACACTACATGTACACTTCATTCTGTACATGTACCCCTCATTCTGATTGCAGGAAAAGGAATTATTCCTATTCCAATTTGTCACATTAAGAGCATTTCATAGGTCATACGATCATATGACTTATGAAATGGGCCATTCGGCTACTCCGCCATTCAATCATGGCTGATTTATCTCTCCCTCCTAACCCCATTCTCCTGCCTTCTCCCCATAACCACCGTCGCCTGCATTTAGAGAATCTAGATTACTCTTGAACTAGCGAACACCAAGTGCCAACATTCTTTTGTAGAGCCCTTATCAGGTGACACAGGAAGTCTATACGGCCATTAATTGTGTTTATTGGAGAAATTATGGACCATTAATTCAGCGGCATGTACTGCCAATCCACAGACTTGTGTTCAAATATGATCATGGCAGATAGGGACTTTAAATTCAATCAATAAAGAAAAATAGGAATATATTGAAAGAAAACAAAATAGAGCATATTTATAGAGGATAACTATGAAGGATTACCCTTCATGTAACGTTCACTATGGTATCACTGAATTCTCATGAAAACGTCAATTAACTCATTAATACTCTGTATGGGGTGTTTGCAACACTTCAGTTGCACCATGACTTTTACTTTTGGCTTTTAACTGCATGAAATGGCCAAGCAAATAATTTCATGGACATTAAATGTCATCAATGGCCATGATCTTTGGGGAACGAAGGGGGATGGAACAGTGAGGGAGAAAATATGCCTGCGTGAGGACGGATTAGGTGCCGAGGAAATTGAAAGAGAGACGGGATTGGGGTAGGGACAATGAGCGAGTGGCTTAAGGAAGCATGAACTGTCTATATGAGTGTGAGTGCTGCCCATATACATGTGTGTGCTAAGAAAGTCCAGCAAAACTTGATCTTTGATCATTTTGGATTTCCTTGTCACAGTGCCATTCTTTTTTTTTTTTTTTTTTTTTTTTGAAAAGCATATGTACAAATAGAAATTAAAAAACACATTTGTTACAAAGTTCTTACATAGCTTCAATTTTTAAATTTTTGAAGAGAGAAAGTAAAAATTAAAAAAAACTATAAACTTGGGGAGAGAGAATAAGAGGGTTAAAAAAAAAAAAGATCTAACAATAAAAATTAAAGGGAGTAGATCCGGGAGACAATAACCACAGTTGTACATCCAACCCCTAACTCAAGTTTCAACTTTTAATATAAATTTTTTATTTTAGTCCTGTGCCAAACCCATTTACTTTTCTAAAAATTCAATAAATGGAGACCATATTTTAAAAAATAACTCAGGTTTGTCGATTAAGGCAAACCTTATTTTTTCCAAATGCAGGGTCTCTGTCATTTCCGTAGTCCACATTTTAATTGTGGGGGTTGTTGTTTTTTTCCAAAATTTAAGTATTAATTTTTTCGCAGTTATTAGACTGTAATCAAGAAAATGTACCTGACTTGCTGTAAAATTTGTAGTATATTCTGATAATCCTAATATAATTAATTTTGGATCCATATCTAATTTTTTATTAATAACTTTAGAAACTATTTAAAAAATCTCCAACCAGAAGTTTTGCATTTTTATACAAGTTACGAAAATATGAGTTAAATTAGCTTCTTGAAATTGACATTTATCACAAATAGGAGAGATACTAGGAAAAATCCTATTTAATTTCGTCTTCGAATAATGTAATCTATGTATTATTTTAAATTGTATTAAGGAATGTCTAGTATTCAATGAACATTGATGTATATGTTGTAAACTTTCATCCCATATATCTTGCCTTATAAATTGATTCAATTCGTCCTCCCATGCTCGTCTATAAGATTCTGATGACGGAATGTCAGTGTCAAGGAGAGTATTGTAAATAAAGGATATTAATTTATTTGAATTATAATGTCGATTCAGGCATACATCAAGTGTTTCTGGACCTCTAAACTTATATTCTTGCATGTGTGATTTTACATAATCTCTAAGTTGTAAATATCTAAAATAATTATTAACATGTAATCCGTACTTCTGCTGTAAATCCTGAAAAGAAAGAAAAGTTCCCTTATGATAAAGATCTCCCACCCTTTTAATTCCATAACTTTTCCATTGAGCAAAGCCTCTATCTAAGACAGACGGTTTAAAAGAAGGATTATTCGCAATAGGAAGGAAAACAGATAATTTACTCAATTTTAACGTAAGCTTTAATTGTTTCCAGGTACGGATAACACTATGTATAATGGGATTACCTCCATATGTTTTTTTATTTAAATTTATTGGAGCTAAGAGGATCGCACCAATATCAAATGGTAAACAATCCTCTTTCTCCATCTTTAACCAATCCGGTTGTTGATCAGAATCATCCAACCAGCAGGTTATATTTTTAATATTAACCGCCCAATAATAAAATAAAAAATTAGGTAAAGCAATTCCTCCATTAATTTTAGACTTACATAGATGTCTTTTATTTATTCTATGAGTCTTATAGTCCCAAATAAAATTAGTAACAATTGAATCAATTTAAAAAAAAAACTTTTTTGGAAGATAGATCGGAATTGCTTGAAATAAATATAGTAGCTGTGGAAGAAAGATCATCTTTATAGCATTACTACGACCAACTAATGATATAGGAAGTGTTTTCCAAAATTGGATATTTCTGTGTAATTTAGTGAGTAAAGGAGGAAAATTTAATTTAAATAAAGAAGTATATTTCCTAGTCACGTAAATTCCAAGATATTTAAACTTTTCATAGGCAATTTTAAAAGGAAATTGTTGAAGTATGGCCGGATTATGCTCCATTATTGGCATAATTTCACTTTTGTACCAGTTAATTCTATAACCTGAAAATGAACCAAATTGAGTTATGAGATTTAATAAATTCGGAATGCTAATTTCTGGCTTTGTAATATATATTAATACATCATCCGCATATAAAGAAATTTTATTGGTTGTATGTTTAGTGTTATAGCCATGAATATCTGAATTTGATCTAATACTCTCAGCAAGTGGTTCTATAATAAGGGCAAATAGAAGCGGTGATAGTGGACATCCTTGTCTACAACCCCTAGATAAATGAAATTTAGATGACAGCATTGATTAGTTAATATTCTAGCTGTTGGGGATGTATATAAAAGTTTCACCCATGAACAAAAATTTTCACCTAGTTGAAATTTTTCCATCACTGAGAAAAGGTAGGGCCATTCTACTTGGTCAAATGCTTTTTCAGCATCTAGCGAAATGATTGCTAAATCTTCATTTAATAGTCTATTTGAATAAATTATATTGAACAAGCATCTCAAGTTGAAAAATGAATATCGTTTGGCTATAAAGCCTGATTGATCGGGGTGTATCAATTTATCTATAACTAGACTTAATCTCTGAGCTAAGATTTTAGCTAATATCTTCTGATCAGTATTTAAAAGAGCTATCGCCCTATACGAACCAGGGTCTTCAGAATCCTTATCTTTTTTAGGAATAAGGATTATTGTTGATTCAGTCAGAGTTTGTGGTAATCTCTGTTGTTCAAAGGCGTGACTATGTACAGTTTGCAAACGTGGAGAGATCAAATCACTGAATTTTTTATAAAATTCATTATTTAAGCCATCAGGGCCAGGAGTCTTCCCATTTTTCATGGATTTAATAGTCTCTTCAACGTCTTTCATAGTTATTTCTGCGCCCAGTAAATTTCTATCACTCACATTCAAACCAGGAAGGTTACATTCCTGCAAAAAGTTTTGCATCTGCGCAGAACTATCTGTTATTTTTGATGAATATAATGATTGATAAAATTGCAAAAATCTCTGATTAATATCCTTAGGTAATTTAAGCAAATCTCCATTTTCTGATCTAATTTTATGAATTGTAGAATCATCTTTTAATTTACGGAGTTGACGTGCTAGCAATTTCTGTGGTTTATCTCCAAATTCAAAATGTTTTTGTTTAGTATATTGAAAAAGCCTTAAAATATGAGCTGAGAGAATATAATTTAACTTATATTTGAGAGCTGCAATTTTATTATGTATTTCAATAGAGGGAGCGATGGCATTTGTTATGTCTAACTGTTTTATCTGACTTTCTAGGTCATGTTGTTCAGTCCGCTTCTTCTTATTTTGAGACGCTTGAAAAGCAATAATACATCCTCTCACAAACGCTTTAAATGTTTCCCAAAGCAGAGACGCAGGTGTTTCAGGAAGGTCATTTGCGTAAAAAAAAGTTTCAAATTGCGATTTAAGATAGTCATAACATGCTTTTTCATTTAAGATTTGCGGATTAAATCTCCAATTAGTCTGTTTCCCCGTTACTCCTTGGAGTTTTACCCTAAATGTTAAAGGGGCATGATCGGATATAATAATATTATGATATTTTGAATTATACGTATAAGGAATAAGTTTGGAGTCCACCAAGAAATAGTCAATTCTTGAATAAGTTTTATGCACTGGTGAATAAAATGAATACTCTCGGCCTGAAGGATTATCAATCCTCCAAACATCTTTTATATTTGCACTATTTATATAAGAGTTTAATAATTCACACGACTTGGATTTTGTTTTCCTTTGAGTTGAAGATCTATCCAAATAAGGATCTAATGTACAATTTAAATCTCCTCCAATTATCAAGTTATATTGTCCAAATTCTGGAATGGTATTAAATATTTTTAAAAAAAATAACGGATTATCAAAATTTGGTGCATAGACATTCACCAATATCAATTTTGTAGAATATAGTTCTCCCACTAATATAACATATCTACCTTCAGTGTCGACTATAGAGGAAGTATGTATAAATGGTATACCCTTACGAATTAAAATGGCAACACCTCTTGATTTAAAGGGAAACGATGAGTGAAATACTTTATCAATCCATTTACCTTTCAGTCTATTATGTGCTACATTTTTTAGATGAGTTTCCTGAAGGAACATTATATCTGCATCAATAGATTTTAAATGTGAAAGTACTTTACCTCTTTTAATTGGTTCATTAACACCCTTGACATTCCAACTACAAAATGTAATACCTTTACCCCCTGTTTTCCTAATAGAATCTTGCATCTTAACCGATAGTCTATAATAAAGCAAATGGTCTGGCACCCGAACTACAACATTTTTCTTGAATGAAGGGTGGATGATCTTTTGTACTACGTAGAGTGTTTCCCGGAAATATCTCCCAAAAGTATATAAATTCTGAAAAATGACATAGTAATAAAAGTTAAATCTAAAAAAAAAATCAATATATAAAAGGTTAAAAGAGTGCAGGAAAGAAGAAGAAACAACTAAAACTACAACTACAATTAGTGCAGTTAGTGTTAGCCATTCTTTGCCCTATTAGGACCATTTTGTGTACAACAGAAACTCCATAAAAAACAATTGTGCATAGATATTTTCCAAATCACAAAATACTGGAGGGGATACTGTGTAAATCTTTAAGTCTACTTTCAACCATGAAAAGTTATCCAGAGTCTTTGGACAGTACACGGCCACCAGAAAGTACACCGATCAGTCAAAACATTATGACCACCTGCCTAATATGCTGTTGGTCCTCCATGTGCCGCCAAAACAGCGCCGACCCACCGAGGCATGGACTCTACAAGACCCCTGAAGGTGTCATGTGGTATTTGGCACCAAAACATTAGCAGCAGATCCTTCAAGTCCTGTGAGTTGCAAGGTGGAGCCACCGTAGATTGGACTTGTCGATCCAGCACATCCCACATTTGCTCAATCAGATTGAGATCTGGAGAATTTGGACGCCAGGGCAACACCGTGAACACTTCATCATGTTCCTCAAACCATTCCCGAAAAATGTGTGCAGTGTGGCAGGGCGCATTATCCTGCTGAAAGAGGCCACTGCCATCATCGAATACCATTGCCATGAAGGGGGGTACCTGGTCTGCGACGATGGTTAGGTAGGTGACATGTGCCAAATTGACGTCCACATGAATGGCCGGACCCAGGGTTTCCCAACAGAACGTTGCCCAGAGCATCACACTCCCTCCACCGGCTTGTCGTCTTCCCAGTCGGTTCGGACCAGAGGGGATATCCTTCATTGTCCTCGCGCATCGATGAACCTTGGGCATCCAACACCCTGTCGCCGGTTTGTGGTTTGTTCCTCCTCGGACCACTGTCGGTAGGTACTCACCACTGCTGAGCGGGAGCACCCCACAAGCCTTACTGTTTCAGAGATGCTCTGATCCAGTCGTCTGGCCATAACAATTTGGCCCTTGTCAAAGTTGCTCAGGTCTTTACTCCTGCCCATTTCTCCTGCATCCAACACATCAACTTCAAGAACTGACTATTCACTTGCTGTCTAATATATCCCACACCTTGACAAGTGCCATTGTAACAAGATAATCAATGTTATTCATTTCGCCTGTCAGTGGTCATAATGTTTTGGCTGATCGGTGTATAATGTCCATTTTAACATTTTGCAAAATGAGACCCCTTGCATTAACTTGCATGAATTTACAGTGTACATTTTCTTTTTGTTACTTTTCATCAATTATAATCTGAACACAAATTAGCTAATGCCAATGTTGTAACACTTGGTCACTACATACATTTTCTCACAGAAATTAAGACATGTGCATTTCAGATCAGGAGCAATGGAATATAATGATACATACCTGAAAAATGTATGATATTCAACACAACACTTCCATAGATGCTTACAGGCTGCTTTATTGGGTACCTCAAAGAAGTATGACGTTTCAGAGCACTACAAATAGAAAAAAATTATAAAGTGAAATTCAGATTTGTGATGTTTCATATGTATCATACATATGGTAATGAGAGATAAGCAGATCCCCACTGTTAAAGTGACTCCCAATGGAAAACTTTTAAGTCCTTTCTTGTACGTTTCTTTCTCCCATCTTATGTAGACAACGATTCTGATCATGCATTCCTCAAAGAACATCACAAATTATCTGATCCTTATTTTTTCTCTTACGTTGCTGACATTTTCTTCGCTTCCCTTCTTTATGAATCATAGGCAAAGACTATTCATCTCTTATTCAAAGACCCAAAGTGCTGCAGTAACAAGTGCTGCACTACCACCAGGTGGCGCCTATACGATGGCAGCCTCGCCAACAGTCTGTCTCATCCTTTTCTTCTTTTGTTGTTTTTAGTCTGTTGTTAAATGTATGTTTTAGTGCATGTAGGGGGTGGGGTAAACTTTTTAAAATCTCTTTCCTCGACAATATCGTATTCTGTATCGTATCTCCGTCCGCACTGCGGCCTAACATTGTGGAGCCGGCGGTCCCCTTGCTGGGGATCAACTTCGGGAGCTCCAACCGCGGGAGCCTGCGGACAACATCGTAGAGCTTGCGATCCCTGTCAATGATCGACTTCGGGAGCTCCAACCGCAGGAGCTACGACCGCCTCAATCACGGGAGCTTCGAATGCCCTGATGTGGGGGCTTCGATCGCCCCGACTGCGGATGGTTGGACTGCCCTGACTGCGGGAGAAAAGGAGGAAAGAGATAATACATTATTGCCTTCCATCACAGTGCGCTGTGGTGGATGTTTATGTTAATTTTTATGTAGTTGTGTGTTTTGTTGCATTTTTGGTATGACTGTATGGCAAATAAAATTATTTGTATGTTTTTACATACTTGGCTAATAAATTAATTACAATTACAATTACAAGTGGGCCAGCCAGCAACTCTGGAGGACATGAATAGGTAACGTTTAGAGTTGGGACTCTTCTTTAGACTCAAGGCCCCGCTTCGGGTTGGAACCCTTCTTCATTCTCCAGTTTTGTTGAGATTTTATATCCAAAACACTGAAGGATAAACAGAATCTGGTTTTGCTTATTTTACGTAAATATCACCATTCCTTTGTGGTGCTTTGTCTAAATCCTGGAACTACCTACAAACAATGCTCCTGCAGTAGCTCAAAAGGGTAGCTATCATTTCAAGGGCATTGGGGATGGGCAATAAATGTTGGGCACACAGACCATCCCCACATCACAAAGAATTAAGTAAATCACGAAAAATCAAATACAATGTAATTTTCGGGATTGAAAAAGGGAATAACAAATAAAAAAGACAAGGATGAGACTTAATTTTTGGGGGCCAATGTACCTGGAGGAACTCAATGTATGGCAGCATTTGTGGAGGGAAGTGGTCAGTGGATGTTTGTGTCAAGATCTTCCTTTGGACTTTCCATAACTTTGTTTTTCTGGACTTAGTTTAAGGACAAAATTTAACCTTAAGCCTTCAAATTTGGTCATGCTTCAAGGCGCACAAATTTCTACCAAAATACTTAAATGTTATAGTTTCTGATGATTATAGATTCACTGTATGTTTTCAGCTATCTTTATTTTACTTCAAAATAGCCAAGAAGTTCTTCTGCTCTTAATTAGATGCACTAAGTTTGTAGTGAATTGGTTAACTGCACCTATTCATCACAATGCCACTCGTGCCTAGTTTTGAATTGCACTCCACATTTCTGGCATTTAGTTTTCCCAGAGGTTATGGGGTAAGCACTTGTCAGTAAATCTATACTGCACACGTGATTATTAAAGATCATCTGAAACCAAAGTCATTTTAACTGATTTGAAAAGAATTGGCAGCAAGGTACATAAAAATGAAAACAGAATGAACATAAATAATCGTTACATCCTGGTAGACAATTTCGAAAGAAGAAGGAATGTTCTGGTACAAAAGAATTACCCACATTCTGCTGAGGTGACATTAGGAAGAGGCATTCTATGCCAGCCGTAATCCCCAAGGAGCAAGAATCAATTCCACAAAGTTTCATGTCAGTGTACTGATCATTAGGTCATAAGGAATAGGACTAGAATTAGGGCATTCGGCCCATCAAGTTTATTCCGCCATTCAATCATGGCTGAACTATCTCTCCCTCCTAACCCCATTTCATTCCTTCCCCCATAACCTCTGACAACCGTACTGCACAGGTATACGATGCAGGACTGTGCTGCCTGTGATGCACGACTGCATCTTACATTCAAACAAAACTATTCCAATGCATCAACCAAAAATGTGCAGCCCTCTCAGAATGACAGTACCCGAGCTCCTCCCAGCAGCAGAGCAAAAACGCCTTATTGCCAGCTAATCCAGATTGCTGCCATTCATGTTGAGAATATGTAGTTCTGAATTTGGCCTTTAAGCCCAGAGCTGTTCCAACACAACATAAGTAGTTGTATTCTGCCAACTTTGAATAAAAACTAATTTGGTACAATTAATGTTTTGCTCCAGTGCTATACTGAAATGGGTCTGGGTAATCATGCTGCTAGATAGAAGGCAGTTTTTGCCAGGGTCATTACAAAGACTTTGCACATGCAAGACAAATGTAATTCTCACAGACAATCATTCAGATATTCATAAATGGGGTTTTTTAACTCATCATATGTTAGTCATTTTACTGGGTAAAATGATTTTTTTTAAACTGATAAAGAATTTGCTTTGAACATTCATCCTTTCTGTTTGGACTTACTTTATTATTTCTCCTGTGAAATTATTGCATAATGTTACATGTTCTCTGAAGTATTTCAGAATTATAAAATATAATAAACACATTCCCACAACAATGTATTTGATTGATACGTTTTTTATCCCCAGGTCTCTCTGGTTTATCAAATGCATGAAAAGCAAAGTTCACTGAAAGCCTATCCCAAAAATAACCCAAAATGGCTCTAGGTTTTCTATGTTGAATACTATTAGCAGATTGATTGATCACCCATTCACACACAGTGGCTTCATAACTAGGTCGTTATCTGTCTTGTGATGTTTTATGAGTTCAAGATAAAATTAATTAACGTTGTTTTATCTTTCCAGTCAAATGGCTGCGTTTACTATTCAAAGTCAAAGAACAATGCAATGGAGTCGGTGGCCCCAGGATACATTTGAGCTCTGTACTATAAATCAGAGCTTTGAATTAACATTTTTGTCTGACAGGAGAAACATGAGGAACAATACAGCTTTTTTTCCTCATCTAGGGCTAGGTTTACGCTTTCCCAGCATGCCACTTTCTAAGTTAATAGTGCACACATTATTTTCCCTAATTAATAAATTCTGGGATTTCAATAAAAAACCTTTGTAATACAGTTGTGGTTAGTTGTGCTAATGTGTCATAATAACAAGGAAGTACTGGGTTTGAAATACTTGGTGCAAAATGAAAATAACAAAATTTCTAGGATAATAGAAGATTTACGAGAATGTTGCCAGCACTCGAGGGCATAAGCTCTAGGGAGAGATTGGGCAGGCTGGGACTTTATTCCTTTGCGTGCAGAAAGCTAAGGGGTGATCTTAGAGTGGTGTATAAAATCATGAAAGGAATAGATAGAGTGAATGAACATAGTTTTTTCCCAGGGTAGTGGAATTAAAAACTAGAGGGCATAGGTTTAAAGTGAGGAGGGAAAGATATAATAGGAACCTGAGGGATTGAGCTGCCAGAGGATGTAATTGAGGCAGGTACAATAACGACATTTAAAATTTGGACTTTTCCAAAAAGCAGCAGCCTAAATGGGGCAAGGTGGTCAGCAGGGACAAGTTGGGCTGATGGGCCTGTTTCCGTGCTATATGGCTCTACATCAATTGCAGGCAAATAGTGACTATCATCACTGTAATACCAATAACCTGTTTATTAATGCACCAGCAGAGTCATAGAGATGGAAACAGAAATGCTATCAGCATAAGAGTGGATAAAACATTAATTCTCCATAGAACACGATTTCACAAGACCAGTAATATCTTGCAGACCCTACAAGAGAGCAAACTGGCCTTAGGTGACAGTAGTCTGAGCTCTCGATGCAGTCTCCATACTAATAGAAGCTGATAATGCTGCAATTGAAGCTTACGTCTATCAGCTTTTTGTTTCCTCGCTAGATTCATAAGTGATAAAACAGAGAACACAGAACAGCACAGGAACATGATGTTTGTGCCAACCATGATATCAAATTAAACTAACCCCAAGGACACAAGGTGTTGGAGTAACTGCACATGGATAGGTGATGTTTTGGCTCATCTAACCCTATCTGTCTGCACCTGATTGATATTCTTTCAATCCCTGCATGTTCATATGATATTGGCAATGTATCTAGAACAAACAGGTTTCAAACTCTCTGCAAAGCCCTATCCCACAATGGTGTTGGATTCCTCCATAGTCTTTAGCACTAGGCACAAACGTTCTGGTCAGCTTTCATAAATACCAATCATTTCATTGTACACATACATCAGCTTACGGAGGTGATCAGCGAAACGATCGCTGAGCCTGCAGTTGGTCTCGCCTCCGCTCAGTCTGCCTAAACCTGCCTGATCTCCTGGTTGCTAAACACTTTAACTCCCACTCCTATTTCCCCATAATGACCTTTCTGTCCTGGGCCTCCTCTACTGTCAGAGTGAGGCCCAGCACAAATTGGAGAAACAGCACCTCATATTTTGCTTGGGCAGCTTACACCCCAGCGGTATGAATACTGACTTCTCTAACTTCAAGTCACCCATGCTATCCCTCTCTCTCTATCCCTCACCCTTTCTAGTTCTCTGACCTGTCTGACTGTCCCCCTGATTAAATTTTATCTCTGTATGCTTTGTTGTCACCTTCTCCGAGCTAACAAAATTCTACATTTTCCTTGATCCACATCTCCTTTGATGTCTCATTTTCACACCTTCCTTTCCTTATCTCTGTGTCTCCCTCTCCCCTGACACTACTCCTGGCTGATCCACTATTCCTTCACCATCCACTCAGGCAGTGCTTTTTAGATTACTAACACCCTTTGGGTGAAAAAGTTCTTCCTCAGTTGCCCTCAAAGCCTCTTATGCCTGAAGTTAAACAGATGACTTCTGGTTTTAGATACCTCTGCAATGGGGAATGGTTTCCTTCAATCTACTTCATGGCCTTTATATTTTTGTGCATCTAATTGGCACCCTCTCTCACCCATCTCTGTTCAAGGAAAACAAACTGGGCTTAACCAGTCTCCCATCATAGCTGAAAGGCTACATCCCAGGCACTGATGAATCTCCTCTGCAATCTATCCAGTGCAATCACATTTTCTTACAGTGTGACAACCATAACTACACATTGCATTCCAAATGTGGCTTAACTATTGTCTTATATGATAAGCATGGGAGGGGAACCACAGGCAGAGATTCCCAGCAGAAATATTGTATCAACAACATCTAGCTTATTGCACATAACACATATGAAAACAAAAATGTACATAATTTAGCGGTTCAACGGAACTGAAGTCACCTTTGAAATGACCTTGCTGGTTTTCGACTGGGAATGTCTAAATCTCACCATTTTCATCCCGAATAAGAGCTCCTTTTTCCATTTCAACGTCTTTGGGCAGGGAACAAATTATTTTATTTTGTTGAAAATTGAACTTGCCAAACTTTAATAAACAATTGTGGTTCACAATGAGGAAGTAGATACAGGATTTTGCTGCAAATATTTAATTGTAAAACTTACTGGGGAAGTCAACCACAACCTAAAATAATCAAGAATTGAAAACCTGTTGCCAATTCTTCATATTTAATGCTGTTTAATGCATCTTTATCTCATCGTTTATCATGAACACTCCTTTACAATAATCTCCTTTAAGAATTTTGTAGCATTTTAATGGAAAATAAATTTAAGAGGTAACTGAAAACAACAAATGTTACATATTTCACTTTTGTTATTTAGTATGAAGATTTGTTAACAGTAATAAATATGTGATTTCCACAATTTAAAGTTCAATCCTACGTCTCTTTAATCCAGAATAAAATCTAGGTGCATGAACATATTTGAAATACAGTGGTTTGCAAACATGACCACATTTTTCAGACAAGGCAGATAGGAAGCCCAAGCTAATTTCCATTCAAAAATTCTCTGGCTGAAAGTCAAAAAATGTCTTGGAGCGGCACTCTCGGACTGCACCTTATTAAAAAATGCACATTGTTGAAATTTACTTCCTGATAATGAATTCAGTAGATCAAAGGCCACTAATTACTCACTTCATTGCCATCTTTTCTTACTTTCTGATAATTGACTTCCTAGGTCTTGCTTATATCCCCTCTCCTGTTCTCTAATTTCCAATTCCCAGCCTTGATTCACTGCAATCCCCCTTTTTGGCTTTATCGTTATTTGTCGGTCTCATGTTTCACATTGTTTATAGCTCTCCTTACCCACTCACCAAATCCTTGTTTCCTAACTCACAAACATATTTCTTCACTAACCTGAATCTGGCAGTGGTCCATTCTTGGTTGACACTATGTTAGTTGACTGTTGACTGCAAGCCTACAAGATTGAAACAAGACTAAAGGCTAAATTTTATGTCTTCCCATTCTAGTGCTGCAAAATCACTGGATGGATGAGAAAATCAATATCAGAGTCCTCTCCCAGATACGCTAAGAAGAAATCCAATGTCCTCAGTGACTCCTGAGAACAAATTGCTCATTCACTCAAAGTGGAAAAGAAACATTCAGGATGGTTTTGAAAATATTGAGGAAATGGATCAGAACATAGTGCAGTCAAGCAAAATCAGTGGAAGGAGTACACCTCATCATAAGCCTCAAAATTGCCTGCTCAATTAGCTACTAAGTTGGTTATGGCGCATATCAACTCCTACTACTGCAAGAACCTGGACCCACTATAGCCACAAAAGATAAATGGGGGATGCAATCTTGTTAGCTTTCCACACTGTACTGGACCACTTGGACAATAAAAACACATACATCAGCATAGATTACAGCTCAGCATTCAACACCATCATTCCCTCCAAACATATTATCAAGTTCAGGAAACTGGGTCTCTGTGCATCCCTTTGCAACTGGATCCGTGACCTTCTCATCAACAGAACACAATTGATATGAATTGACAACAACACTTCCTCCTTGATAACCATTGGCATTGGGGCGCCTCTAGGCTGTGTGCTCAGTCGCCTGTTCTACTCACTCCACACCCATGACGTTGTAGCCAGACGCAGTTCCCAACTCCATCTTTAAAATCACCACTGTTGTTGGATGAATTACAAATAATGAAGAGTCAGAGTCTCGGAGGGAGATTGATTGTCTGATTGAATGGTGCCAGAACAACGGCATCAATAAAATTGGGCAGGCATATGTCTGAAGATCTGTCCTAGACCCAGCACATTGATGCATCATAAAGAAAGCCCTTCAAAGCCTCTATTTTCTGAGAAGATTGAAACGATTCCATATGTCGACAAATGCTCTCTTGAACTTCGACGTGTATGACAGACAACTTATTGACTGGTTGCATCATGGCCTGGTTCGGCAACTCGAAGGTCCATGAACAAACAAGATTACAAAAAGTGGTGAACATTGCCCAGCCCATCACGGGTACTAACCTCCCCACCATCAAAAGGATCTATAAGAGGCACAGTCTCACAAAAGCTGCCAACATCATCAACGACCCACACCACCCTGGCAACGATCTCATTACTTCCCAACGACCACTACAAACACCAAATAAATTCCGAACTACGAACGGCTTTGGTAGTACTAGGGACTTTGAACTTTGTTTTGTTTTTTGCACTATATTGGGTTTTTTAAAAAACAATTATTGAACTATTTTTATGTTTGTTTATCGTGTTATCTATTGAGTACTATGATAATAAAACACTCTTGACTCTCTCGGACTAAACATGGGCTAATATATGCACTTAAAGGAGTTATGATTTCGGCCCTGGGACTTTCCATCGCCCGGTGGGGGCTTCAAAAGTCGGGAGCCTCGATCGCCTCGTGGCACCACGGGAGAAGAATGAGGAGGAGATAAGACTTTTCTTTGCCTTCCATCACAGTGAGGGTGTGCCTGGAGCAATCACTGTGATGGCTGTTTGTGTTAAAAATTGTAATTGTGTGTCTTGTATTCTTTATTGTCTACTGCCGGACCCTGACGTGAGAGGACGCTGGCGCTATTTGTTCGCCGCTTCTCCGTCAGGACAGTTCGTTTGTTTGTTTTTATGTCTTGACTGTTTTTGTAAAGCGTCTTTGAGCATTTGGAAAAGCGCTATATAAAATAAATGTTTATTATTATATTATTATTCTCCAATCAAGTGTTGCGAACCAGGAATAGTGCATATAGGGAGCTCAAAATATCATATCTCTACTGGCTCTACTACCACATCTGTTTGTTTTTGTGGCCAGGAATGAAATACTATGGAATTATGTCCTATTGTGAGATTGTATGATCAATTTTGAAAATTGACTTTTAGCATGGTAAAGTGACTAATTGTGCTATTCAAATTAAATGTTATATTGGGAGCAGATAAACATTGTTACATCATGAATTTTGGTTTCACATTGAACACATTCAAGACATAAAAGAGAGCTTTTTCGATGTTAACCAAAATACAAGGAAGAAATGACTCCAAGATTATGGATTTAGATGATCAATGACAGGTGGAGACTCAGATGATCCATATACATCGATCTGGACTTGTTAGATTAAATGGCCTCTTTCTGTGATATATGTAGAAATTATTAACAGTTCCTACTCAATGGCATAACATTTAATTTAAACGATAAATAATACATTTATAGAGATGTTAAGGACTGATGTCAAGGGAAGTGTGAAAATGATTGTGGTGTTAAACTTACATCTTTGCCCAGAACCTTTAGCTCAAACTGGGTTTCTCTGAAGTTCACCTTGGTAATTCTTGGCCTGTTATCAAACAGAAAGTCTTTTAACTTAAAATGAAAAGGAAGGATATAAGAAAACAACAACGGATTTACAATATAAGTCACCTACCAGAAATACTTTCCAACTTGAATTTTATTCTTGTAGACAACAACTCCGACTGGTGTTAAACCTAAAAAATATTCAGTTTGGTTTTCCCCCTGAAATTCAATTAGAGATTTCATTTGCAGGTGTTACTGAAAAATATTCATATTAGCTGTGATTTTGTTTTTGTTAGATATTTTATTTCTGTTACTTTCTTACTTATGCACTTTTTCAGTAATCAGTATTTATATATTTATGTATTTATATATAACCACACCTGTCCAAGTTAAAAATTTCAAAGAATGAAAGGAATCTCCTTGAAACACAAAATTCTCACAGGGTTTGAAAGGCAGAATGCAGAGAGCATGTTTCCTCTGGCACAGGTCGAGATCCAGGAGTAATGTTCTCAAGGCCAAGTCAATGGATATTTTTAAGGCATAGATAGATTCTTGATTAGTACTGGTCATGTGTTCAGGAGAAGGCAGGAGAATGGGGTTGAGTTTGGAAGATGGATCAGCCATGATTGAATGGCGGAGTAGCCTTGATGGGCCAAATGGCCTAATTCTGCTCCAATCACTTTTGAACATAAGACATGATGAGCAGACATTTCTTATTTCAAAGTGGAGTGAACATGTGGAATTCTCCTCCAAAGAAGACTGTGAAGACCAAGGCACGGAATAGATTGAATAGAGGGTGATAGACTATTTTCAAAGCACAAAAGGCATAAAGAGTATATGAACAGAGTGGACATACAGTATTGAGATAGAAGATCAGTGATGATTATACTGACTCACCTTCTGACTTCCAAAAGCTATCCATCATCTAGAAGGTACAGGTCAGGAACATGATGAAATATTATCCACATGTCTGGATAAGAGCACTTTGAAAACTCAAGAGACTTAGCACTATCCAGGACAAATGTCCTCATTTGACTGGTGGCCCATCCACCATCCTGAATATTTATTCCCTTTAATACTAAGGCATCATAGCTACAAAGTGCAACATCTATAAAGCGCACTACAGTACATCCATAAATCTTGACATCGCCTCTTAAATCCTCAGCTTCAAACATGAAGAAAAACAACAATAGCAGGCCCATGGAAACAGTACCATGTGTAAGTTCTCCGCAAAGTGGCACATAGTTCTGACATAAATATATCACATCCGCCATCATCGCTGGGTTTAATTTATGGAAATTCCTCCCTCACAGCACTGTGGGAATACCCTCAGCAGAGCATGGAGAGTTTCTAGTTCTAGAAGGCAGCTCTCCAGCACCTTCCCAAGGATATGAATTGCTGGTCTTGCCTGTGACACCCAAAAATAGGTATTTGATATCTTAAATATAAATATTTTGATTAATCTCTGGGTATAAAATGTTTTTTAAAATTCCTTATTAAATTATTGATGTATTACTTTAACTTAACTGACAAAGTGGTGGTAGCACAATGACACATCCCGACACAGATGGGTCCTTTTGTAAAGGTACATGAACTGGTAACACCCCCTCCCATTCCCATATTGATTTTTCTGTCCTGGGCCTTCTCCATTGTCAGAGTGAGACCGAGCGCAAATTGGAGGAACAGCACCTCATATTTCGCTTAGGCAGCTTACACCCCAGCGGTAAGAACATTGATTTCTCTAACTTGCTCTCCCTCTCTTTCCTTCTCCTCTCCCTTCCCAGTTCTCTGACCAGTCCTACTGTCTCCGACTACATTTTATTTCTGTTTGCTTTGTTGTTACCTTCTCCCAACTAACAATGATCTATTCTACATTTTCCTTGATCAACATTCCCTTTGCCCTGTTTTCACACCTTACACTTCCTTATCTATGTACCTCCAACTCCCCTGCATCTATATGATTAATTTTTTTTAAAGAACTAGTTAATATGTTGGCAGCTGTTTTTTTGTATAGAATTATTTATTGTCCTTGGCATAAGTTGGCATATTCAGTTAGATAGTTAGATAATACTTTGGTTTTGGGCTTGGTTTTCTTAGTTGATCGCTTATTCTGGAGTTACAGCACAAATACTTTGTGTTTTAATTGTAATGGTTTAAAATTTGAGTGTTCAGAATGGATTGATATAACCTCTCAAACCAAAGATTTTTAATCCAACTCAGCGATAAAAGAGTAAATGGAAAAGTAAAACATTAAACATCATTATTCACTTACAAAAACAGGATGGAGATCAACTCCATACATCTCTAACAGTTTGGCAACTTGCAAATAATTGAGTTCTGTCTCAGCAGGAACTTGACCCCTAAGGAGAAATCATAAAAAGGGAATTTAATAGATTAAGTCTGTACTGCTCTTACCACCATTTGTCACAGCTAATTAAGGAACGGACTGATACTTATCAAATAGGTTTCACAAATTCACAAAACTCTTCACAGCTGATAAAATATTTGAAGTGCGACAGTTGTTGAAATGCAAGGAAAGCTCATACTTAATTTATGCTGGTAAGGTTCACTAACATCAAAGTGATCATGTATAATATTATTTACTTTTATAACATTGTTTGAGAGATCTTCTTAATCAATTACTCAAGGCAGAGGATAATTAGCTTCCTCTCCAGAACACTCAGGAATTGAATGTGCCTGTTCATGGTTCATGGTTCCCATGAGATCTGGCCATTGCACAACAGCTATGAAATAATCTTGACAGAGTGAGGACATTGTTCAATAGTAAGGAGATCTGATGTAACTCGAAACCAGGTCTGCTGGATGAACTTAGCACAAACATGTATACACAAGCCATGGGCAACCAAATTTTGACCACATGCACAAAAAACATTCCCACTATTGCCTTCAATGCTTCCTTCACCCTGTTTCCTCTCCCTCCCTATCCTAATCTAATCATAAAGGCACAGAATCATACAGCGGGAAACACACCCTTCAGCACAACTTGCCCATGCCAAACAACGTCCCATCTATATGTCCCACGTGCCTGCATTTGGCCCATGTCCTTCTAAACCTTTCCTTTCCATGTCCCGAGCCTTTAATTTCCTCATTCTTAAATCCTCATGTTCTTCTTTCAGTCACCCTCCCTTCCTATTCCTCTTGCCTTTTCAGCTCTTACTCCTTCACTCATCCCCCTCATTTCCCAATTTCCTTCCTGAAACCCTTCTTTTGTTAAGTTTTGTTTAGTTTAATTTATTCTCACATGTACCAAGGTGCAATGAAAAGCTTTTTTTGTGCGTACTATCTAGTCAGCGGAAAGACTATATATGAATACAATCAAGCCATCCACACACAGTGTACATATACAAGATAAAGGGAATAACATTTTGTGCAAGATAAAGTCCAGTAAAGTCTGTTCAAACATAGTCTGAGGGTCTCCAATGAGGTAGACATTTACAGGACAATTGTACATATTCTTATTTTATTGATACTTGGTAAATTTTAAAAAACTTTTTTTGTATTGTACCAATCTCTTAAAAGCTGTTTAATACATTCACAGCAGTTTAATCAAACGTGATTTTGCTTGCTGGATCAGGTGGAAAAACTACCACTTGTACAAAATGTGAACAAATGATCATTTTTAATAGAGCAAGTTGAAAGATAGTATTGCACCACAAAACATGGATGTTTGACCTATTATAATTAACATGTCTGATAATGCATGACATACCTATCATGTTACAAGTAATTATGGTCAACAAACTTTCTATTCAGAACACTGCAGGGTCACTTCCAGATTAAACATCAGGAAATATACCCTATATCCTATTTACTTTGCAGATGTACCAGTGACAGCAGCCACAGGCTGTTGTCACAGAGATATAAATGAGGCAAAAATAGTGCTGTCAGAAGGGAGGTTTAGCACCAATTGCACCAAAAAGCCGAGGCATTCATTCCCTAGAATGAAGAAAAAAGTACTTAATTTGAAAAGTGTTGCTTATCCAGTTGCAGTTTTCAGAAATATACCAGAAAGAGAGGAAAGGCAAGTTATTACCCATCATTTGGACATGATGGGCAATAACTCATCTAATAGATTTGTTTTGATGAATGTTGTAAGCAATATTTGCTTCAGCATTTACTGGGTGTTTACGTGCATAAGTGTCTGAGGCTCATCAATATATAAATCAAGTTGTCAGTTGAAGCAAATTGATTTTTTAAGTGTTGTCCAGAACTTTATTACTGACATATGTTTAGGATGGGACAGATTCTAGTTTCATGGAACCTGCTTTCCTGAATCTAACCTCCATGCCAAATTTAATGCAAACATCAAAGAACATGCTCATTATGATCTGCAATCAATCAATTCCATCCCCTTGCGGGGGCTGTGCGTGTCGGTCGCCTCGGCAGGGGTCGAGCTGCCTGTCCGTGGGTGCGGGGGGAAGAGAGTGGAAGTTTTGTTGCCTTCCATCACAGTGAGGGGGTGTTTGGAGTCACTATGATGGATGTTTGTGTTGGGGTCGTGTGTCCTGTGTTCTTTTCTTTTTTTGCTGTGTTTTGTGACTGCTGAAATTTCGTTCGGTATTTATACCGAATGACAATAAAGTTCTGTTATGTTATGTTATGTTATGTCAATGGAGAGCAGATGATGAACCGTGACATGTCTTTTTTTGAATAAACTGTGTGTTAGAAGCTTTATGGATTTCAGCTTGGCTATCAGAACATGAATTTCTATCATTTAAATTATTTGCATCATCAATATAAGCTATCCCACTCAAGAACATGACAAAATATATACATTTTTATTTTTGCTCTTTTCAGGTGTATCACATTTAAATTATAAATTTAGTGAACACTTTTGGTAGCATTTTCTGTTTACTGATAAAAACAAGAAGTCCTTACATTAAAGCTTTATGCAACTGTTCTATTGCTTCTTCGAGATCCTCCTTCTGATCCGGAACAAAGCGGTATTCAGATACATAGTTGGCTGTGTGCTTAAAAGGATCATAGTCTCCGAGCTCAGCTGAAAAGAGAGAAAACACATAATATCACCACCATATTTATAATTCAATCAATAGGCCTGACTCATTTTTATAAGCATAAGTATGTAAATTATGGTCACCAATATTTATCAGCTCATGCTATCATATTAATTTTGACGATGCTGTAATTTAGGGTAGGAAAACAGGCAACACAGAAATTCTATGGAAATTGTTATCCTTTCCACCGGGAATGAACAAGAGTTTTATTCTATAAACATACTGTATCTGCAAAATATTCTTTAGCCAAATGGGAAAAAAATGTAACTTGCTTTTTAATAGTACAATGAAAAAGATCTTATCTTGTGCTCAAAAGAATGAATTGTGGCTTGCTTCTGGTAACAATTTTCCATTGCATTTGAATAAACTGTGAAAAATGTATAGGTTGATACATTGAAAATGCCAGCACAAAATATATTAGGTAGCATCAAATCTTAAAATGGACTTGTGCAGCCAGTTTCAAATCAAATACAAGCTTGATAGAAGTTCCGATGACCATTGGAAAATACGGGCAAAGCATGACAATCTTCAGCAATGCCTGTAGCACTAGGTGCAAGTTGAATAAAAGGTTTGAAGTAATGACTTTGATAATAAGTCAGAGTAACACATCCAAGATTGCTGATGGTTGTGTGGTAACTCGAGCTCTGAGGAAGAAGCAAGTGTCTGCAAATTTTAAAACATACGGTTTAAATGAAGGGGCAAGAAGGTAGTCGGAGTGTCATGTAGAAAAATGTGAGGTTATTCATTTGGATAGGAACAGCAGAAAAACAGAAAACTTTCCAAACTAATAAATATTGACAGACAAAGGGATCTTGATGTGCCAATCAACGAATGCAAAAATAAAATATGCATGTTCAGTAAGCAATCAGGAACACAAATTGTTTGCTGCCCTTATGGAAGGAGAACGGAGTCCTTTGTTGAGATTCTGCATTGCTTGGATAACATTTATGGTAGTACTGTGTGCAACATTGGTCTCCACACCTCAGGAATTACATACTTGCCTTGGAGTCAGTGCAGCATTGTTTCACTAGATTCCTGGGATGAGGGGATTTGTCCTATAAAGAGAGATCGAGTAAAATTGGCCTAAACTCACTGAAGTTTAAAAGAATGAGAGGTGATCACATACAATGTTTTAAAGGGGATAATAGGTTCAGTGCCAGAGGCTGTTTCATCTAATTGGAGAATCTGAAACTGAAGCCATCTCCCAGTTTAAGAAAATCTCTTTATGCGGAGGGCGGTAAGTTTTTGGAATACCCAAAGGCCTGTGGAAATTCAGTCATTGGATATATTCAAATAAGTGATCAATATATTTTTGGACATTAAGGGCATCAAAGGATATATGACTGGCCAACATAATGACTGAGCCTCAAGTTCAGCCAAGATCTTACTAAACTGGGAAGCATGCTTGAGTTTGGCAAACTTCTGCTTCTATTCTTATGTTCCTAAGTTTAATTAGGCCACACAATTATTCAAATCATTTCTCACTCAGCAAGGAAACCTATCTCAATGTGCAATAATAAATTGGAGACGTAACTCTCTTGATCTACTATGCAGTTGTATAAGGATGGAAAAGATAAAAAGTTGTAGAGGTTTCCCATTTTTGCAGAATTTTAAAGACTTTTTCAAAAATGAGCCAATTCATCTAATTTTAAATTCACATTTACCTTGTTAATCTGAATTGTTTCCAGTGTGTATCTTTTTTCATAAATAGTTTCAAATATAATCACTGTGATGCATTCTCTACACCTGAGGGTTATGGAGGATAGATTATTGATAATAGTTATGGTAGAGGTAAATGATTATTTGAAAGAGTGGGGAGTTGATGGCAAGGGGAAAATGGCACAGAATATGTAAAAATACTGAGATTAAAAATCAGGAGTGCATCAAGAACATAAAAGCCAATTTTTGCCCCCAGTGTGTTGGGAGTGGATGCAAAAGTGGGATAACATACAACCAATGTGGACTGGTGCTTGATGGTTGACGTGGACTCAGTGGACCGAAGGGTCTGTTTCCATGATGTATTTTTAAATTTAGCAGGTCAGGCAGTCTCACTAGAGGAAATGGATAGGCAAAGTTTTGAGTTTGGGCTCTTCTTCAGAATTTGGGTTAGAATTATGGTCAGAGCAGGAGAGCAGCAGAAATCCCAGAGGTGGAGCAAGGGTCTCATGGAACTCCCATTGAAGAGAGAACTGCTTCAAAGTGGCCATACTTTGAGGAAATTTTGCAGTGGTACTCTAAAATGGAGTCACTGGGATCTGCAGATGCTGGAATCGTGAGGAAATCACAAAGTGCTAGAGAAACTCAGTGGGTCAGGCAGCATCTGTGGAGGGGTCCGTTTAGGGCCCTTCTTCAGACCTTAACATCCTTCTGCAAATTGCACCAATACGTCTTTAGTACATTATACGTCCACCATGGGTTTTTATGAAGTGTTTGACATAATTTGGCCAGAAGCAAATTTACCAGATTCTGACAAGTTCCGAGGATCTCTTCATTGAAATACCACAGCTGAATTATGGCCTCGATGGGCTTCTATCTTGTGGTACAATCCTTTCCTTTCAATCTCTCCTTGATAATTGACCGCAAATTCTCAATCGGAATCAGGCCAGGCTAGTTACCAGGGCAATCCAAGACATCTAGCCCCTTCTGCTGAGGTTGGAAGATGTGCAAGTGAACCTCTGCCTCACCTGAAAAACTGTCGGGGTCCTTGGACGGAGTTGAGGGGGGGGGGGCGTATAGGGACAGGTGAGCATCTCCTGCAGTTGCAGAGGAAAGTACCTGGGATGGGTGGTTTGGGTGGGAAGGGACGAGTTGCCCATGGAGTTATCATATCATATCATATCATATATATACAGCCGGAAACAGGCCTTTTCGGCCCACCAAGTCCGTGCCGCCCAGCGATCCCCGTACATTAACACTATCCTACACCCACTAGGGACAATTTTTACATTTACCTAGCCAATTAACCTACATACCTGTACGTCTTTGGAGTGTGGGAGGAAACCGAAGATCTCGGAGAAAACCCACGCAGGTCACGGGGAGAACGTACAAACTCCTTACAGTGCAGCACCCGTAGTCAGGATCGAACCTGAGTCTCCGGCGCTGCATTTTTGCTGTAAAGCAGCAACTCTACCGCTGCGCTACCGTGCCGCCCGGGAAGTTGCGGAGGGAACTGTTTCTGCGGAAAGTGGTGGAGATGGGAAGATGTGGCTAGTAGTGGGATCCCATTGGAGGTGGCAAAAATGTCAGAGGATTATGTGCTTTATGCTGTACGAGGACAAGGGGGACTCTGTCCTTGTTACAAATGGGAGTGGGGGGAAAGCAAGAGCGGAGTTGCGGGATATCGAGGAGTTATTTAGCCACCTTTGACACACTCTTCTCTGCAATACATTGATGTATTGCAGCAAATTCATCATTCCGTCAACTGGAGTGCAGTGGACCATCACCGTAGTAGCTGCAACAACCCAAAAACATTTTCTTTTCAGGATGTTTGACGAACTAGGCAAAGTGGTATTTTCTCACTGGCTCTCCATCTGACCTCTGAACATGCTGGCTACATGGGCCTGACACAGGAAAAGGCTTTCGTCTCAAGATCACACCTTTCTCCAGTCCTCACCTGCCCAATCATTATATTTTAAGGCCCACTGATATCGGTTCTTCTTTATTACAGAAGTTACCAAGTTTTTTTTACACATGGCTTCTGCCTATACCACTGACTTCAATGAGGTATTCCTTCATTCCCTATGTTCTGATTTGTTGCTTTATGACACTTATTATTTTTCACTGTGCTATTCTAGGCCCTGGAAATTAATACCCGGAGAATGAAAAATGACCAGAAGAACTTTTTCAGAGCGATTTATATAGTTACAGAAAAATAAAATAAATGGTGGACGTAGAAACTCATCATATGAAAAAATAACAGTCAGCTCGTGATTCAATTAAATTGCACAAAAAAAAGGAGGATTGGAATAAAGGTCCCAACTTGAAATGTCGCCTATCTGTTCCCGCCAGAGATGCTACCTGACCCACTGAGTTACTCCAGCACCTTGTGCTTTGCTCCAGCATCAGACGGTTACTTGGATCTCCATGTTTTTTTTAAAAACTATCATATCTGGTCATTTCAACAGTAGCAATTACAGTAAGTACAGGTAATATATCACATCTCATCAATTCATTAAGCAGTTGGAAAAGGACAAATTCACTTACACTGTATAGCATATGCACCTAATTGCGCGGCAATGTTTAAAGGGCATGGCAATCTACCTTGAAGGACATCCTGTTTGACCTGTAGAAAAAACTGGTACCTACAATAAGAAAAGATATTAGCATTTAGAATAATATGCTGCTGGTCCTATTCAGTGCATTATTTTTTTTGATGAAATTGGCTTATTTATGCATATTTCAATGTTCTTTTCACTTTAAGATATCCATGTTGATCTTTATAAAGACAAGGATGTTAGAACTATTTTTATTTCCAAATGGCGAATTAATGGAGTCCCAACCCTAACAGGAATTGTAGGCAAGTGAGCCTCAAACTATTGGAGAAGATTCTTCAAGATAGGATTTGCTCCCATTTGGAAGAGAATGGGTTAGTAAGGAACAATCAGTGTGGCTTTATACACGGCAGGTCATATCTTACTAGAGTTTACCAGAGTGATGCCTGGATTAGGGAGTATTAGCTAGGGAAGAAGTTGGACAGACCAAGATTATTTTTTTCTGAAATGACAGAGGCTGTGTGGAGACCTGATAGGAGTATATAGAATTATGAAAAGCATGGATAGGGTAATCAGTCAGAATCTTTTTACTAGAAAGGAAAAATCAAATACTAGAGGACATAGCTTTACGATAAGAGGATAAAGGTTTAAAGAGATGTGTGGGGCAAGTTTTTTTACCCAGAAGGTGGTGAGTGCCTGGAATGTGCGCCTGGGGTGGTGGTTGAAGCAGATATGTTAGTGGCATTTAAAAGTCTTTTGGTTGGGCATAGGGATAGGCAGGGAATGAAAGGATATGGGATATATATTATATGCAAGTGGATAAGTGATGGACTTGGCATCATATTCGCCACATTAGATATATAATACAGATATATATATATATATATATATTATATATATAACCGGGTGGCATCGCACGACGGCACTCGCCAACAGTCTGTCTTGTCCTTTTCTTCTTTTCTTGTCTATAGTTTGTTGTTAAATGTATGTTTTAGTGTATCTTTAGTTTTGTATTATGGGGGGGGGGGGGGGGAAACATTTTAAAATCTCTTTCCTCGACGTAAATGCGACTTTTTCCATATCGTATCTCCGTCCGCACTGCGGCCTAACATCATGGAGCTTGTGATCCTTTGGTTAGGGATCGACTTCGGGAGCTCCAACTGCAGGAGCTTCGACCACCCCGATTGCGGGAGCTTCAATCGCCCCAACGTGGGGGCTTCGATCGCCGGCTGCGGGAGCTTCGATCGCCCTGAGTGCAGACGGTTCAACTGCCCCGACCGCGGGAGAAAAGGAAGGAAAAAGATAATACGTTATTGCCTTCCATCGCAGTGCACTGTGGTGGAGGTTTATGTTCATTTGTATGTAGTTGTGTGTCTTGCTGTTTTTTTGTATGTTCTTACATACTTGGCTAATAAATTCTTTGTATCTGTTTCTTGTATCTGTACTTGGGAATGGGTGCATAGAATAGAATTATGAGATCTACAGTTGACACCACACTTGGATGTGAGCAAACTGTAAGGAGGATGATATTAAATGGCAATGGATAGACCATTAAATTTGGCAATCAAATGCTCAATGAAATATGAAGACATACATCTTGGCAGAAATAACAGAGGAAACTATATAGGATAAATGCCACAGTTCCAAATTGTGTACAGTAATGGAATCTAGGTGCATATGCACATATTTACTTGAAAAAAGGAACAATTTAGTTTATCTTCATAAATAAAGGCAAGAGAAAAAATGAGTAAGGTTATGTCAAACCATAAAATTCTGATTGGATCATACTCTGGTATATTATGTCGAGTAAAATTGCGATGGTCCTTGATAAGATTTATCAGAATAGTTCCAGAACGGAGATTTTAGCTGCAGGTTATTAGGGACAAGTTGGGAGCATGGGAGATTGAGGAAGAATTTGATGAATGTGTGCAAGGTCATGGTGGGTTTAGACAGGGTCAGTAGGGAGAAATAGATTGGTGTGACATCTAGAGATATAGATTCCAGTTGTTGGGCAAAAGATTCAGATACATGTGCAAGGAAACTTTTACACGGTGGTTATGATCTGGAATTCTGTCATCTAAGGCACATGTGGCTACGAGGTTGAGAGCAAAAATAAGATTGAATTGATTGCTTCTCAAAGAGTTGACATGGATTTGATGGAATGAACGGCTAGGCCAAAATGGTTCTATAGCAATATTTACAGTGACCTGCTGCAGCGTTTGATCTCCATGACTGTCACATGGGAGTGATTCAATTTCTTTACTAGAACCCAGCACTGGTCACCAATCAAGAGCTGCCAACTACTAAATAAAAACTAGGGAAGAAATGTTGGATACAGTCCACCTCAGACCAAAAAAATCAAATCTCACTGTTGAAAATCCAGAGGCTAAAGGATGACTCTCACAACCTCCACCACTGGAGCAGACATGGAAAGAAGCAAACAATGAATGTGTAGGGGGCTAAATTGGATAGCTCCCTCTCATGCTCAAAAAGTGAGCTGATTGTAATATCAAGTAATCTATGCTAGTTTAATGTATGTAGGAAGCGTCTATTTGCTTATCGGAATAAATTCTGAGTTCATCGTGTTTATTGGCTGGATGTACCAGTTAGGATCATGTGCAGCCAGCTCGATTTATATACTGAGTTAGGAAACAAAAATGGAAAAACTAGCATGAAGAGGTTGAATATATAAAATAAGAATCGTAGTGATCCTAGTCTGAAAGAAGCCCAAGCAAAAAAAGTGTATGATGTTAACATGATGATCTACTCAAGAGCAAAGCCACCGAAAGAACAAAAATCAGACTTGTTTTCACTATAAGCATGGAAAATCATCAATATTTGATGCAAGCCATAAAGAACTCTGAAAGAATCCCATCACTCAGTGCACAAAGAGAAAAGGGATGAGACAGAACCCATGATGTAAACTGATGTCCCATTTAATGCCAAAGAGAAAGATAACTACTTTA
The DNA here is from genome assembly GCF_053455715.1 of Rhinoraja longicauda. NCBI lineage: Eukaryota > Metazoa > Chordata > Chondrichthyes > Rajiformes > Arhynchobatidae > Rhinoraja > Rhinoraja longicauda. The sequence continues at coordinate 70,198,889 of NC_135955.1, read as the reverse complement.
TAGAACTCAACAATGAACAATCAAGTTGGTTCACAGATTAAGTTTTATGTGTTGAACGATTTCAATGGAAGATTCAGGGTGATCAAAGAAAGCAAAAAGACCTTCTCCCTGAACTCTCCCTTCAGACGTAGTGTAACTTTAGAAAGCACCAAATACAATGGAGAAGTAGCCTGAAGAATCAACCAGCAAACCTGAAATTGATAATCCTTTAAATAGTGCTGATGGACAGGTCTTTCCTACAGCTGCATGTACCTCCAGTCACGCAAGTTTAAGACAAAGCTAAGGCACTAAGTTCTCAAATAACACTGCTATTAGTAAATCACTATTGCACACTGACAGATGTCTTGATCTGGCTGTCTGGCTACCTTCGTTCACTTGCCAGATGTTCACTGCTCACAGACAAGTCCACACCATCACCTCGCATGTGTGGACACATGCACTGTGGGAGTTGCAGCACCCCAAAAATAGATGTTAATGGACCAAATTTCTCATTCAATCCTTTGTGGTGCAACAATATTGAAATTATGTTACTTAACTTACTTTTCTTTAGTCTAGCATGAGGGAATGTTTAGATCAAGAATATTTCTGCTCAACTTTTCTTCCTCACCCCCACTCTTGTCACAAATAGTTACATTCACTTCCTTAGTAAGGCAGACCTCTGTGAAATTTAACTGACAGATTGATGAATAGAAACTGAGATTAAAATAAATTTGTTGCTAAGTGAACTACTCTAGCTAAATTAATATTACTCTCTTCATAAAGCCTAGGTAGTTATTTAAGATTTCATAAATGGCTTACTGCCAGAAAAATAAAATATAAAGGACAAAAATGGATAAATGTTCTTCAGCCATTTAAAATTCAGATATTTATCCCTTTTTATTTATCATTTCTCAAGATGCAGGCATCGCTGAAAAGCCATAATTTATTGACCGTCCTTTATTACCCTCAAGAAGGTGACAGTGAGCTACCTTTTTGAACCACAGTAATCCTGGTGAAGCGAGTTCCAGATTGCTATTCCATGGTTCCACAATTTATTGGCACAATAGTTCCATAATTTAGCCAAAGCAATGACCAATGAACCCTGATCTATTGTCAAGTCAGGATGGTGCTCTAACTGGAGTTCAATCTTCAGACGGTAATGTTCCCATGCATTACTGCTCTTGAATTTATTAATGACAGATGTTTAGAGTTTAAGAATTCCTAAAAATGACTGCATTTTGTTTAAGGCACACAACTGCAATTATGCTTCCTATGTATTGTTGTGGTTGCAACTAGTGGCAGTATTTCATTGTGGCCCTGACTTGGGTCTTACAGAGGATGAAAAGATTTGATTTGTCAGCAGGGAATCACTCACAACAGGTTACTCAGCATCTAATTAGCTCTTGCCTCAACAATATTTATAAGGATGTTCCAGACGAATTTCTAGTCAGTGATGGCCCCCAGTATGTTAACAATGGGAAGCCAGTCACTGATGATGCTACTGAATTATCAATGATAACTGTTAGGCTCTCTTGTATGGAAACAATCATTGTCTACCCCTTCTGTGGCATAGATGTTGTTTGCCACTAGATTGGGCTTAGGAAAGTGCCTGGAGTAACTCACAGACTGACATATTGGGGTTATCAAGATATATGCCCAAGAACTACAAGCATCTTTTTCTGCGTAATGGGTGACTCCAAATAATAATTTTCCCCTAGAATCCCACTAAATAAGTTTCACTAATAGTCTTTGATACCAGAGTCAGTCAGATGCCAACTGAATGCCAAATGTAATAACTTTTACCTCAACTCTGGAATTCAGCTCTTTAATTCATATTTGAACCAAGGTTTGGAGCTGAATGCACTGCGAAACTAAAAGTAGGCATCCAAAAGCATGGAGTTGGCTAATTGATAATACTATAAGCAATGCTGTCCATCACTGATGACTGAGAGTTACTGATTGACCATGAATTACTTGGATATTATTGGGCCTGATTTTGTGCACAATTTTCCACTTTGTTGAGTATTTGTAATTATTTTGGAATAACCTGGCTGTTCTGAAGTACTTGTTGCCTGATTTCTAAATCGTATGTCATATCTATTTTACTTTTGAGAAATGAAATAAATTAGCTGAAGACTGGCTTCTATCTTGCCTCCTAGAAATGCTTTTGACAATCTTCTTCATGATAGGTTGATCCAGAAAATTAAGATGCATGGGATCCACAGGGACTTCATAGTTTGATTCGGAACTAAGTTATCCAATGGAATCCAGAGGGTAGCAGTGGAAGGATGTTATTCCTATTGGAGGTTTGTGACTAGTAGAGTTCTGCATGGATCAGTGCTTGAACCTACTTTGTTTATACTGCATGTAAATGACTTGGACAAAAATGTAGATTGGTTGGTTAGAAAGTTTGCAGATCACACCAACATTGCTGGAGTTGCAGATTGTGAAAGCTGGCAAAAAATGCAACAGGATTTAGACATGGGCAGAAATATGGCAGATGGAGTTTAATCTGGCAAGTGTGAAGTGTTGCACTTTGGGAGGTCAAATGTAAAGGGAAAGTAGACAGTTAAAGGCAGGATCCTTAAAAGCACTGGTGCGAAACAAGATCTGGGGGTCCAAGTCCACAGCTCCCTGAAAGTAGCAACACAAGAGCGAGTTAAATAAAGCATATGGTATGCTTGCATTCGTTGGGTTAGTGTATCAAATATAAGATACTTATATTATTATGTTTTTGGAGTATTGTGTGCAGTTCTGATGGAAATACTTGAGGATATAACTTTAAAATGACTGAAGGAAAGTTTAAAGGAGATGTATGGGGCAAGTATAGCTAAACATAGTTGCAAAGTTTTCAGCCTTGTTCTTAGCATTCGCACATTGCTCATCGCCACTGTTGAGGATTGAGATATTTCTTGGAGCCCCTTTCTTGTCCCATTTGTTGGTTAATTGTGCACTACCAATCACAACTAGATGTGGTAGGTCTGTAGAGGTTCAATCCAATCTATTGATATGGATTGCATAGCAATTTCTATTGCCTGCTGATTTTGCTGTTTAGCACACATGTAGACCTGTGTTACATCTTCTACATGTTAGCATTGCTTTTTTTTTAAGATAACTTAACTGTTGTTGCAGCATGTCCTTTTACATTCCTCACTAAACCAGGGTAGATCCCCTAATTGTTTGAAATGGAAGAATGAAAGGATATGCCAAGCCATGTGGTGGTCTCCTCTTCTGCTACTTCATGGGTGCTCAGTTTTGAGGTACCAGATTTGTTCTTATTTAATATGTTGGCAGTAAGACACAATGCTTTGAAAAATGCCCTCAATATGAAAAGAGGATTTTGTTTCCATGCGTAATCTGTATTGATCACTCCTACCAAAGCTGTCATGGAAATCGGAGTCAGAGACAGATGTCCACAGGGTGATTAACAAGAATGCACTCAATACCTCACTAGCAGCTGTCCCCCTCATGACTCCCTAACCACTCACTTGTGCTTCTCTAACATACTACTACCACTTTTGGTGGGTCTGTCCCAAAGATCCAGAGATTGAGAAGGAGAATTCTGGGAGGTAGACTGAGAGATAAGATTTTGTGTCAGGTGATGGCGACACTACTCCAGGGACAGCACGTCTAATCTCGCATTAGACACTCGGTATTCATGAGAATGCCTTAGGAAGGTTAACTGGTCTGGGTTCACTTCGTCATATCTGAATTTATTTGCTAAGTCAATGCCAGGTGATTCATTCAGTTTCATCTATTTTGTGTTTTAAGATAGATGGTATGATACAACTGAGTGGCTTGTGGCCATTTCAGACTACTCTTAAAAGTCAGCCCTGTTTCTGTGGGTTCCGAGGTAAAGGCAGCAGATCTCCTTCCGGAAAGACATTGGTGAACCTGTTGGATCTGTACACGAATCCAATAATTCCATGGTGCCTTTTACTAAGACCGGATTGTTTTAATATTCCAAAAAAAGTTTAACTTCAATTAAAATTCAGTGACAGCCATGCAGGAATTTGAATTACATCTCAGAATTGCTTGATCAAGACCACTTAATTATTAGATTGGTTATTTAATACTCTGCCATCAGCAAAAACATATTTATTTTGCAAAATGCTACCTTTCACAAATATTACATATTAAATATTTTTATTTTGCACACTCCATTCATTTGAAATTATTTGCAAGGAAAATGTGATATGAATATCATCAATCTGTCCTTACAGGATTCAATAAAGCTGACAGACCAGGAAAAGACAATATTCTATTATATTTGACTTAGGTAGTAAAGTTAATAATTACGCTCTGTTACCTTGTTATTTCTTCTTTAAGTTTACAAGGATCTTCTGCATAGAATTTTACACCAAAATATAATGTATAGGGTGGACCGGCTATAAAAGAAGAAACATTAACATAAAATACAATCTATATATTGAAAGTTTATCAACAGTTTTAAGATATACATACACAGTTTAATTAACCAATTACTAATATTCAGATTTCCTGTAAAAGACAGTTTTCAATGGAAAATCCCACATCAGATGTGTAGACAAATTGATAAATCATTGAATTATAGCATTTAAAATTATACCAAGATATAAAATCATGGAGTTTTATAACAGAGAAGGCAAGTTATCTCATCTTTCCAGCTATGAATATTTTACCCTAATTTCCCCCTAACCTTTGCCAGATTCTTTAAATTTTCTTTATTTTTTTATCCTTGAAAAACAAATTCGCATTCACCACTGTTTATGAATGAGCATTACAGGACCTAATCATTCTCTCAACTTAAAATGATCAGAACCCCAAAATTTGGCGTGTTACCTCCCTGTGCAGGGTTCCAGAACGCAGAGCTGAAAGGTGGCAAAGGACTGGGGCAAATATTATAGTCAAGGAGAGCAAGATTAGCAGATAGGACAAGCAGGTGCATAGTAAAGAGAGGAAATACCTGTGGTTTGAACTATATTTATTTCAGTGTTAACAGATAAGGCAGATGAACTCAGGGTTTGGATTGGTTCAAAAGACTGGGATAATATAGTCTTAACATAAACATGGCAGAGAGAAGGGCAGAACTGGCAGTTCAATATTCCAGGGTATACATACTATTGGCATATATGAGTGGGAACCACCTACATGAGTGGGTCTTCATGTAGGTATGAAGACATAATTACTGTGCTCAGAGAGAACATTCTTGGGGGATCATCCAGTGAGGATAGAACTTAGAAATAGGAAGGTCATGATCACTTTAACAGAAATGTATTACAGGTCTCTCAATAGTCAGCATGAATTCGAGGAACAGATGGGAAGATAGCTGTAAAAATAATGAGGTCGTATTAATGGCCGTATTAAGGTTGTATCAAATCAGGGCAGGATTTACGTACTAAATGGTGGAGCTCTGGTGAGTGTTGGAAAGAGTGCAGAAGAGATTCACTAGGATGTTACCTGGGCTTGTGGATTTGAGTTATAGACTGGCACATCTTTCTTTGGAGATTAGGAGGCTGAAGGATTACCTTATTAAGGTGTATAAGATCATGAGGAGCATGGTATAAGTGAACATTCATACTTTTTTTTCCCCAGAGCAAAAGATTCTAAAATTTGAGGGCATAGGCTTAAGGTGAGAGGAGAGAGATTTAAGAGGGACCTCAGGGACAACCTTTTCCCTCAGAGGGTAGTCCATATCTGGAATATGTTGCCAGAAAAAGCTATGAAACACATATAATTATGAATTTTAAAAGACATTGAGACAGTAAGCATTTAAGGTTATAGACCAAATGTAGGCAAATTGGACTAGCCTACAAGGCCAGCTTGGTCAAGATGGACCAAAGGGCCTGTTTCCGTGCTTTGCAGCTTAATGACTCACATAAAATTAATGAACAGTAAAACCCCAGTAATTCAGCATCTGATCATCTGGAAATCCTGATAGTTTGGCATCTGATTCACTCATTTGTCTGGAATGAATGGCAGAAATCCCGAGTGCAGCCAAGGCTGAGGTCAGGACAGTGGGCTGGCTGTGCAGCCGTAGATAGGGTCAAGATGTTGATGATTTATGAGAGCAGGTTCGCATCAGTGCCAGGTCCAGAGTTCTTGTATATTTTGTTCTCCCTTTAAACTCACCGGATTCACTGAATATTACTGTAACATGTAAAACGTGTTCGGGTATTAACAGAAATAACAATGAATAGTCTGAAAAATTTACTAGTCCAGCACGAGCAAAGTCATAAGGGTGCTGGAGTATAGGTGTTTTACTGGGCTGACAAGATTGAACAAGAAAAAGGAGGTGCAGGAAGATTATACAGATTGAGTTTCATTATAAACAGAGTTGATCATCAGTTTTTTTAGAAGTGAGTGGCACCTGTGAAAGAACTAGACACTCAGAATGGGAAAGGAAGGTGAGGCAGAGATATGTGCCTAAGCTCCATATAATGATGCATTTTCTAGCACAAGGAAAAATATTTTGACAGACTCAACAAAGAACAACCAACCGAAAGGTATTCGTTTTGATAAGATTTTTGTTATGGAAGTTTTTAATGGAAAATCTGGGACAGATTGAATGTGTAGGAAGGAACTGCAGATGCTGGTTTACACTGAAGATAGACACAAGATTGAAGACAGTGTGAGGAACAGATATGATGACATGATGGAAAAAATAATGGAGAAAGAGTACCAGAAACTTGTGCTCAGCACAACCTTCATATAATAATAATAATAATATTCATTTATTGTCATTGCAACGAGTACAACGAAATTAAAAAATAGCCAATCCTGACGGTGCGTACAAACATATATGCAATAAATGCAAAAACAAATAAATACATAAATACAATTATATTAAGTACAAGATTTTTTAACGGTGTTGCCTAGTGCAAAGGTAGTGTTCAGTTCTCGTATGGCCCTGGGGTAAAAACTGTTCTTAAGTCTGTTTGTTCGGGATTTGATCGACCTGAAACGTCGACCAGAGGGCAGATGAACAAACAGACGGTGGCCGGGGTGGGATGGATCTTTTATTATTTTGCCTGCTCTACTGAGGCAGCGTAGGCTGAACAGGTGCTCCAGGGAGGGCAGTGAGCAGCCGATGATCTTCTGGGCCGTCGTGATGACCCTCTGAAGGGCCTTCCTGTCCTTTTCTGAGCAGCTGGCATACCATGTGGTTATACAGTATACCCCATATATCATTCCATTACAGAAACACATAGGTATGCCCTCATTAGTGGAACCTGGATGTAAAAAAAACAGATCATCCCTATACATCCTTACAAGACCGAAGAATCACCACACCAATACTGTGCAGGAAGGAACTGCGGATGCTGGATTACACCATAGACACAAAATGCTGGAGTAACTCAGCAGGACAGGTAGCATCTCTGGAGAGAAGGAATGGGTGATGTTTCGGGTCGAGACCCTTCTTCGAACTGATTGTCAGGGGAGAGGGAGACAGAGATATGGAAGGGTAGGGTGTGAAAACACAGATCAAAGGGGGCAATGGCATACTGACCTTTCTGTCCTGGGCCTCCTCCACTGTCAGAGTGAGGCCCAAAGCAAATTGGAGCAACAACACCTCATATTTTGCTTGGGCAGCTTACAACCCAGTGGTACGAATATTGATTTATTTAACTTCAATTAACCCTTGCTTTCCCTCTCTCACTGTGTCACCTTCCCCTCAGCTAACAATGTACCATTTTACATTTCCTTGATCATCGTCCCCTTGGATCTGTGTTTGCACACCTTACCCTTCCATACAACTATGTCTCCCTCTCCCCTGATTCGCAGTCTGAAGAAAGATCTCGACCCGAAATGTCACCCATTCCTTCTCTCCAGAGATGCTGCCTGTCCCGTTGAGTTACTCCAGCGTTTTGTGTCTAACCACCGTAATACTGCTACCAGAGCAGCAAATGTGGTTAACAACATTGACCACAAGATGGTGCCCCTCACTACAAACATGTTTAGAAGGTCAAGGATAAAAGAAAAGAAAATATTTAGATTGCACGGAATCAATGAAATATCAAATCACACAGGCATTGGAAAGACCTTTGTGAGAATATCAAATGCAAAAAACTCCATGATGAGGAATAGAAATAGTTAAGCCAAGTATTCTCAGTATGGCATCAGAAGTAAAATAAATTTCAAGTTATAGCAGCAGTTACAATTACATTGTTTAAAAAACATTTGGACAGGAACATGTATAGAAAATATTTAGAGGGAAATGGCCAAATACAGGACAATGGAACTAGCTTAGGTAGGCATGGACAAGTTAGGCTGAAGGGCCTGTTTCCACCGTGTTTAACTGTGACTCAAAAATATTACTAACTATATTGATGAAACAATAATAATCCCAATCACGAATATAGATTTTGAAAATGAGAATCCTTATGATGTATCTGATGGATATTGTTTTTAAATTCCACTGCACTCAAATCCATATTTTTGTTAAAATAATCTTGATGAGATATAAAGACTGCAAATGTGCCATAAACTTTCAAAGTTCTTCCTTACAACTTCTTTGAATCTCTCTCCTCATCAGTACCATCACATTGTACACAATCAAATGATACAAAATCATGAGAGGGATAGATTGGGTAAAAGCAGAGTCTATTGCCCAGAGATGGGGAATTGAGAAACAGAAGACATAGGCTTAAGGTGAGGGGGAAAGATTTAATAGGAATCTGAGCGGTAACCTTTTTTACACAAAGTTGGTGGGTGTATGGAATGAGGTTGTTGAGACAGGTACTATCGCAAAATTTAAGCATTTAAACAGGTACATTGGTAGGATAGGTTTGGATAGGTTTGGGCCGAATGCGAGCAGGTGGGACTAATGTAGATGAGGCATGTAGATGGGGATGTTGTCGGCATGGGCAACTTAGCCCTGTTTCCACACTGTATGACTCTCTATGACTCTCTATTACATATATCTTTTCCCTCTTTACAGTTTTGTTATTGGTTGATTGCCACATTTCCCCATTGTAAATGATGAGACTGGCTGAGGCTTGTTTTTAATATTTATTAGCTGATCTCCATGTGTGACCTAAAATGATTCAAATTCTTCTCACGTAGCAGAAGTATCCAAACTCATGCTGAAATTTCACAACTATCGAACGGTTCTTGACAATATGCAGCACAAAGAATATATACAATTAGTCCTCTATGGCAATTTACCTACATATTGTGTCAGCCTTAAATTAATGGTGTGAATTTCCATTTGTCCCAATTCTCGTTAGCTATCAGTTCAAATCCTACAGTTAAATAGAAAATTAATTTCACATGACGAATAAACATGGAGTTATAGTTTAAACAAGACCACTAATATTTTTCATGGGGTTCAATATTAAATATTGATTTCATAACAACATAAATATTGTTGTTTTAAATCATGACCTGAAAGTTGTAGGTTGGAAGTCTGGACCATATAATTTTATTTATTTCTAATCAGGTAATATGTAATTAAAGAAACAGCTCAGTAAAGTATTTTTTATTAATATCCAGTGTATGCAAGGACCTCTTTAAGAAGCAGGCAGGGTGCTGCTATACAGTTCAAACCTGATGTTTAAGGAAGCTGAATGTATTCATACGTCATGTGCAATTCAATTATAAAGTTAATATAGAAATCAGAAATACCTTTAAGCCCAATATATTAACCTTTTTATTATTCCTCAAAGAAGGACCCCAGTTTCATAAGAGGCACTGCTGAAGTATCTGGGATGTTAGATAAAAAGGCCTGTCATTTTTTAACACCAACTCCAAACAGAGAAACTCCAATCACATTGAAAGTTCAAACCATTAATATTGTGTAGTAGACATCAATGAGAAATTAAAATTAAAAAGTCACTGCATGAAATGCTTAAAAGATTAAAAGATCAACAAAAATGTACAGGCTATAGAATTCATCTTTGAGTGAATCATTAAGCCACAAAGATATTCATACCAGAAAAATATTGCCTGGAAGTGATCAAGATCAAAGTTCTTCAAGTTAAGAAAAACTGTTGGAAAAATAAAAAATGCCTCAGAAAATGTGTCAGTTATATCAGGAATCAGAGACCATGTGCAATTAAAACTTGCGCATAAATTAATTACAGAGCCATTGATCAGAGAAACAAGCTCTTCATTGCACCATTTCTGTGCCAACCATCAAACATTCATCTAATATTAATCATATTTTCAGCATTTGGACTACAGACTTCTGTGCTTTGGTGAGTCAAGCGCTCAATGGGATACTTCTTACATTTTGTGAGAATCTCTGCCTTCAATCTCCTCTCAGGCAGCGTATTCCACATTCCAAACACCCTCTGGGTAAAATAAATCTTCCTTGGATCACCACTAAACCTTCTATATCCTAACTTAAACCTGTGCCCTCTGGGTTTAGACTTATGGAGAAAAGATTCCAGATTTAATTAATATATTTTCCCATTCTTTTTTTAAACAATGTTTCCTAACTATGCTCCTCATAATTTTGAATACCTCCATCAGTTAGTTTTCTCCACTCCAAAGAAAACAAACTCAGCCTACCCAGTCTTTCCACATAATTAAAACACTCCATCTCCAGCAACAACCATGTGAGCTTGTGGACAGTGTGGTGATGCAGCTGGGATGGAGGCCAGAGACCTGGGTTCCATCTGACCCTCCAGTATGCTGTGTGTGGAGTTTGCACGATCTCCCTCTGACCATGAATTTCCTCTACGTGATCGGATTTCCTCCTACATTCCACACATGCAGGTTGGTAGGTTAATTGGCCATAGAAAATTGCCCCTACTGTGTAGGTGAATGGTAGGGGAGTTGAGAGAATGTGATGTGGGGAGTATAAATGAAGTGGGATTAATATAGGAATAGTGTTAATAGGTGGCCGATAGTGAATATTGACTTGGTGAGTCAAAGGGTCTGATTCCGTGCTATACCTCTTTGTAACTGTATGAATTTCCTCTGCATTTGTTCTATGTAATCTTGTCCTTCCTAAAGTACGACAGTCAGAAATGCTCACTATACACTGATGTGGCCTACCCAATGTTTTATAAAGTGATCCCATAACATTCCTGCCATTACATTTTATTCCAAGGCTAACAAAAACTAATATACCCAATGTCTTATTCACTACTTCATCTACCTGTGCTGTCACCTTCAAGGATCCTTTGACTTGAACACCTAAGTTCCTTTGTTCCCCAATACTCACTTGGGCCCTTCCATTCATCTGCAGGTCCTTATCCATCATTAAGATTGCTAAACTATCTAATGCCTCCAATTGTTTAATGGTAACGTGCTTTAAAATATCACCATCCTGCTCCTTGAAGTATTAATATTCCTACTTCATGAATATGGATGGGAGGTATTTATTCAATAGTTCATCTCAGTCTTCTGGTCACATGCATGGATTGCCCATTAGGTCCCTGGTTGGGGAGGGGGGAGGGGATTATTGACTTCAATTTACACAAAATACTTCAGGATTTTCCTTATTCTTATCCACCAATGCTATTTTGTATCTCATCTCTGGGCTCCTCACCTCTTAGGAACACATTAGGCCTAAACTCCACATATAACCATCAATTATTGAATGTAGACTGACTGCACATAGCCAGTCTGCTTTTGACAGGTACTATCCTGACATTGAAATTGCCCTTCCTGCAATTCAGCACCTTCATTTCCAATCCATCCTTATCCATTTCATATACTATGAGACTTTAGCATTAGGGTTCCTTTCTTCAAAATGATGACCTGTTTGCCAATATTTGGCAAGATTCTCCGACAGGATTATCTCCACATTGGCTCACAACTCACACTAAAAATTCTACTCCCTCAAAGCCTTTCACACTAAGCACCTGATCCCAGTTAATATTCGGTGGATGAAATCCCATATTATATCCTATTATTCTAACAACTCTCTTGGATTTACCTCCAATCTGCTCCACTACCTCTTACTAATTGTTAGGAGGCCTGTAGTACACCTCTAGCAAAGTGTTAACCCACTTTCTGTGTCAAAGCTTTACTCATATGGCCTAATTTAAAGAGCCTGCAGTAATGTTCTCCTTAGTTAACACTGCAATGCCAAAGACGTTTTACATCTCCCCTGCTATGCCTGAAGATATTGTACCCTAAAATACTGAGTTGACATTTCAGACCTTCTTTCACTACTATCTCTGTAACAACAGCAATTTTCTCATTTGCCAAAGAACACTATCAGTTTGTTTGGTTTGCTATTTACACACCTTTCATTAAATTAGATGCAACTTAGCTTTGCATATTAAGAACTATATATTTTCTGCTTAATGGACTCAGTTTCCTTTCTATATTTGACTGCACCTTTCCCCTCCCCCCTCCCCAATCATACATCAATGGTATATCCCATTCACCCTTCAAAATTTGTTTAATCCCTCCCCAACAATGCCAGCAAATTTCCTCAGAAGGATTTTGGATCTGTTCCAATTCAGGTGCAACTGATTCAGCTTCTTTAAGTCCCACTGCTGTAAATGGTCCCGGTGACCTAGAAATCTAATGCACTCCTTCCTACACCATCTCTATAGCAACACATTCATCTAATTGTCCAATTCCTATGACCAAGAGATTACAATCTTAGAGGTCCTGCTCTTTAATATGTTACCCATCTTGCTAAATCCATGGTACACTTCTTACCTTCTATTCCCCACTCCCCAACGGAATGCCTGTGACCATTTTGTAACATTGTTGGACTTGGCAACAGGAGCCAGCACACTGTCTCAGATTCAGGTCTACAGCCGCAGAAGTGCCTCTCTATTCCACTCACTATAGACTGTCTACCAGTATTATTCTTGGGCTCCCGCTCCTCTCCCTTCTGATTCAAGATAGACTACAATATGTGAGCTCGAAGAAGCACAATGAAAATATTTAACATACATGTTAATTTTTAATTTAGCTACTGTACTGAGCTCTTATATTCCGTAATCCTTAATTGGATGGAGATTGAGACTGTCTCCCAACATCATGTACATTGGATTCAGACTTCGAAACTGAAAAGTGTAAAATTACTGTTAACAAAGGATTTATTTTTGTGAAGTTACAGTAATCCTTTAATTTCAAAGTATTTGCCCTAGCATAGAGAATGATTTGTTCGAAACATTATAGTTTCAGATGTTACAGTTTCAAACAGGACTTTATACACTACTTTTGCAATTAATCTTGCAAGTATCTTTAGTATGAAAATATTTCTTTTCATGTATATTCTCAACACAAGGATTTGTGTGAACTTGTTAAAAGAAAGTTTAAATAGAGACTAAAAATTCACAGATCAACTTAATTTTTTCCTTAGGAATCCATACTTTTGTTCCCATTTAATGATTTTTCAGGCTAGTTCTGACTGGTGTTTTCTGTATTGCTCTGCAAACAAAGTAATATAAAACTCTTCGTGTCTGTGTATCAATTTGCATCCTTCCCATTCACCCAACAGAATGTGCTCGCTGACTGAATTTCCAGTTAAGCAATTAAACTTTTTCGATGGGAAGGAGTCCTCACCACCCAGTGATGATCCCTTCTACCGTCTCCACCGGACCGCTTCTTCTTGGACTCCCCCGGATGGTCCTCTACCTTCTTTAGACCTTTTCATCAACCGCCTCCACTCCCCTGACTTATTCTAACCTCTCCTCCCCTGAATGTACAGCCCTCCGCTCATTCTGCAACAACCTCAACTTGATAATCAAACCCGCCGACAAGGGAGGTGCTGTGGTAGTCTGGCGCGCTGACCTGGCTGAGGCCAGGCGACAACTCTCAGACACCTCCTCCTACTTATCCTTGGACCATGACCCCACAAACGAGCACCAGACCTTAATATCACACACCATTTCTGATTTTATTACTTCCGGCTCTCTGCATCCCAACCTTATCGTTCCCCAGCCCCACATGACCCAATTTTATCTTCTCCCCAAAATCCACAAACAGAACTGTCCTGGCAGACCCATTGTTTCTGCTTGTTCATGTCCCACCGAATTAATTTCCACATACCTCGACTCCATCCTATTCCCCCCTGGTCCAATCCCTCCCTACCTATGTCTAAGACACCTCACACCTCCATCCCCCACCAGGAAGGTCCTAAAGCCCTCTGTTTCTTCCTCGACCACAGAACCAGCCAATTTCCGTCTATCAATACTCCCCTTCTCCTAGCAGAGCTGGTCTGTTTCCAAGATGTATCCTTTAATCAATCAATAAAATCCCTCCATAATCTTTCCTCATTACTTCAGCCCCACAGCTAATTACAAACAAAATATTTGTCACATTTTTCTGACATTTACTTACTCCCTAATACTATGCCCTCTTAGTCAGTTAAGAGACCCATTCAAATTATTGTTAATTGTTTCATTTTTCTTCCAATCTGGAGTATTTCTTGCTAGCCTGTCTGGAATACACTCTCCAGTGTTTTGGTTCTCCTTTACTGAGTTCTGAAATGTTCCCATTGCAGCCTTTTGACAGCATTAACTTTGATAGATGTGGCGAGACCACTTTTCCTGTTGTTACTTTTTGTGATGAGAGCCTAAAGTGTAAATAGCAGTCCATAGTAGATTTTTAAACTTCATTCTTACCTTCTCTTAAATGTAGGAAGTCCCTTAATGAGGTAAGTTACGATCCTCTCATTGATTCTATTGTGAATGCGACTATTGACTATTGATCTGGCCTTCATGAGAAGGTGACCTTGATAACACTACCCCCTTATAGATTGCATAGCTCAGAATCATCAGTAAAACTGAGTGTAGGAGCCATTTTGCAGTTATTAGTTATTTTTGCTTATTAATATCACTACCTTGTATTCTGCTGTAGTTTGGGCACTATAGAGTTTATGCAATGCTTACGTAGGGGCTGGGCGGAGCCAGAGTACGGGCAGTTGGGTACTTGCGGGCATAGTGGGTGAGCTGGGAGGTGCTGACAGAGGGTCAGCTAGAAGCTCCGCCAAAAGATTTATCAGCCATGATGTAATCGCCTGTAAGTTTTATTAACTAGAAGATTAATACAAACTGTGTCGAAGTTATATCTGGCAATTCGTAGCGATCGCATAGACTGTGGTAAGATATGGAATTTTACCTAGCAATTAATAACCAGTTGATGACAAGAGATATGCCAATATGTTTATTGCACCTTCAAATAAAGAAGACTAACTATTAAACGTCTGGGAGGATCTCTGTTATTAGTTGTTCGAGTTATTACGCTTATCGCTGACCCGGTCTATGCAAGTGGCAGCTTGGGAGCTAATTGAGATAGACGAGAAGCTGGCCGCTACATCGCGTAAAATTCCTTCTTAGCTGAAGCGATCAGCTTGAATCCACTCCTTCGGAAAGTTCAGAGAACTTGCCTTCACTAGAGACGAAATGTGAGGTCTTATCTGAACTGGAGTGATTCATCGTGAAATCTGCCTAAGCTGGAACGATTTATTGGAATTGACTTTTTGGAAAGTTCAGAAAGCTTGTCTTCGCAGAAGGCGAAGGCTACGAGAGCTTCCTGACCAGTGAGAGATTTATTGCACTGAGTATGTGCAAGAAGGAACTGCAGATGCTGGTTTAAACCGAAGATAGACCCAAAAAGCTGGAGTAACTCAGCGGGACAGGCAGCATCTCTGGAGAGAAGGAAAGGGTGACATTTCGGGATGAAACCCTTCTTCAGACCCTTCTGAAGAATGGTCACAACCCGAAACGTCACCCATTTCTCTCCAGTAAAACGGTGTGGTTTAATAATGCTTAAAATGTTTGTCAAAGTAACAAATTGGTGCCATGTCAACTGCATTTTCATAGTCTCACTAGCAATGAGGCATTTATTGTCTACCTCTAATTGCTCTGAACTAAGGAGGCAATAAAGAATCAAACATAGACACAAAATGCTGGAGTAACTCAGTCTGAAGAATGGTCTCGACCCGAAACGTCACCCATTCCTTCTCTCCAGAGATGCTGCCTGTTCCGCTGAGTTACTCCAGCATTTTGTATCTACCTTCGATTTAAACCAGCATCTGTAGTTCTTTCTTACACAAAGAATCAAACATGTTGGTGGTCAAGACTCACATAGAGGCCAGCCTGGGAAAGTGTGATGATTTCCTTCCCTTAAGGATATTAATGAACCATGTAGGTTTTTATGCACATCTGCTTGTTTCATGGTTATTATCAATGAAACTAGTTTTTATCAGCTGCAGATAAGAACATGATATTCTGTATACTTATAGAAGAAGGGTCTGCAGATCTTACCCTGGGGGTAAGGTGCTGGTCATAGAGTCATAGATACAGTGTAAAAACAGGCCCTTTGGCCCAACTTGCCCACATCGACCAACACGTCCCAGCTACAGTCCCACCTGCCTGCGTTTGGCCCACACCCCTCCAAACCAGTCATATCCATGCACCTGTCTGTTTTTTAAACGTGCCACAACTACCGCCTCTGGCAGTGCATTCCATACGCCCACCACCCTTTGTGTGAAAAAGTTACCCCTCAGATTCCTATGAAATCTTTCCCCCTTCACCTTAAACCTATGTCCTCTAGTCCTCGATTCCCCTACTCTGGGCAAGAGACCCGATCTATTCCTCTCATAATTTTATACACCTCTATAAGATCACCCTGCATCCTCCTGCACCATTATATTACCAGCCTTGGAGGACATCTACAACACACGATGCCTCAGAAAAGCCACCAGCATTCACAAAGACTCCTCACACCCCTGCTATAGTGTCTGTTCGAAATTCTACCATCGGGCAGACGCTACAAGGCCTTCTACGCCCGCACCTCCAGACTCAGGAACAGCTTCATCCCCAGGGCCATAGCTGCTATGAACCGGTCCTGCTGAGCCAGATGGTCACATCGCACAGTGAACCGGCACAGACCTACTTGAACTTTATACTGTTTTAAAACTGTTTCTAATTTTGTGTCACTGGGTTGTATAAATTTATACTGATTAGCTAATTAATTTATTGCATCGTATGGAAGGCGCATTCCCAATCTCGTTGTACCCCTGTACAATGACAATAAAGATATATTGTATTGTATTGTATTGTATCAAAAGGTTGAAATAAAGAAATGTAGATGCTGGTAATATGAAGCAAAGAAAATGTGATAAACACTCAGTAAGTCAGACTGTATCTGTGTAAAGAGAAACAAAGTCAACGTTTCAGGTTAATAACAGGTTAATAATACTTTATTAAGACACAGGCTGACCTACTGAGAATGTCCAGTATTATCTCTTTTTAAAGTCTTAGTGTTATGAGGAACACAAACAGGCCCTTTGGCCCGTGATGTCCATTGTGCATATCTCTACTAATCACCACTCACCCACATTTATTCTGTAGCTTTCTATGCTTTGGCAATTCAAATACTTGTCTGGATGTCTGCCACTGTATGTTTCTTTTTTTCCTAGTCAGATGTGCAGCACTTTGGTCAACGTGGGTTGTTTTTAAATGTGCTATACAAATAAATTGACTTGACTTGACTTGACTTGGATGCTTTTTAAATGCCGTGAGCCTCAATCCTTCCTCAACCACCTTCAGATTCTAACCACTCTGCGCGAATAAATTAACCCACAGATCCCCTTTAAACCTCTTACCTCTCACCTCACACATAGACATCCCACCATCCAAAATAGATTCTTACTATCTAACCCCTCAATTTTGTATGCCTCTTTGGGTCAGTCCGCAGCCTCCTCTGCTCCACAGGAAACAAACCCAGTCTTTCCAGTCTCTCTTTATAACTGACTGCCCTAATCCAAGGCAACATCCTGGTGAGATCAGTCTGCACCCTTTCCAGCACAATCACATCCTTTCTGCAGTTTGGTTAAGAGAGTTGCACACAATACTTCACCTGTGACTAAACCAGTATTTTATAAATTGTAACATAACATCCCTGCTTTTATATTCTATGCCATGGCTAGTGAAGGCAAGTATCCCATATGTCTTCTTCACTACCATATCTTCCACTGCTGCTATTTGCATGGATTTATGGAGATGTATCTGAAGGTCACCGTTCAACAACACTCCCTTGGGCCCTAAAGTTTATGTTTACTGTTTATGTCCTGCTCTTATTTGACCTTTCAAAATACATTATTTAACATAGGTTTAACATAGATCAAATACACCAGTCTGAAGAAGGGTCTCGACCCGAAACGTCACCCATTCCTTCTCTCCCGAGATGCTGCCTGACCTGCTGAGTTACTCCAGCATTTGGTGAATAAATCGATTTGTACCAGCATCTGCAGTTATTTTCTTATACATTAAATACATAACTTTGATCTACCATTGCTCTGCCCAAATTTCCATCTGATCAATTTTTGTGTTACTAATCATGCCTCTCACATTCACATCCAAGTCATTGATGCATATTACATACCTCAGGGGTCCCAGCAATGATCCTTGTTCATAGACTCCAATCAGAACAGCAACCCTCCACATGTGTTACTCTCGTTTGAGTATCAGTTGGTCCACTTTCAGAAATACTTAATGTCACATCAAAAGGACAAGTAGAGATAGAGCAGATTCTAACTACTCCCACAAATGATAGCCAAAATGGTTTGGGCAAAAATTGATGTAACTGATTCTGAGTAGGCCTACATATAGTATGCCAAAGTCTGTAAACTCAAGCCAAAATAATTAAAATAGAAACATAGAAACCATAGAAAATAGGTGCAGGAGTCGGCCATTCGGCCCTTCGAGCCTGCACCGCCATTCAATATGATCCTGGCTGATCATCCAGCTCAGTAACCTGTACCTGCCTTCTCTCCATACCCCCTGATCCCTTTAGCCACAAGGGCCACATCTAACTCCCTCTTAAATATAGCCAATGAACTGGCCTCAACTACCTTCTGTGGCAGAGAATTCCACAGAATTACCACTCTCTGTATGAAGAAATGTTTTCTCATCTCGGTCCTAAAAGACTTCCCCCTTATCCTTAAGCTGTGACCCCTGGTTCTGGACTTCCCCAACATCGGGAACAATCTTCCCGCATCTAGCCTCTCCAACCCCTTAAGAATTTTATATGTTTCAATAAGATCCCCCCTCAGTCTTCTAAATTCCAGCGGGTATAAGCCTAGTCTATCCAGTCTTTCTTCATATGAAAGTCCTGCCATCCCAGGGATCAATCTGGTGAACCTTCCCTGTACTCCCTCTAAGGCTAGAATGTCTTTCCTCAGATTCTTGAGCAGGAATCTGCTAGAGCTTGAGCAGATTCTTGAGCAGGAATCTGCAAATTCCTGCTAGAATGTCTTTCCTCAGAATAGCTTGGATTTATAAAACAAAATTGACTTACAGGAAACAAACCCAGTCTTTCCAGTCTCAGAATATCAGAATAACGAGATATCATTTTTCACAACTCATTGAATTCTTTCATTTCAGATCACCTATCTGTGTGAAAGAAAATGTAATCTGCATTGCTTTAACCGTGTACTGAATGAAGCTCAATGATACACAAAACTGCACATTCTGAACTACCCATCTAGTTTTATTGGGCCTATAAAGCATTAAATGCATGTTTTGAGAGTTAATTGAAAATATTACTCACTATTCATGAGATCCTTGTGTTCAGCAAGTGTTTTCATGGGATCCAGCCAGTACTGTTTAAAATAAATGGTTAATATTAGAACAAATTACTAAGTTTCTTTTATGTGGAATATTACACAACTTCAGTAATATATTCGGAAGTAAATCAAATATGTTTTAGAGCAAGAACACCTGAAAGCCTTTTAGCAAGTACAGGTCCACCACTGATTTTCAAGCAACTAGTGGCCTGGCACCTCCTTCAAACCAGACAAAATTACAAGAGCGCACTTGAAATCTCCCCCAAATGTCCCCCTGAAAATATGGCGCCAAGGCTGGATGAGGAATTTGCCCCTGGTGACTAGGGTTCTGGAACTCTGGCCCAGCCGGAGCAGTCAGATCCGTTCCCATCGCCAACGTCTGAAGCCGACTTTTCAGGCCAGTTGCTCTGTTCCCCAACTGCCTGGGCGGACCGTTCAACACCTCTCAGAGGCTGTGACCTCTGTTGGTCCGACAAAATGGATAATCCAGCAATGCTGGAACCAAGGAAGAAGAAAAAAATGGTGTTGGATCTGTACATCTTTAGAATTATCAAATACTCTGATTTGTTTAGATTTGAACCATTCTCTTGTAAATACATTCAATATCTTTATCGGGCGTTAAAGAATTAACATTTTATTTCCTTCTACCCTTCATGGTATCCTTGCAATCTATTTTTATAAATGGCAGCAAAATTCCTGTTCAAGAATTCATAAGAGTGGGTGGTTTGAGGTATGGGTGGAAGGCAGAGGTGCAAAGAACAGGAGAACAGGATACCATTCCTGCATCTATTGAGACCAAATAGTCCTGATATTCAGCCTTGAACCTTGCAACACTTTTCAGTAAAATTTGCACCAGCTGGTATATCAGTTTTCATGTTTCAAATAGGCAATCATAATGAAATATGAAATAATAATTTTTTTAAAGATGTTATAAATACATTTTTTAAAGTTTAACTTCAAAACATTTCATAGGCAGAACAAAATAAATACAACATATCTTTTGACGTAAAACTTTGACAGTCAAGGGTGACATCCTTCCATTCCTACTTTTTTGCACATCTTTCATCCATTGTTCTTTATCTCTCCACATCAACGTCTAGATCTCTCGTTTTCCTTATCCCTAACCAGGTGGAGGGGAGGGGGAGAGGAGAGGGTGCTGCACCAATGCCAGAGAGGTTTGGGCCCAACAGGTCCACTTGGTCTAGTGAATATATAATTGCATGCTGCTTGTCAGCTCACTGAACATCAGCGGTGGAGGGAGACCTGATATATAAAATTAAGAATCATAGATAGGGTAAATAGTCACAATATCTTTCCGCAGGATGGAAATATCAAAGACCCGAGAGCATAGCTTTAAGGCAGGACGGGAAAAATTTAAAGGACATGTGAGGGGCAAGTTTTTTTTTCCCCACAGTGAGTGGTGGGTGCCTGGAACCTGCTACCTGGAGTCGTGGTGGAGGTAGATACGATTGTGGTGTTTAAGAGACATTAGATATGGAAGGATATGAATAATGAGCAGGCCAAGAAGAATGCTTTAACTTGGCAACCTGATTGGCATGGTTAGGTAAAAGAGCTTGTTCCTTTGCTGTACTGTTCTATGTTCCACGTTCTCCTCGGGCTGAGAACTGGAAGAGTGCCAGGACTCTCAGGTTTTCAGGCACTCATTATTTTATTGCACTTTTATTGTTGATTTAATGTTTCATTTGTAATGTTACATGGTTAAAGTGTTCTTTCTTCATCATTGATCCGAATCCTATTTGCATTATTACAGACATGCACAACTTTTTAAAACCAGCAATCTGCATGACAAGTACTGATTCCCTATTAACCACTCTGTTGTTAATGTCTTATTGTTTTAATAGTTTATTTGATTGATTTGTAACATTTTTGAATTGCTAGAATCTTCCAGCATGTAGAGATGCTAGAATCTTCCAGCATGTACTTGTGTCATGTGCTAAAGAAAATGTTGGTATACAAAGTTAAAAACTGAAGATAAAAAAATATCTATTTCTAATAAATAACACTTTTTAAGGTAAATGATTGCAGCCTTATTTGCCAAACATTTGGCCCCATTTAACCGTTTCGTATCACTTACAGTTTGATGACTTCTGTCACAATATCGCAAACCAAAATATTCTGTTTCCATTAGGTTAACGTTTCGAAAGACATAATCCAGGACAATAGACCCCTTAGTAGATTTCTGTGGAAAATAATTCAAAAGCACCATTTCAGAAAAATAATCACTGCATGTACAAACCATTACACTTTTATTACAGAGTTTTTAACTGTGAGAAAATAGTGACATTGACAAAACAATTATGAGTAAAAATGTAATATAAATGTGGTAAAATATATTCTTTGTCAACTGGCTAATAAAATGTACAATACATTGAAAACAAGTAGTGCTGAGAAACATTATATTAGTGACCACACTTTGAAAATATTTGACAGGTTGCAACATGCTTTTAGGGACTTGCAATCATATGGTAAAACAACTATATGATTGTACATCTAGTATCAAAATCTATTTTGTTGTTGACTGGCAAATATTGGGGAAAGAAACCAGA
The DNA here is from genome assembly GCF_053455715.1 of Rhinoraja longicauda. Lineage (NCBI taxonomy): Eukaryota > Metazoa > Chordata > Chondrichthyes > Rajiformes > Arhynchobatidae > Rhinoraja > Rhinoraja longicauda. Next base: position 70,176,872 of record NC_135955.1, on the reverse strand, counting down.
ACAACATTTTTCTCTTACTTAATTAACACCATAGGATCTTTTAGATCTATTATTGTGTTCAGATGTGGCATAGAATCTTCAATTGAAAGTCAGCCGTTCTGAAAATCGAACATTCCACTGAATATTTCTCTGAAGTGTGAGTTTACATTCTGTTCAAATGTTAAGTGTGTCTTTAATCCAAATGCTTTGTATATTTTGAAAATGGATTGAATATTTCTGCACACAAAGGCATAATAATTAAATTTTGCTCAAATATATCACTGAAAATATTGTTTGAGTTAGTAAAGTTCAAATACTCGTAAATTGTATCTGAATGTGTAGCTCCTCCTAATGACATCACAGAGATTAATCAAGATTGCACCATAAAGTATTTTGTGCTTTTCTGTCCAGTGAAATAGCTGCCTCGATTAACTCAGTGCAGCAAAACTATTAATCCGGCACGAGATTTTGAGCTGGACTACCAGATTTGAAGGAATGTCAGTGGTTGATATCTGGAACATGCTCCAGAGGTGGTGGAATCAGATACATCATTATATTTAAGAGGCATCTTCTATATATTACTATATTATTATTACTATAACTCTCATCTTATTTGTTTGTATATTTGTTCGTTCGTAAATATATTTATACCCGAAATACAGCCAAAACGGTACACGATATGGCAACAATTTTAGGCCTACCTTACTCACCATTGGCCTGCGGTTCAAATGGTTGTTATATTTTTTAAGTTATTCACTTTTTAAACTTTAAAAATCACTTTTTAAACTTTAATAAATCCCTTTTCCACTTTCCCTGCCTGTCAGCGGCGCCTGCCACTGTAATTCCTCCGTGTTCGACGTCACAGTGGGAACCCAACGTGTCCACGCCTATGCAGTTAGGAACTGTTGATCTAATACAGATGCTCTCCGACTTACGATGCTTCGACTTACGATATTTCGACTTGCGATGGTGCAAACGGCAGCGACCCAGGGGGGAGGGGAGATGGAGTGGGGGAATGGAGTGGGTGAGTGAGTGGGTGGGGGGGACGGAAGGAGGGGGGGAGATGGGGGGTTGAGGGGGAATGGAGTGGGTGAGTGGAGGGTGGGGAAGGGGGGGGGGAGTGGGGGAGGAGACAGTGCTAGACCAATGCAGGAGAGGTTTTGGGGAGTTTTAAGCGGGGTTGAGGGGGGATGGAGTGGGTGATGGGAGGATAAGGGGGGTTGAGGAGGATGGAGTGGGTGAGGGGGGAGGAGAAGGGGGGAAGGGTGGAGTGGGGGGGAGGGGAAGGGGGAGAGGTGGGGAGGGGAGGGTGTTAGACCAATGGAGAAGAGGTTTGGGCCCAACGGGTCCACCCTTTTCTAGTTATATATAAAGGGAGGTGCCGCTGAGAAGCCAAGGCTGGAGCTTTGCGAGTCGGAGGTAGAGCCTTACAAGTCGACGAAGCCCACGGCTATTGGTGCCTGGGTCGACAGAGCCAGCGGTTGGGTCGGCGCCACCGAGGCATCCAGACAGGACAAGGCAGCGTTAATGAAGAGGTCGGTGCGGCGGTCAATGATGGCGCCAACCAGCGGACGAGGATGGTCACGTGGAAGTGAGGACACCGCTGCTGAGGGAAGGAACAAAGGAGGACCTGACGTGGGGAGAGGGAAAGAGCAACGAGGAACTGGCGCAGTGGGGGGTGGTTAGGGGGGAATTTGTAACTTTGTAAGCCCCCTTTAAGGGTGACTATTTGCATATCTTGGGTATGCAAGCAAAGAATTTCACTGTGACTTGTCACAAGTGGCAATAAAGTATTCAATTCAATTCAATTCTTCATTTATTTAGGCTCATGAACAGTCAAGGTATGGAAGGAGAGACATATTGTGGACAAATAGGATTAGTGTAGATGGGCATAAAGATCTCTGTGGATGTGGTGGGTTGAAGGGGTTCCTTTTGTTTTGTACAAATCCACGACTCTCATACTCAAATATACCTTTATATCACTTTTTTTCTTATACAGTAACATTCCAATGAAGCCAGTAAACTTTAAAGAAGTACATGACACAACCAGGTAAGTTTCTTTCGTGTTCTTGTTCTATGGCTGTATGAAACTTTGCGAGTCTTCAAGGTACAACAGAAGTCTTTATTCCATTAACTCAATGCTGGCAGCAAGACAACTAAAATGGCTGCAACTACACAATCTGACTGCACACTCCACACTGTCTAGAGATGACTTTTTCGGTTACAGGCGTAACAAACGGACTCGATATACGGTCACTCACGGTGATGATGAGCAGTCGAGCCGCACCGGTAGCAGGGTTTCGATCCTCCCCCCACAGGGGAACGGCTCTTCTGAAACTGCCCTTATTCTCCGGATTTGCTCTGGGTCGATCAAATGGTTTCTGGCATTGCGGACGAGTCTGACAAACTGTATGCACCTCTTGAGGGAGCTTCGATGCTGTATCGCCGGCCATTTTGTGCAGTTCTTTACTTAGCAGCTCGGCCATTTTAGCACAATGCAGCACATTCTTCAATGAGGCGTCCGATTCCTTGAGAATCACCTGCTGTATGAATGCGTGCCTGCAGCCCATGATCAGTCTATCCCGCAATGCATTGTCTTGGCACTTCTTGCAGCATTGAGCTTTAAAATCACATGCCTTTGCCTTGGTGCGAAGTTCAACAAGAAATTCGGTGATAGATTGCCCTTCCTGTTGCACCATCCGGTAGAAATCGAGGCGAGCTGCGAGGAAATTTCAACTTTCTTCGTAACGCAGCTGCAAAGCCATTGTGATTTCAGCATATGAAACTTCAGTTACTTCTTCTGTAAGTAAATTTTGAAGTAGTGCAAAAGTTTCTGGAGACATTGATGAACACAAGACAGCGGCACTTTCGACCTTGTGCGCACCATTGAACAACCTACGAAAACAGGATGTCGAATGGCACTGGTCTAAAGAGTGTGACCATGCATTCACCAGGTTGAAGGAGATGCTGGCCCAGAAGACGCGTTTGGTCCACTATGTTCCATCGAAGCCGATCTCGCTGGCCGCCGATGCATTGCCGTACGGTCTTGGAGCTGTAATCTCACAAACGGCGCAAAACGGCAAGGAAGAACCAATCGCGTTCGCATCCAAAATGCTGACGACCGCTGAGAAAAACTGCAGCCAAGGGGAGACGGAAACGGACTAATAATACTCTTCAGAAGCAAAAGCGGGGTTCAATGGCTAGAGATGGAAAGCATGCTCTGGGGATAACAAGAAAATCGTAGCTACGAAAACAGTGCATTACAGAACCACTGCAAGCGGAGTACAGATTATGTCTTACAGAAAGACTGAGAACTTGTTTCAGAATGGCAATGCTAGACACAGCAAAAATGCATTACAGTTTTGACAATACCCCAAGGCGACTCATTCAGGAATAGAGACGTTCAAACTGGAAAGGGGGAGTGTGATGTTTACTATATAGCAGGTTGTTCTCGCACTTGCTGACCATGTTGCAGTCCGTGGTAGATGACAATGCCATAGTTGATCCATCGTAGATCAAGGCGTTCATGTCAAGCTTGAAAGCACGGATCCAGTCGATGGCGCCCAGGGATGTACCTTCTTTGCCAACGACGATCAGCGGCAACATCTGTGTCATACCATTACAGGAAACGGCGACAGTGCATTTGCCTTTCGTGGGAATGGCCTGTCGTCCGTATCCGAAAAGGCAGATGTTGGCCGGTTTCAGTTTCGGCGATCCGATCCTCTCCCAGGTATCCTGACCCACTAGCGACACAGCCACACCAGTGTCCACCAGTGTCCACCTGGAACTGTAGATCAACGTTCGAGACCCGCAGCGAAATTCTCGCCTTTTTGGTGATCGTGGACACACCGAGCACTTCAATAGAAATGGTCTTTACGATTTGGTCGACTGTGTTTTACGCTTTCTTGCCCTTTCTCCGCTTTCCTACGGATTGACACACTGCCGATTTCCCCTTCTCCGCAAGGACGGTCGCCAACTATACGAGCACAGACTCCATTTTGTCGAAGGTACGACATTTTGTCACTCAGGGGTGGCCGAACAGTCCCAAGCTGGACAAGGAATTCCGCTCATTCGAGAATGCGCAAACGGAAATCTCCTCAAAGGATGGCATTCTGCTCCGCGACTGTCGAGTGATCATTCCGACAGAACTGCGATCGACAATTCTGAAAATGTTGCACAAGACACACATTGGAATTGTGCGAATGAAGGCGCTTGCCCGCATGCATGTGTGGTGGCCGAATATCGAGGCTGATATAGCCGACCACTGCAAGGACTTCACACTGTGTACAGCCAAGATAACTATGTACAAAACATCTCCCTTTGTCCTGTGCAGCACCACCGTATGCAAAGCCCCGTTACTGAGAGGAATGGCCTTCTAGAACTTGATTTTTCCATCCTGAGAAAAAAATTCTGACTGTTTACCCTATCTATGTCTCCCATAATTTTATATACTTCTATCAGGTCTCCCTGCAACCTCTGGCGCTCCAGAGAAAACAATCCTTTCTGTCATTACTCTGTAGCCAATACCCCCTAAGCCAGGCATCATTATGGTAAACCTCCTCTGCTGTTAAGGGTCTTGCCTTTAATTGTACATTTTTCCCCAAACAAGATGGCTAATTTCTCCCAGACGATTTCAAGCCTTTTAAGAATTCTGAGAGCTGCACTCATCTAGACAAACAAGTGTTCAATCATTCTTCCACCTGGTTTTCTTGGTAGAACTGCTTTGGGGTGTCAGGAGGCGACTCACTTACCACTGGATACCTAGCCTCTGCCCTGCTGTTGTAGCCACAATATTTATTTGGCTTGTCGAGTTTTTGATCAAGGGTCAAGAGGTTATGGGCTTCAACAATGGAAATGCCATTGAATGCCATTGATAATTATACTCTCTCTTGGTGGTGATGGGTATTGTCTAACACTTTTTTGGTACAAATGTTACTAGGAATGAATCTATTTAAACTCTTCTGTACATTATTAGTTTCAATATTGATTATATTGTGGAGATGAGGAACGCAGAGCCAGATCTGTCCTTTTTGTTTGCTTCGGCCACTGGACTCCGCATGGGCTTTGCAGCATTGTGTGCTAGGTTAAAGCACATGCTTGAGGCTATCTCTCTCTCTCTTTCACCTGCTTGAGGCTACGTAATCACAAAAATGCTGAACTTGCTAAAGCTAGTAGTAATCAGTAGCCCAAACCGCAGAATGTTCCAGCTCGTCTTCAGAGGAGAAAAACACAATGTATAAAGCTTTAACCTAGCACACAATGCTGCAAAGCCCATGCGGAGTCCAGTGGCCGAAGCAAACAAAAAGGACAGATCTGGCTCTGCGTTCCTCATCTCCACATTATGATACCAAACTTTTGTCCCAAGCTCACAAATAACATGCCAATGTTTATTTCATTTCAATCAGTTCACATATTCAACTTAACAACATCCCTATCATCCACACAATGCATTTCTGTTCTGATGCCTTTTGAAGTTCATGAAATGTACCCCTATTGGACGACTTTCACCGAACAATCTGATCACATCTTACATTTCGTTCTGATTAATAAGGGAAGTCCAACATATCCTAAAGCCAAGCTGTGAATCTCTGATAAATCCTAAATTCAGGTAATTCATATCCTTTATGACTATTTTTGATAAATTCTTTCCTTCAAAATATAGAGGAATATAGGAGGCCACTTAGAATTTTGAATTTGTTTTACCATTTCAGCTCATGTCTGATCTAGTAGCCACTTCATTTACCCACATTTGGCCCAGATCCTTTAAGTTAATGAAAAGTTATTAAAATCTACAATTTGATTTTCATGCACTGGTTACAACATAATCAAGATTTTTACTTGCCTTTGCACATGGAAGTTTCTCCTGGTTTCACTCTTGAAAACCTAGCTCCAATTTTTAGATGACTCCCCATGGTCCTACATTTTCCAAAGACACTAGCCTTTTATTTTCAAGGTCAATTAACAGATATGTGACAACAGGAAATGCCTTTCTATTTTTTGAAAGCATCATAGATGTTAATGGATTGACAAATAGGTTTATTTGCGACCTCCATCCATCAACTTCCTGTGCATGAAAATCAAATAGAAATCTTAAGAAATAAAATAATTGGAAATCTAAAATAAAAGCAGAAAGTAGTCTTATCAAATTCTTGCTTATCAAACATATATCTATGTCTGCCTTAAAAATATTCAAAGATAGCTTCCACCACGTTTTGAAAAAGAAACTTCAAAGATTTACAATCCTCAGAGGGAAAAAAATTCACCTTGTCTCAGTGTTAAATGGATGACCCCCTTCATTCTTAAACAGTGACCCCTAGTTCCAGATTCTCCCTCGAGACAAAGCATCCTTTTTCAAACATGCCGTCAAGACCTTCAGGATCTTATATTTCAATCAAATCTCCTCACATTCCTCTAAACCAGCAGAAAAGGCAAGCCAGTCCAACCTTTTCTCATATGAAACCGTTCCAGGAATTTGTCTCAAAAACCTAGTCCAGATCCTCATGGACCTGATGCTAAAAGCACTGTGCAAGTTCAGCAGGCGGCTAAAAAGGCGGATTGTATGTTGACCAGGAGCAGAAATATCCCATTGCACATACTGAGTCTTGGTGGGACCACACCTTGTGTGTTGTTTTGGTGACCAGTCAATACAAGTGAAAATTTCCAACTAATACTGTTCAATTATTCTTACGTCTACCTGTGATCTCCCTGCACATCTGCTCCGATAATTCCCACTGACTATTGTGGGGCTATAATACAGTGCCTTCAAAGAGATCATCCCCTTCTTGTTCCTGAGCTCTCCTCACAAGGCTTCCCTGGTGGATCCCCCAAGAATATCCTCTACAAACACGGTTATTATGTTCTCCCTCTTTAAAAGGCAGCCATCCCCCCATTCTCTTACCTATATCACACCTGTAACATTTGTACCCTGGAACATTGAATTGTCTTTCTCTCTGCAACAATATCCCAGTCCCACGACTCAATCCATGGTGTGTAACTGTCCACCTATTAAGCTCCTTCCATTGAAATAAAATTAGTTTAAATCACCTTACCTACTCCTTGCCCTCAACTTCACATCTCTTTTGTTCTGCCCTCCTAATTCCCCCCCCCCCCCCCCCCAAGCTTATCATTCCATTCTTGCTCTCAATAACATGTGGTGATTAATCTACAAATTATTATTCTTAAAGTCCTTAACATAGCTTTCCTAATTTCCTACATTCACTTTGCAGGACCTTGCCCCTCTTTTACCTATATCGTTGGTACACAACAACCTCTGCACAACAACCGTTGGCTGCTCAGAGGCATCTTTGCCTCTAGTACCCAGGCCACAACACACCGTCCTGGAGTCTTATTTACAGCCGTAAAATCTCCTGGATTGTTCCCTAACTACTGAGTCTGAAGAAGGGTCTCGACCCGAAACGTCACCCATTCCTTCTCTCCTGAGATGCTGCCTGACCTGCTGAGTTACTCCAGCATTTTGTGAATAAATACCTTCGATTTGTACCAGCATCTGTAGTTATTTTCTTACACTAACTGAGTCTCCTATTACTATCACTGTCTGACGCCACTCTTTGATGAGTCTGCTGCTGCTGTTATTTAAAATATAACCCCCTTCAACCGTATGCAAAGCCCCGTTACTGAGAGGAATGGCCACAGGGAACCTTGCACTATCTATTTCCTGTACCTTTCCTGATGGTCACCAAACTACCTGTAGCTGGCACCTTAGGTGTGTGACCACCGCAGTATAGCTTTGAATGATCCTGGGTGCATCCAACCCGAGCTCCAGATCCTTGACGTGGTTAGTCACGAGCTGCAGCTGGGTGTAGTCACCAGGGATAACTGAAGTTTCCCTAATCTCCCACACCTAATCTGTGGTGCTGGCTCAAAGGTCCGAATGGCCTACTCCTATTTTTAAATCTCCCGTGCTCTTCCTTGGAGGTAGACACAAAATGCTGGAGTAACTCAGCGGGTCAGGCAGCATCTCGGGAGAGAAGGAATGGGTGACATTTCGGGTCGAGACCTTTCTTCAGTCTGAAGAAGGATCTCGACCTGAAACGTCACCCATTCCTTCTCTCCCGAGATGCTGCCTGACCCGCTGAGTTACTCCAGCATTTTGTGTCTACCTTCGATTTAAACCAGCATCTGCAGGTTTTTTTCCTATGCTCTTCCTCGGCTTCACTGCATCTTGGGAAACTATTTGTCACTCTTAATTTAATGGCTACTTGGAAGGTCAATGCACAGGAATACAAGAGGCCGCAGAGTGGGGATTCAGCCCAGTACATCACAGGCATAGCCCCCTCCCGACCACTGAAAGCATCTGCCTCAAGAAGGTGGCATCTACCAGTAAGGATTCCCACCATCTGGGCCATGCCCGCTTCTCACTGCTACAGGCTGATAGTAGGTACAAAGGCCGAAAGAGCCACACTGCCAGTTTCAAAAGCAACTGTCAGTTTCTTGAATTGACCTGCACGACCCTAATCTTACCTCACCAAAAGAACACAATGGACCACCTTTTGCACTACAATGAATTTATTTTCTAATTGTGCTTTGCACTGATATCTTTGGAGAGGGGAGGGGGAAGGGGGGGGGGGGGGGGAGGAGAGGGTGCTGCATCAATGCTGGAGAGGTTTGGGCCCAACAGGTCCACTTATGACAATAACCTCTTCTTGGCTTGTTTTATACATTTCCAGCATATCTCTTTTTCTCACTCCGCAATCTCTTGGAAACTCAAGCTCTTGCTTTAAAAAACATAGAAAAGTAGAAAAATAAATGCAGGAATAGGCCATTCAGTCCTTTGAGCCAGCACCACCATTCAATATGATCATGGCTGATCATCTAAAATCAGTACCCCGTTCCTGCTTTTTCACCATATCCATTGATTCCTTTAGCCCTCAGAGCTAAATCTAACTCTCTCTTGAAAACATCCAGTGAATTAACATCCAGTAAATTGGCGTCCACTGCCTTCTGTGGCAGAGAATTCCACAGAATCACAACTCTCTGGGTGAACAAGTTTTTCCTCATCTCAGTCCTAAATGGCTTACCCCTTATTCTTAAAATTGCTTTAATGGATGCTTTTTTAATCTCGAGTTTCTCTTCTCAGCTCCACATGTTCTTGGAAAATGCTGCACCTACAAAACCTGGGTTGTACAAATCATGCACTCTGAACCTAAAACCCTCTGCATCTCAAGGCTTACCTACAGTGCCCTCCATAATGTTTGGGACAAAGACCCATCATTTATTTATTTGTCTCTGTACTCCACAATTTGAGATTTGTAATAGAAAAAATCAGATATGGTTAAAGTGCACATTGTCAGATTTTATTAAAGGGTATTTTTATATATTTTGGTTTCACCATGTCAAAATTACAGCTATGTTTATACATAGTCCCCCCATTTCAGGGCACCATGATGTTTGGGTCACATGGCTTCACAGGTGTTTGTAATTGCTCAGGTGTGTTTAAATGCCTCCTTAATGCGGGTATAAGAGAGCTTGCAGCACCTAGTCTCTCCTACAGTCTTTCCATCACCTTTCCAAACTTTTATTGCTGTTTATCAACATGAGGACCAAAGTTTTGCCAATGAAAGTCAAAGAAGCCATTATGAGACTGAGAAACAAGAATAAAACTGTTAGAGACATCAGCCAAACCTTAGGCTTGGCAAAATCAATTGTTTGGAACATCATTAAGAAGAAAGAGAGCACTGGTAAGCTTCCTAATCGCAAAGAGACTGGCAGGCCAAGGAAGACCTCCACAGCTGATGACAGAAAAATTCTCTCTATAATAAAGAAAAATCCCCAAACACCTGTCCGACAGATCAGAAACACTCTTCAGGAGTCAGGTGTGGATTTGTCAATGACCACTGCCTACAGAAGACTTCATGAACAAAAATAGAGGCTACACTGCAGGATGCAAACAACTGGTTAGCCACAAAAATAGGATGGCAAGGTTACAGTTTGCCAAGAAGTACTTAAAAGAGCAACCACAGTTCTGGAAAAAGGTCTTGTGGACAGATGAGACGAAGATTAACTTCTATCAGAGTGATGGCAAGAGCAAAGTATGGAGGAGAGAAGGAACTGCCATGATCCAAAGCATACCACCTCATCTGTGAAACACAGTGGTGGGGGTGTTATGGCCTGGGCATGTATGGCTGCTGAAGGTACTGGCTCACTTATCTTCATTGATGATACAACTGCTGATGGTAGTAGCATAATGAATTCTGAAGTGTATAGACACATCCTATCTGCTCAAGTTCAAACAAATGCCTCAAAACTCATTGGCCGGCGGTTCATTCTACAGCAAGATAATGATCCCAAACATACTGCTAAAGCAACAAAAGAGTTTTTCAAAGCTAAAAAATGGTAAATTCTTGAGTGGCCAAGTTAATCACCCGATCTGAACCCAATTGAGCATGCTTTTTATATGCTGAAGAGAAAACTGAAGGGGACTAGCCCCCAAAACAAGCATAGGCTAAAGATGACTGCAATACAGGCCTGGCAGAGCATCACCAGAGAAGACACCCAGCAACTGGTGATGTTCATGAATCGCAGACTTCAAGCAATCATTGCATACAAAGGATATGCAACAAAATACTAAACATGACTACTTTCATTTACATGACATTGCTGTGTCCCTGAAATGGGGGGACTATTTATAAACACTGCTGTAATTTCTACATGGTGAAACCAAAGTGTATAAAAATGGCCTTTATTAAAATCTGACAATATGCACTTTAACCACATGTGATTTTTTTTCTATTACAAATCTCAAATTGTGGAGTACAGAGGCAAATAAATAAATGATGGGTCTTTGTCCCAAACATTATGGAGGGCATAGTACTTAAGGACTAAATGCTGATAAATTTTTGCTACTCAGCTGGCTATCATAGAGGCAGGGAAGCAAATGTTCCAGGTTATCAGGAGCTAGGTTATGGTTCAAATACATGGAATCGATTAGGTAATTTATCAAACATCTGAATTTCTTGAGGTGTAATTTATCAATTGGATTTCCAGGAAATATTCTAATATTATCAGATATTTCATAGAAACATAGAAAATATGTGCAGGAGGAGGCCATTTGGCCCTTCAAGCCAGTTAGGGAGAGCCAATTTTTTCTAAAGCCATGCTATGAATCTCTAATGAATCCCAACATATCCAAGTATATTCTTTATGACTATCTCCCCAAGACCCTCCACTTCAAAGTGAGAGAACAGTGGGTTTGATAATGCAAAAAAGTTTATTTTCACCTAATTGTTTAAATGGGCACCCTTACCCTGTTCCTCTGTCCTAATCCCGCCAACCTGAAGCAAAACTCACCAAATGATTTAGAGTGTTTTATTTCTGTGCACGACGGCTAAGAACTCCTATTCCCCACTCTCATACCACCACAATATGGTGAGTTCAAGCTTTTTTTAAGGTGAATTGCTGGCCTATCCTGTTAAGATAGCACTGTGTATGAATCCAAATTATGTGGAAAGCTAGGTAAATATACAAATGAAATGAAATGATCAAATAACTTGTGGATAGTTAGTTCATTCTGCAGGTGACTAGTTTCGACTTGACTTGAATCATTCAAGGCTAAACCCTATCCTGAGCTCCAAAAGGGAAAAGAATTGCTTTAAAATACTTTAAAACGTTGAGTAAGAAAAGCTCCCATGAAGTTAACAGACTATAATTTCCAGGCTGCAACCATTTATCACATTTAACATTCTGTAGGCTTGACATTTTTTTTGTACAAGGCAAATTGCAGAGATAATGATTGTCGGCATGGACTGACTCAGAGCTTTGGAATTTTAGAAAGAATACAGAGAAATAAATAGCATAGAATCCAATGCTACGGAGGCCTATCGCTTCAGAGCATGAAACTCAAGATTTTGGTGGGACAGCAAGTACTATTTTTGCATTTTAAAGTTAATTGAATAGGATAGGTAGGCAGCATATCCATTTGAGCTAATAAGCATGAACCCACGCACCATAACAAGCAGCAACCCAAATGAAGAGTTTATGATAAAATGTGCAAGCATGACTGCAGCTCCAGCTGCTCAATGCGGTCAGTCAGGAACTGCAGATGAACCCACTTCCCACAGGTATGGTTCCCAGGGATACTGGAAGATTCCCTGATCCTCCACATCATTCAGGAGAATATGACTGGCCTGATTACCATTTCAAAACCACCAAGACTAAAGAGGAAAGTAATAGACCTTAATTATATTATCCTACCATTGCTCAGATTTCTCACCAATGCCTCTCAAGGAAAGCCTCAGCACTTGCAACGCACAACAGCCACTCTCACAACCACTGCTCCAAATGGCTGCTCCAAGATGACGACTCTGCTATAGCCCACCTTCCATTTATATATTGCAAGGAAAAAAACTATTGATTTAATTTTACTTCACCTTTCATCTTCTTTTCATTGCCATGGTCAAATCTTGGTAAAAAATTGATAACATCCAATATGTGCCTAGCACTTAAAGCGTAAGCACAAAATTTATTGCAGCAAAAGAGAGAAATTTTGGATACATATTCATTTACTGGTAGATTTTTACAGATATAAAACAAACTAAAATATATACAAATGTAGGTCTTATGCTGATGGTTCTTTTAACACATACATCCAGATATCTTCCATGGGCTATTACTTGTTCTGCTCATGCAGAACACTAATGGTCTTAATATTGTCTCATTTAGAACCTTAAAAATGTGGATGAAACCTCAAGCAAAAATTAACTTAAAGGAAGTTACTTACTTCAGAAAATAGTTTAATACTTGACTGAAACCTCCATATCAAATAAATGCAGATTTATTGTGCAGTAAACTGCTGAGACTACAAGTTTTGAGCTGTAATGTTTTATGCATTGTATTGTAATGCAATTATTTAAGTGCTTATGATATTAAGTTAGATTTTAAGTAAACCAGGTATTATAAAAATGGCACATTTCACCTTATATTTTAAACCAGAATCAATTTCAACAGTTGGGATTGCAGTTGGCATTTTTTATTCCCTTCTGACAATTCCCTTGACAGTCTGCAATGCACCAAATCTCCTTACCTGGTACAGAAAGATTTAGTCCAGCCACAAACCAAAGATTCTCAGAATTTCAGGATGCTTTTTCAGTATGGCTCATTAATAACCCCCTTATCTATTTTACCCGTTCAAATGTCATAAGCTTTCTTTCTGCCTATTTAACTTTCCACTACAACTATAAAATTGAATAAACTGGACAAAATCTGCAAATCAAATTATTTGGAAAATTGGCCAAGATTTGCAATTACTGTGCAGTTTTATTCAAAATTCCATGTGAATTTTATCTGTTCATGTTGTTTTGCTGATTACTGTTGAAGAGCTACATTGCTTAATTTTATTTTCTAACATATTTCAATCAAAGCCATCATTATTCAATACGAGAATTCTAATAAAAATCAAACCTAAAAATAAATCTCATCCTAATAATAATCTAATTTTAAAAATCTGATTCCATATCTTAAACAAAGGTTACAAGATCTGGAAATAATTCATAATCTGATTCAAGAAAAAGTTAAAAGTTCCCCAGTATTATTTCAAATACAGAAGCCATAACTAACATTAGACAGTTGTCATTCAAATTGCCTAGAAATGCACTAAGTTTAAGATTCCAGACATTATTTTCACAGTTGAGTTGCTGGAAAGAATATAAATGGTAAATCAGTTTCTGCAGGAGGAAGTCGTCAAATGGTTATGTCCAAGAGTCTTAATTGGTATGGTTTATATTTCAAAAACTTGACACAAGCATCTATTCAGTGATTCATCTATGACTCATAATTTGGTTTGTGAATCAGAAGAGAAGCTCTGTATGCTACAAAGAAAGAGGTATTAATTATATTGAAGCTATACGTTGCTTGTCGGAATTTGAAATCTTGTAGTAACCCATTGGAATAACTTCCTTTGTGACTAGCTGCCTTCAAGCCGTATCATCAACATGCTTCTGCAAATTTGATCCAATTTTGTAATCTGTTACACAATATCAGCTTTTCATAGAGATGCAATTTAGTCACGATTCACTGAAAAATCTAACCAGTTGCCAAGATACACAGGGCATGACATGCTCTGACTTCTTTGTTTAAATTGCATTTTAATGACTAAGCAGACCATTTAACAGATACAAATACTTCACACAAAATACAAAGTGCTGAAGGAACTCAATGGGACAGGCAGCATCTGCAAAGGAAATGGACAGATGTTTTGGGTCGGGACCCTTCTTCAAACTAATTTCTAATATTGTATGCAGGACATCCACTTTAATATTCCCCTTTCCACACAACTGTACAGATATCTGAATGGCACATCTCAATGTACAGGCTACATGGGAAGTCACTTTCTATTTGATTTAAATACCCATTTGTAAAGCAAAGAATATATGCATCCAATTTCAGGTCATTGTTGTGTATGAGACAAATCCAATACCCTTAGGTTTCTTGTATCTTTGTTGCCTCATGATACAATGAAATGTATCAAATGTAATGACTGACTTTAAAATCTGTTAAGAATTGTACACGTTACATAAACTAAAGAACATTTAAAATTACCCTTTCACAAAGAAAACTAAAAATGTTCAACTAATAATTGAGCTATCTTATGTTCTGAATTTCCCTGCCTTAAACTTATAAATTTCAATTTCCATTCCAACTTGTCTTGTGCAAGATTGACAATAGAAGATTATTACTGATCTACTTTAATTATTCGATCCTCTTTTGAACTCCAATATCAATTATAATCTGTTTTGCAATTTTCTAAACCTTTTTTCTTCACAATAAAATATAGTTTGCTTGCCCTATCTGTTTCCATTTTCTAATTTACTCATTGTTTGCGATGTATATAAATGACTTGGACAAAAATGTATGTGGGTTGGTTAGTAAGTCTGCAGACACAAAAATGTGTAAAGTTGTGGACAGTAAAGAGTGCTTTCAACAGATACAGTGGGATTTAGATCAGTTGCAGATATGGGCGGAGAAATGGTGGAGAGTTTGATCTGGGCAAGTGTGAAGTTTTGCTTTTTAGGAGGACAAATATAAGGGAGAAAACAGTTAAAAGCAGGTCTTTTAAAAGCATTGATGTACAGAGGGACATTGGGGTCCAGATCCATAACTCCCTGAAAGAAGCAACAGATAGAATAGTAAAGGTGGCGTATACTCAGAGCATTGAACCCAAGTCGAAAAGTCACATTACAACTTTATAAAACTTTGATTAGGCCATATTTAGAGTACTGTGTGCAGTTTAGTTGCCCCTTTACCGGAAGGATGTCGTGTCTTTGGAGAGAGTGCAGAAGAGATTTACCAGGATGCTGCCTAGGTTCGATGGTATTGGTTCTAGTAGAGTTTGAACAAACTTGGATTGTTTCCCGCAGAGCGGCGGAGGCGAAGGGGAGACCTAAAAGAAGTTTACAAAATTATGAAAGGCATAGGGTAGACTAAATCTTTACCCCAGGGTGGAAATATCAAATACTAGAGGGCAAAACTTAAAGTAAAAAGGAGATGAGTAGGGCCAGATATTTACACAGAATGGTAGGTGCCTGGAATGCGCTGTCAGGGGTGGTGGTGAAGCAGATAAGATAGTGGCATTTAAGAGGCTTTTTAGATAGACATATGAATAATCAGCGAGTTGAGGGATTAGTTTACTTTGGCACAAACATCATGGTCTGAATGGCCTGTTCCTGTGCTGTTCTATGTTCTATTTATTTATTTCATGGAGTACATTCTCAATATACATTTGCCATGGTTATTCAACTTGGTTTTCTTTTTCATTAAACTCAGATGCTTTTAAACAGTTTTCACCTAATCGGTTTCTTGAAATTTGTAATTTCTTTTATTTATTTTCATTTTTTAAATGTCCATTTAACTTACTCAAAGACTAATCCAAAAGTAAACATCTGACATTGTAAAAAGACATTGCTGATATTAAAGATAAATGTTGCAATGATTCTTTAATATGAACATGAATGCAACAATGAAATTATTCTGCTTAGATCTCAATCTGATGCAATTCTTCAGATGTTCAAAAATACAGGAGTCAAAGACAGTAGATGTGTGCCAAATGCATCCATTAGAAAATTTTATCAATTTCTTTGAAACTTTATATGATCTTAAAATAATAACATTTTTTTTATTTTGGAGACATCAGTTTACAAGCATGTAGCTAACCACTGGGCTTGATACATTATACCACTTTCAGAGAAGGAGCATCAAGAGTCTGCCGCTCCTAGACCTGTAATCCCTCATGCTATTGTGTTGCCAGAAATATGTTGAGTTTCGTTGAATCTTGGTTGATTTTGTCTTAATCCTTGAGGGCTTTTTAAAAAAAAATCAATGTTGGCGTAACAGTAAGCAAAAATGTATAATCTGTAATTACATCCATTTTAATATCTTAAAGACAAAGAATTGAACTCTTTGAACATATATCAGCATCTTATCATTCAATAAAGCTTTCACAAAGGTAGGTTTTAACTCCAAAGGGCTAAAAAATGAAAGAATTAAAAAGAGGCTTTTGATGAGCTTAACAAATACATAGTCATGCAGACCTGGAAGGTTAATTTGGTCCCTGTTCTTTGATAAATTAGCGAAAAGCATTGAGTCTGAGTAAAAGGTACCAAGAGGAGTTGAGGAGAGGGGAGAGGAGCCAGCGCTGCCGTCGCAGCTGCGGCTTGCCTGCAGTCCGTCTGTCTTTTGTGTTTTTTGTTGTTTTCGTATTGTGAATTGTAGTTTAATATGGTGTAGTGTTTGTGTGTTATGTGGGGAGGGGGGGGGGGAGGAGGGAACGGGAACTGTAAAATTCTCTCTCCCGAACGGAGACGCGACCTTTGTCTCCGTTCCCGCTGCGGCCTACCATCGGCCATGCACCTGGGACCACCTGGGGCTCTGGTTCGCAGAGCCCGCAGCCCGGACTCACCACCTGCGGCGCTGGCTGCCTCCGGAGGCTGCGGGAGCGGCTGCGGCCCGTCTCTGGAGGCTCCGGCGAGGGCCGCGTGGACGTCGGAAGCCCGCAGGCCCCTGGGTGGGGGCCGACATCAGGAGCTCCGGCAGCGGCTTCGCCCGCCCCGAATCGCGGGGCTTGGGTCAGCCCGCCACGGACCTTTCACCGTCCGGCGCGGCCTGGAATAGGCCGCGGGATTTTCTCCGCCCGACGGAGGCTTCAATGTCGGGAGCCACAACCGCCCCGACGTGGCAACTCCAACAGCCTGACCGCGGGAGAAGATGGCAGGGGAAGAGAAAAAGACATTCTGGTCTTCCATCACAGTGAGGAGGGACTGGAGGACACTCACTGTGATGGATGTTTCTTTTGTTTGGTGTTAGTTTATGATTGTATGTGTTATTGCATTTTTATTGATTATTCTTATTGGTCTTATTGTTGAACTGCGGGTAATTTTTCATTTCACTACACATTTATGTGTGACAAATAAACGACTATTGACTATTGACTAATTAGTCCAAGCGTAGACTGTTTCCTTTATATCAGTGAGACCAAGCATAGAATCGTCAACCATTTCACCAAAAACGAGCTTTGTTTGCCAAGGCCTGCTGAATCTCCCCGTTGCTAACCATTTTATCTCCCTCCCCTTCCCATTCCCACATTTATCTTTCTATCCTTGACCTCATCCATGGTCAGAGTGAGACCACACATACACTCGAGGAACAGTATCTCATAATTTGCTTAGAATCCAACTGTATGAGCATTGAATTTGCCAATTTCAAGTAATACTCCCCATCCAGACCCTCTTTCCCATGCCTACTTCCACGATTATCTACGGCCAACCACATTTCTGATGCCCCCAGACCGGAGTCCTCACTTCCAAATCACGCCACCGCTGACTGCCTCCAGGACAGGACCTGCAGTGCCACTGCCACCAGATGAAGCAGGGCCACTGACGCCCATAATACAGAGTACAGTCGCCTCATTGGCTGCCTCAAGCCACGTCACCGATCCTCAGACTTATACAGTGCAGAGGTCCTTCGGCCCAACTCGCCCATGCCAACCAAGATACCCCATCTAAGCAAGTCCTAGTCGCCTGCATTTGGCACATATCCCTCTTAACCTTTCCTATCCAAGTGAAGTCCCTCGGATGTAAGTTCTTCACAACTCTGGCCTTGATCCTTACTCCTCATATACGTGCTCCTCATATATCAATAAGTGAAAGCAACTTGAAACATGACAATGCAAAGTAGTCCCACAGATGATTAAGATAGTAAATAAATTAGTGAAGAATACAGGTACGCTATTAATCTGACTGCTGATGTACATGAAGGTGGCAACTGAATTTCATTTATTCTTTTATTTTATAACACTGTTTTATCTGGTTTAATATTTTGGGCCTGGAAGTTTACGTAATGTTATATTTTTATCCTGTTAGTGAATAAATTATCATGAGCAGACTCAGGAATTAATATAAAAAACAGTTTCAAATTTATGTAGACTATTTGGAACTTTTAAGTTAGGCTTTAAAAAGATCACAAGATTCCAAGGCATGCAATGAAACAATCAATAATAACAAACAAGGTGAAGTTCGTATTTAGTTGCTCGGGTGGTTAAAAGTATTGGCTATCAGCTATGCTCACTTCCTGACGTTCAGTTCAATGGAATTCCAGCATGTCAGAAACAGCAACAGTCGCTGATGAATGCATAAAATTCAGTTTAACCTGCAATTTTCATAGACAATGAAGTGCTTAATATTCACATGTATCAAGAGCCGAACAATATTCGGGCTTGAGCTAATTAAGTCATAACTAACATTTATTCTACATAAGCTGAGGATACATTCTTGAAGTAGTAATGTCAGGGCAAGAAGTGGAGACATTTTCTGGAGATGTTCAGTTATCTTAGTCATTCCTCAATAAAAGTATCCATGAAAACCAAGACAAAAATAATTATTCTTAAATTCTTAATATTAAATTCGTTTTTTGCTCAGTGTCGAGTACATTCCAGATGTAGTATTAAACTGTAAAGTATTAATTCAACTCGATATGTTTTAGAAAGAAAAAGCTCAGTTCATGATATGTGGTATTATTTGATCAATTTCTACCGTATCAGCAAGAACCGACACATTCTATCAAAGAATAACAAGACATGTTTTTATAAAGCCTTGGGGCATGATATAAAAATACCAAGCACTGAATTAGCAAATTCCGGCACGATATTATTCTAGATGTGAGAAAAAAAACACAGATAATTACATTCCTGGGCTGGATCAAGGAGGGTTTACTCTAGAATGAACAGTCCACTATTGAGCTTAACAGTGGGTGACCATAATGAATCTTTCTCAGCCTTCATCTTAATCAACAAAAGCCTCACACTAAAGGTAGAAATTAGTAGCATATTAACTGATGCGTATGATCACTCACACTTCCTAGCCTCAAGTGTCACCGTTGGAAGGGATCATGTAGAGGCTAGATTACTATTAAAACACAAAGTACTTGTGCTTTCACACCAGAATAAGCGCTCAACTAAGAAAACCAAGCCCAAAGCCAAAGTACTATCTAAACTGAATATACCAATTTATGCTAAGGACAATCACCAAATCCATATACTTATTTAAACAGCTATCTACATGTTAACAAGCTCATTAAAAAAAACCTGATCATGTAGATGCAAGTATATCATTGGGGTTATCAAGTGGGCACCTCCCTTCACTGGTGTTTCGTTTAATTTGGCCCACGACACCTCGGGAAAGCTCAACAGTTAGCTCTGGCATCCCATTCCCTCCTCTATCTTTCTTTCCTTCATGGACAAAATGAATCGCCACACTCTCAGTCCTGATGCCTACTGAATTCACTTGTGCAGCTGCAATTGCTGCAGCTATGCATTTCAAGACCTGGTTATGTTGCCAAGTATACCGACCCTAAGAAAGACTAGTCCTATATTCTAACAAAATATGCTTCATCTGCACACGGGGGACATACCGGGTCCCCACCTACCCATTGTTTGAGGTTCTGTAGTGATGGCAACACATCATAAATAGCTCTTATAAGTTAACTTACATGACCTGCCGCCATGCACCACAGGTCCCTCCTCTTTTCTACACTTTCCCATTTCATCTACCGCCCTTATACATCTCACTGCTTCCTCCTGACGAAATACCTGTTCTACAACCAATTTCCTCCTCTCTGTTGGACCTGTTTTACTCCACACCGGTTTCCCTGTGCTGTCCTGAGCCTCCTTTCCCTTGTTGCACACTATCAACAATGTCTGTATGCCTCAGAGCTGCTTGTGCTTCTTGTATTGCCAATTTTGAGTTCCACTTCCTCCCTCTAGTTACACCTAGCATCAGATACTAACTAAGGTATCCTTGCTTCCTAATAATTGCAACTTTAACCTCACCTTAGCACACTTAAACTCCTCTGTTAGGCTAGACAATGGTAAATGGAGAATACCTTTCCCATATAAAGCCACGTTGCTAAGACACTGTGGAACTCCTAACCATTTCCTAATATATGAACTAACCAATCTATCTTCCCTTTCCGCCTTAGAAATTGGCACCTCATATCCTGTCATTTGCCACATCAGCCTGAAATAGCCCAAACTGCGATAACACTGAACAGGTTCAACAACTTAGAAAAGATGTTAATGACGGGTTAGAAAGGATAAGTCAGGGCTTCCAGGCAAGTTGAAGTTGTGGTGTTTGCAGTTTGGGCTATTCCTTAGGTTGATGTGGCCATAGGAATGGGAAGAGGAACTGAAATGGCATGCATCTGGAAGCTCAAGATATCCACTGCAGACAAACTGCACGTATTCTGCAAGCAGGCAAGAGCTTATCCTTCCCCAGCCTTTTCTGCTTTCCGTAGGGACCACTCAGTCCGTGAACCCCTGGTTCACTCATTCTTTCCCTTCCACCCATTTTCATCTGCTGACATTTTTACCCTGAAACCGTAGGAGGTGTATGCATGTCCCTGTACCTGTCCTGGAAGACTAGAGCATGGCTCATGTTGTACCATTACTTAAGAAGGATAGAAAGGACAAGTCAGGTAGCTACAGGCCCGTGAGCCTGGCAACAGTGGCGGGTAAGTTGTTGAAGGAGATTCTGAAGCACAGGATCTATCAGTATTTAGATATGTTCAGAATAATTGGGGACTTCAACATGGCTTTGTCTGTGTGAAATCATGTCTCACAAATCTGATAGAATTTAGCTGAAGAGGTCACCAAGAGGATTGATGAGGGCAGTGGACATTGTCTATTCTGTATAGACTTAAGTAAAATCAACATCACCATTAGACTCAATATATCCTTTTGTCTTGGATATTGTTAATTAAAAAAACAGATGATTATCTTTTAATGGGAAATGTGTTTATGCTTCTTTCTCGTTTAATGACCAACTTAATCAACGTTCCTGTCTGACCTAATATCACAAATGGGTACAAAATGCAGCTGGGATGTTTTGAGTCAAATAAAGTCGTAGAGTTATACAGCATAGAAACAGGCCCATCTATCCAACTCGTCTACACTGACCAAGTTGTCCCATCTAATCTAGTCCCATTTGTCTGCATTTGGACCAGAGCCTTTCATCATCCAGGGTTCCTTACTCCATGCTGCCTTGCCCTTCAAGGTACATGCATACCTTGAACTCTCACCATGACTCTTTTAAAAGCATTCAATTTTCCAGACATCCCTTTGCCCACAAACATCCTACTCCAATCAATTGTAACAAATTCCTGTCTAATACCATCAAAGTTGGCCTTACCCATTCAGAAATTTAACTTTTGGGCCAGCCCTGTCCCAATACAAAACTATTTTAAAACTAATAGAACTGTGGTTGCTGGTTCCAAAAGGTTTGCCTAACGACACACCAGTCACTTGCCTTTCCCAATTTCCTAGGTCAAGCTTTGCCCTCTACCTTGAAGAGCCCTCTGCATACTAAGGAAACTTTCCTGAGCACATTTGACAAATTCCACCTCATCTAAGCCCTTAGAACTACAACAGTCCCAGTCTATATTGGGAAAGTTAAAATCCCCTACTATGACAACCCAATTAGTTTTGCAGCTACCTGCAACCTCCCGGCTCATATTTGCTCTTCTAATTTCCGTTGATTATTTGGGGGCCACTGGTACACTCCCACTGATGTGATCAATCATCCATTTTATATTTCTCAGCTCTAGCCATATAACCTCACTAGATAAACTATCAGTAATGTCATATCAGACTTCTGCCATGACATTCTCTTTCATCAGCAAAGCAACCCCCCACCTCTTTTACCCCCACCTCTGTCTCATCTGTAACACCTGTACTCTTGAACATCAAGGTGCCAGTCCTGGCCCTCCCTTAGCTAGGTTTTTTTGTAATGTTGATAACGTTGGCAGCAATCACCGAAGCGCAGAGTTAAGTAAGGTAACGACCGCAGGAAAGAAGCTGTTCCTGAACCTGCAGGTCCGGGAACGGAGAGACCTGTAGCGCCTCCCAGATGGGAGGAGGGTAAACAATCTGTGGTTGGGGTGAGAGCTGTCCTTGACGATGCAGCGCGCCCTTCGCAGACATCGCCTACTCTGGATAGACTCAATGGAGGGGAGTGAGGAACCGGTGATGCGTTGGGCAGTTTTCACCACCCTCTGCAGTGCTTTCCGGTCGGAGACAGAGCAGTTGCCATACCATACTGTGATACAGTTAGTAAGGATGCTCTCGATAGTGCAGCGGTAGAAGTTCACCAGAATCTGAGGAGACAGATGGACCTTCTTTAGTCTCCTCAGGAAGAAGAGACACTGGTGAGCCTTCTTGATCAGTGTTGAGGTATTGTGGGTCCAAGAGAGGTCATCAGAAATGTTGACACCCAAGAACCTGAAACTGGAAACACGCTCCACCTCCGTCCCGTTAATATGGATGGGGGTGTGCGTACCACCCCTAGTCCTTCTGTAGTCCACAATGAGCTCCTTGGTCTTCTTGGTGTTAAGGACCAGGTTGTTGTCAGCGCACCACGTTGCAAGTAGCTGGACCTCCTCCCTATAGGCCGACTCATCGTTGTCGCTGATGAGGCCAATCACCGTTGTATCATCTGCAAACTTAATAATGGTGTTAGAACCATGTACAGGTGTGCAGTTGTAGGTGAAAAGGGAGTAGAGGAGAGGGCTCAGCACACAGCCCTGTGGAACGCCGGTGTTCAGGGTGATGGTTGAGGAGGTGTCGTTGTCTAATCTAACAGTCTGGGGTCTGTTGGTTAGAAAGTCCAATATCCAATTGCAGAGGGAGGGGTTGATGCTCAGGTCGTTGAGTTTGGCAATCAGTTTGGAAGGGATGATGGTGTTGAATGCTGATCTGAAATCGATAAACAGCATTCTCACGTAGGTGTCTCTGTTGTCAAGGTGGGAGAGGGCGGAGTGAAGTGCCGTGGAGATGGCATCCTCCGTATTCCTGTTCTGGCGGTAGGCGAACTGATAGGGGTCCAGTGTGGGAGGTAGGCAGCCTTTGAGGTGTGCCAAGACCTCTGTATTTCTGTTCATGAAGTCTGTGCCTGCTTTAAGTCAAGTCAAGTCAAGTCAATTTTATTTGTATAGCACATTTAAAAACAACCCACGTTGACCAAAGTGCTGTACATCTGATTAGGTACTAAGGAAAAAAAATGAAACATACAGTAGCACGCAAACAGTTCACAGCGCCTCCTCAATGAGCCTCAAACGCTAGGGAGTAGAAATAGGTTTTGAGCCTGGACTTAAAGGAGTCGATGGAGGGGGCAGTTCTGATGGGGAGAGGGATGCTGTTCCACAGTCTAGGAGCTGCAACCGCAAAAGCGCGGTCACCCCTGAGCTTAAGCCTAGACCGCGGGATAGTGAGTAGCCCCAAGTCGGCCAACCTGAGGGACCTGGAGTTAGAGAGGGGGGTTAGAAGATTTTTGATGTAGGGGGGGGGGGGGAATGTCCATTTAGGGCTTTATACGTGAATAGGAGGAGCTTGAAGTTGATTCTGTACCGTACAGGGAGCCAGTGGAGAGAGGCCAGAATCGGGGTGATGTGGTCCCTTTTATGGGTACCCGTCAGGAGTCTCGCTGCGGCGTTTTGGACCAGTTGCAGGCGGGACAGGGAAGATTGGCTGATCCCAGTGTATAGGGAGTTGCAGTAGTCTAGGCGGGAGGAAATGAAAGCGTGAATGATTTTTTCTGTGTCGTCGAATTGGAGGAAAGGTTTGATTTTAGCTATGGTTCGAAGTTGGAAGAAGCTGGCTTTTACCACAGCGTTGACTTGCTTATCAAATTTTAATGCAGAGTCAAATATCATGCCAAGGTTTTTGACATGCGGTTTGACTAGGCAGGATAGACTTCCAAGACTGCCTGTTATCGATTTGATGGAGTCCTTTAAGCTGCAAAACTGAATGAGTCTCGTTAACTGACTGCTGATTTTTAAAAGTCTGTGGTTAAAGTGCACATTGTCAGATTTTATTAAAGGCCATTTTTATACATTTTGGTTTCACCATGTAGAAATCACAGCTGTGTATATACATAATCCCCCAATTTCAGGGCACCATAATGTTTGGGACACATGGCTTCACAGGCATTTGTAAGTGCTCAGGTGTTTTTAATTGCCTCCTTAATGCAGGATAAGAGAGCTCTCAGCACCTAGTCTTTCCTCCAGTCTTTCCATCGCCTGTGGAAACTTTCATTGCTGTTTATCAACATGAGGACCACATTTGTGCATTATGAGACTGAGAAATAAGAATAAAACTGTTAGAGATATCAACCAAACTGTAGGCGTACCAAAATCAACTGTTTGGAACATCATTCAGAAGAAAGAGAGCACTGGCGAGCTTACTAATCGCAAAGGGACTAGCAGGCCAAGGAAGACCTCCACAGCTGATGACAGAAGAATTCTCTCTATAATAAAGAAAAATCCTCAAACACCTGTCCGACAGATCAGAAACACTCTTCGGGAGTCAGGCGTGGATTTGTCAATGACCACCATCTGCAGCAGACTTCATGAACAGAAATACAGAGGCTACACTGCAAGATGCAAACCACTGGTTAGCTGCAAAAATAGGATGGCCAGGTTTCAGTTTGCCAAGAAGTACTTAAAAGAGCAATAACAGTTCTGGAAATAGGTCTTGTGGACAGATGAGACGAAGATTAACTTATATCAGAGTGATGGCAAGAGCAAAGTATGAAGAAACTGCCCAAGATCCAAAACATACCACCTCATCTGTGAAACACGGTGGTGGGGGTGTTGTGGCCTGGCATGTATGGCTGCTGAAGGTACTGGCTCACTTATCTTCATTGATGATACAACTGCTGATGGTAGCAACATAATTAATTCTGAAGTGTATATACACATCCGGTCTGCTCAAGTTCAAACAAATGCCTCAAAACTCATTGGCCGGCGGTTCATTCTACAGCAAGACAATGATCCCAAACATATTGCTAAAGCAACAAAGGAGTTTTTCAAAGCTAAAAAATGGCCAATTCTTGAGTGGCCAAGTCAGTCACCTGATCTGAACCCAATTGAGCATGCCTTTTATATGCTGAAGGGAAAACTGAAGGGGACTAGCCCCCAAAACAAGCATAAGCTAACGATGGCTGCAAGAGCATCACCAGAGAAGTCACCCAGCAACTGGTGACGTCCATGAATCGCAGACTTCAAGCAGTCATTGCATACAAGGAATATGCAACAAAATACTAAACATGACTACTTTCTTTTACATGACATTGCTGTGTCCCAAACATTATGGTGCCCTGAAATGGGGGGACTATGTAAAAACACTGCTGTAATTTCTACATGGTGAAACTAAAATGTATAGACAATAAGTGCAGGAGTAGGCCGTTCGGCCCTTCGAGCCAGCACCACAATTCAATGTGATCATGGCTGATCATTCTCAATCAGTACCCTGTTCCTGCCTTCTCCCCACACCCCCTGACTCCGCTTCCTTAAGAGCTCTATCTAGCTCTCTCTTGAAGTTATAAAAATGGCCTTTGTTAAAATCTGACAATGTGTACTTTAACCACATGTGATTTTTTTTCTATTACAAATCTCAAATTGTGGAGTACAGAGGCAAATAAATAAATGATGGGTCTTTGTCCCAAACATTATGGAGGGTACTGTATACAATAGCACTAAACTGAAAACTTGAGTCAGCACTTTCAGAACTTGGAATTCTTGAACTATAACTTTGTGATGAGGATTGACTTTGTGCCAAAATAAATAACCTGTGTACCTGACTTTCTGAAGTAATCTCTTCACATTTTAAATAATGCAATGTGCAATATTGATTTTCTTCTGTAAATTGTATTGATCTATGCATTTTAAACCAATTCTCCCTCATTTAATTCCACCCTGCAATAAACTAACTATTGACTCTATTGACCCAGCACTGCCAAAGATCCCATCGCCCAAGAGAAATTAACATGTTAATTAAATTGGCTGTCAGGCTGCAAAGAGAGGAACATTATTTTTTAAATTGTAAAACAATCAGGAAGTTTGGATTCCCAGAGATTCCATTTATAACTCCTCATCTCACCTCATGAGTTGGAATGCTATGCTTTGTCAATACTAAGACTACATTAAATATTTTATATATATAAAATTTTAATTACATGAAACAAAAGCGAATACAGAGATACAGAAATGTCAGGCACAACTTGTGTAGTAGACAAAAACAGTTCCAGCTGGTGTAACATACATCAATATATTAGATAACACTAAACTACAAGTGTAAAACAAAGGATCTCATATGTTGTGTCTTGCTTTTAAATACAATTTACAATTTTTTTACAATATAAACCTAATTTACCAAGTTTCACAGCCCTCACATGCCTTTGACTGAAAAAGTGTTATGATTATAAACAGCATGGACTTTCTCAAAGAACAGTATATTTGTTTCAACTGTATTCTCAAAAAAACATTTCTGTTCCAAATTTCATCCAAATTTGCATTATATTATTGAGCTTTTTCAATTCTAAACATCATGCCATTAAAACCACCATCCTAATTACTTTCTATTTTTGTCAATGCAATCAATGATTTGATTTTATTGGGGTAGGAGTCCTTAAATGTATTATTGAATAAATGCAGTAGAATATAATCCAATTGTTAAAAGATAAATATGCACATCACTGAGGTACATTATTTATCTTTTTAATTTGGCAGTTTAGAGATACAATGTGGAAACAGGCCCTTTGGCCCACTGAGTCCGTGCCGACCAGCAATCACTCCCGTACACGGGCAGTATCTTACATGCTCGGGACAATTTACAAGTTCTGTCCTTCCCCCCTCCACTTATATTCCTTTCAATGGCTTCACAATTCACACCTCTTCTATTTTTATCTCAGCCTTTTTGTCTTTTCACCTCTGGCCTTTGTCCAACCATCAGTTTATCAACCCCCCAACCTCACCCCCTCCCCCCCCCCCCCCACCTCATCCTTATCCACCCATCACCCCATGCTTTGTCCTGCCCCCTCCTCCTTCCAGCTCTCTCCACTCCACCCCCCACCACAATCAGTCTGAAGAAGGGTCCAGACACGAAATGTCATCTATCCATGATCCCCAGAGATGCTACCTGACCCGCTGAGTTACTCCAGTACTTTGTCTTTTTTTGAACATACATTATGATTAGTGTATGCTTAAGAACTGTGTGCACCATGTGGTATGACTCGACTCATTGTTAAACCAGCCATGCTTGCTAATTATCTTCAACAAAGGATGTTTTGTTTGTACCTCTACTTGTCATTTGCTTTTTCTAACCAGTATGACTAAACACACATTATATTTCAATACGATGAAATGTTTACAAAAATACAGTAGGACACAAATAATGAACTCAGATTTTAACATCTCATCATCCTTTTGGGAGGAAAAATATAATGTCACTTTATATTTTATTGTTAAGGAAGAAATTGAGATTCCATTGTTTGAAAAGATACCTCATCATAGTAAATTATTAACAAGGAGCCAGCAAAGGCATGCAAAGTATGCCTACCCAGCTACGTTGTGGGGAGCTGGGTGATCAATGTTTATTCTGCACATTCTGAAATTCTAAGGTCAGTACAAAGAACAAACAAATTAAACAAACCGACAAAACTCTAGGTTATTTCAAATACCAACTGCAGGAAACTTCGAAATGGAATCCAGTGAGTCTAATTAGTAATTTTCAACATTTAATGGTTCTAATTTAAAAGGAGGAAGGGTTAAGGGAACTTAACTCTGGTCTCTTTGGTTACTGCTGTTTAATAATAACTGATCAGTTAACTTTTACACTGAGGCGTGAGAACAAAATGTACAAGCTGGGAACATTGAAAACAGGGAAGCAAGAAACAATCATCCTATTTAAAAGTCCCAAAAGCAGGCTGCATGAAAATACATCTTTATTTTCTTGTTTCAAAAATGACACATCTATCCAAGATTAAGTTTGTAAACCCAAAAATTGACAAATGAGAAAATTGCAGAAAATGCAGTTCTGCTAAAGCCCAAAACATTCAGCAAAATCTACTTGATTTTGCATTTATTGTTTTGCAGGACAAGCCATAACTGATACTGACAGATAGTCAAGTGCATCCATTGTGCAAATCTGGATTTTTTTTAATGAAGCAGCTCATCAAAGTAGTTTGTTGTGCTCTTCTTCTCATAGAATCAACTTCATTTCTCTCCCACATATCCATGATGTTAGTGCAAAGCTGTCAGTTAAATTATAAAATATTGTAGCCATTCATAGAAATGACAACCAATCTTCATAAACATTTTCAAAATCTAAATTACAAAAGGTAGTCAGTTTTGAAATTAAAAGCACCACTACATGAATAAGTACAGTCATCTTATGAGAACTGGCTTACAGTAGGAGGCTGCTTAAGAAATATGGTTTGTGAACTGACATGACAATAAGGCATTCTAAAATGCATGCTTAAAAAAAGGGGTGATGTTAATTGGCCTACATCAAATTAGGCATCAGATATCTTCATTGCGACAGAGATCAAGGAGAGCTGTAATTGCCATTTATCACATCAAAACCTGGTAACAGGAATTTTGATCCATCAATCAATAATTGGGGACATTTGTACTCCCAGCAAATCAGCCCCCATAACACTAATTTTGAGTGCCTGGTGTTTAGACTACCCATGCAAATTCCTTTATTCAGAAGTGTCTTGTCTTGGGGTTATAATAATAATAATAATAATAATAATGCATTACATTTATATAGCGCTTTTCAAACACTCAAAGACGCTTTACAGGGATTTCTAGAACATAGAGAAGTGAATAAATAGATAAATAAGTAAACGAACAGAGAAAGGAGACAGAAGGTGAGGTGACCTTCAGTGGTTGAAGGCAGTGCTGAAGAGGTGAGACTTCAGTGATGTTTTGAATGTGGTGAGTGAGGTGTCTCTGACGGTTTGGGGTAGTGAGTTCCATAGGGTGGGAGCAGCGATGGAGAAAGCCCTGTCCCCCCAGGATCTGAGTTTGGTCCGGATGGGGGGGGACAGGAGATTGGTAGCAGCAGAGCGGAGGGTGCAGGTGGGAATGTGCCTGTGGAGGAGGTCAGTCAGGTAGGATGGGGCCAGGTTATGGAGGGCTTTGTAGGTCATGAGGAGGATTTTGTATTGGATTCTCTGGGGGATGGGGAGCCAGTGGAGTTTGTAAAGGACAGGGGTGATATGGTCACGGATCGGGGAGTGGGTGAGTAGACGGGCAGCGGAGTTTTGAATGTATTGAAGTTTACTGATGATTTTTGAGGGTGAGCCATAGAGGAGGCTGTTGCAGTAGTCCAGACGGGAGGTGATGAAGGCGTGGATGAGGGTTTCTGCAGCTGTGAAGGAGAGGGATGGACGGAGACGGGCAATGTTTTTGAGGTGGAAGAAGGCTGTCTTTGTGATGTGTTTGATGTGTTTGTCGAAGGAGAGGGTTTGATCAAAGATGATTCCAAGATTCCGGATGTGAGGGGAGGTGGATACTGGGAGATACATGAATTATGCAATTCAATGCAACTCCAACTACTGAAATGATATTCCATCACTTGTTATTTTTGTTCTTCGGTGCTTAAAGAAGAATCCCGACCTGAAAAGTCGCCTATCCATGTCCTCCAGAGATGCCTCCTTACCTGCCGAATTATTCCAGTACTTTGTGTTCTATATAAAAATTGAATATACTTTCAGTTAAGAGAAATTCTACCGAGTTTCTCCCAGGAAAGAACCTCCTCCTGCTTGCGCTAAATGAAGACCTTTTCCATCTACTACTCCAGTCACCATGCAACTCATTCACATTCACAGCACCTAACACATATCATTACACAACCTTCTTTTGTAATAGCTCAATTTTCTGAAAAATATATGCCCTTGAATTGTTAACTTTTTGACTATTAAATTATTTCCCATCCTCTCAATTCAGGCATCTTTCTATTTTTCCTTTTAAATCAGTATTCTCTTCTGCCAAAAAGCATCAAGTTGTCAAATCTTGTTTCTAATGCTTTAGCATTCAACTATGCAAATCATAATATGTGGACAGATTGCCTTATATTATATGCATTTCTGGTCAGCCCATTACAGAAAAAAATGTAAGGGCTTTGGAGAGGGTGCAGAAGTGGCTTACCAGAATGCTGCCTGGATTATAGACTTTAGCTACAAGGTTGGACAAACTGGGATTGTTTTCTCTGGAGCATCAGACACTGAGAGGAGACCAGATAGAAGTACAGGTCAGGCAGCATCTCTGGAAAACAGCGATAGGTAATGTTTCAGGTCAAGATCCTTCTTTAGACTTGAGCCTGGAATCCAGATGAGTTGCCAGCCCTGGACTACTGGTGGAGGAGAGGCGAAATTCAGCAGTCAATGGTTGTGGCCCGCGGGTGGCCGGAGTGCAGCTAAGGGACGGCGGTGGAGGTATCAGTGGCAGGCACAGCCTAGAAGCAGCCAAGGAAGCCATGTGGCCCAGCAAAAAGCACCAAAGACCAGGGTTCGATCCTGACCACTGGGTGCTGTCTGTACTGAGTTTGTACGTTCCCCATATTACTGCGTGGGTTTTCTCCAGGTGCTCCGGTTTCCTCTCACATTCCAAAGACGTGCAGGTTGTAGGTTAGTTGGCTTCTGTAACGTGTTCATAGTGTGTAGGATGAAACTAGTGTATGGGTGATGTGGACCCGGTGGGCCTAAGGGCCCATTTCCTCTCTGTAATCCCGAACTAAATGAAACTAATGGCGACAGAAGGTCTGGCTAGCGGGGCGGCTCGAGAGACTAGTATCTGCCTCTTATATTATCCTTGATTCCTACCGTAATGTATATTTTGTCATTGTTATCTGGTTTAGGTGCAATCTGAAATCTTTAGTTATGAAGATAGCATTGTTCTTTGCTCATTGTGTTGTCAACCACTGATTTATATTCTCTTGATGAATAATCCTTTCCAAATTACCAGAAGTATATGTGAAATTATTCCAAGTGTAACTTGGAATTTTTAGGCAGACAACTGGTAACTTTTAAAGCCTTCACAATATTTCTCCTTTTGACATTTAACACTGAAAGAATTTTTCTACTTCATCCCTCACAGTCTCTTGCAGTATTCTTCTAAGACGTACAGGTATGTAGGTTAATTGGCTGGGCAAATGTAAAAATTGTCCCTAGTGGGTGTAGGATAATGTTCGTGTGCGGGGATCGCTGGGCGGCGCAGACCCGGTGGGCCGAAGAGCCTGTTTCTGCGCTGTATCTCTAAATCTAAAAAAAAATCTAAATCTAACAAAATCTAATTCGTCTGCAATATACTGTATATTATTCTCATTTGTTCTTGTCTTTACAACTGCATGGTTATACACTCTGCTGCAATTTCCATTAAATGCAGAATGCATTGACGTCCATGTTAAACTTTTTTTAAAATCTCATATATAAAGTTTGCTCTATTCATCTTGTTGTGCTTTCCAAAGACCTGCGATTGGCTTGGAGGATGAATTAAATTACATCAACTTCCACGTCAAATAAAATATCTTTGAAGGACATATTGCTTGCAATGTAGCCATTGTACTGTCAAATCTTTAAATGAATTAAGCAAATGTGGCAATTCACTGTTAAATGACAGACATGCTTGCATTTATAAAGCAAGAGATCTGTCATACAGGAGAGATTAAGTTAGCTGAGTAGGAAGGAACTGCAGATGGTGGTTTACACCGACAGACACAAAATGCTGGAGTAACTCAGCAGGGCAGGCAGCATCTCTGGAGAGAAGGAATGGGTGATATTTCAAGTCGGAACGTCTGAAGAAGCCTCAACCCGAAACGTCACCCATTCCTTCTGTGTGCAGTTTTGGTCTCCAAATTTGAGGAAGGACATTCTTGTTATTGAGGGAGGGCAGCATAGGTTCACTAGGTTAATTCCCAGAATGGCGGGACTGTCATATGTTGAAAGACTGGCGCGACTAAGCTTGTATACAGTGGAATTTAGAAGGATGAGAGGGGATCTTATTGAAACATATAAGATTATTAAGGGATTGGACACACTAGAGGCAGGAAACATGTTCCCAATGTTGGGGGAGTCCAGAACCAGGGGGCCACTGTTTAAGAATAAGGGGTAGGCCATTTAGAACAGAGATGAGGAAAAACATTTTCACTCAGAGAGTTGTAAATCAGTGGAATTTTCTGCCTCAGAAGGCAGTGGAGGCCAATTCTCTGGATGCTTTCAAGAGAGAGTTAGATAGAGCTCTTAATGATAGCAGAGTCAGGGGGTATGGGGAGAGGGCAGGAACGGAGTACTGATTGTGAATGTTCAGCCATGATCACATTGAATTGCGGTGCTGGCTCGAAGGAAGCAGGAATAGGTGCCTACTCCTGCAACTATTATTTTTTTAAAGTAATAGAAATTTAGAATAAAAAAACAAAATGTTGTTGGTGAAACAAAGGTAGAACTTATGTGCGTCTGTCCCATAACTAATATCACTTATCCACAAAACCTGAAAATTACCTGCCTCAAGACGAAAGATAAATGAACATCCAGTAAGATAACAATCTAATGTCTTTAATTCTTAAATTCACAAAACAAATAAAGTATTTGTTCTATTTGGGATTGTGCTCATATTACATTCCAAATCCCTATCTTTCTATGTTATTTCCTCTTACTAGATGAAGCAGCATTTGATACCACAAAAACAAATTCTGGAATTGTAAATACACTTGTTTTATGTGATATCAAGTTACTGACTAAATATTTTGCAACAGTATGGTTTTGTTTTGTGCATTTTGCATTGATCAAGAGTTCATATATATTGACTTATGCTTTCATCATTGTTGAACTACTTACTAATGGATATCAGCAGTTCTAAAAAAATTCTACGTTTCAGTTCAGTGAATTCAAACTACATTTTATTTACAATATCACAACAAAGCACAATAATATTGACATAAAAACAGAAAATGCTGGAGACGTGGCTTTTTTCAGAGTAGAGAAAGAGATGAGAAAGTCAATAAATAAAAGGATAGAAAATTAATTACAACCAAAGGAGTTTTCTTTAAAAATGGAATGAGTTGCTACAATTTCAAATCATTTGTTGCAGAGGCCTGAAGAAAATAACTCAAAAAGCCAATTGAAAATAAGAGAATTGCAGACCAGGGAGAAACAGCAAAAAAAAAAGACATAGGAACAAGTCTAACAAAAAGACAAAAGCACCGGAATAACTCAGCGGGTCATGTAGCACCTCTGGGGATCATGGATAGGAGACACTTTGGGTCGGGACCTTCATCAGACTGATTATATGGGGGGGGGGGGGGGGAGGAGGAGTCAGAGGGTGGTGAATCTGTGGAATTCTTTGCCACAGAAGGCTGTGGAGGCCAAATCAATGGATATTTGACTACGAGTGTCAGGGGTTATGGGGAGAAGGCAGGAGAATGGGGTTAGGAGGGGGAGTACATCAGCCATGGTTGAATCGGGGAGTAGACGTGATGGGCTGAATGGCCTAATTCTTATCGCCTTATAAAATAGGGACCTTTACATAATTTTGAAAACAAGCATGTATGGTATCCTACTGTGCTGCATGATTCTATGAATTGAAAATTCAGGTAGTATAGGTGGGACTTCCAATCCTCTAGAATTGGGGGATTGAGACCAGGTGAATGTATGGGATTTTTGGAGTGGGTACACACACCCTGCTTAATTTGGGAAACAAACTAAAGCTAAACTAAACTAGAATAGTCGAATGTAGACCAATACTTACATGTGCATTTAATGTTCTCAGGAGAATTTAAAATGCTTCTTAAATTATTGTTTTAACTTGGTTTCAAACTTTACAATGTTGCAAGGATTTCCTGAGGTTGAAAACTGACCATGAAACAGAGGCAAGTTTGAACAACATTTATTATAGTAATTTAACTCTTCAATGTCCTTTCTGAATAAAATCTTATTTTTTTGCAATTGGTAGCTCAGTTCATGAAGCGGTCAGGGTTAAGAGTGTCAGTTCTTCAAATATACCTTATACAATTAAACTATTCGTAGTCTGTCAGATGACTGGAGCTGACCATGAAGGATGTGCTGGCGCTGGAGAGGGTCCAGAGGAGGTTTAAGAGAATGATCTCAGGAATGAGTGGGTTAACATATGACGGGTGTTTGAAGGCATTGGGCCTCTACTCGCTGGAGTTTAGAAGGATGAGGGGGGACCTCATTGAAACTTACTGAATAGTGAAAGGCCTGGATGATTTGGTTGGGTATTCTTATGTACAGAAAATTGATGTTAAAATTAATTTGTATAACTGAGTTTAAAAACCAAACTCTCACATACTCAGTTGACATCTGGCTTTCACTGTGCAATTCCATCCTATTTCATGTTTTGGAAGTCGCCTTAGTATTAACATCAAGACCACTTGCTAGGCAAATCACTTTCTAATTAAATCTGTAAAGACATTTCTTTGTTGCACCAGTAATGGATGTTAACAAAATTCAAATCACTCTGGCCTCTGATAGTCCACAAAACAATATTAACTGGAGTAATAAATGGATTGATAAAATGTATACCATTAGATGGATTGATTTATACTCTGTTGCATGGGAGCAACGTTTGTAAGTTATTACAATTTTAAGTGATTTCCTAAACAAATGAAGCATAAATTAAAACTGATACACTCCATACAAATATTGTAGACATTAAACTGGTGGCAATTCTCAGTGGCATGAAGAATGATGGATTCTAAAATTCGCAAATCAAATGAAGAATTATACTAAAAAAAGTGGTTTAACATTTCACATATAGATGAACCTCTATAAGGATTATCGGATATATCGGATTACATTGACGACTGCATTGGTGCTACCTCTTGTACCCATGCAGAACTCACTAACTTCATAAATTTCACCACCAATTTGTATCCTGCTCTTAAATATACTTGGACCATCTCCGACATCTCCCTACCGTTTATGGATTTCACCATCTCCATCACAGGAGACAGACTAGTGACCGACATCTACTACAAACCTACCGACTCCCACAGCTATCTTGACTACATTTCTTCCCACCCTATTTCCTGTAAAAACTCTATCTGAATGGTGTCAAGTTAGGAGGAGGGGGAGTTCAACGAGATCTGGGTGTCCTAGTGCATCAGTCAATGAAAGGAAGCATGCAGGTACAGCAGGCAGTGAAGAAAGCCAATGGAATGTTGGCCTTCATAACAAGAGGAGTTGGGTATAGGAGCAAAGAGGTCCTTCTACAGTTGTACCGGGCCCTGGTGAGACCGCACCTGGAGTACTGTGTGCAGTTTTGGTCTCCAAATTTGAGGAAGGATATTCTTGCTATGGAGGGCGTGCAGCGTAGGTTCACTAGGTTAATTCCCGGAATGGCGGGACTGTCGTATGTTGAAAGGCTGGAGCGATTGGGCTTGTATACACTGGAATTTAGAAGGATGAGGGGGGATCTTATTGAAACATATAAGATAATTAGGGGATTGGACACATTAGAGGCAGGAAACATGTTCCCAATGTTGGGGGAGTCCAGAACAAGGGGCCACAGTTTAAGAATAAGGGGTAGGCCATTTGGAACGGAGATGAGGAAGAACTTTTTCAGTCAGAGAGTGGTGAAGGTGTGGAATTCTCTGCCTCAGAAGGCAGTGGAGGCCAGTTCGTTGGATGCTTTCAAGAGAGAGCTGGATAGAGCTCTTAAGGATAGCGGAGTGAGGGGGTATGGGGAGAAGGCAGGAACGGGGTACTGATTGAGAGTGATCAGCCATGATCGCATTGAATGGCGGTGCTGGCTCGAAGGGCTGAATGGCCTACTCCTGCACCTATTGTCTATTGTCTATTGTATCTGCGTCCAGGATGAGTCGTTTCATACTCGGGCATCAGAGATGTCTTCGTTCTTTAGGAAACGAGGGCTCCCCGCTTCCATTATAGATGAGGCTCTCACTACGGTCTCCTCTATATCCCAGCAGCGCCGTTCTTGCTCCCCCTCTCCCCATTCGTAACAAGGATAGAGTCCCCACTGTCCTCACCTTCCACCCCATCACCTGTCGTATACACCAAATTATCCTCCAACATTTCCGTCACCTCCAACGGGATCCCACTACTGGCCAAATCTTCCCATCTCCACCCCTTTTTGCTTTCCGCAGTGACCGTTCCCTCCATAACTCCCTGGTCCACTCGTTCCTTCCCATCCAAACCACCCCCTCCCCAGGTACTTTCCCCTGCAACCGCAGGAGATGCAACACCTGTCCCTTTACCTCCCCCCTTGACTCCATCCAGGGACCCAAACAGTCTTTCCACCTGCACCTCCTCCAACCTCATCCATTGTATCCACTGTTCCAGAAGTCAACTTCTCTATATCGGCGAGACCAAACGCAGGTTCGGCGATCTTTTCGCTCAACACCTTCGCTCAGTCTGCCTTAACCAACCTGAGCTCCCGGTGGCTCAGCACTTCAACTCCCTCTCCCACTCCCAATCTGACCTTTCTGTCCTGGGCCTCCTCCATTGTCACAGTGAGGCCCAGCACAAATTGGAGGAACAGCATCTCATATTTCACTTGGGCAGTTTACACCCGAGCGGTATGAACATTGATTTCTCCAACTTCAGATAGTTCCTCTGTCCCTCTCTTTCCTCTCCCCCTTCCCAGTTCTCCCACTCTCTTACTGTCTCCTACTGCATCCTATCTTTGTCCCGCCCTCTCCCGACATCAGTCTGAAGAAGGGTCTCGACCCGAAACGTCACCCATTCCTTCTCTCCAGAGATGCTGCCTGACCCGCTGAGTTACTCCAGCATTTTGTGTCTACCATCGGATATACACACATCATTGTCTGAAGCCATAGTCTGAAATTCTAATGTCATCTAGCAAATTTTCAATGATTACCTAATCCAAAACAGTTGTATCAAATAATTTAACTGCAGAAAAATTACAGCAACAAAAAGTATCATATTCAAATCCTTGAAACAAGCAACTTTGAAATAAATGAGTTCTTTAAGCATTAGCCCTAAACTTTGTAAAATGCTTGGATCTTAGAACAGGATAAGAAAAGCAAGCCAAAATAAATTTAGAACCAGTCTTCTAAATCGACTACCATGTTGAAGAAAGAAGTTCTGAAAATAGAGAACCACCACTAAAGACCATCATTACCACTAGAGATGTCCAGCAGCAACATTTTACTGAACCATAATCATCATAATCATACTTTATTAGCCAAGTATGTTTTACGAAGAATGTCATTTGCCATACAGTCTTACCAATAAAAAGCAACAGAACACACAAAATCCATTTTAACATGAACATCCACCACAGCGACTCCTCCACATTCCTCACAGTGATGGAAGGCGAAAAAAAGTTCAATCTTCTTCCCTTCTTTGTTCTCCCGCGGTCAGGGGCCTCTTACCTTCCCTTGACGGGACGATCTTGACTCCCGTAGCCGGCGGTTGGGCCCTCCGTGTCGGGGCGATCGAGCTCCTGCATCAGGGTGGGGGGGAATCTCAGCTCCTCCGAGCGGGCAATCTGACCCTGGGTCAGGGCTAATCGAACCCTTCTGCGGCTCGGAGCTTTCCGAGACTGCGAGCTCCTCGATGGTGAAGTGTCGATCCCAGGCAAGGGATCGCAGGCTCCGATGGTAAGTCCACGTCCCCACTGTGGGGCTCAAAGTCAGTCCCGAACAAGGCCGCCAGCTCCATGATGTTAGGCCACAGAGCGACCAGAAATACGATCCGGAAAACAATCGCATTTCCGGTAAGGTAAGAGATTGAAAAAAAGTTTCCCCCAAACCCCCCCCCCACCACCCACATGAAACAAACCAGAGAACATTAACACAAACTTTGAAAACACACTAAAAATAACAAAAAAAGATGAAAAGGCAGACCGTTGGCGAAGCTGCCATCGCTGACGGCGCCACCCGGTGAAGACAGACGTATCAAAAGAAAATGTGTTACGATATACGGAGTTTGTGCATTCTCCCTGTTCAAATTGGTTTTCTCCGTGTGCTCGTTTCCTCCCACACTCCAAAGACGTACAGGTTTGTAGGTTAATTGGCTTTGGTAAAATTGTAAATTGTCCCCAGTGTCTATGATAGTGTCAGTGTACAGAGTGATCGCTGGGCCAAAGGGCCTGTTTCCGCGCTGTTTGTTTAAAGTCTGAAGATATTTATCATAATATTATACCTATCATTAATAGTATAATAGAAATGCATGTTATGTTAGCATAGAATTAAATTGAATGTCAGAAATGTTTGTTTTACATGTGGGAAGGGGAATAAAACAAAGATCACTGGATTATAATGTCAGTCTGTGCAACAAATTCTGTGCACAAAAGAAAGCTCAACTTACATTGGTTTCACTACATTTGAAATTAGCTGGGATGCTGAATACTGTTCCTCATTACTACTATGAAAATAAAACTGATTGGTTTCAAGGCTTAGAATGTTACTAGAATTCTTTCCACCACCCCTACCTCAAGGTTATGGGGAGAAGGCAGGTAAATGTGATTAGAAGCCAGAGATCAGCCATGATTGAATGGCAGAGTAGACTCGATTGGCCAAATGGCCTAATTCTAATCCTATTAACATGAACTTGTGAAATTGCTGGAGTAGGACAGGCAGCATCTCTGGAGAGAACAAATGGGTGATATTTCTGGTCGAGACCCATCTTCTGACCTAGTCAGGGGAGATGGAAACAAGATATGGAAGGGTACAAAGAACATGTAAGGTGCAAAAAGAACAGATCGAAGCAGACAATGATCAAATAAATGTAGAATGGTTCATTGTTGGATGAGGGAATGGTGATACAAGGCATACAAACAGTAAAATTAATCAGTACTGTCAGAAACTAGTCAGAGTACTGGGGTGAGAAGGGATGAAGAAAGAGGGAAAGCAAAGGTTACTTGAAGTTAGTGAAATCAATATTCATACCGCTGAGTTGTAAACTGCCCAAGCAAAATATGAGGTGCTGTTCCTCCAATTTGCATTTGGCCTCACTCTGACAGTGGAGAAGGTCCAGGGCAGAAACCTGGTTTATGGATATTGAGCAAATTGGATAAGACAAGCAAATTCATCTGAGATGCCACATGTAATTAAATGGACTGCTATCACCAACTTCCTAAGCATAAAACAACTAGATTACAGCAAGTAATACAAAAACGAAGCTGACCCATTCTACTTTCAATATTTAAATCACACAAACTAAGCCACATTTCAAATTAGAATGTTAAATTCATACCAATTAATTACTTATTGCACAATCAAATATCAAGTGGTAAGAAAGCTTTTTCATAGAAACACAGAAAATAGGTGCATTTGGCCCTTCGAGCCAGCACCGTCATTCATTGTGATCGTCCACAATCAGTA
The DNA here is from genome assembly GCF_053455715.1 of Rhinoraja longicauda. NCBI lineage: Eukaryota > Metazoa > Chordata > Chondrichthyes > Rajiformes > Arhynchobatidae > Rhinoraja > Rhinoraja longicauda. Next base: position 70,137,229 of record NC_135955.1, on the reverse strand, counting down.
ACCTGTGCCTGCCTTCTCCCCGTATCCCTGGATTCCACTAGCCCCTAGAGCTCTAACTCTCTTTTAAATTAATCCAGTGAATTGGCCTCTACTGCCTTCTGTGGCAGAGAATTCCACAAATTCACAATTCTCTCGGTGAAAAGGTTATTTCTCATCTGAGTTTTAAATGGCCTCCCCTTTATTCTTAGACTGTGGCCCCTGGTTCTGGACTCCCCCAACATTGGGAACATTTTTCCTGCATCTAGCTTGTCCAGTCCTTTTATAATTTTATATGTTTCGAGAAGATGCCCTCTCATCCTTCTAAATTCCAGTGAATCCAAGCCCAGTCTTTCCACATATGACAGTCCCGCCATCCTAGGGATTAACCTCGTGAACCTACGCTGCACTGCCTCAATAGCAAGGATGTCCTTCCGCCAAATTAGGAGACCAAAACTGAACACAATACTCCAGATGTGGTCTCACCAGGGCCCTGTACAACTGCAGAAGGATCTCTTTACTCCTACACTCAAATCCTCTTGTTATAAAGGCCAACATGCCATTAGCTTTCTTCACTGCCTGCTGCACCTGCATGTTTACTTTCTGTGACACGTGTACAAGGACACCCAGGTCTCGTTGCACTTCCCTTTTTCCTAATCTGACACCATTGAAATAATCTGCCTCCTTGTTCTTGCCGCCAAAATGGATAACCTCACATTTATCCTCATTATACTGCATCTGCCATGCATCTGCCCACTCACTCAGCCTGTCCAAGTCACCCTGCAACTTCCTAACATCCTCTTTGCAGTTCACACTGCCACCCAGCTTTGTGTCATCTGCAAATTTGCTAATGTTCCTTTTAATTCCATCAGCTGAATCATTAATATATATTGTAAATAGTTGCGGCTCCAGCACCGAGCCTTGCGGCACTCCACTCGCCACTACCTGCCATTCTGACAGGGACCCGTTTATTCCTACTCTTTGTTTCCTATCTGCCAACCAATTCTCTGTCCATGTCAATACCCTACCCCCAATACCATGTGCTCTAATTTTGCCCCCTAATCTCCTGTGTGGGACCTTATCAAAGGCTTTCTGAAAGTCCAGATACACTACATCCACTAGGCCTCCTTCATCCATTTTACTTGTCACATCCTCAAAAAATTCTAGAAGATTAGTCAAGCAGGATTTCCCCATCATAAATCCATGCTGACTTGGACCAATCCTTTTACTGCTATCCAAATGCGCCATTATTACTTCTTTAATAATTGACGCCAGCATCTTCCCCACCACCGATGCCAGGCTAACTGGTCTATAATTCCCCGTTTTCTCTGTCGCTCCTTTCTTGAAAAGTGGGATAACATTAGCTACCCTCCAATCCACAGGAACTGATCCTGAATCGATAGAACTTTGTTTTATTCTAAAGTACATGAGTAACAATAACTCAACATTAACTTGTAGAATGTTTTGAAATATGTTGTGGAATTATCCATCTTTATCCCATATTTCACTTCAACCCAAATAGCCAACCCAGATAACCTGGGCTATCATGACAGATAGTAAAACATCATGTTTTTAATAAATTAAGATAATGAAATTGAACGAAAGAATAAAAAATAATAACATGCTGTGCCAAATGGGAAAATATGCAAACAAAATGGCCTGACACATTGCTATTTATTATGCCTGTAGAATTAATGGAAGCTAATCTGCAACTGCAATGGGGATAGTTTCAATAGATTATCTATTATATATTTCAACCAAGTTTATACTTCCAATAATTTTAGCAGTTATTTCTGCGTGTTCATCTCATTCCCTGAACTGGTAATCCAACTTAATTCCTTCCTTTTCTTCCCTCATTATTCTCAGTTGTACATCACATTGTCCCTCTGGTTTATCTGCTTTAAGGTTAAATACAATTTCCTTTCTAACAGTTATACCAATATCCATTTTACACACATTTCCTTTGTTTTTAACGATCCATCTCCTCTGCAAATTGGAACAGCGTACTTATTTAGTATTTTGACCTTTCCCTCATTGTCAGTGTGCTAAGGTCACCAATTGTGATAATACAAATAGACCACTAAATCACAAGACCAGCAAACTAAATTACATGTCAGAAACTAATTTGTCAATGTAAATCATACAATTAAGAGTTTTGACAAAATAAATAAAAGACACTCAGACTATACTTTTCCAAAATGTTTGTAACGGAAAATTGTTAAGAGAGATTTAGCTCAGATATGGCATATGAACCTAAAACAAAGTGCTGGAGAAACTCAGTCGGTCTGGCAACATCCATGGGGGAATAGACAGACAATGTTTCAGATTGGGTTGCTTCTCCAGTCTGAGTGGAGGAGCGAGGAGAAAGCTGGAAAGAGAGGAGGGAGCGGGATAAAGCCTGGCAAGTGATTGGTGGATACAGGTGAGGGGGGAGGTGATAAGCAGATGGGTGGATATGATAAATGCCAGAGGTTGAAAAGGAAATAAATGGATGGCAAATAAGGAAAGAGGAGGGGTGAAATGCAAAGCGGGAGGGGGGATGGATATGCAATGAAAAGGTCAGGGGGGGAAAGAAGGTTAAAAAGGGAAATTTGGGACAGGAATGGATTGAAGCATATGAAGGAGTGGAAAGGACAGGGTGATTGGGGTGGTAGGATGAACGTGTGAACGCTGGGGTGGAAATGGCAAGGAACAGAGAAGGAGGTATTCCTTGAAATTAGAGAATTCAATATTCATACCATTGGGTTATAAACTATCCAAATGGAATAAGGGGTGCTGTTCCACTAGTTTACTGTGATGTCACTTTGGCAATAGAGGAGGCCAATGACAAAGGTCGGGTATGGGAACAGGAATGAGAATTAAAACGATTAGCCGAGAGGACCAGCAGGCCTGAGCGGACAGAGCACAAATGTTTGGTGAAACAGTCGCCAAGAAATATAAATCAGTTTGCTTTCCTCATTGATATCAACAACGATTACAAAAAGCACTTGTTTTGATTGTTTTATTCTTAAGTTTCACTAACTTTTTTTAGCCTTTCAAATTTCTGTTTTTATCATTCCCTTTCCATATGCACATACCAAGCTACTGGACTGTTTGCAAGACAAGAATTTCACTGTGCGTTTGTACTTCACACGTGACAATAAAGCACAATTGAACCAATCCCCTTTGGAATGTATTGCCTCATAGTGCAGAATATAAATATTCTACAGCGACCATCAGATGGTAGTAAATAATTAACGGGGGGGGGGGGGGGGGGGGTTGATTTCGGTTCCCACCTATTAACTTCTATAGGGTATTAATCTCTTGCCTCATAAAGTAATGCATTTCAAATCCTAAACAGATGTGGAAATATATTTCCTTACATCCCACTGGATATATGGCAAATTATACTACCAGAGAGTTTAGTTACTGGACGTTGGGTAAATAAAGAAAAACATTTAAAACTCTTCATGATTTTAAATCTATAAAATCTTCGGTAAGTCCGAGTTTTAAGGAGAACATACATTTGAAATATGGTCTCTACTCTCTATTAATTTCTCAGTAATGCTTTCAGGAAAACATTTTGACCTCTGCTGTAAGCACCATTATTTCACCTCCATAGTCAGCAACAGCAGAAATGTTGCAATGATTGGTGAACTGACACCAATGAACAATCAATCCTCAGAAGATGCAACTAATTCTCTCAGTATATCCAATGCCAGAGTTTTATTTTATGAGACAACACAAATTTTGGAGAAAAAAAATAACATTCCATGCCAATGGAAATCACCCTGATGTCTCAATGAAATAGAAGTCAAATAGAAAACAGACTGAAACTTAGTCATCAGCAGAACCAGATTACTGTAAAACTGCACTTTCCTGAATGATAATACTTGAGATTGTACCTCCCTTTGAAACAGTGGAGCAATTGTCTATTAAATGCCTAACCACTCTCTTTCTGCAAGCTTCACCTAACATCAGCTGTTCTTTCATCTTAACATCAACAACTGAGAATTATATAATGCCCTTTTTGTTAGTTTCTCTGTCAGACACCGATATATATTTCACTGCCATTTTAATTCTTGGCTAGAGCTATATACATTCTTATTATGTTTGTTCCATTCTCACCTTACAGCTGTGTAAATCCCTGTATTTATGCAATTATTTGTCTAATGAAATGCCACCAGGATCTCTTTAAATCCAGTGCATACAAAGAATCTGAATGAAAAATTTGTTGGGGTAATTCGATCTCCCACATTCCCAATGGGTAACTCCTGCTTCACTGAATTTAAAAGTACTTCACCTCCATGGCCTTGATTCTCCAATAGAACTGTCTGTCAGTGAGAGCCTGTAAAACATTGAACCATGTTAAACAATGCATACCGCAGAGTACTAACCAAATTCCAGCTTTGATGTGACAATATTTCTCTGCCTTACTATAACCACCCGCTCAGGAGATCCACTAATATAAAGATTCAGACCATTACATCTACTGGGAACATAAATGGATCCAAGATGTATTGAAATGATTGAATGAGATAAAACAGCATTGGGATCATGTTAAAACAATAGTTAGCATAGTTTTCTTTTGAACAGTAATGAGCTATTACAATGGTTTGCAAATTCTATGACATTTGAACTGGGTAGAATAAAAATTAATCTTTTCATATGGATCTGCATTATCTATACTGCACATAGTGCATAAAACCCATCCTCATGATGAATTCAGTCATTGCATAATAGGATGTAAATTTGCAACCACATTGTGCCTAGACACATTAATTACACTCACAGCAAATTCTTAGAATACAATCGTTCATCTGTTCAACAAATAGAGAGGAATTTAAGGCTAAATTCAAGAAATTTATCCTCAAGAATGGAAACTTATTTGACAAAAATACTAATTAAAGAACTAAATTAGTTTACTTTATTATTGTCATGTGTACCAAGGTACAGTGAAAAGCTCTTGTTTGTGTGCTATCCAAAGAAAAGACATACATAAATATAATCCACTCATCCACAGTTCACAGATAAAGGATAAAGGGTACAACATTTAGTGCAAAGGTATAACACTGAAGTCCGATAAAGTCCAATTAAAGATAGTTCAAAGGTCTCCAATGAGATAGATGGGAAATCAGGACCACACTCTAGCTGGTGAGAGGCCAGTTCAGTTGCCTGATAACAGCTGGGAAGCAACTGTCCTTGAACCTTGAGTTGTGAGTATTCAAACTCTGTTAGATAGAGAATTAGATAGAGCTCATGGGGCTAGCGGAATCAAGAGATATGGGGAGAAGGCAGGCACGGGTTACTGATTGTGGATGATCAGCCATGATCACAATGAATGGTGGTGCTGGCTCAAAGGGCCAAATGGCCTCCTCCTGCACCTATTTTTATATGTTTCTATGTATCTATGTTTGTAAATACACAACCCTGTATTGGTCCATTGGTCCATTACTTGGTCCATGGTCTAGCTGAGCAAATCCCCTTACAAACATAAAATTACTCTTTGATACCATCCATGAAGCATGGTATGATAATATTGGCAACAGTAATTTATACCTATTTTAGTTTCTCAAAATATATGTTGTTTAATCTAAAATTGCCACCATAAATTAAATGTTTCCTTGTCTTAAAAATATTGCACGATTTTCCATGTTCAACCAGGCAACACACTAACTACATGCCATATCAATATAATTGACATTCCCAAACTAACTAACTTTATTTTTAAACAACTTAATTGTCAAGTGAACTTATACCAAATTTAAGATGCACTTTCAGTCTTTAACATAATACATACAATGTAATATACAAACAATATTATTGTCGCAGAACGCAGCAATGCAAAATTAGGAACAGCACAACATGGTCCAAGCATGCAAATAACCATAGAAGGTGAAAAGAACACCATCTTCACAGTGATTAGAATTGATGGGCATTTTCATATCATTTCCTTTTTATTGCCCTGAAATGTTTTCAAAATTAGTTCCTGGCGTATGTCAAATGAAATCAAAGTCCACAATAATCAATGAGAAAATTCCCAATCATACTTTCTTCAAAGGAAGCTGCTTTTGGTTGTTGGATGCCATCTCAATCCCTGGACAAGCATCTTCAGCATTTCATTGACAACCTTGGTCAGAAGTAGGGGTGTTCCACGATGATTAGCCAAATTAGACAGATTCCATTACAGGTTTTCCAACAATGGAATTGTCCACATTTGCGTGCAGTAAGATCTGGATAACATCGAGACTTATCCATGATCATCTCTAACAATATTCTCCAAACACATTCTACTCCAAAAACATGAAAAGAGCTCAATAGCTTCCGGGAAAATGCAACTTGCAATATTGGCACTCCATCGGCGTTTACTCTGTACACTACTACTAAACCATACTGTGGACAAGATGTAAAACCAAGGCTTTCTTTCTGGAGCACATCACAACAATTCAACCTCTATCACCTGGAAGGACAATGAACCTTGCACCTAGAAATTTCAGACATATTTTTCTCCATGAAACATAACATCCTGAAATACTTTGCCATTCTTCCACGAATGTTGCGTCAAAATCCTGGAACTACGAACCTGACATCAGCTTGGGAGTAATTTGAATACATGGATTGTGTTGGTTAATCAATTCAGTTAAATATAGCAGTCACCCTCTTGCTACATTGTTAGAAATAATCACTTTAACATTGGGATGTCACTGCCTACAAAACATTGTTGAAATTATATGTATAGGAGCAATAGGTAAAACGATTTACTGTATGGCCGCAGACACAGTGTTAAGGTTGTGTAGAACGGAACTAGAGATGCTGATTTATACCTAAGATAGACATAAAGTACTGGAGTAACTCAGCGAATCAAGCAGCATCTCTGGAGAAAAAGGATAGGTGAGTTTCGAGTCGGGGCCATTCTTCTCACTAATCAAGATTAATGGCCAACAAATCATTCGTTGGTTTCAGGTTCTTTGTATCAACATTGTCATGAGTAAATAAATATTTCATTCATAAACATACATTCCCTGCGTGGTAGAGGCAAGATAACTCCAAGTTTATATCCTCGTTCACAAAATGCAACAACCGTGCAAAAGTCTTTTAATATACTTACAACACATAAAAAGACCGTTAATCATTTTCTACCATATTCCTGGATCTATAATAAAATGAGCATGAATATTGTAACTAACATCACATTATGAAAAAATTTAACTAAATTAATTAATTAAGCTTCCAGAGTAAATCGGCACGTGCCTTGAAGACTATTGCGATCAACTTACTTTTATTCCTTGTTGTTGAGTGGTTAGAGTAAGCTTGGTCTCATCTAAAAGTAATACTTCGCAATAAAATTCTTCCTGTGTAGTGCAGAAACAACCCATTGCTGCATTGAAACCAGAAGTGGGGACAAATCCTGATAAAGTCCACTAATTATCCGTGATTTTTTAAAAATCGATTTGAATGTCCAGTTAAGGACGCATCGAGACGGATACAATGACACGGTGCCGCTTTCTCATATCTCAACGAGACAAAATGTACCAACTGGTAACATGAAACGTCAGGTGCAGCATATATTTTCTCTCTTCGGATGAAAAAAACCCGCAATACAATACGGACTGTCGTATCCTTTAAAATGAATGCTGTGAAAGTAAGCCCGGCAACTGATAAGTTCGGCGAGCTGGTTCTTGGAAGTGGAACGATGATCTGAAAGAACAAAAGCAGCTTTTAATTAAACATTTCCACAGTTTACACAGCGCAAGAAGAGTACTCGAAAGGGACTTCGTGAAAATTACAAGGACCAAAAACAAATCACGATCCTTTCCTAGGTGCTTACGTATTGATCGTTTTATATAAATGGTTCGATTGTCTGGATTTACGACTGGGTAACGATCCGCAGACGCCCCTCTTCACAACAGCAAGGGGGAAATTTAATATGCGCTCGTTAAAAAAAAAGCAAACACGTTTGTAAACACAGCAACCACAAATTTCAGTGGCTAACGCGCTATTTAAAATCGCCGATCTTGTTTTTAAACACCATTATTATGGGACGTTAACTTGCCCTGCGACCGTCGCTGTCCCTGAGACAACAGATGGTGAACGGCGGGGAATGTCTCGCCTGTTTCTGCCCGTCAGCTCAGCACCGGCCCACAGGAGCTCACCTTCCACCTCCCTCAGGCACAAGCCGGCAACCTCCCGGGGGCTGACTGACGCCCAGGCAGCCAACACCCACCCGCCCGCACTGGTGCTGGAGCCGGGCGGCCGAACTACGTTTCCCTGGCGCTTTCTCCCACTTTCCACATGTTTCAGGAGCTGCACTGGGTCCCCTCCTTCAGCTGGCTGTGCAAGATCACTGCCTCCTCCCCTCGCTTCGCCTCTGGCGCTGGGCTGCCCGCCCCATCCCCGCCCCCGCCCCGCCCAGCCCCGCACTGGGCCTGACCCCGGCGCTGCCCCGGTAACCGAGGAGATGCCGCCACCCTTCACCCTTCACCCGCAGCAGCGGAGCGCGATCCCGGCACCAGCCTGCCAGCGCGAGCGCGCTCCCCAGCACCGCTCTGCAGCCTGGAGTTTGCAGTCTGTGTCAGACAAAGCGTACTGCTTATCAACAGTAATCAATCACTTCCACTAGAATAGTTTTATATGTTGCACGCAAAAGACACTGTTGGCGGACATGACAGCAAATTTTGCAGATGTAACAACTACAAAACAATCACAAAGAATAGTTGGCCATTTAAGGTTATGTGCTTCTGACGTGCAGCTTGCAATCTTCACGGTTCCCCCTCAACGAACATTAATTATTTTCTGATTGGTGTGAGACGCTATTTTCTTAACGTTTAGACTTTGTGTCCTTCGTTCTTTTCAACCAAGAAAAGTAACAAAAATAACCAACTGCTTCGAAAATGTTGACAGCTGAAGAACAAGTGACTAAAAGCTACTGTTGCAGCTGGCTCTTCAATGGCCAGTTTTGCTTCATTAATATTGATGAGTATTATATATAAGTACATATGTTAACATTTGAAGGAGGAAAGCAAGACATGGGAAGCAAATCAAAAATGGAAAAGCACTTACTGCAGGTAGGAACTGGTGCTTCTTAAACAGCAACACTCTCAAGGTGATGTAGTCATAGAGTAATACAGAGCGGGAACAGGCCCTTCCGGCTAACTCGTCCACGCCATGATGCCCCATCTAAGTTGGTCTCATTTGCCTGCGTGTGACCCACATCTCTCTAAATTTTTCCTATCCATGTATCTATCTAAATATCCCTTAAATGCTGATGTACTGATGGGAAACTAGCCTGATTCGCATTGATAGTTTATCAGGGAGGAGAGAGATATTCACTGTACCCCCAAAAAGCTGCCTCAAAACTCTGATGATTATCATGAGAAATAAAACACACAAGAAGTGTATTACGTGTTTGAAATCCCATGGGGAAGGTGGAGAGAATATTACACCTGTGAACATTTTATTGGTGGCAACAACTGATACCAAAAACATATATATGACAGTTTTACCATTCAAAAACAAGTTACATGAGTATTCATTCTGCACTCACACATAATTCAAGGAGCATTTTAGGTGAGTTTATTAAGTTAAAATCTAAGGAAGGCTTTCAATGTTTTGGAGACATGAAGAATCTACGGAGGGCCAGTGAGGACCAGTGGGAAATCCAGTGACTTGGGCACTTGAGTACACAATCACCAGCCATATGACAGAGACTGGAAATTGCATAACTGGCCAGATTTGGTAGGGTAGAGAGCGATGTACAATTATAGGGTTAGTGAAAGTTGCAGAAAGTAAGGACAAGACCATGGAGGGATGCAACCAATAGAATAAATTATTTTAATTGATGAGCTGTTGTGTCACTTGAATCCCACTTAAGTCTGCAAATTAGAACTTGGTCTAATTTGCAAGCAGCAAAGGCTTGGATGGTTTGTAGAGGAGCAATGAGAGGCTGACCAAGAGATCTTAGGGATTATCATGTCTCAGGAGAAAATATTACAAATTAGGGTTTCAGCATCAAATGGGCAGAGCTGAATAAGAAGAAATATATCATCTTTGAGATACAGGCAATATGATGCTGACTTAGAAAAGTGTGACAACATTACAAATGGTCTGGTTCATCCAAAGGGGGCGATAATGGAATCCACAATGAAGATATATTGTGACTGAAGGGTGATGATGACTTTGGTGCTTATCTGGAAGGAATTATAGCTCACCCAAGACTGGATTTGAAACAATGAGACCTGAAACAATTGAAACACAAAAACATCTCAATAAACTGAATTGTTTATTCTACATCAAAGACTCAATTAGTTAAATTGACAGTGTGCATCAATGGTGCTGAAGTGGAGACAGTTAAGAGCATCAAGTTCCTAGGTGTAAATGTTAGCAGCAATCTATCCTGGTCCAAACACAATGGTGCTACAGCCAAAAAAGCACACCAATGCCTCTATTTCCTCAGAAACCTTAAATGATTCTTATCAACTCCTATAGATGCACCATAGAAAGCATCCTATCCGGATGCATCACAACTTGGTTTCGCTATTGTTCTGCCCAAGACTGCAAGAAATTGCAGAGTTAATGGGGCAAATGGCCTCTTTCTGTGCCATAAATTTCCATGATTCTATTAAATGATGTACGATAAGTGCAAGCTAGTGTGGAGCATAGAGAAAGGTGTCATCGAGTTATACCAGACGATTTACTTCAGTAAAACCCTAAGTAATGTTATAAAATGTAATTTATGAAGTAGAACTACTTATAAATCTTTTCTCATATTATTGTTTCACACAGCTGCCTTCTAAGACAGCAATTTAAAAATAATTTATCCCATTTAATTTATTTTATAATGTTATTTATACATTCACAAGGATAATTGCACTGGCCTTAAAACTTTGTGTGTGACTTGTGAGGGAATTTAGAGGAGGTAGTAGACCCATAATCTGTTACCCTTGTCTCTTGTTGGTGGCAAGTCATGGATTTGTGAAGTGTTGTTGAAGCCTGGTGAGTTACTGCAAGGTGGCTTGTAAATATTATAAACTGCAAACATGGTGGGCTGCAAAGGAAGGAAATAACACTTAAGGTAATGGGAGATGGTGGCAATTAAGCAGGTTGCTTTGTCCTGGAGAGTGTCAAATTTCTCGTGCTGTTGCAAGGGTCTTGGAGTTTCAATTATCCAGTCAAGGGACAAATATTCTCTTAAATTCTTGACTTGTATAAAGATGGAAATGAAATGGGAAGTCAAAAGACCAGAGTTACTCCTTACAGAATTTCCAGCCTCCAGCCAGTTTTCGTAGCCCCAGTATTTATGTGCTGGCTGGTTGCACGCTGGTCAATGGGGATGGGTAAGATTCACCAATCATGTGCTGAATGTCAAGGAAGGCAATTAACGTTTCTTCAGTTGGAGATGACGACTCGCTGGCAGATATTCAGCAGGAATGTAATTCGTGACTTTTGAATTGTTTACCAATTTGTCTTCGATGTTTGAGATCTGGGCAAGGCTGGCAAGTGCAGTATGTATTGCTCATCCGAATTGGCATTGATAAAATAGTTGTGGGACTCTTTCTTGAACTGCTGCTTGACTCCCGATTAAGGTATTCCTATAGGGTTGTTGAGTACTGAGATCCATGATTTAGAATGAGCAAATCAGGATCCAGTAAGAATCTGAGGTTAGTGGTATACATAAGTACCTAAAATCTCTGTCCTTCTTGAATGGTAGAGTTTGCAGGTGTTGGAAGTATTGTCAAGTCGTCTAGCTTGAACACATTGTTTCCATAATGTAGCAATAGCGGAGGAAATGAAAATTTAATGGATAGGGGATCTATCAAGAGATCTATTTTGTCCTGGATGGTGATGAGTTTTTGGAACTGCACCCTTCTAACCACTTAGAGAGAACTCAATTACACCCCTAATTTATAGATGATTGAAAGGCTTGGGGATATCAGAATAAGATAATATCAGAGAGCATCACAAGTTTTTGTGCTAGAGGGAAGTTCAGCAGAAGATAATTGGATTAAGACAAACATCTGAGAAACTCCTGCAACAAAGCCCCAGGATTGACAGTGATTCCAATACAATTATCCTACCACAACCAGAGAGCAGTGCTGAACTACTATCTACATCTATGATGACCCTTGGACTATCCTTGATCGGATATTGCTCGGTTTACCTTGCACTAAACATTATTCCCTTATCATGTATCTATATGCTGTAAATGGCTCGATTGTAATTGTAAATGGCTCGATCTGCTGACTGGATAGTACGCAACAAAAGCTTTTCACTGTACCTCGGTCCACGTGACAATAAACTAAACTGAAATGAACTGAACAAAAAGCAAGGCTATCTATCTTTCTTTGTTTTACGTACAACCCTGCCATTGGCGATTTTCCCATTAATGTCAACTTTACCAAAAATGTTTGGTAGCATTCTTGCTGTCATATTCAGACAAATCCTGCGTTAATCGACATTGATATTGGTTTAATATTGTCATAAGTACCGAGATACAGTGAAAAGCTTTGTTTTACATTCTATCCAGGCAATTACTACAATTGGAGGAGCAGCACCTCATATTTCGCCTGGGCAGTTTGCAGCCCGGTGGTATGAACGTCGACTTCTCCAACTTCAGATAGCTCCTCTGTCCCTCCCTTCCCCTCCTCCTTCCCAGAGCTCCCTCTATCTTCCTGTCTCCACCTATATCCTTCCTTTGTCCCACCCCCGACATCAGTCTGAAGAAGGGTCTCGACCCGAAACGTCACCCATTCCTTCTCTCCCGAGATGCTGCCTGACCTGCTGAGTTACTCCAGCATTTTGTGAATAAATCGATTTGTACCAGCATCTGCAGTTATTTTCTTATACTACTAAACACAAGTACATTAGGCAGTGCGAGAGAGAAAATGAACAGAGTACAGAATACAACTACAGAGAAAGTGAAGAACAAAAAAAGTGCAAGGGCTGCAACGAGGTAGATGGGAAGATTTCAAATTCAGTCTTAGCGTTGGAGAGAATCTTTCAAGACTCTGATCACAGAGGGGAAGAATCTGTTCAAGAATCTGGAGAATCAGTGTATAGTCAGGAAGATGACATTTGCCATTGACTGGTGGATCATAAAATGGAGCCAGTCATTCTCAACCATTCTTTTGAATGTGGCTGAGGACAAAGGAGACTAGATGCTGGAATCTGAACTAAAAAAGAGACTGCTGGAGCAGGTCAATGGATCAAGCTTTATTAATGGAGTAAAAGGGATGGTCAATGTTTTAGGTCAAGACCCTGCTTCAGGACTGAAAGTGTAGATACATGGTTATGTTTCAGCAGGATTCAGCAGGCTTCTGACTTAGGCACACTGTCATAATCCCGGGAATGGTATCTTTTCACCTTTGGCATCTCAGCTAAGCATATAGACCAAATCTCCAAACCTGTAGTTCATCTTGCACTGCGCAGGATTAGTGTAGAATACTAGTATACACTCTTGGTCCCGACCTGAAACATCCGGCCATCCTTTTGCCTCCAAAGATGCTTCCTCCAGTAGTTTTTTTTTTTTTTGCTCTGGAATATGGCTCTTTTATCTTTCTTTGTTGCAAGGATATAATGATGTCTGGAGACAGCTGTTACTAATGGAGCCCAAATTTAACATTGGTTATTGGTAAGTGTTACATGTTAGCACTCTTAAAGATCTTGCCCATTATTTTGCCAAAGAATGAGTATGTGGTGTGGTGACTGCCGCCAGTAACTGTTCTGCTCTGCATCCTTTTTGTGGAGACACGATGATCAGGGAATCTTTCAATTTGTTGGGCAGGTGCCAATATTTTATCTGTACTGGAACAGCTCAACTAGGGCCACAGCTGGTTTTGAGGCACAGCCTGAGTCCATTTCTAATATATTTAAAGCTTGAATTTTTCCAATTATAAACAATGGAAAGTAAAAGTTCAGCCCAAAGAACCGTTTGCGCTACGGCCTAACATCGTGGAGTCGGCGGCCTCCAGCTGGGATCGACCTCAAAGACTCCGGTCGCAGGGCCTGGACTTACCATCTCGGAGGCTTCGGCCGTGGGCCCTGCAGACCGCAACATCGGGAGTTCGCAGGTCCCTGGCTGGCGACCGGCTTTCGGAGCTCCAGCCGTAGCAGCTTCGACCGCCCCGAAGTGCGAGGTACGATCGACCCGCTCGCAGGCCCTTCATTGCCCTGCGTGGCTCGGCCGCAGCACTTTCCATCGCCCGGTGGAGGCTCAGGACTTTCATCTGCCTGCTCGGCTCGGCCCTGGGACTTTCCATCGCCCGGTGGGGGCTCAGGACTTTCATCGGCCTGCTCGGCTCGGCCCTGGGACTTTCCATCGCCCGGTGGGGGCTTCAAAAAGTTGGGAGCCTCGATCACCTCATGGCACCACGGGAGAAGAATGAGGAGGAGATAAGACTTTGCCTTCCATCACAGTGAGGGTATGCCTAGAGCAATCACTGTGATGGCTGTTTTGTGTAAAAAATTATATCTGTGTGTCTTGTGCTTTTTAATGTCTACTGCCGGACCCTGACGTGAGAGGACGCTGGCGTTGAGTATTCGCCGCTTTTCCGTCAGGATAGTTTGTCTGTTTGTTTCTATGTTAATTGTATTTGTAAAGCGCTTTGAGCATGCGATAAGACGCTATATAAAATAAATGAATTATTATTATTATTATTATCAATCTACACACAATACCCCAGAATGAAGAAGCAAAAACAGGTGTGTAGAAATTTTTGCAAAGTAATTAAAAAGAAATAACTGAAATATCACATTTACATAAGTATTCAGACTCTTTGCTATGACACTCAAAATTGAGCTTAGGTCCATCCTGTTTCCATTGATTATTCTTGAGATGTTTCTACAACTTGATTGGAGTCCACCAGTGGTAAATTAAATTGATTGGACTTGATTTGGAAAGGCACACACCTGTTTATATAAGGTCCCACAATTGACAGTGCATGTCAAAGCAAAAACCAAGCCAGGAAGGCGAAGGAATTGTCGGTAGACCTCTAAGACAGGATTGTGTTGAGACACAGATCTGGGGAAGGGTATAAAACAATTTCTGCAGTATTGCAGGTCCCGAAAAGCACAGTGGCCTCCGTCATTCTCAAGTGGAAGAACTTTGGAACCACTAGGACTCTTCATAGAACTGGTCGCCTGGTCAAACTGAGCTCGGGGGAGATTGGCCTTGGTCAGGGAGGTGACCAAGAACCCGATGGTCACTCTGACAGAGCTCCAGAGTTCCTCTGTGAAGATGGGAGAACCTTCCAGAAGGACAACAATATCTGCAGCACTCCACCAATCAGGCCTTTATGGTAGAGTGGCCAGACGGAAGCCACTCCTCAGTAAAAGGCACATGACAGCCTGCTTGGAGTTTGTCAAAAGGCACCTAAAGGACTCTCAGACCATGAGAAACAAGATTCTCAGGTCGGATGAAACCAAGATTGAACTCTTTGGCCTGATGCCAAGTGTCACGTCTGGAGGAAACCAGGCACCGCTCATCACCTGGCCAATACCATAAATACGGTGAAGCATGGTGGTGGCAGCATCATGTTGTGGAAATGTTTTTCAGCGGCAGGAACTGGGAGACTAGTCAGGATCGAGGGAAAGATGAACGGAGCAAAGTACAGAGAGATCCTTGATGAAAACCTGCTCCAGAGCTTTCTGGATCTCAGACTGGGGCAGAGGTTCACCTTCCAACAGAACAATGACACTAAGCACCCTAAGAAGACTTGAGGCTGTAATTGCTGCCAAAGGTGCCTCAACAAAGTACTGAGTAAAGGGTCTGAATACTTATGTAAATGTGATATTTCAGTTATTTCTTTTGAATTACTTTGCAAAAAATTTCAAACACCTGTTTTCGCTTTTTTATTATGGGGTATTGTGTGTAGGTTGATGATTTTTTTTTTAAATCCATTTTAAAATAAGGTAAAATGTGGAAAAAGTGAAGGGGTCTGAATACTTTCTGAATGCACTGTATATGAAGTGTGCATCACATGACTTTCAAAATATAGATATTGTGCAAATGAAATTCTGAGAAATCCCATTTGTTTGCAGGATATGTTTTGAATTGACCTGACCATCATAAATTGGGGGTGAAAAGCCAAAAGACTCATTTTTAAAGCAGAAATGAAGCAAAACCCAAAATGAAAATATATTGCCAGTAATTTAAAGAAAGTCTGCACTTGTTTGTAAATACTGGAGAATTGTCATTTCAGTCGTTTCCAGAAGAAAATCACCTGCAAGGTTTCAGAGAAATTTTGTAATACCTTGAACATAAATTAAAATCTCAAGCTGTCAACTTCTGTTACAGTATAGATGTCACAATCAGAAATTGGTTCCATGATTTGACTTGCTCTGAATTTAGGTTAATTCATGTACTATGCCACTTGCCTGGCACAATGATAAAGACTAACAACTAATTATGTTTGCTTTAAAGGGATAATGAATTTCATCATTAAGGCTGGGATTTATTTAAACATCCATTCGAGCTGAAGCGACTCTATTTTGTATCTGCAAAACATACATAGCGCTGAAAATGATCCTGCTAATTCTAAAGTGTCATTGTTTTTTCTCTATAGAGGCTAAAACATGTTGGGGTGAAAACTAGGGACCTTTTGCCAAATTTCTGCTTGGTGATACTGCTTCTGAAGTGAGATCTCTCAGTTGTACAACTGAGTCAGTTCTGAAAGAAAATGTTTTATTCTCCCAACGTGTATATGTAACAAAAACCTTTATCTCTCTCATTGAAATTAATCAAAGCCTTGTAAAATGAAATAACCCATGTATCTATGTTCACCAGGTTTATGCCATAATAATATAAACACATTTCAAATCAAATCTTTAAATGGGTTTACTGATCTTGGAAACCTTTGTTCTGGCAAACTCCCAACCATTCAATGTTTTTCAAAAGTTGGATGTCTTTTAAGTCCTTTTTCTGTTCAATGTTTACAAGAGGCAAGCAACAAGGCATTGCAAATTTTGAAATATAATTTGTTGTAGGCTAATCTCCCCTATGTTTGAGGCAACTTTCCTGAACTTTTGATAATTGCTGTCTGTTACTGTTATGCATTATAAGAAAATCATGAAATACCATTGAACCAGTGCATGGAATACATGCCCATTCCAACACCTATATTTATAGATGTTATACCTCTGGTATACTTGAGACTCTTGACTCTCCACCTCAATACCACCGCAGGCCCAGTCACCCTTGTCAGCGTGTATGCCCCGACACTGTCCTCCACATCAGACACAAAGGACGAGTTCTACGAGAACCTCCCATCCATCATCAGCAGCATCCCCAGCAAGGAAGAACTTGTTCTCTTCGGCGACTTCAACGCTAGAGTGGGTGCAGACCACGAATCATGGTCTTCCTGCCTTGGGCAGTTTGGTGTGGGCAAAATGAATGAGAACGGACAGCGACTGCTCGAGCTGTGCACTTACCATGAGCTGTGCATTGCCAACTCGTACTTCCAGATAAAGCTCCAGCACAAGGTTTCCTGGAGGCACCCATGCTCGAAGCACTGGCATCAACTGGATCTGACCCTAGTAAGACGTGCCGCCCTCAAGAACGTTCTCCACACACGCTCCTACCACAGTACGGACTGCGACACAGACCACTCCTTGGTGTGTTGCAAGATCAGGCTGCAACCAAAGAGGTTCTACTGTACCAAGAAGCAGGGGAAACCCCGCATCGATGTCAGCACGATGCCCCATCCAGACCTCGTGCAACAGTTTTCAGAGGCTTTTGAGAGAAAACTTGGCACCTCGCGTCCTGGAGACTCTGCAACAGAGAAGTGGGAAACTGTGGGACACCATGCACCGCACAGCCTTGGCTGGCTTTGGGAAGAAGATCTCAAAGACACACGACTGGTTTGAGGACAAGTCGACTGAGATGACTCCCGTCATCGAAGCTAAGCGCGCCGCCCTAGCAGAGTACAAGCGGTCAGCCAACGAGAAGAACCTATAGATCCTCAGGGCTGCCAGGAGCAAGGCTCAGCAGACTGCCAGGCATTGCACCAATGAGTACTGGACACAGCTTAGTGAGGACATCCAGATGGCCGCCATAACAGGGAACATCAGGGGAATGTACAATGGCATTAAGAAGGCACTAGGACCAGTCCAGAGCAAGTCAGCCCCCCTCAAATCCTCCACTGGAGAAGTAATCACAGACAAATGGCAGCAGATGGAGAGATGGGTGGAACACTACTCCGACCTCTACTCGAGAGAGAACACTGTGTCCTCCTCAGCCCTTGACGCCATTGAGTGCTAGC
Organism: Rhinoraja longicauda; assembly: GCF_053455715.1. Classification (NCBI taxonomy): domain Eukaryota; kingdom Metazoa; phylum Chordata; class Chondrichthyes; order Rajiformes; family Arhynchobatidae; genus Rhinoraja; species Rhinoraja longicauda. The sequence goes on along the minus strand of NC_135955.1, from coordinate 70,119,020 downwards.
CGACCATGGATGAGTTAGATGGAGAGCCGACGGTAGAAGAGCTCAGCAAGGCCATTGACAGCCTGGCCTCAGGCAAGGCCCCAAGCAGCGACGGGATTCCCCCTGACCTGATCAAGCACTGCAAGACTACCTTACTGCTTCCTTTGCATGAAGTCCTCTGCCAGTACTGGCAAGAAGGAGCTGTACCGCAGGACATGAGGGATGCCACGATCATTTCCCTCTACAAGAACAAGGGCGAGAGAAGCAACTGCAACAACTACGGAGGCACCTCCCTCCTCATAATCGTCGCCAAGGTCTTTGCTCAGGTCATCTTGATCCGCCTGCAGAAACTGGCAGAACGTGTCTACCCAGAGTCACAGTGCGGTTTCCGAGCTGGAAGGTCAACAGTAGACATGGTCTTCTCCCTTCGCCAGCTCCAGGAGAAGTGCAGAGAACAGCGGATGCCCCTGTATATTGCTTTCATTGACCTCACCAAGGCGTTCGACTTCGTCAGCAGAGATGGCCTATTCATGGCTCTCCGAAGGATCAGCTGCCCACCAAAACTGCAGAGCATGATAGAATCCTTCCACATCAACACGAAGGGGACAGTGCAGTTCAATGGCAGTTTCTCTGAGCCCTTCGACATCCGCAGTGACGTCAAACAAGGCTGCGTCCTCGCTCCCACACTCTTTGGGATTTTCTTTGCTCTGCTCCTGAAACATGCCTTCGGCACCGCAACAGAGGGGATCTACCTGCGTACTAGATCAGACGGCAGGCTCTTCAATCTAACCTGCCTCAGAGCCAAGACAAAAGTACGTGAAGCTCTCATCAGAGACATGTTGTTCGCCGATGACACAGCAGTTGTGTCCCACACCCAGCAGGAACTACAGTCACTGATGGACCGCTTCTATTGGGCTTGCAAGGACTTTGGGCTGACCATCAGCCTGAAGAAGACGAACGTCCTGGGACAGGATACAGAGGCACCGCCTGTCATCACCATCGACAACTACAAACCCGATGCCGTCCATCAGTTCACGTACCTCGGCTCCATCATCACCGACAACCTCTCCTTGGACACAGAGATTGACAAGAGGATCGGGAAGGCAGCTACAACTCTCGCTCGCCTCACAACTCGAGTGTGGACCAATTCAAAGCTGACTGTGAAGACAAAGATAGCAGTCTACAACGCCTGTGTCAACAGCACGCTGCTGTATGGCAGTGAGACATGGACTACATATGCCAGACTGGAGAGAAGACTCAACACCTTCCACCTTAGAAGCATCTGCTGTATCCTGGGCATATCCTGGCAAGACAGAGTGTCCAACGCCGAGATTCTGTCTCGTGCTGGCCTTCCGAGTATGTACACTCTACTCAGGCAGCGCAGGCTGTGGTGGCTGGGCCATGTCCACCGCATGGAGGATGGCCATATTCCAAAAGACATCCTTTATGGAGAGCTAACATCTGGGAGGAGAACCATCGGCCGCCCCCAGCTACATTACAAGGATGCCTGCAAGAGAGATTTGAAGGCGCTTGACATTGATGTGGAGTCCTGGGAGAGCCTTGCAGCTGATGTACGAGGTGGAGAGGTACCCTGAACCAACATCTCAAAACGGGGGAAGAGAAACTGATGAATGCAGCGGCAGAAAAGTGGGCATGCAGGAAGGAGCGCAGCAACTTCAACAAACCAGAGACCACACAATGTGACCTTTGTGATAGAGACTGTTACTCCCGCATTGGTCTCTTCGGCCACAAGCGACGCTGCTCTAGCCGAGGTGTAGAGCAAGCAGCCACCTAGGATGCATCATCCATGTTCAGCCATGACCGAGGGGGCCTAAGAAGACCTCTGGTATACTTGAAAGGGCAGCATACACATTAGTAGAGCCCTGGAGGGTGTTGAAGAGAGATCGGGGAATACAGGTGCATGGATCCAATAAAGTGGCGAGTCAGGTGGACAATGTATTGAAGAAAGTGTTTGGCAAGCTTGCCTTCATTGGAAAGGGTGTTGATGCAAAGGTTGGGACATCATGATACAGCTGTACAAGTCATTGGTGAGACCACCCTTGGAGTACTGTGTGCAGTTCTGGTCATCCAGTTGGAGGAACAAAGTTATAATTTTGGAAAGGCTGCAGAAGAGATTCACCAGGATGTTATGTGGGCTTGCTGGCATGAGAGTATGGACAGTCTTGTTTTTAGATCGTAGGAGACCGAGGGATGTCCTTATTGAGGTGTACGCGATCATGAGAGGCGTGGTAAAAGTTATTGGATAGCGAGAGGATTCTAAAATTAGATATAAGCTTAAATTGAGAGGGGAGAGATTTATGAGGGATGTAGGGGCAAGCTTTTCACTCAGAGGATAGTCTGCAGCTGGAAGGAACTGCAAGAGGAAGCTATAGAATCGGGTACAATTAAGACTTTTCAAAGACATTTGGGCAGATATATGAACAGGAATGGTTGAAAGGGAAGATAGACACAAAATGCTGGAGTAACGCAGACGTCTGAAGAACAGTCTCAACCCGAAACATCACCCATTCCTTCTCTCCAGAGATGCTGCCTGTCCCGCTGAGTTACTCCAGCATTTTGTGTCCATCTTCCGTGTAAACCAGCATCTGCAGTTCCTTCCTACAAATTCTGAAAGGATATGGGCCAAATTCAGGCAAATAGGACCAGCTTAGAATGCTAACTTGGTGGGCATGGATAAGGTGGATTTTGTTCCAATTGTATGCTATAAATCAGAAAGCCTATTGACATTTTGCTCTGTGACATCCAGTCCTGATATTAGATAGAAAATAAAGAGTTACCATTTATATAGTTCCTTTTAGTCCCAGAAAACATCTCAAATATTTCACCATTCATTAAAAGATCTGAAATGTAGTCACTGTTATTTTATTGACATAGTAACCAAATCTAATGCAGCAAAGCACCAAAGGCAAATTTGATTCATTCACAATTTATCTGTTTTGAAAGAAATTTGTTGGCTACAATACTGGAAGTATTCCTATTTCTCTCAAATTATGCCCTGGGATCTTTTATGTATGTCTCAATGGATAAACTAGCCTTCTGTTTAACATCTCGGCTGATAAATGGCATCTTCAACAAATCATTACTCTCTCAGCAATACACTGAAGTGGCCATCCAATTTATGTGCTTAAGTCCCTGGAGTGGAACTTGACCCATGACTTTCTCATGCAGTGTAAAAGCAAAACAAAATCCCTGGAAGTAAGTTGGAAACAAATCATATTTTTCATATGCTACATGATTAAACTGGATTTCAAGCCTTTAATTATATTTAGAAGGCAGAGGTGTCCTCTGATTTCATCTTGATGTTTTCTTATGTTTTTGTCATCAGTTTATTTATCATGCTGGCATGTTTTGTGTTTAAAGTGCCTCCAGAGCAGGGAAATATATTTAATTTGTTTCAATATCAGAGTTGTGGCAAAGGTTAAAATGTCAGAGAATATATTAGGTTGATTTTTTTCAGAATTTTTATATACCTGATCACAAAAAAAACCAATTTATTTTATATTTTATACAGTATATAGTTTTTAACTGTTTCTACTATTCGTGCTTCACTTTCAAAGTAACAACTGTGAAATTCCTAAACTTATCATCAATTTATTTCACATGAAAATGAGAATTGCACGATGTGCCACCATTCAAAATGTTGATCTAATGCTCTAACTCATATGTTCTGGCATCAACTTTGGTTTCCTGGTGCATTCACCTGACCTCTGAAGAAGCATCTGTTTTGGCGTTGGTCTCGTCAGACATAGCACAACACCCCTGTATGCTGAAAGAAATGTAATGTTAATTCGATAACATCAAAATAATTAAAAGTTACGCTAATCTTTTGCCTCTTTATAAATTTCATTTGCATTTCAGTTCAGTATACCATCCTGGGAAAAAGCTGTGGTGCGTCTAAAATGGAAAAGAAGGCAGAGAGGAAGGAGGTGATTTATGCCATGGAGGTTCAAATCACATAATTTCACAGCTGCCTTTTCACATCCATTAAGAAACAAGAAATTCAATTCCAAACAGACAATTTAATTGCAAATCATCAATAAATTCTGCTTAAATGCTAATTTGCAGCTGCAATTTGAACAAGGTATTGATGAGTGACATTCATCCAAATAAAAGTGTGATCCAGTTTCATGAATAGATTTAATCTGCAATATCTTCCCTAATGGGCTTAAAAATGTGTGGAAATTGTTATTTAAAATGAAATTGATGAAAAACAAAATCTTTAAATATTTATTAAAAATGATTGTAATAAAAATTGCTTGCAATGAAATTTTATGTTAGAATTTATTACACCTTACTTTATGATTACCTTGACCTTTTAGACAAAACCCAATACAACCTCTGGACTCTCTGACCTTCCCAATCCTAACTACTCCAGCATCTTTTCTCTGTATGTAACATATTTTGTTAAATCTCCTGGTGTCTATGGCAAAGTATATTTTACTTCTAAATGCCTTAGCCCTCGGCACAAAATCCTGACAAAGCTGCAGGCTTCACAATCACACTGCAACATCTTAACTTGTTAAGCGCCGAACTCTGCTTTTATACCCCAATGCTTTCAGGTGTTTATTGAAACACAAACCCTAGCAACCATCTAAAAGCATTTTACCTCTTTCACTACACCAGTGACATCATTGGCTATACTCAATAACAAAACTTTCTAAAGGTGGAACCACTGCTATAAAACACTAGTTAATAATTTCAACATTCCATGCTTAAATTATATGCTGGTGAACATCTAACTCTGAATAATGTGACGCTTGGACTTTAACAGCAGTCAGTACAAAGACCTATTCATATGCTTTTGAAAGGGTTATATAGCATATATTCTAAATTTCATTAAAAAGCATGCAAAACACAGGTTATAACAGTGAGTCATATATATATATATATTTATTAGTTGCAAATATGTTCAGAACCTAGTTATAATCTAGTTGCTATGTTCAACTATGAAAATTATCAGAAACTGAAATTAATGATTTATTTCAGAAGGGTCTCAACCCGAAACGTCACCCATTGAGTCTGAAGAAGGGTCTCGACCCAAAATGTCAGCCATTCATTCTCTCCTGAGATGCTGCATGACCCGTTGAGTTACTCCAACATTTTGTGTCTATCTTCGATTTAAACCAGAATCTGCAGTTTTTTACCCTGCACATCCTATTTATTTAATCCTGTTTAGCATTATTTTGATATTGTAATGACACAAGTCCATCCACTTAAACAGTGACTTTCTACTGCCCTTGCTCCTTTGCTTTACTTTCATCTTCCACACAGATATGAATTTCTAACGTACATCGTGATGTACAATTTGACTAGCAGTGATTCCATTCAAAAGCAATAAAACAAAGCACTGGAAGAAATCAGTGGGTCGGGCAATAAATGGACATGATGTCAGAAACAGCACTTGGTGTCTTCTTTTGCCAAGTCTTCACCTAAGTGGCTCAAATGAACAATTTCAGATACTGTATTGTATTCAATTATGGGATCTTGGTGTGTTACCTCTTCCCTAACTTGGAGGTTGCAAGGTTTGATGTGATGTCTATTGCCTCTTTCATCAGGGATTAGCTCATGGCCAGAAAATGATTAAATTCTGGGATTTTCCTGAGTTTGGTAGCCCTAGAGTCAGAAGATGTTCTTTTGACTCATTGGGACTCAACCTGTCTTTTTATTTAATGAGAAATTCCTTGCAAGTCAAAATGCCAAATCTTTATTTAGGATTAGCTATTGAATCAAGAGTTTGATATAAGAATGCCCTGTTGGGTACAGAATTTAAAGCACTGGATAGTTGATCCATGCAAGTCTGAACTTACATGCTCAATCATTGGAATGATCACACTAGGAAAGCTTCGATAGGCCAAAATGTCCTCAGATCCGGAAGAATAGCCAGTGTTCCTGCTGGAATGCAAGTGCATGTAAAATGAGGCTCCCTCTAAATCACCTGCTTTTGGGTGTGGGATAGATTGGTGACAGCAAACAAAGAACACCAAATTGAAAGGAAATTAGACTTGGCATCTGAAGCATAAAGATCAATTAAGAATGGAATGTTAAGAAGGATTACCTTAACTACATCAGATGCATCTGCATGAATGCCAGGAGCATTTGTAACATGATGACCGAGCTTGAGCTTGTTAAGGCAATTGGAAATGCTAAAGTAATAAGAATGTCAGAAATATTGTTAACCCTCAATAATGGAGGTAATTATAGTGTGCAAAATTCAAAATGCTCCCAAAGAACTGACCAGACAAAATATGAGGTGAATTTAGTTATCAGAAATAGGTGCCTTGGTATAATAAGTAAATCCACTTCACCGGTTGAGCTGGCCTGCAGTACAAAGTAAGCAAAGAAAATAAATAAAAATTGAGAAAAGTTCCATAGGAAATAGAAGAATCATACCAATTAGAAATTTTAAATACTATATATATTTAGCATGCCCAATGGATTTAAAAATCAGTTTAAGAATAAGGGGTAGGGCATTTAGAAAGGAGATGAGGAAGAACTTTTTCACTCAGAGTTGTGAAGCTGTGGAATTCTCTGCCTCAGAAGACAGTGGAGGCCAATTCTCTGGATGCTTTCAAGAGAGAGTTAGATAGAGCTCTTAATGATAGCGGAGTCAGGGGATATGGGGAGAAGGCAGGAACGGGGTACTGATTGTGCATGATCAGCCATCAGGTGCCGAATGGCCTACTCCTGCACCTATTGTCTATTGTCCAAGATGAGTTAGAGATGTCAAAAAAGATAACTCACACCTAACTAAAGGAGATCCTTAAGAATTTATCTTTAGTTCATTTTATTTTCCTTTTACATTAAGGTGACTGTATCAGGAAACATTGGGATGGCTTCCATGCATATACTGATCATAACCAGCTCTATCTCACCATTTCATCACTTGACATTTCTGACTTGAAAGAGGTGAAGTTTTCATTACTAAATGTTGTAAAACTGACACCATTACCTTTGGATTCCAGCACAAACTTCAGCCTACAATTAATTTCATCCCTCTCTTCAAGAACAACCGAGGGTTGGACATGGCTGTTTCCAACTGTAATATTATAATTGACTGCAAGCTAAGTATCCTCTCTTCACAAAAACAAAATTCTTATTAATATTATTCAACACTAAACCTGTTTCCAACACTCTCTCAATCCATCATTCCTCTTCCTTTGATTTGGTGTCTGTGTAGTCTATCGTCTTTCTTTCTCGATCATTGCAAATTTCTAGATCACCTTACCAATAAGCCCAAAATCTTGTTCATTTGATTCTCTTGATTCTCTTTTGTGCTCCCTGGCCTCGGTATGAATGGGTATAATCAATAGTTTCCTCTCCATTGGCACCAACCACTTCCCTGGTACATATTTAAAAATAACCATTCAGGAACACCCAAGGCTCCCTGTTCACGTCAACCAAGAACAACTATTTTTCTAAGGTCCTCAAATACATCATTAAGTTAATAATCATTTTTTCTCAAAATGCGTATTTTAATCTCTTTGGTCTTTTTTAAAGCAATTCCCTTAAAGCATCGAAATAGGTTCAATCGTCATGTGGGATATCCACAATGTCCACAAATTGCACACAGCATTCAATATAATCACACACAACATTCAATACAATCCTTTTAATGCCACTCTTTCATAGTTTAGCTTTATGATAATGTAAGATTCCACTCCTACTTTCTGTACACAGCCAGAAACGTTCTTCCCCTTGTTATACTTTCACCTCCCGCGTTCCCCAAGGGTCTATATTCAATGTCTCCATTTTCTCTTCCACTTGCTGTATCTCAGCAGTATGATGAACATGCAAGAATCTGCTTGAACGTGTACGCTAATGAAACGAGCTCTACTTCTTTAACATCTCAGATAATCCTTTGACAACCTCTTTGATACTTGAGCACCTGTCTGAGATCAAATACTGCTCACCCTGAATTTCCTCCAGCTCCTGAATGAAATACTAAACGCATTGTATTCAGACTTCACCTCAATTTTCCTTTGCACTACTTATTTGCCCAGTGAAAATCTCTCAAATTTATATGCTTGGCAGAGATCCAAAATTAATATACTTCGAACTTTAACTTCTCTAAGTTAGCAATAACTATGAGTCCAACAGCAGATAGAACTCACCGCAGCTGACTTTGACTTTGACATAATAGCTTGAAACTAGCTGGGGCAGAGCTGGGAGGAGCTCAAAAGAAAAGAGACTCAAGATTTAACATGTCCAGTCACTGAAAAATTGTAATCAACATCACAAACAGAATCATTAAATTTATCATGCTCCGACAATGAAAAGCTGAAATAATGAAACTATATACTGCATTGGTTAGACTGCACCTCCAAGATTATGATCAGATCTTGCACCTAAGGCATAAATAAATCATTTAAGAACAGAAGAAATTAAGAAATGGGAGTAGGAGCAGCCATACAATCCCTTGAGCCTGTTTGGCAATTCAATGTAACTAATCTGATCTTTGGCCTCAATTCTACTTTCCTGTCTGATCCCCATAATCCTTCATTTCCCTAAAGTCCAAAACTCTGTGTGAATGTGCTATTAAGTCTGTTTAATTTAGTTTAGTTTAGGGATACATTGCGGAAACAAGCCCCTCAGCCCACCGAGTGCGAACCGACAGATGTCAGAGGTTATGGGAAAAAGGCAGGAGAATACGGTTAGGAGGGTGAAGTAGATCAACCATGATTGATGGGCCGAATGGCCTAAGTCTACTCCTGTTCCTTATGACCTTATGACCAGCGATCGTCGTACACTAACACCATCCAACACACCCTAGGGACAATTTTTACATTTTTTATTCACCAAGCCAATTAACCTACAAACCTGTACATTTTTGGAATGTGGGAGGAAACCGAAGATCTCGGAAAAATCCTACGCAGGGCTGCATTCAGAGTTCTCTGCCTCAAAGGCAAAATGACATGGATAGTCGCCACGCAGTACCACTTCTACAGAGAAATAAAAATTACAGGATTTTGATTAGTAGAGAAAATTTGGTACAGTGAGAAGAAGTGGTGTTGTACTGATACTTTTATCTGCTTCGCAACCTAATTTAATAAATGGAGACATAGCGGACCATCTTAGACGCATGGGAATATACATCAAGTGTTGTGAGGGAATCTCATGATACTCCCTATGCCCAGAACTGGCAAAGATGCAGGAAGTATTATCAGGAAGTATTATCAACCATATCACCCCCGTCCTTTACAAACTCCACTGGCTCCCCATCCCCCAGAGAATCCAGTACAAAATCCTCCTCATAACTTACAAAGCACTCCATAACCTGGCCCCATCCTACCTGACCGACCTCCTCCACAGGCACACTCCCACCTGCACCCTCCGCTCTGCTGCTGCCAATCTCCTATCCCCCCACATCCGGACCAAACTCAGATCCTGGGGGGACAGGGCTTTCTCGATCGCTGCTCCCACCCTATGGAACTCACTACCCCAAACCGTTAGAGACTCCTCCACACTCACCACATTCAAAACATCGCTGAAGTCTCACCTGTTCAGTACTGCCTTCAACCACTGAAGGTCACCTCACCTTCTGTCTCCTTTCTCTGTTCGTTTACATATTTACTTATTTATCTATTTATTCATTTCCCTATGTTCTCTAAATCTCTGTAAAGCGTCTTTGAGTATATGAAAAGCGCTATATAAATAAAATGCATTATTATTATTAAAATGCATTATCAAGTTTTGGAGCTGGAGTGAAAAATGACATGAGTGTGGCCCATTTGTGAGGCCAAGTGTTTCATAAATAGCAAGTTTCACTCTGCAGCTCAAGAGAGCCAGTGCAGGCAGGGAGCAACCGAGTGAGTGCCAAATACAGAAGTTCAGGTCAATCAGGTCTCTAGTCAGTTCTCAGCTCTGAATATTGATAGATAAAAGGTTTATCCTGGAGAGTGCAGTCAAAGTCATGGCCACAATACCACAAATGGCACAGCTGTACAAGGAGTGAGGAGAAAGGTCAAGACAACAATAGTTATAAGGTATCTTGTAGTAAGGGTAGTACAATAACATTTCGGGACAGATGGTGCAAGTGGAAGGGTTTTAGATTTGGGGCATTTGGATCATAGAGTCATAGAGTCATAGTGCGGAAACAGGCCCTTCGACGCAACCTGCCCACACCAGCCAACAATGTCCCAGCTACACTCATCCCACTTGCCTGCGCTTGGTCCATATCCCTCCAAACCTGTCATATCCATGTACCTGTCTAACTGTTTCTTAAACGATGGGATAGTCCCAGCCTCAACTACCTCCTCTGGCAGCTTGTTCCATACACCCACCACCCTTTGTGTGAAAAAGTTACCCCTTGGATTCCTATTAAATCTTTTCCCCTTCAGCTTGAACCTATAATAATAATTATTATATATTCCTTTATTCGTCCCACACCGGGGAAATTTACAGTGTTACAGCAGCAAAGTGGATAGCAAGAGAGCAAGAGATCATTCATTATAAATAGAAGATACATAAATTGTCATCAGTTTTCCGTGTGTTCTTAGCTGTTATCGTTGACTCATCTGCTGGGAGCAGTGCTGGTTGTGCAGCCTCACAGCAACGGGACTGAAGGACCTCCTATATCTCTCCTTCACGCACTAGGGGTGAAGGAGTCTGTCACTGAAGGAGCTACTCAGTCCAGTGGCAGTGCCCTGCATGGGGTGGGAGTCGTTGTCCAGCAGCGATGTTAGCTTTGCCATCATCCTCCTCTCTCCCACCGCCTGCACTGAGTCAAGGGGGCAACCCAGGACAGAGCTGGCCTTCCTGACCAGCTTGTCGAGTCTCTTCCTTTCCACCGCTGAGATGCTGCTGCTCCAGCAGACCACTCCATAGACAATGGCCGATGCAACCACCGTGTTGTAGAAGGTCCTTAGTAGTGCCCCCTGCACTCCAAAGGACCTGAGTCTCCTTAGCAGATAAAGTCTGCTCCCCGATGCGAGTCTGGTAGGCGAACTGCAGCGGATCCATTGATGGTCTCACCAGGGGGCGGAGATGGGTGAGGACCAGGCGCTCCAGTGTCTTCATCAGGTGTGATGTCAGTGCCACTTACCTGTAGCTGTTGAGTTCCTTCGGGTGCTGCGTCTTTGGTACTGGTACCACGCAGGATGTTTTCCACAGCTGTGGAACTCTCCCCAGTTTCAGGCTCAGATTGAAGACATGCTCCACTATCCGCACAGCTGGTCTGCACAGGACTTGAGGAGCCTCGAGCTGATGCCGTCCGGACCAGCCGCATTCCTTGCATTGATCTTCCTGAGCGCATTTCTCACCTGGTCTGTGGAGAAAGACAGATTGGAGCACAGGGGCTGGGAGTATGAGAGGAGAAGTGGGTGTGGGGGGAGGAGGTGGGGGTGGTGGGGGTGGTGGGGTTGGGGCAAGAGAAGCAGAAGCAGTGTGCAGTGACTGTGACCCAAGTGCTGTTGAAGGGGAGGTGGGGCAGCGTACTGGACGTGCAGACAAGGGGGGCTGCAGCTGGGGTGACTGGACCAGGGAAGGGGTAGGTGACTGATCGAACCTGTTGAAGAAAAGGTTCAGATCATTCACCCACCTCTGGTCCCCCACGGCCCGGGAGTCTGGTTCCTTGTACCCAGAGATGATTTTGAGGCCTCTCCAGACTCCACTGATGTTGTTCCTCTGCAGCTGGTTCTCCATCTGCTTCCTGTAGCTGTTCTTCCCCTCTCTGATTTTCCTTCTCAGCTCCTTTTGCACAGCCTTCAGCTCCACCTTATTTCCCGACTTAAAGGCCCTCTTTTTCTCCTTAAGGAGATCCTTTATGTCAGGGTTGACCCAGGGTTTGTTGTTGGAGAAACACCGTACAGTCCTGGTGGGTACACAGAAGTTCACACAGATGTAAATATAGTCCATGATGTACTGGGTTAGACCGTCAATGTCCTCCCCATGGGGATCACAGAGTTCCCTCCACACACTTGTTTCGAAACTGTCTCTCAGAGCCTCCTCCGTCTCCTCAGACCATCCTCTAACTGTGCGGGTCACCGCTGGTTGCCTGTGCACGAGAGGTGTGTACACAGGCTGGAGATGGATCATGTTGTGGTCAGATCTCTCTGGGGGGGGGGGGAGGGGTGCTGAGTTATATGCTTCCTTGGTGTTGGCATAAAAAAAGGTCCAGTATTTTGTTGTCTCTGGTGCGGCAGGTGACGTACTGGGTGAACGTGGGCAGAGTGGATGATGGGGGTTCATGGTTGAAGTCCCTGGAGATTAGAAAGAGGGCATGTGGGTGCTGTATTTGCAACCTGCTCACAGCTGAGTGCAGTACATCACAGGCCGTGTCGCCATTAGCAGAGGGGGGAATATATGTTGCTATCACAACAACATGTGAGAATTTCCTTGGTAGATAGTAAGGCCTCATGCTAACAGCTAACAGCTCGATGTCCCTGCAGCAGAGCTGCTCTTTAGCAGTGATGTGCCCAGGGTTACACCATCTATCATTTACAAACACAGCCAGCCTTCCTCCTTTTCTCTTACCACTCTCCACTGTTCTGTCCACCAGCCTCGGGTGAAAACCGTCCATTGAGGCGTTCGTGTCCGGAGTTAACGTGGTCAGCCAGATCTCTCTGTAAGCAGCATGATGCTGCACTCCCAATATTCCCTCTGGTGCCGGGTCAACGCCGCCAACTCGTCCATCTTGTTGGGGAGAGATCTTACATTTCCCATAACGATGGATGGGAGCACTGGTCTGTAACGTCTCCTCCCGACTCGGCGCTGAATTCCAGCACGGCACCCTCTTCTCCTCCTCAGCTCACAGGGGATGTCGGGTCTCTCCTGAGGCAGCACCGCTGGGTTACGGAGCGCTAACAGCTGCTCCCTCGTGTGAACAATAGGGCCCTGGCTGCGCGCGGGATCTCCGGACACGGTAGGTAAAACAAATAATGCAAAAACGGCTTTGTCTCCGTACCACGCTAAAGCTACACAAAACTAATACACAAAACTAATACACAAGAATAGTGAGAGAAATAACTTAACTAACTACTAAGAAAGAGAAAAAAACGCTCACCAGTGAGCAGGAGCTGCTGCAACGGCTGCCGCACAGGAAGGCGCCATCTTGGAAAGGAGAGGGGATGAGAGATAGCGAGGGGTGGGAACGGGGAGGGAGGGACGGACGGGGTCCTCTGGTCCTCGATTCCCCGACTCTAGGCAAGAGACTCTGTGCATCTACCCGATCTATTCCTCTCGTGATTTTGTACACCTCTATAAGATCCCCCCTCATCCTCCTGTGCTCCATGGAATAGAGACCCAGCCTACTCAACCTCTCCCAAGAGCTCACACCCTCTAGTCCAGCCAACATCCTCGTAAATCTTTTCCGAACCCTTTCAAGCTTGACAATATCTTTCCTATAACATGATGCCCAGAATTACGTTCACCAGATCAGTTCTAAAGAAGATGAGACCGATGCAGACCAGAAAGCTATTATAACAATAGGGCTAATACCTTCAATGACTGGTTTGCTGGTACTGTTGTGAAAGTTTGACATAGTTTGGGTGGAGAATGTGAAGCTGAGTATTCCTATTCAAGGGAGTAAAGCAGAACTGATAATGCAAGTACATAGTCAAGTGAGAGAGCTTGTAAGAAAGAATAATATTTTTTTTAATCCACAGAAAGGAGTCAGGCTATGTTTAATGATATATATTATAGCAAAGTACATAAAGGGTCAGATAAAACAAACAAGGAGAGCTAATCTGAGACACCACATGCTTCCTACATTTAAAAAATGGCTAGAATTAGTGTCAGAAGTGCAGGATTGTAATAAAAAGCAAAATTATAAAATCAAATATAGGGTATATTGAACTACTGGAAAGAAAAGTAAAAAAGAAACGAAAAGACATTTTATAAGTACTGAAGAGCAAGAGGATAATTAAGGGAAAAGTAGGGCTATTAGTGAAAAGAAATTCATCGGCCTAACTTATTCATGTAGGCAGAGAATGTGCGTAAGGTTTTGCAGATTTCTTTAAAAAGTGGGGATTGTTGCTGATGAGTGTAAACCGTTGAATTGCTGCCAGAGTAAAAGAGAAAGTATTATAGACACAAAATGCTGAGTAGCTCAGCGGGTCAGGCAGCATCTCTGGAGAGAAGGAATGGGTGACGTTTCGGGTTGATACCCTTCTTCAGACTGCAGTTCTTTCCTACACATCTGCATATGCAGTTCTTTCCTACAAAGAAGTATTATATTGGATTAGCATATTTGAAAGTGATAACTTGCAAATTTAAAAAAAATATCAAAAAGATTCTATACAAATCAAAAGGGCAGCACGTGTTCAGCCAGCCCTTGATTTTATTCAGACACAAGGAACTGTGGCATCTTGAGCAAAACACCGTGCTGGGGTAACTCAGCAGGTTAGGCAGCAACTCTGGAAGATATGGATAGGCAACATTGCTGCAGCAAATAGATATGTATTTAAGATGTAACAAAAGATCTTCCACTGACCAATGTAAGTAGTTGTGTTTGTGAATTTAGAGCCTTCGAGATGATTCGTTGAAGCATTGGCCATACTGTTTCAACATCTCTAATGAGCGGTTATAAGGTTGTCCAAGAAGATTTTCCCATGGTATCTTATTTGTTAGAGTATTTGCTGAGAAAATAGAGGTGCTGGAGTGCCATGATTACATCTATGTGCTAGGCCATGGAAAGGCCATTTGAAATGTTAACACCAAGGAAATTGAAGCTACTAAGTCTCTTCACCGCAGACCTGCCAATGTATGTTGGCGAGTGGTCCCTGACTTCTGCATTCTGTGATTACTTCCTTGCTTTTGTTGACTTTAATTGAGAGGTTGGTGTCATGGCATTACTCAACCAGCTGTTCTATTATATGGGTGGCACAGTGGCACAGCTGGTAGTGCTGCTGCCTCACAGCATCAGAGACCCGGTATCGATGCTGTCCTTGGGTGCTATAAGAAAATAACTGCAGATGCTGGTACAAATCGAAGGTATTTATTCCCAAAATGCTGGAGTAACTCAGCAGGTCAGGCAGCATCTGAGGAGAGAAGGAATGGGTGACATTTCGGGCAAGCTGCCCAGGCGAAATATGAGGTGCTGTTCCTCCAATTTCTGGTGGGCCTCACTATGGCACTGGAGGAGGCCCACGACAGAAAGGTCAGACTGGGAATGGGAGGGGGAGTTGAAGTGCTCGGCTACTGGGAGATCAGTTTGGTCAATGCAGACCGAGCGCAGGTGTTGAGCGAAGCGATCGCCGAGCCTGCGCTTGATTTTCGCCGATGTAAATAAGTTGACATCTAGAGAAGCGGATGCAATAGATGAGGTTGGAGGAGGTGCAGGTGAACCTTTGTCTCACCTGGAAAGACTGTTTGGGTCCTTGGATGGAGTTGAGGGGGGTGGTAGGGTGCTGTCCTTGGGTGCTGTCTGTATAGAGTCTGTTCTCCATGTGACCAGGGGGGTTTTCTCCTAGTTCTCCAGTTTCCTCCCACAATCCAAAGATGTGCAGGGTTGGTGGTTAATTGGCTTCGGTATATTGCCCCTTGTCTGTAGTATGCAAAATTGGGATAACATGGAACTAGTGATCGATGTGCAGACATGGTGGGCCGAAAGGCCTGTTACCATGCTGTATCTCTAAACAAAATTTCTCTCCTAGACTTACTCATCACCACTCATGATTCAGCCAACAACAGTGCTGTCATCAGCGAATTTATAAATGGCAATGGAACTGCGCTTAGCCACACAGTAATAAATATAAAGAGATTAGAGCAGAGGACTCTGCACGCATTCCTGGGGTTCATCTGTGTTACTTTTATTTATTCATGTCATCACACAGCTATTTGCCAAAAGCGAGCTGTAGCTTTCTTGTTGTCAGATTCTACAAGTATCTGCGAATCCTGCTACCACACCACACACTATTTCCATGTGTTACTGGTCAATGAGAAGGAGATTTTGTTACCCATCCATACTGATTGAGCACTGCCGATGAGGAAATCAAGGATCCAGTTGCAAAGGGAGGTACAGAGGCCCAGCTCTTGGAGCTTGAAGGGGTGATTGTGTCAAACATTGATGTCAATGAACAGCAGCCTGACAAATGTGTTCCTGTTATCCAGATGGTCGAGAGCAGAGGGGAGTGCCAGTGGAATAGCGTCGGCTCTTGAGGCAGTAGACAAATAGAAACGGATCAAGGTCATTGAGGATGTTGCTAAAATTTCGAGGATGTTGACTGCACTCTTTGAGGATGCTGGCAAGTCTTGAGGGCTAAAGTTACAGGGAGAGGTTTGGCAGACAAGGGCTTAATTCCTTGGAGTGCAGGAAACTGAATGGTGATCTTATAGACGTATATAAAATTATGAGGGTAATAACTAGAGTGAAATCCCATAGTAAAGGAATCAAGAACTATTCTGAGCATAGGTTTAAGATGAAAGGAGACAGATTTAATCGGAAATTGAGGGGCAACTTTTTCACATGAGAGTGGTGGGTATATGGAACAAGCTTCCAGAGGAAGTAGTTGGGGCAGGTACAATAACAACAATTTTAAAACATTTTGACAGGGATATGGGTAGACACGATTTTAAGGGATAGAAGCCAAATGCAGGTAAATTGAACTAGCTTAGGTGGGGCCTCCTGGATAGCATGGATGAGTTGGGCTGAAGGACCTGTTCTGTGCCATGTGTCTCTATGACTCGATTGTCCTTTAATACACCAGCCAGTTGGACTGCAAGGTCATTAACACTTGGCAGATACGCCATCTGGGCCGATGCTACATGACTTAGTTTTTGCACCTGTGTTGTAATTCCCTCAGATAATGGTCCAATGGTTTCTTTATTGTCACGTGTACCAGGTACAGTGAAAGACATGTTTTACATACAGCTCAGCAAGACTATTGATGTACATAAGCACAAAACCCCCAGTCAGTACAGAACAGCCCACATATGCAACAGGCACCATTTTGGTGCCACTTTACAGTCCCAGCTACAGCTGGTAACAAAGGCCCGTTACTGCTGTCACCTCCATTTTGGTTGTCCCACAATCCGATGTCCCTCTCCACGCCTGGCTCTCTTCAGCCCATGTTCCACAGTATCCGCTTCCATCGCCGCCTTCCTCAACCTCCTCTCCGATTCACGGTCCACAGGCGAGCATAAATATTTTAAACTGTAATGAATTTTAAATATATATATTTATTGTTTCTTATGACATATTAACTTCTACCTTAACCATATGCATGTTCCATTCTTTTTTGGGACTCCAATATTTTTATAAAAATTGAACATTTTGCATCCTAGTTTGGTGGTGGTGATAATTATTTAATATAATTGGCTTATCAGCCATCTTGATCAAATCACAAACAGAAAATGCTGGAAACACTCAATCGTTCCAGCAGCATCAATAGAAAGAGAAACAGAATTAATGCTTCAAGGCAAAGACCTATTTCAGATAATAGGTTCATATTCATATTCATAACATCAGTACTAAATATCTGGAAACCCCTCAAGCTGAAAAGTGTCAGAAAAATGTAAATTCTCATCATAGATATCAATTCAGTATCAAACATCATCGCTTTCCAACTTACTATAAATATGGAAACTTAATTTTTTCAAAAAGTGTCTGCATATTTCTGGGGGGATTGTGGAATTGATTCTGCCAGGAATCCTGACACAAATAAAATAAAATAAAATAATAAATAAATAAATAGAACTCCCACATAGACACAAAAAAGCTAGAGTAACTCAGCAGGACAGACAACATCTCTGGAGAGAAGGAATGGGTGACGTTTTGGGTCGAGACCCTTCTTCAGACTGAACCAGCATCTGCAGTTCCTTCTTACTACATTCCCACATCTTGTTTATCAGTTTCCCAGACTTGCTTGTGCAGGATGACAGGTTCCAAAGTACAACTGAAAATGGAGACTGTTTCCCTTTACATTATTCTTTGCAAAAATGAATGGGGGGCTGGTCCTCTTGGAATGTGCACAAATGGGTTAGGAATAAGCATAAAGCTGTTGCAGTACATTTCCATGCACCTTGCTAGATTCCAAGTGCAATCAGAGTGTCATGAATATCATTGGTTATGTTATTGGGTGTGCAAGAGATGTACAAAATGCTTCAGAGGAATGTGGTCTTCTGCAACATTGCAGCAGCGGTAGCATGGCATAGAAGTAGTGTAAGAGAATCCAAAGTCATGAGAATCAATATCCTTTTCAAAAGTGTTGACATGACAAAGGTACACCCTCCATAAAACTAGAGATTATCGTTTGCTTTAACCCATTTGTTCATGCAGTGAATGTGTTGCTACCACTTAGAGCTTGTTCTTAATTAATATCAAACTGGGTGGCTTACTAACTTATTCAGAAGGCAGTTGAACCACATTGCATGGAGTTACATACAGGCCAGATAGCAAATTTCATTAAGCAAACCAAATAGGTTTTATAACAATCTTGACGTTTAATTGCCACCATTTCTGCTACAAGCTTATTTTTCCAGATTTATTTATTTACTTGAATTTAAAAAACCTAACTGTCTGCTGGAATTTGAACTCATCGCTCCAGATGAGCAGTCTGGAAATGTTTAACTATAATACAATTTATATTCGTCATGATTCTTGCTTTTCTTCATTCAGTACATTGTTTTTATTCACAATAACTGGTGTTCATTCAGATAATACTTTGATTCCCCTAAATCACAAGGCAATAATTGCCACTTAATTAAATGGATTTGATTCAGGCAGCAGACATTTTTGTCAAGATAAACATTTCTTATCGTACAGGAAACAATGCAGGATTATTATTACATTATTACAAATGAAGTATATTAAAAAAAAATCTTAAAAAAAGATTTTCCAGATCTAATTGAGTATTGAGTATTGTGTACAGTTTTGGTCTCCTAATTTGAGGAAGGACATCCTTGTAATTGAGGCAGTGCAGCGTAGGTTCACGAGATTGATCCCTGGGATGGCGGGACTGTCATATGAGGAAAGATTGAAAAGACTAGGCTTGTATTCACTGGAGTTTAGAAGGATGAGAGGGGATCTTATAGAGACATATAAAATTATAAAAGGACTGGACAAGCTAGATGCAGGAAAAATGTTCCCAATGTTGGGCGAATCTAGAACCAGGGGACACAGTCTTAGAATAAAGGGGAGGCCATTTAAAACTGAGATGAGAAGGAACTTTTTCACCCAGAGAGTTGTGTATTTGTGGAATTCTCTGCTACAGAGGGCAGTGGAGGCCAAATAACTGGATGGATTTAAGAGAGAGTTAGATAGAGCTCTAGGGGCTAGCGGAATCAAGGGATATGTGGAGAAGTTGGGCACAGGTTACTGATTGTGGATGATCAGACATGATCACAATGAATGGCGGTGCTGGCTCAAAGGGACGAATGGCCTCCTCCTGCACCTATTTTCTATGTCTATGTTTCTATGTAATACTGTAATCCCATTTTTTGTCAGCAGATGCCACTGCAGTCATTTTTGGAAGTTAATTAATCAAATGAATGTATTTTGTCATCAAATGGCATTTTAGCTTTATAAACTGCCCCCGTTTGTTGGTTTTCTTTTATTTTAACAAAAGAACTCGAATGGAAGAATCAAGTAATAAAAAGTAAACAAATAAACTAATGTATAAAGAAAATAACATCTTATGGTTGTCATAAAGAGCTTTGATCCTTACTCACACTATTATTTGAAAGGAACACACAGCAAATAATTTTGGGCATACAGAAGCCAACAAACAACAAATACAGGAATTAACAATGAGGTTGCCGAGGGTACATCATGAGAAATTCTCATAGAGCATCATGGGCATAGAGGGCGGCATGGTGGCACAGCGGTAGAGTTGCTGCCTTATAGCGCTTGCAGCGCCAGAGACCCGGGTTCGATCCTGACCATGGATGCTGTCTGTATTGAGTTTGTACGTTCTCCCCGTGATCGTGCGGTTTTCTCCTAGATCTTCGGTCTCCTCCCACATACCAAAGACCTACCGGTTTGTAGGTTAATTGTCTTGGTATAAGTGTAAATTGTCCCTAGTGTATGTAGGATAGTGTTAATGTGCGGGGATCGCTGGTCAGACTCAGTGGGCCAAAGGGCCTGTTTCCACGCTGTATCTCTAAACTAAACTAAACTAAAGCATCAATAAATAGGTTGCGCAATTAAATTGATATCATGTGGAGTCAGTTGATCTATATACAGGTGCACGTAACTGGGTGTGGGTATCCCTGCAATCTCCAGCGTTGCAGAGACAACAATTCAAGTCTGTCCAACCACTCCCAGTAGCCAACACCCACTAATCCAGGCACTAAATATCCTCTGCACCCTTTCCAAAACATCATATCCTTCCTGCAATGGGGTGACTAGAAATGAGTGCAATACTCCAAATGCGGCCTAACCAAAGTTTATGAAGCTGTATTATGACTTCCCGACTCTTATACTCATTGCCCAGACCTATGAAAGAAGCATACCATATGCCTTCTCTACCACTCTATCTACTTGTGTTGCCACTTAACCCCCTGAGAGTTGTGGACCCCAAGATCCTTTTGTGCAGCAAAGGTCAAATTAGCAGGTTCTCAGCCCTTGTCAGTGTTACCTCCTACCTGCAACACATGTGCACTGATATTAATAACATTTGCTTGGCATTTTATCAAAAGCCTTATGAAAATTCAAGTGCACTGTATTAACTAGATTCCCCCTAATCTAAGTTGCTAATTATAACCTCAGAAACCATTGTTTCCCTTTCATAAATCCATGTTGAATCATCACAGTACTATTATTTTCTAAGTGTATCATTTTCTCAATAATAGGCTCTCACATTTTCTCTTCTATTGGTGTCAACCTTATGGGTCTGTAGTTCTGTTTTCTCTCTCCTTTTTAAATAAAAGGTTATGTTTGCTACCTTATAATCTTTGAGAAATTCTAGTGAACATTTGGAAAACCATCCATTTACTATCTCAATGACTACCTCTATCGAAATTTAGGATTGCAGCTTATCAGTTTCTGGAGGTTTATCAGGTTTTAGTCGCATTGATTTCGCTAATTTATTCTTAACTAATGCTAGGAAAGAAAACTATAGATGCTGGTTTAAATTGAAGGTAGACACAAAATGCTGGAGTAACTCAGCGGGTCAGGCAGCATCTCTGGAGAGAACGAATGGGTTACGTTTCGGGTCGAGACACTTCTTCAGACTGATGTCAGGAGAGGGGGCGGGACAAAGATAGGATGTAGTAGGAGACAGTGGGAGAACTGGGAAGGGGGAGGGGAAAGAGAGGGACAGAGGAACTATCTGAAGTTAGAGAAGTCAATGCTCATTCAGTGTAAACTGCCCAAGCAAAATATGAGATGCTGTTCCTCCAATTTGCGCTGGGCCTCACTATGACAATGGAGAAGGCCCAGGACAGAAAGGTCAGATTGGGAATGGGAGGGGGAGTTGAAGTGCTGAGCCACCGGGAGACCAGGTTGGTTAAGGCGGACTGAGCGAAGGTGTTGAGCGAAATGATTGCCGAGCCTGCGCTTGGTCTCGCCGATGTAGAGAAGTTAACATCTGGAACAGTGGAGACAATAGATGAGGTTGGAGGAGGTGCAGATGAACCTCTGCCTCACCTGGAATGACTGTTTGGGTCCTTGGATGGAGTCGAGGGGGGAAGTAAAGGGACAGGTGTTGTATCTCCTGCGGTTGATGGGGAAAGTACCTGGGGAGGGGGTGGTTTGGGTGGGAAGGAATGAGTGGACCAGGGAGTTATGGAGGGAACGGTCTCTGCGGAAAGCAGAAAGGGGTAGAGATGGGAAGATGTGGCCAGTAGTGGGATCCTGTTGGAGGTGGCGGAAATGTTGGAGGATAATTTGTTGTATGCGACGGCTGATGGGGTGGAAGATGAGGAGAAGGGGGACTCTATCCTTGTTATGAATGGGGAGAGGGGGAGCAAGAGTGGAGCTGCGGGATATAGAGGAGACCCTAGTGAGAGCCTCATCTATAATGGAAGAGGGGAACCCTCGTTTCCTAAAGAATGAGGACATCTCTGATGCCCTAGTATGAAACACCTCAACCTGGGCACAGATGCAGCATCGACGGATGAATTGGGAGTAGGGGATAGTTTTTACAGGAATGCTAACTAATAGTAACTTCATTCATCTCCTCATTCACTCTAGACTTATTATTTTCCAATATTTCAGGGAATTTCCCCTGTATTTGTCTTCACAAAGGGAGTCAAAGTATTTGTTTAATTTCCCTACCACTTCCTAATTTCTCAGTATGATATATGCTGTAGATGGCTCAAATCCTTTTGCTAATTATTTTTGTGTTACCCACTTACATGGACATAGAGGGCCCAAGAAACAGTTTCTATGCAGTAAAACCTCATGAATATGATGACACAGCTTGTGCAATTAATCCAAGCTCTTTCACATGAGATCCACCCACAAATATCAGAGGCTATTCATATGGAATGTACACTACTGTATGGCATATGATTCAATTAGTTTAGGGTTTTCTTATTTAGAATTTAGAATATGGCCACACCTATGAAAGCATGTTTTCAAGGTGATATATTCAACACAGCAATGCAATTTAAAGACCCAATTGTACATTTAACACTTATGTCTGCAGCAGAATAGTTTGATGGCAGCTATTTAATTTACAAAGGTACTTCCATTTATCCCAACAACCATTGTTCACTATTAGTGCTTCTGTGGCCCATTGGTTTTGATAGATGAGTTGGTCTTTAGGACAGATGTGGCATACTTCACAGAATGGCTGGAGTTCTCTTGTGTATAATTATTCACAAAAATTCAGACAGAATTCATTATTGTTTAACCCGTGAATTGGCAGAACATAAATTGAAACGATAATATATCCAATGTAACCCAGGCCCATCTGTGCTTCTGGCAACCCACTAAGAAATGTTCTAAAGATTGCATTTACCCTTGAACTTAGCCTTCAAGAGAATCCCATAGTCATGCTGATGAATGTACAACAAAAAATGCACTTGTAGTTCCGACTTAAGTAAATGATAACCACATAAACGGTCAAATACATTTCTTAAAAATGGTTGCAAATAAATCTATGTCTTCATTAATTAACATTTTAAACAAGAATTATCAATGTTTAAATTACAGTATGTTTTTCAAATTATGTATTTTCATGATTCAGAATATTCAAGATTCAAGATGGGTTTATTGTCACATGTACCATAAGGTACAGTGAAATTCAAGTTACCATACGGCCACACCAAGTGAAAAGCAGTAAGACACACAAACACATAAAATAAAATTTAACATAAACATCCACCACAGTGGCTCCCCACATTCCTCACTGTGATGGAAGGCAATAAGGTCCAATCTCCCCCTCTCTCTTCTCCGTGGTCTGGGCTGTCGAACCATCTACGGTCGGGGCCCTCATAGCTCCCGCAGCCAGTGATCTGAGCCCCTCGCGTCAGGGTGATGGAACTTCCTCATCAGAACGGTTGAAACTCACCACGGCTTGAAGCCCCGACTCAGTCTCTAACCATGGACCTCGATGTTTAAAACGGGCTCCAAGACATTTATGTCCGCGCCGCGCCTGCGTTGAAGCACAGGGTCGGTCTCCAGGAAAGGACGCACTGCTCCACAATGTTTGGCCACAATGGAGGACGGAGATACGACACAGAAAAAAATCACATCTCCGTCGAGGTAAGAGATTGAAAAAAGTTTCCCCCAAACCCCCCCACACAAAACAAAAAAAACGAACCAAGAAGCATAGTTTTAACCAAAGATAATAGAGCAGGGCAAGATGAACCACTCCGTCGAAATCGTGTATACTGAAGTGTAGTACGCAAAGGAGTGGAACGTCAGCTATTTTAGTAAGCAAAACCCACCGATCGCTCTGCCTCTCGCAGTGTAATTAGTGTTGTGGGGGAACAGTATGTGTGATGATACCATTAAAATATCTCATCTATCCTCACTTTTTTAAATTGGCTCTAAGTATTAAGTTAAATGTATTTTCAATTATATTGTGGACACAGTAGTTCTATTGTTTGCAAATGCCTAATCTCTGCTTCCATGACTTTTTAAAATAAAACAAAAAGAGATACAGCTTGTGGAGGTGAAATTAAAATTAACAAAGCAAAGAAGAACAGTTCATTAAATATGATTAATTGCCCAGATACAGAGTGGATCTCTAGTGCAAATATTCAATCAGTAACATCCAACGTTTAAAGATCACGAAGCAGCAACTCTTCAAGAAATAGTTATAAATGTCAACTATCAACTTATCCAAGAAGTTGAACAAAATTAAGTGTTTGCAAACATTGTATATACAAAGAAATCGCAGAGAGTTATGAACACTGCCCAGGCTAGCACACAAAATCTGCCTACTAAATTGGCGCTGAAATTTACCCATGCCCTACTACGGTTTTTAGAGTTGAGTGGTCTATCTTGCTCCTTTAAGATCTTTGCTTTTAACTCATACTTAAAAAAATGAAACAGAAGGAAAAGACAGACTGTTGGCAAGGCAGCCATCGTCGGTGCCCCCTGGTGGGTGTCATTATTTAGCCATTATCATTATTTTTTTCATTCATTTTCTCTTCGTTCACTCATGTATTCACTCAGATGAGTATACACAACATTCATGAATATAATTAACTCATAACATCACGAAAAAAACTCAGACTTGAGATGTTATTTATGTTTTGTTACCTGATTGCTGAGTATATACTGCATTTTCTATTTTTTACTTTACATTTATTGGAAAGTTCTGTTGCAAGGGATAACATCAGGAAATTACTTGTGCACAAATGTGTATATCTGCTGAGTAATACAGCTGACATAAACTGTAAAGAGATTATAAATTGGCAAACTAACTCTCAACTGTTAGAGATATAAAGCATTTGTTCTGGTATTGATGGAGACT